>NC_138034.1:38783939-39383939 GCF_964106645.2 Podarcis pityusensis
ACTTGCCTTTCCTTCTGCCTTCACCTCCGCCATGGACACAAGCCGTGTGCAGCCCATCAAGCTAGCCCGAGTCACCAAAGTGCTGGGCCAGACAGGCTTGCAGGGGCCGTGTACGCAGGTCCGTGTGGAATTCATGGATTACACCAGCCGATCAGTCATCTGCAATGTGAAAGGCCCAGTCCGGGAAGGGTATGGGCTCACGCTCCTGGAATCCGAATACGAGTTCCAGCAGTGGCACTGAGCTGTAGCTCAGTCAGGTCAAAACTCTCTGGTGTGATACGTTTGCGCAGAGTGATGAGCCACCCTCTGTCCTTCCAATAAACTTTCTTTGCCCTCCACCACTTAAAAAAAAAAAAAAAAAAGTGGCAGTACAATACTTATAGAGTCATGGGTAACTGGAACTTGACTGAAAACTTTGTCTCCCAAGTCTACCACCCCACAGACTCTGCTTATTCCTTGAGAGATGGGAGGCCTTTAATGGGTAGAGCCTACCACTCTCTCCTTTCTGAGAGTTCCCTCCAGATTGGTTGCCTGTGTTCAAAAGGCCAATGTAGAGATGTGACAGCTGTATCCTGTTGTGTATGTTCTGAGGGCACAGACTCTGAAGGCTTCATGTTAGCAGTCCGGAGATCCTTGGTCTGGCTAAATCCCTGCTGGGGACCAGGTTGGATTCCAGGACTACTACTTCTGATATCACTGTTTCGATGGAACTAGTTGCCTGAGTTCAAGCTCAGACTTGACACCATGGCTATGGAGACTCACTATTTTTTTATTTTTTTTATTAAATATTAATCAGACAAATAAATGCTTCACATGTGTGAACAGAGCTAGCAGCTATCTCACCTGTTATCTCATCTTGTAGGAACTGTGAACTTTTTGCTTGGTGCAAAGCACTTGAAAGAGAAGAAAGATACGTTTCTTCCTTTTTTTCTTTCCCCCGGGATCCATACACAAAGTGGAGGGATCAAGATTTTCACCTTTCCTTGCTTGAATGAAAAGAAGGAAAAAGTGGGAGGATGCAGATTCTTTCTTTTTATGCAGGGCTACATGGCAGTAGGAAGTAGAGCTTTTCTGTGTCAGGAGAGCTTTCAAAGTAAAATGATTGTGGCTGCTTCCACTCAGCTCTTTTATGACATGCAGTAGATGTGGAAAAGGCAGCAATATTGGAGTGCTTCCTTTACCTAATGTGCAACCCAGGGAGAGGCTATAGTAGCAGGCAGGCAGAAACGCAGGCACATTGATATGAGAGAACTTGTGCCTGCATGCCAGGCAAAGGAGGTGCCAAAACACCTCCCTCTAGGCTGCCTCTGTCTCCTCTGCCATCTTTTCAGGTTCATAGGACAGGTGACAGCTATAATCATTGATGGAGGGCATGGGATGAAAGGGGTGGGTGGGTGTGGGTGGGTGGACAGCTTCCACGTTCCCATCTTGTCTGTCCAGAGCAGTGTTTCTCAAACTTGGGTTCCCAGGTGTGGTTGGACTACAATGTCCATCATTCCTGGCCACTGGTTCTGCTAGCTAGAGATGATGATAGTTGAAGTGCAACAGCAGCTGAAACCCAAGTTTGAGAAACACTGGTCCAGAGTAACCTGATAATTACTCCAGGCATGGGCCTTAGCCTGCATGGGTGGTGAACCAGCAACTTTCCAGATGCTGATGACTGGACTCTCAAACCCATAAGGGGATGGCCCATAGGTTGGTGGTAGAGTATTTGTATGCAGAAAGTCTTGGGTTCAATCTCTAAGTAGGACTGAGAAAGAGACATGTCTTAAACCCTGGAGAGCTATTGTTAGTCAATGTAGATAATTTTGACCTAGATGGACCAATGGCTTGTGACTGTATAAGGTGACCTAAGTCAGCATGGGCAAGTATGAGAAATTATTAGACCTGTAGTCTGGCAACATCTCAGATCATAACACAATAAGTATTTTAGAAAGCTTGTCCCGGCACCTTCTTTGCTGTGCATGCTAGCAAAAACTGAGTCTGCTTTTGTTTTAACTGAGACACCTTATATATGAATTCCATAGAAAACACAAAGCTGGCTGGGATTGTTTTGATTTAGTATGTGCTGCCAATGACTGCAGTCTATACAACAAGATAATAAGATTGGTAAATATGTAGAATAATGCTCAAGATGCTTCCTAATGTGTGCTCCGCAGCTTGGGTCAAGTTGATTCATACTGCTTTGTAAGACAATAGAAATTGTTTGCAGAGCTTGCAGTATGGCGTCGTATTATAGACTTAGAATTGACCTGGGAACAGTTGCATCCATAGATTGACCGCTTAAATGACTCCCTAGTGCTTATCTCATCATGCAGCATTCATCAGCATACTGAAATCTGTTAAGTATTTGGTGGTGTGATTTTGCCTCACTTGTAAAGAGGCTTCTTCTAGTATCTATTTTAAAGAACAAATCAGTATGTCTTAAAATTAATCAGAAGGAGCTTGGACCATTCCCTAGTAGTCATCGGCCTTTTTAGACCTGGGACCCATCTTTCACCCCAATATGCATTTGGGGACCCATTCTCTTAACTTTTGACATTTATTTGTATGGTAGTAGTGCTGCTATTATGACACTCTTGGATTAAACCATGACCTAGTAGTGGATCCTGAACTACCAGTGGAAGACTAATGTTCTACTCTATGAACCATTGGCTGGATCCTGCAGGACACCTTCTGTGTCATAGATCTGATGCTCTTGTTTTGAAGTCTGCAGATGGTGCATGTGTAATCCAGCAGAAACAAATTAAATTAGATACTTGCTTAATTCTTCTGGCAAGGACCAATACCTGTTTGCACAAAGATCCCTCACATGTGAACTTTTTTCTACCTTGATTAAGTTCAGAGGAGAAATTATGTAAGCAGGGCTGTCATACTATAAGGCTTCAGTATGGAGACCTCAGAGGGACGCAGGTGGTGCTGTGGGTTAAACCACAGAGCCTAGGACTTTCCGATCAGAAGGTTGGCGGTTCAAATCCCTGCAGCGGGGTGACCTCCCGTTGCTCGGTCCCTGCTCCTGCCAACCTAGCAGTTCGAAAGTACATCAAAGTGCAAGTAGATAAATAGGTACCGCTCCAGCAGGAAGGTAAACGGTGTTTCCATGCGCTGCTCTGGTTCGCCAGAAGCGGCTTAGTCATGCTGGCCACATGACCCGGAAGCTGTACGCCGGCTTCCTTGGCCAATAAAGCGAGATGAGCGCCGCAACCCCAGAGTCGGCCACGACTGGACCTAATGCTCAGGGGTCCCTTTACCTTTATGGAGACCTCACCTTATCTGTTATTTGGAATTCATGGTGGGGAGAAGTATCTACCACCTGTTGTACCATATACAGGCCACAGTCAGTAATTTTATGACAGAATTCTCTTTAGTTTCTTCCGGTTTACATCTGCTTGTCCAAATTTATGTTTACTCTCCCCAAAGAAATTAAACATATTCTAGCTAGCTATCTTACTGAGAAGACACAAACCTAATTTTCTCTCTGCTAATATACAGGTGCCCCCCCCATCTGATTTTTAAAAATTCCAAATTCTTTAATCTAGCAGCAGTACCTTTGTTGTTATTTAACAACTATACTATAGGTCCTATAAACAAAAGAGCCTTTGTAATCCTGTAGGCTAAAAAATGCAGGGAGCATAAAAGCTTTAATTTTGCCCATAAGATTTCAACTAATTTAAAACTAAATTAAATGACATGTTTGTCAAAATTCTTCTTCTATTGTGTATATTTTTCTCACAAAGGGAAGTTGTCCCTTGTTCAAATTCAAATCCAAATCAAGTAAACTTAGCTTGTTTACAAAATATTGCCATTTCCATAATTCAAGTTCACTGTCATTTCAGTATGCAAAATACATACATACATACATACATACATACTAAAATTTAAGTGGTGTGCTTGACCTGTTTCTAATGTTTCCCTTCTCCATGCATATGTTTCCTAGTTTCTCCATTACATTGCAACAGATAGGCAGAAATGCCAAGATATAGACAACAAATAATGACTTGTATTTAAGGAATACAATGCACTGAGGAAACATTGAGGAATGCATCCTAGTAATAGGTTGGTTTTGTTGCAATATCACACCAAATACATGAAAAATGGAGCAAATATCCCTAAAAACGAATCATCTCAAGCAAATGCCTCTACTTAAGAGCTTTCCAGGGGACCAGAAGATTTATGTGATCCACATACCTTTTGAAGAAAGGGTTGCTTTTCCAGAATAAGGTCAAGATGAGTCTCTGATCAGTATCTGAGAGGGAGGGGGAGATGCTATTTTCAAACTTTTTTTAGAACTCAATTGTTTTTTTGAGAGAACAATATCTGAGAAGTATCGATCGTATGTGTCCAGTAGTTAGTCAAAGGCTATCTCCTTTGACTAACCCTTTAGAGTGGTGTCATCCTCGCTCATGTGATAGATTGTTACAATCTCAGCCAGTGTAATTACACACTAACCAAGTGGGTCATTTATTTCTTTACCTTCACCATTTACCAAAAGTCTCCTTTATCTTTGGAAGCCAGCTCTTCTCTGTGTAGTAAAAGCAAAATAATGGCACATAAAACATTAGATCCTAGAAATAAGGGTTTCAAAAATAACTAGAACAACAACTTGGGAAAAACTGTTATACTTTTTATGATCACCTACCCTAGTATGCTTTTATTTTTCCTTGGTTTCAGAGAACAAAATATCATAACCATATGTCCACCCTGCATCACAGGTCTGGCAAACACTATTTTTAAAATAAACTTTTTAATATTTTGTGGTCTTGTCTTAATAAGTACTATCATGAATGCAACAATCAACTGTGGCTTTGATGCAAAGTTCAGTGGGCTTCTTGTGCAACCAGGAGCTTCCCATTCATCTTCAGTATCAATGAATCTCTGCATATACTGAATTCTTTCCAACATTAAGGTAAACTGGGATGCCTTTAATTCTCATGTGCACATTGCAGCAACTTTTGGGAAGGATGCCCTGGACTGGCTGACTCATGCTATGACTATTTCTGTAGTGTTTTGTCCTACCAAATTGTCTTGTAATACTATAAAGCTTTCAAGTTCCCCAGGCTACATGTTTTTTAAAACAATCTTCTGGAAGTTAAAATATCATATTTCCTTTATTTTAACTTGCATTATCAAGACCTGGGTGATCAAGCTTTAGTATTTATCAGCACACACATTTATCAGCACACAAAAAGTCCAAGGGGGAGAGCAATTACCACCATTCATAAGAAAACAATCTCCCTCACCAGGAAACCACCTAGGCTGGGGTCTTAGTTTGTGGAGATCTATATGACGTTGGGTCACAGGCCCTCCCCACTACAATCTCCATACACAGGCTGGCTGAAGTGGTCACAGGTATGGTGTTTGAAACCGCCTAGACTGTTGTGCTGAGAGACTACAACATTCATACTGGGACCAACTTGTCTGGGGCTGCTCAGGACTTCGTGGCCACCAGAACAACCATGGGATTGCCTCAATACATCACAGAGCCTGCACATGAGAAAAGTTGGGCTCTTCGATCTACATCTGGAGCAGCAAGTAAATGTTCTGGGAGGAGGTTTGTAATCTCACTGCCATCCTCATACTGTATAGTGGTGAGGTGTGATTACACGGCAAATAAACTTAATTTTGTCACTACCATTGCACTCTCAAGAACCTGGCCAGCAGAGCTTTGTGAAGTTGTTAATCTGCTTTTGAGAACTGTCTCTAAGGGTATGGAGTTGGAGCCATCAGCAGCACGCTATGACAGGTCTGCTGAGCACTACGCAAGCACTTTGTGTGGCATTTCCAGAGCTACTTAGATTTTCCTTTTCTGGTTTTAAATATACAGGATGTAAAAATAACTTTACTTTAAGGGCATGCTGGCATCCCCACTTCCTGTGGGATTCTTTAACGTAATAAGAACCAGCATGTTGCATTCTTAAGTTCAATTTCAGGCAGTATTATGTACAATATTTTGGTAATTTATTGAGCTTGTAGTGAAAATACACATTAAGCTTGCTCATTACAGTGCAATAATTAGCAGATAATTTTCTACGTTTCAATGAATTTTTGTCATAACATTTAAGGGGACTTTAATTGCAAGTAATCAGGATTGCATGTTAATAGGCTGAAGATAATTAGGAAACCATTTGCATTTCCCTTCCCACAAATTTTCTTAGCATTCATACTTCACTTAATTCATAACTTTTTCTCCTGAGGATTGACTAATCCCATTTAGTCACCGTAATAATAGACATGCTATTTTTTCCTTTAGCCTTTCCTCCAGTCCTAATGATTTTTGGAAGGATTATAGCTTTGATTAGTCAGATTTATTGGTGTTAGATGTACAGTATTTTTCTTTTGACTTCTAATAAGCAAAAGTAAACTGTCACAGGAAGATGCAGTAGCTGCATTGATTGTAAATTTGCATTATTGTGTGGTAATGAAGATATGCTTTTCTCTCTATTAGGTCTTCGTTAGAAATCTGAGAGAACGTTTTAGCAAAGTGGTGTGTCATGGAGCAATGCCACTTCTAACGTACAAAGGAAACTGAATGCCCCATATTGTACTACTGGTTTTTCTTTCACTTAGTAAAGGGAAGCATATTTGTGGTAAACAAAAGCCTAAATTGCTGTCTTGTTCTTAAGCAAAACCAGAGAGGTTATTAAGTGATATAAGATGTTCTAAAGTCACTAGGACATGAGTGGTGATTTTTATGTACCTTAATTAAAAATCCTGTTTCCAGCTTGACTCAGTTCACAGAGCAATGTGGACAGTATAAGTTAAATTTGATAGTGGAGCAGTATATGGCTTGTTCGGAAAACCAAATGGACTGCAGTAGTTCACTATATACTTTACACTAAAAGAAATGTAATAGAGTGGGGCAAAGGCCAGCAGCAGCAGCAACAACAGTAGCAACTAAACCATGCTGCACCGAGAGAGCCGGAAACCACCTCTTGATTAGTTTTATGAAATGTGTCTCAAGAAATGATGGTAAAGTGATCCTGCAGACGGAGATAAAGTGGAGATTGATCACTGTTGAAAATATCTACCTTATTGTTCACCATAAGCAGTTGGGGCAAAGAAATCAGAGAAGGGAAACCTAGCATGAGGAGCACTTAAAGCAGTAAAAATATATGAGGGTAACTGTCAAGTGACATACAGAGGTCTAAACGGGAACACCTATAAACTAGATTCACTTCAGGTGACTCTGGGTGCAGAGAGTACACTTTATAAAATTTTAAATAAATTCCTCCATAGCAGCAGCCTGGTGAATGTCCACAAGCAGGAAACGCTGCTTTTTATCTAATTCTGAGAGCCTCCCAAGAAACAAAAACGAAGCAGAATAGAAATCGGTTTTGAGAATGATTTGCATACAATATTTTGCATTTAAGGGGCCTTAGGGGCATGTGCGAGAGTGCAAAGTGGAGTGATTGTTTGTGTTTATTTTGTCATCCAAAATTACCAGAAAGGAATACAATAGACCTTCCCAAACCTTTTCAGAAGATGGGACAGAACCACAAGCCGCTTAAGGAAAGATGTAACACTGAATCGTCCACCTTCCCATTAGACATGGGTTCACCTGAAATCTTAGCCTCATTGAGGTCAGGGAGCGAGTGGCGCTGTGGTCTAAACCACATCAGAAGGTCCGCAGTTCAAATCCACGCAACGGGGCGAGCTCCCATTGCTCTGTCCCAGCTACTACCAACCTAGCAGTTCGAAAGCATATCAGTACAGTGGACGCTCGGGTTGCGAATGTGATCCGTGCGGGAGGCACGTTCGCAACCTGCAGCGGCGGGTCTGTGTACGTGTGGGTTGCGATTTGGTGCTTTGTGCATGCACAAAGCGCGACTTAGCGCATCTGCGCATGTGCGAGCACCGAAACCTGGAAGTAATGTGTTCCGGTACTTCCAGGTTTCGGTGTGTCCGTATCCCGAAAATGCGCAACCTGAAGCGTCTGTAACCTGAGGTATGACTGTACAAGTAGATAAATAGGTACAGCTGCGGTGGGAAGGTAAACGGTGTTTCCGTGTGCTCTGACTTCCGTCATGCTGTTCTGTTGCACCAGAAGCAGTTTAGTCATGCTGGCCCAGAAAGCTGTCTGTGGACAAATGCCAGCTCCCTCAGCCTGAAGCGAGATGAGTGCCGCAACCCATAGTCACCTTTGACTGGACTTAACCGTCCAGGGGTCCTTTACCTTTACCATTGAGGTAAGTTCAGTGGTTCCATCTAGAGTCTGTCTCCTATTTGTGTGCAACAGTTTGTAATGAACAGATTCCCCCCCCCCCAAAAAAAAGATTAGACAGCTTAGTTGTGACAGGTCTATTAGTGGCAGGATGCAGAAACGGGTATTAGAAGTAATCTACTGTTACGTTTTAGTACCTATAGATGTAGCAACTTGTTAACTTCATTTCTATGAATTAAGTAGATTGTAATCCAAAACTGGCATATAAGAACTGGTCGGAGTACTTGCTGTTTTTCTCTGTGAACAAGTGAACAGAAATCACATGATCTGCTATTGTATACATATAAGTAATATCTAGTAGCATTCTACTTTAAGAGGTTACAGTGCTATGCTTCTAATTTATAGAACAATAAAGACTTGACAGAATTAATATTTTCAACTAGAACTGTTGGAACATAATATATCTATTTGCTGCACCAAGCATGCTGGGTATTACTTTTTGGCATTGATTAGGAAAAGAGCAACAGGCATACTGTATAGTGATGTTGGTGGTTGTTAGTTGCCCTCTTGTCCCTTTTCTGAATCCTCTACCTTTCCCTGCTTACAGTAGAGTAGTCTGCTGCATGTTGAGCAGATGTTTCTCCTTTGCTTCTTTATCTCTAAGTGCCCTTTTATACAGAAATCAGATTGTGCTGGTACTGTCATTTTTATCTGAGGGGAGGAAATCCCACCTGAATGAGGCTGGTTTTCTTTTCAGGCAGCTACATAGTGATGCTCAGGGACGTGCACTTCTCTTTCTCTTGCTTCTGTTGCAGCTCATTGCAAATGCTGTCGTTCTGGCATGTTTCTCCACTAATCTCCCTTTCAGTTTTTGGCTGCAATTCATAATCCCTTTGGGTCCCCCTTGAACTGTCTTCCGTTATTTTTTAAGTCTCCAGCCTCCCCTGCTCCAATTCGTAAGCACATTTCCTATTACTTCCCTTGCGTTTCTTTGTGGTGGTTTTTGTTTTTGTAGCTGGAAGACAGAACTGTGAACTCATCATTCTTTTCTACTTCCTGCATTTGTGTTTTCCTTTATTACTTTTGTGCCGGCAAGGAAGTTGATAGGAAACTAAGCACTGCCCATGACCTGGTCTTTGCCGATGAAGGAAGATATTAGAAGTGGTGGCTATGTACAATTGGGTTGTTCTTATTTTTAAAAAAGTAGGAGGGAAAGGGAAACCAATCACTAAAGCTTTTTTTTTAAAATGCACCTCTTTTTGTGATAAATCAGTTTATCATTTAACACAGAAGAAAATACAGCAATGTTAAGAACAAAATGGGGGGGGGTAATTATGTGTGTGTCTAATAATGGGCTTGTTTTCCTCCCTGTATTTTCTCTTCACCATTGCTTCCCCCTTCTCCCACCTGCCCATTGGTGATACTTGTGTAATATCCCTGAAGATGGAAGCCCCTGCCCCCCCCCCCAAGCACTCTCACGTTGCTATATATGCAGTAGGGGAGAGGGTGGCACTGTGGCCTAAATCACTTGAGCCTCTTGGGCTTGCCGATCAGAAGGTCGGTGGTTTGACTCATGACGGGTTGAGCTCCTGTTGCTCTGTCCCAGCCTCTGCCAACCTAGCAGTTCAAAAGTATAGCAGTGCAAGTAGATAGGTACTGCTGCAGCAGGAAGGTAAACGGTGTTACCGTGCCCTCTGGCACTCACCGCGGTATCCTGTTGTGCAAGAAGTGGTTTAGTCATGCTGGTCACATGACTTGGAAAGCTATCTGTGGACAAACGCAGGCTCCCTTGGCCTGAAGTGAGATGAGCGCCGCAACCCCATAGTTACCTTTGACTAGATTTAACCACCTGGAGGCCCTTTAAAGGTAAAGGTAAAGAGACCCCTGACCATTAGGTCCAGTCGTGGCCGACTCTGGGGTTGCAGCGCTCATCTTGCTTTATTGGCAGAGGGAGACGGCGTACAGCTTCCAGGTCATGTGGCCAGCATGACTAAGCTGCTTCTGGTGAACCAGAACAGCACACGGAAACGCTGTTTACCTTCCCGCTGGAGCGATACCTATTTATCTACTTGCACTTTGATGTGCTTTCGAACTGCTAGGTTGGCAGGAACAGGGACCAAACAACAGGAGCTCACCCTGTCACGGAGATTCGAACCACCGACCTTCTGATCGGCAAGTTCCAGGCTCTGTGGTTTAACCCACAGCACCACCCACATCCCTATGGGGGCCCTTTACCTTTACCTATATGTATACAGTAGTATACTCATATATGCATTTTTAAGCAAAAAAATAAAGGAAGCAAAGGCAGCCATTCCAGAGAGCTCAAGGTAAGACCATTGGTGCAAGACATCGAACCTTTGGGAGGGAATTTCATGACTGAGGTAGCACTGCAGATGGAATCCAACCCCTGGTTGATGTTGGCCTACCTTCTGATTAGGAAAGGCACTTGGGAAAATGCATTGGCAAAGGACCTTTAAAATTTGTGCTGCTAGATATTGCACAGGTGCTTTTTTAGGTATCTGGTCTAAGACATTTAGGGCAGAACTGGAAAACTTGGGGGCCTTCAGATTTTCTGGACTGCAACTCCCATCTTCCCTAACTATTGACTATACTGGCTATAGCTGATAAGCGTTGGGGGCCAGCAACATTTGGAAAGCAAAATTAGCTGCTCCTGATAAGGGGCAGATTGATTTGGGGAATCAGCATTGTAAAGTAAGCCAATGTATGTTCATTGCATGTCTGTATGTCCTAGCAGAACAATTAGACTCATACTTTCACTGTTGAGGTGTGGGATAAGACATAGGCTAGACTAGAGTGAACTATACTTTCTTCAGTCCCTCCTCCAAGCGTGGTGAGGAGTGGGACCAAGTATGGATCTTGGGTGACAAGATGCTTTAAATTTCTTCCACAGCTATGAGATTCAACCAGTTTAAGATTTACTGATATAGTTAGCAAATGGGTGACATCAGTCATAGCTGAACAAATGTTGATAGTAATGTTTGCTTGTTAGGCAGTATTGTTGGTCTAATGCCATACATAACTCTGTACTTTCAGAATGATTTTTCTTAATCTGATAAATTATGCAGTACTTCATTCTGACCTTGCTAACCTTTAATGTCTACTTCAGTTGAGTGTGATATTTGCTACAGTAGAACTGCAGTGATTGTTATAATTTCCTTCCTGTGTTTTTCACTCTTTTCATCATTAAACTAAATGCATTGAAAGAGACATAAAAACATATTGGGCTTGGAAATGAGGTACATGGGCTAAAATATAATCCTATTACTGCATATCTTAATTTGATGGGCTGTTCATTTCTACTTGGAAAATATATAATATTCAGTGTTATAGCAAAAGAAAGAAAAGTTATTAGTCTAATGCAGATGCAGTCCTTTCAAAATCCTTTCCTATGACACATGCCTATGAGCAAAGTATTATATGAAAGTTGTTGGCAACTTTGAGCTTTTGGAAGAGCAAGATAAATCTATTAGGAATAAATAAGCAGCCCATTTTATGTAAGTGTGTAATCTGAGGCCAGTTGTTTTTAATTTGTTAAACAAGATGTTTTTAATTTGGTAATTGAATGAAATCACAAACCATCTTCAAAAGCAACCCCATATAGAGTATATTTCAGTACAGAAACCAAGATGTTAACAGATCTAGTGTGGCAGTGAGCTCCAATATGAGGCACCACCAGGGAGATGGCCCTGTCCCTGTTCTCACTTTGCTATGGAGTGGAGAGTCATCCTGGTGGTCAAACAGTCTGTATGGTATGAGTTCTTCCTTCAGTTACCCTTGTCTTCAGCCCTTTGTGGCTTCCCTGTTACACTAAGCACATTGAATTGAACTCGGAAACTAACCACCAACTTTGGTCAGATGTGATATTGTCAAAGTGATAACAATCTCACAGCCATGTTATGAAGCATTTCAAATTTCCAAACTATCTTCAAAGGTTGTGTAGTGCATTTAAGTACTCAGTGCCTAGATGTTACCAGAGAGAGGCTGGATAACTGTGTCTGTGGACAAACACCGGCTCCCTTGGCCTGAAAGTGAGATGAGCGCCGCAACCCCATAGTCGCCTTTGACTGGACTTAACCATCTAGGGGTCATTTACCTTTTATGTATAAACAAGCAAACGTACTTTTAACCACTAATGACAGTTGGGCATCCAGAGTAAGGTCTATATCTAAAAAGCTTCTCCAAGCTAGACACCTGCACTTTAAAGTGGCTTCCAACCCACACAGGACAAGTTACAAACTGCTTTCCAGAATCATCGTAGAGCTTACCAAGGGAACCTGCACATTATCTGGATTACCGTATTTTGCGTTCTATAGGACGCACCGGCCCATAGGACGCACCTCGTTTTTTGGGGGGGGGAAATGAATAAAAAAAATTATTCCCCCCCCGCCGCGGCTGCCGCCCCAAGCCTCGCGTGCTTCGGGCTGCAGGCTACCGCCCCAAGCCTCGCGCGCTCGGCGGGACCTCCTGCCGGGCGCGAAAGGCTTGCAGACACTCGCCCGAAGCACGGGGAGCCCTCCGGAGGGCTCCCAGTGCTTCGGGCGACAGGCTGCCGCCCCAAGCCTTGCGCGATCGGCGGGACCTCCTGCCGGGCGCGCAAGGCTTGCAGACACTCGCCCGAAGCACGGGGAGCCCTCCGGAGGGCTCCCCGTGCTTCGGGCGACAAGCTGCCGCCCGAAGCCTCGCGCGCTCGGCGGGACCTCCTGCCGGGCGCGCAAGGCTTGCAGACACTCGCCCGAAGCACGGGGAGCCCTCCGGAGGGCTCCCCGTGCTTCGGGCGACAAGCTGCAACCCCAAGACTCGCGCGCTCGGCGGGACCTCCTGCCGGGTGCGCAAGGCTTGCAGGCACTCGCCCGAAGCACGGGGAGCCCTCCGGAGGGCTCCCCGTGCTTCGGGCGACAAGCTGCAGCCCCAAGCCTCCCGCGCTCGGCGGGACCTCCTGCCGGGCGCGCAAGGCTTGCAGGCACTCGCCCGAAGCACGGGGAGCCCTCCGGAGGGCTCCCCGTGCTTCGGGCGACAAGCTGCAGCCCCAAGCCTCGCGCGCTCGGCGGGACCTCCTGCCGGGCGCGCAAGGCTTGCAGACACTCGCCCGAAGCACGGGGAGCCCTCCGGAGGGCTCCCCGTGCTTCGGGCGACAAGCTGCCGCCCGAAGCCTCGCGCGCTCGGCGGGACCTCCTGCCGGGCGCGCAAGGCTTGCAGACACTCGCCCGAAGCACGGGGAGCCCTCCGGAGGGCTCCCCGTGCTTCGGGCGACAAGCTGCCGCCCGAAGCCTCGCGCGCTTGGCGGGAGCTCCTGCCGGGCGCGCAAGGCTTGCAGACACTCGCCCGAAGCACGGGGAGCCCTCCGGAGGGCTCCCCGTGGTTCGGGCGACAAGCTGCCGCCCGAAGCCTCGCGCGCTCGGCGGGACCTCCTGCCGGGCGCGCAAGGCTTGCAGACACTCGCCCGAAGCACGGGGAGCCCTCCGGAGGGCTCCCCGTGCTTCGGGCGACAGGCTGCTGCCCCAAGCCTCGCGCGCTCGGCGGGACCTCCCGCCGGGCTTGCAAGGCTTGCGGATAGCTTCCTGAAGCCTGGAGAGCGAGAGGGGTCGGTGCGCACCGATGCCTCTCGCTCTCCAGGCTTCAGCGAAAGCCTGCATTCGCTCCATAGGACGCACACACATTTCCCCTTCATTTTTGGAGGGGAAAAAGTGCGTCCTATGGAGCGAAAAATACGGTAAATGTTACTTCATTCACGCTCATTCAGGCCTATACTGATTCCAGCACAATTTGCAGTGGAATGTAAAGTTTCTCTTTGACCTTACACACATCTTCTGTGGCTCCTGTCCATTGTGCCCCTGCCTCAACTTTTGAGCCACCGCCGTAAGTGTTCAGATGTCACTTTTTGTTTGTTTGTAGGAGTGAATGCTAACAGCAGTAGTCCTGTTTAAAGGGATTTATATACAGGTGCAGAATTGAGGTGCTTCCTGTGGTTGCTGAGTTCCTTGGGTTAGCAATGATGGAAGACAAATATTGTCCTTTCCCCAGCAGTATTGCTAACTGTAACTAGGAAGCCATTGACCACCGGACACTATGAACCACTGTCACTTCTCCTACACAGGTTCCATTTACTGTTTATGCTAGAGTGCTGACATGAAGGACATTGGAGCTAGTTAGTAAGGTCTCTTAAAAACAATAGGTAATTATTGGATTGTTTAGAATAGGTGTTGACCAATATGCTTTCCATTAAGTGTTCTGATTTAAAGATTGAAGAACTTGCATTGGCAAGATTTGAGAGCACAAGCAGAATATAGCAACCTTTGCCAACCCGGTGCTCTCAAGACATCTTAGACTACAGCTCCCATACTGGCTGTGGCTGATAGGAGGTGTAATCCAAAACATCTGGAGGGCACCAGGTTGGGAAAGGTTAGTGTCCAGTGATAAGCCTGATAAAGATAGGCATGTTTAAATATATTTAGTTTGCTGTCTTCTCACAAAATGTAAATGCTTAAAGTCAGAAATACACATAATCTTCAAAACAGGAGATACTCCTTTTATGATGGCCACGTTGATTAAGGTGTGCTGTGAGACTGATTTTTAATATCTACATGCAGTTACTCTTAGTATGTTTTAGAGGGCATAAGTAACAGGTTAAGGGGAGGAGAAGTATAAAGGATCACTGTACTTCATATCATTTTCTTGTAACCTTAACACTTCACCATGAACATTATAAATGACTGTTTCTCCTTTAGGAACTGACTTGTTTAGAATGATGTATGAAATAATATGTGCTTTGCATGTCCTGTTTGTAATGATAAAGGTCATATAGTATCATTTACATAATCTCCAGCCAGAAATGAACTCTTGAAATACCTGCTGTATCACATATACGTTATCTGAGGTTTAAAACTCTCATTATTCATGAAAGTTAATTTTACAGTGGGTGTGAACGATCTATCTTATGGCTGCTTTTTTGATCATTCTATAAAATAATATGGTGAAAAGCTTGCACAAATAGCAGGAAAACCCGTAAAGAGTGATGCATTTGCCTGACTCTCTGTATACCCGATTGGATCTTGATTGATGGCAATCATTTGTCTTTGTCAAAAAAGGAGAAAAATTCAGACATTGAAATAAGAGTGCTATCAAACTTTCTACAATGGCAGAAAGATTCTATTAATGTGGTCTCAGAGTATTAACTGTCTCTGTTGGGAAATGATAAAGAATGTTAATTTTTTTTCCTTGATCATGTTTAAGTATAAAATGCATTATTTTGTCTCTGTGTTAAGATTAAAAGTGGCATATTTCAAATTTATGATGTGTTGGGGTTCTAAGTTAACCTAAATTAGAAAAAAGAATAGAAATAGAAAGAAAAAAGCTAAATCCTTCTGATTTCAATTTCTCAACAAAACAATAAATGCTCAAATAGCATAGTGTCGTAAAATCCTTAATGCTGCATTCCACTTGATACTGTAGCTTTGAAGAGTTACTTCAAAGAACGCTGAGCAAGAACATAAAAAAGAAATAAACAAAATTGGAAAATTTATTATTGGGAATCCTTTTCTGAAAATATCAGACCCAAAGACTAGTAATTAAATAAACTTTAATGTTTTCTTAATTACTGAAACAGCAGCATATAGAAATAAAAAATAATCATATTGTGGCTCCGTTTAGTTTGAAAAGAAAATGTGAAAATCCACAATAGTATCAATAGCTAATTACTGTCTGTTTTATACAAAAGAAAGCTTTCAAGAAGCTAAAGGATTGCCTCTTTTTTTAGACGAGGACAATCATGGAATTATAGACTTACTGAGTTGGAAGTTTCTACTTCTGTATCTCATAATTTGATGGGAATTCTTTGTCTCAGTTGTAGTTATTCTCAAATTCTATCTAGTTACTTAATGAAAAGATAGGTAGTGAATAAATGAATATGATTCCTGAAACTTAGTTCATCCCCATATGCCTGTGCAAATAAATACTTCTTTAATTTTGTAATTTCATATCTAAAACGTTTTCTCTAGCCTGCTCTTAATTAAGACATTAGCACTTCTTATTTCTATATCTTCAACATTTATATGTTGACTATATCCACATTGTAGTTTCCAGTGCTGTCAGTAAAACCAGTTAGTTAAAATGATACAACATTTGAACAGTAAAGCAAATAAAGTATCATAAAAAGAACAAATATACATTCTGATTAGATAATGGAAGTTGACTGAGAATGCAGGGGAAGGAAATTTCATACCTAAGGTGTGGCTGCTAAGAAGGCCCTTTCCTGAGCCACTACACAGTGCACAACTATTGCTTCTGAGGTCCCAAGTCATTCAGGGCTTCAGTTAGCATCAATACCTTACGTTCCTAGTCACTTATAGGCAGTCAGCAGAGATCCTACAAAATAGGTATTGCCTGATTGTGCTCAAAGTACCAGTCATACTTTGGCAGCAGCATTCTGAACTAGCTGCAATCAGCTGTTGTTGTGTTTTGCTTCTGCTTGATTGAAGCAGCCAAAGCACCTATTTTTCTTCTTTCTACAATTCGTGAGACCTTTTATCTTATTTCCTTTCCTTTCACTATCCTTCAAATAAGTAAAATTCAAAGAAAGACCAAAAAAAAAAAAAGATACTTCTTCACTCCCTCCCCCAGGTGCTTTTAAAACAAAATACAAAAAACCCCCCAAAACTTCTCTCCTTCCCTTTCCCCTCGTGGCTGACCACTTTGTGAGCGATTACTGCCTTCTTTCGATTTATCTCTGAAACCCGAGCCGCTTTAGGACCCTGCGTCCTGCTGGGACTGGTGCTTCCTGTTTTACGGCTCCCGGAACACGTCAAAATCTTGTGGCCATTAGAGCTCCCAACCACTGCCATTTTCTCACTGGTTGAGCACAGGACCAATCTGCCACCTGCACACGCCCATTGGGTGATTGAGCATGGAGCCCACAGAACCCCTGTCTTCCAGTGCTGTAGACTTCCTGGAAACCTCACAAGGCGAAATGAAAGAGGAAGCACATTGAGGTGCCTAAAGCTTCTAACACAGCAGCACAGCTGAAATTGGATAACTGCAAGAGGGAAGCAAGGAGAGCTCATTTCCAAGAGGGCTGGTAGGATCTCAGCCTTCACTTTCCCTGTGAACCCCAGCAGACCCAGCAGCTCTTAGCTCTCCCTTGGGAGGAGCCCCAGATCATAACCATCCAGCTTTCACCCAAGCCTTTCACGCCCCCTCCTCAGAGGAGGAGGATGAATTTGTAGGTTTTCAGGAGGCAACTTATCCTCCTCCCTCACCACCCGCTAGATTGGAAGCTACCTTGTCACAACTGCCTCCCCCAGTATCCACAAGTGTGTTCATTTAATCACCTGAAATTACACCACAAATTAAGGAAGTTCTGATAGGGTTACTAGCAACTGATGTCAATCCACCCCCAACACCTCTACAAGGCACTGTAAGATTGATCTGTATTACTGCTTTGGTCCCAGGATCCTACATCAGGCCCTCCAATGCTAGCTCAAGTTGCACTTTGGACCCACCCTAATTGGGTAAGCTCTGATGCATCGCAATCCAGTGGCCCCATGATGCCAGTAGGTGATAGTACAATTGGCACTCTCCTAAAGTGTAGATCTATACAGCATCATTGGGTCACTGGAACCATTCCCTAACATGGACTGCAACATGCCTCTAATTTTCTCACATGTTCTACGCCCTGTTGGCAATTATTTACGTTAAATATTTAAGGGGAAAGTGGGCATCTGTTATTTCTTTACTACTTGCTGCTCTGATTACTATTTGAGCTTGGTGAGTCTGCGCAATTGATTGGGAACAGCCCACTTTCCCAAAGAATCTTTGTTCCTGCCTTGTGATCATGGTGGAGTCAGTCTAGAGACCCCCATGATGCTGTAGAGATCTGCAGTTTACCAGTTGTACTTTCTCTAAATCTCCCCAATTCAATAGTAGCTCCACTAAGCCTACTAGGAAAAACAGTTGAGCAACTTATAACTTCAAGAAAGGGCAAAAAAACAATTAGCATGATGCTAGATTTGTTGCTCGTAGAAAGCTAAGGGACTCATCTCCCACACTTCTCAAAAATGTGGCAGTTCTCAGTCACAGACTCCTGAGTTGTTGTTGGTCTGCTGATCATCTCCTGCCAGTCTGGCCAGTGATCAGGGATGATGGATCAGTAGTTCAACAACATCTGAGGACTCAAGATTGAAGAAGGTTGGTGTAGGTGGTGTGTTACACTTTAGGTCAGGGGTCAGCAACCTTTTTCAGCCGTGGGCTGGTCCACCGTCCCTCAGACCATGTGGTGGGCTGGACTATATTTTTGGGGGGAGGGTGAACGAATTCCTATGCCCCACAAATAACCCAGAGATGCATTTTAAATAAAAGGACACATTCTACTCATGTAAAAACATGCTCATTCCCAAACCGTCCGTGGGCCAGATTGAGAAGGCGATTGGACCCCATCTGGCCCATGGGCCTTAGGTTGCCTACCCCTGCTTTAGGTGGTCCACTATGAAAAAATCATATTGTACAAGGATTGCTATGAATGTTGCAACATAATATTGAGAGAAATGTCACTGCTAAAATTACTTTAATCAGTATATATTGATCATACCCTGTAATCAGGACACCTTTATGGAAGGGGATTGGAAGCTGTGCAGGCTTGCAAGGATTAATTGTAGAGGCTGGACGATATTATGAAAAGCACTGGTGTAATAATACTTAGCTGTTTGTTGCTGTGATTTGTTGCTTACTCTTACAGCTTCACACATGTATTTCATTTAAAAGTCTAGGAACATTATTCTCTATAAACTGGGTGCCAGTTTAGATGAAAACCATCCCTCTTATGCCAAGTTATAGTCTCTGGGTTGATACTTCAACCAGGAGTAAATTTTAATGGTGCGTGATGCTTAAAATGCACACTGATGGCCTGAAAATATTGTAGCAGAAGATCGGGTTTCATACCAATAATTTTGTCATTTGTGTTTATAGTGGCATGTTGTTATTAAGGTGGACTGCGTATGTACAATAAGCATATGTAACCATTAAAGTTCATATTTCAGATAAATACAGTCAAGGAAATATGCTGCATACCTAATGGATTAATGGTGTATTGTTCTTTTCCCTGATGTTAACTTCCCTTTTAAGAGTATGACTCTGATTAAAATCTAATTGACCAAGTTCTTCTAATATCTGAATTCACTGTAAAGAGAGCATTACTCTCACCATTACGTTACTGACTACCAATTGTGAAATCTACGTTAAGCAGCAACGATGCAAGTGAAGCAGCTGAACTTATAGTCCCGGACTGCTTGTTTATATGCTTGGGGGTTGCTCCAAATGGAATATTTTGGGTTTCTGTAGGTTCCTCCCCTTCTAATATATTCTCCTTAAAACTCATTACTTTTTTTTTCATCTTAGTAAACTTTTTGTTTCTTAAAACTGTGTGGTCTCAGCTTAATGTAAACACCCTTACACTTAGAGCTTTAAATTTTACACGGCCTAATGAAGATTGAGGAAAACCTGAGGAAGGTTATTTAAGCTGACTGATGAAAGTGTAGGTTTGTAGAAAATTCACTTCCTTTTATCTGGTGGCCACAAGAACCTCAAATGGGGAAAAGGAGGGTGCAGACAGAGAGGTGCACTCTCTTGTGACCATGTCCACCTTTACTGGGAGGCACAGGATTCAGGTGTTTGAGACATGGTCCATAACTGCAGTAATCCCAATTTAGAACTCATCCCCATGCTCATAGCAAAACAGTTGCCTCAGAACTTAATGGAGCAACAGACATATATGATTGCTTGTGAGCATTGACTAAATCTATGTTTTTCTTGGCCATACTTCTAATTTGTGCATGACATTGCCAATTGGAGCAATGTGGGCAGGGAAGAATAGATGTTAATTGGTGATACATATCTCATGAAGAGAATGCTTGTAGAAGTCATTCTTCCCGCTTGAGGAGAGAGAAGGTTTACCTGCTGTGTGAGAAGAGGAGGAAGTTGTTTTACTTGCTTTTTATTAATTGCTTGCTATTAATGTTGTGGCTTAGTTTTAAATTCCGAGTATGGAGGCTATGTCTTGGTGCAAATTAATAGATTTTAGCATTGAATTCCAAATTCAAACATTTAAATTAAGCTTTGTTACCCAGTTAGTCTATATGGCATAAACGCTACAACTTGTGATAGATTTCGGTTATCTGACTATGCACTATTCTTGTGAAGGATCTCTGGTTTATTCAATGCACAGAATAGATAATGTTAAGGAAATTGACTGAACATTTGTAGCAAATGAGGTGGAAGTCTGTAAAATCCATGCATCACTTGATCATAATTTTCCAAGTACATAATGAGTGGCCTGAGGGGACGGCTGTGAGGAAAGGGACTGTGTTCTGATTGAGGCAATTGAACAGTACAACTGAGAATCTGAGTTACAACTCTACCTTTGGTGCATGATTGCTGTGTGATAATAGGGCAAGACATACAATCCAAACTTTTAACAGATGTCTTATAATTGTGCCTATTTTCATGGGGAGCCAACATTCGGCGCCTGTACTTTGTGCAGGTTGCCGCAATAACTATAGCTGACATCCAGTAGAAATGTGCTGTTTCACTTTAAGATAATAACTTCCCTTTTTTACAGTGGGATGTGGTTATAACTTGTACCCATATTCTTAGATGCTCAAATAATATATCTATGAAAATCTTCCATAAAAATTGTCCCCTCCCCTCAATTTAGTGCTAGAAGAGGTAAATCCTCTTCTTTGAGTACCAGGCAGCATGCCCAAGGTTTTATTGATTTCATTCAAGTTTCCTATAATTTCCCAGAAGGAGGACTTCTTCTAGGTTTTAACTTAAGAGTGTATTTACGGAAAGCAGAGCAACTCTCTTCACCTGGGTTGGTGCTGCTTCCACTTGATTTGGAATACAGTCTTACGAACTGGATGGTGACTGGAAACAGGGGTTTTTGTAGATGCCATCAGAGGCTTGTTTATATGTTTTTATTTTACTTTCTAGTATTTCCTTTTCTTTGTAAGAGGCTGAGTTGAGGACACATGAAAAGGTGTGTTTTGAATAAGCCCTGAAAGTTGCTCCCCATGGGGCGTGTTGCTTCTCTTTCACTCCAGGTGATGCAAGTAAAATTGCTTTCATATTCCTTAAGTATATGCATTTAGAGCAACCTTGCCATCTTTGACGGTTATTGCAGAGAGCAGAGCAGAGCTCCTGAAGGAGATTTTTTTGTTGTTGCAACAAACAACCCACAATACTTAAATATTGCTTGGAAGCATCAGCCATGGCAGCATGAGTGTCCATCACCAATTTGCTCTTTGTCATTACTGAGTACCTACAGCAGAGGCAGCTAACTGATGGTCCTTTCAATCCACTGCATATGTGATCACTGCATATGCCCCCTGTTTTTGTGGCCACCAAGCCCCCATTTGTCATTAAAATAAATATTATAAGAAGAATGCCATGATGTCAATGTTTCTGTGCACCTCAAACACTTAATTTTTTTAAAAAAACAAAACCATAGGGTTGTTGTGCTGAGAGGAAAACATGGCGTGCCCCACACCAATGCATGCTACCCTGAACTCAGGTGCTCCACCAGATGACACCATCTCACCTGTTCTGAAAGAAGTTCTGGAGTTGTGCTCCCTCACATTTCTCTCCACTGATCTATGGTGTATGTCCGCTTATAAAGGATACATTTGTGTATGGATTTGTGGATTATGTGTTGTAATTCCTTAAGGAAAAGTCTGATACTTAGGAAGTAGACATGAATAATGGATAGCTTCTAAGGGGTTCACATGCTATAAAGAACAATGACTCATATTCAAATGCAGGAAGTTGTTTACTCTTATATATGAATGCATATATAAAAGAAGTCCCTCTCTCTCACACACGTGTATGTTACTGAAATCTTCACATACCGTATTTTTTGCTCTTTTTCCCTCCTAAAAAGTAAGGGGAAATTTGTGTGCATCTTATGGAGCGAATGCAGGCTGTGCAGCTATCCCAGAAGCCAGAGCAGCAAGAGGGATTGCTGCTTTCACTGCAGCGATCCCTCTTGCTGTTCTGGCTTCTGAGATTCAGAATATTTTTTTTCTTGTTTTCCTCCTCCAAAAACTAGGTGCGTCTTGTGGTCTGGTGCGTCTTATAGAGCGAAAAATACGGTAATTAGAAATCAGATTTTAATTAGGCCAGATCTTCAAATCCATGGCACCTCTAAAAGTGTACAGTTTCATAGCTCAGCCACAAATTGTTGTCGCACATTATGCTCCTGCATCGTAGTAAAGCTGACTCTGTACTTGGTGGGGAGATGGCAAACTGAAGAGTCAGATAAATGTATATACATGTATTTGTTTATTCATAGATGTTTTTACACCACTCTCCAGCTAAACTGCTTTTCAGCTAAAAAGGCTCCCAGAGAAGCTTAACGATTAAAAAAAAGCAAGTCAGTCTCTTCCCTCGGGCTACCAATCTAAAAACACAACACAAAAAGCGGGGAAAGGAATGGAGGAGGAGGAAGGAAAAAACAAACAACTCAGGCGCCAGTTCCTAACACACGGTTCTTATAGCAACCAGCTATATGACAAATGAGGGAGAAGACCTGAAATTTCTGTTCTCTCAGAGGAGCGGATAGAATAGCCCTGCTTCTCTTCTTGCCCTCTGTTGCAGCCTGATGGAATGGCTGCTGCTAGATGACTATGTAATATAAGGAGTGGATACAGCCCTCTCAGGAAGAACAGCTGTGGGAAGGAAACCTAGGCTCTGGTAAAAGGAATAGTCATCAAAAAACTGGAATATTAAAGAGAAGGTTATGTACCATTTTTTCATCTCTTTGCACATGATGCAAGTAATGGATGTGATTATCAAATATTTGTGTAATTACTATGCTTTGTGAAAAAAATGTATATTCTAAGGTTGTGTTTGCTTCCTAGCAAATTTCTTCAATGGGTGTACCAAGTACATATCTGTCAACGTTTCCCTGTTTTAAAGGGAAATTCCCTTATTCCGAATAGGATTCCTTGCAAGAAAAGGGAAAAGTTGACAGCTATGACCAAGTAGCTTGACTACTTGTTTGCAGAGGGTGTTTGCAGTACACAGGCACACCTTATAATAGACTCACAGATTTAAAAATGCCTTATGCATATAAAATGAATGCACAAAGAATTAATCACTACAACATGAAGTCATTGTTTTTGAACTAGCCATACAATTGTGCATGGGGACTGTATTAGGGCTTGAAAAAGGAAAGTGTGGCCCCAGTCTGTGCTTCGGGGGGAAAGCCCTCTGTCTGAGTGACTTCTTCCTGTTCTAAAACAAACCTTTTGACATTCTTCCCTTCACCCCCAAAATCAATAAGAATAAATGGACAGTTCTCCCCATGGAATGGTGCAGGAAGTGGAGTCCCCAGGGATCTTTACTGTGCTTCATAATTTGTTCATGAGTTATCTAGAGGTAGGGGTGAGCAGTCAGGAAGCAAAGTTTGCTGATTATATCAAATTGTTCTGGGTGGTTAAAAGAACATGGGATTATGAGGTGCTTCTTTCCACACTGAGCGAATGGGCATTAAAATGGGAAATGCAATTCAGTATAAGCAAGTGTAAAGTGATGCAAATTAGGGCAAAATAATCCTAAAATATGATACGGGTGGCGCTGTGGTTTAAACCACAGAGTCTAGGGCTTGCCAATCAGAAAGTCGGCCGTTCGAATCCCCTCGACAGGGTGAGCTCCCGTTGAGGGGGTCCCTTTACCTTTTAATCCTAAAATATATTATGGAGCTGGAATATGTTCAGAAATGGACAACTAAAAAGAACAAGGGGGTGGAGCAAGTGCCCTTTGAGGAAAGATTACAACATTTGGGGCTTTTAATTTAGGAAAAACCAAGTGAATAAGGTGGGGAGTCATTCTGTGGTATGGAGAAAGTGGATATGTTTTTCTCTGTCTTTCATAATACTAGAATTCAGGGCAATTCAAAGAAGGTAAACATTGGAACATTCCGGACAGAAAAAAGAAGGTACTTCTTCAGGCAACACATGTAGTAATGACCATCAACTTGGATGGCTATAAAAGAGGACCAAGGCTATCATAGAATCATAGAATCATAGAGTTGGAAGAGACCACAAGGGCCATCGAGTCCAACCCCCTGCCAAGCAGGAAACACCATCAGAGCACTCCTGACATATGGTTGTCAAGCCTCTGCTTAAAGACCTCCAAAGAAGGAGACTCCACCACACTCCTTGGCAGCAAATTCCACTGTCGAACAGCTCTTACTGTCAGGAAGTTCTTCGTAATGTTTAGATGGAATCTTCTTTCTTGTAGTTTGGATCCATTGCTCCGTGTCCGCTTCTCTGGAGCAGCAGAAAACAACCTTTCTCCCTCCTCTATGTGACATCCTTTTATATATTTGAACATGGCTATCATATCACCCCTTAACCTCCTCTTCTCCAGGCTAAACATGCCCAGCTCCCTTAGCCGTTCCTCATAAGGCATCGTTTCCAGGCCTTTGACCATTTTGGTTGCCCTCCTCTGGACACGTTCCAGTTTGTCAGTGTCCTTCTTGAACTGTGGTGCCCAGAACTGGACACAGTACTCCAGGTGAGGTCTGACCAGAGCAGAATACAGTGGCACTATTACTTCCCTTGATCTAGATGCTATACTCCTATTGATGCAGCCCAGAATTGCATTGGCTTTTTTAGCTGCCACGTCACACTGTTGGCTCATGTCAGGTTTGTGGTCAACCAAGACTCCTAGATCCTTTTCACATGTACTTCTCTCAAGCCAGGTGTCACCCATCTTGTATTTGTGCCTCTCATTTTTTTTGCCCAAGTGCAATACTTTGCATTTCTCCCTGTTAAAATTCATCTTGTTTGTTTTGGCCCAGTTCTCTAATCTGTCAAGGTCGTTTTGAAGTGTGATCCTGTCCTCTGGGGTGTTAGCCACCCCTCCCAGTTTGGTGTCATCTGCAAATTTGATCAGGATGCCCTTGAGTCCATCATCCAAGTCGTTGATAAAGATGTTGAATAAGACCGGGCCCAAGACAGAACCCTGTGGCACCCCACTAGTCACTCTTCTCCAGGATGAAGAGGAACCATTGATGAGCACCCTTTGGGTTCGGTCAGTCAGCCAGTTACAAATCCACTGAGTGGTAGCATAGTCAAGACCGCATTTTACCAGCTTCTTTACAAGAATATCATGGGGCACCTTGTCAAATGCCTTGCTGAAATCAAGGTAGGCTACATCCACTGCGTTCCCTTCATCTACCAGGCTTGTAATTCTGTCAAAAAACGAGATCAGGTTAGTCTGACATGACTTATTTTTCAGAAATCCATGCTGACTATTGGTGATCACAGCATTCCTTTCTAGGTGCTCACAGACTGTTTGCTTAATGATCTGCTCCAGAATCTTCCCTGGTATTGATGTCAGACTGACTGGGCGGTAATTATTTGGGTCCTCTCTTTTCCCCTTTTTGAAAATAGGGACTTTTGCCCTCCTCCAGTCTGCCGGGACTTCGCCTGTTCTCCAGGAATTCTCAAAGATGACTGCCAGTGGTTCTGAGATCACCTCTGCCAGTTCTTTTAATACTCTTGGATGCAGTTCATCTGGCCCTGGAGACTTGAATACATCTAGACTAGCCAAGTATTCTTGTACTATCTCCTTAGTTATTCTGGGCTGTGTTTCCTCTGCTGAATCATTTGCTCCAAATTCTTCAGGTCGGGCATTGTTTTCTTTATCGGAGAAGACTGAGGCAAAGAAGGCATTGAGGAGTTCAGCCCTTTCTGTGTCCTCTGTTTGCATTTCACCATCTTCTCCTCTGAGTGACCCCACTGTTTCTTTGTTCTTCCTTTTGCTACGAACATACCCAATAGTGTCTAGCCACTGTGGGAGGCATTATGCCTCTGAATATCAGTTCCTGGGAATCCCAAGCAGGGGAGTGCTGTTGTGCTCAGGCCCTGCTTATGAGATTCCAATAGGTGCCTTGTTGGCCACTGTGAGAACAGGATGCTGGACTAGATGGGCCTTTCTCCTGATCCAGCTGCGGGACTTTTCTTCATATCACAGCTGCATAGATGATTCAGATCGAATAGTCTTGCACTACACGTGTATGGTGCTGCACACAGAAGGGACTTAAAGTACAAGCAATGTACTGGTAATTTTTTTATAATTAGGCTGCTTAAATTTTCACCACAGAATCTTCCAGAACTAGTGTGTCAAATCTGTTGCGCCAAAAACGGAATGACTCTGTCTTCCTTGTTCATTATGATAGTAATTTTGATTACATGTGTTCTTGCCTACAAGATGTGTGAAGTTTGAAGCTGAGTATTTATACCCATGGGGATGGAAGTTAAATGAAGTTTAAAAGGTGAAAACCAAAGACATGAATAGCTAGGTTGTGAATCACCTTTTTCCAGGATTGATGGCAAATCATCCAAAGAGTTGGAAGCTGTAGGTAGCAATAAGAAGTGATCTGTCTTTTCTTCTTGCTAGGCATGTACTCTAGTAAATCTTTCTAGAGAACCAGTCAGGCCTTATTTATCTTTTGTTTTCACGTCACTTGAAAAGATACTGCAGGTTCAATATTTTGCAAATAAGGTCTGTACGTAATGGCTTAAATAGAGTTAAGTTTGCTTAAATTCATTGAAATCAATGGGATTAAGCCTGCCTAACTGTTCATTGGATTGAGGCCAAATGTGCTTACCCTGGTACTTATTAATAAATACTGTGTTGACTACCTGAAAGGTTCTATGTAAATTAGTTTGACAGCATGGAAATTTATTTTTCTCATAATTATATGTTGGTTCTGCATTCAACTGCATAGTCTCTAAAGGCTTCAGTAAAAGAATTGTGTGAAGCTTACAAAATGTTTTACACCATGAAACACACTATTTCCATTAAGATGGTCTAGAGATGGGTAGCTTCTACTTTATTTATGGCCACTGCTTGATAAATGGCTGAGGTTTTAGTTAGTATTCTCCATCTCTATCTGCATGAAAGCACAACACATTTCAGTTCACGAGATAGAAGAGAATGCTTTATCTCATGATGCCCTCTAATACCTCGATGTTATTTCATCTAGATTTATGTTCAAAGTAAAGCCTTATTGGAACTTGAGCACTTTTATCTTTCAATTTAAAATCAAGTGCATAATACATTGCTAACGGAGGGCAGGCAGACCATTTATTTCTCTTGTAGTTAAGATCCAGATAGAATTTTATTTTGTTTTCAGTTGCTGAAATCAGTGGGGGGAAAGGAAAGATGCTTAGACTTTAAAATTCCGAAACCCTTCATAGTATATTGCTTCAAACTTATAAAAGACAGCCTTGTGGGTTTTTTTAAATTTTTTGCTGTTGAACTTACCAGATATAAAAAAACAGTGGCCCAAACCTTTAAATGTAAGCATTCATCATTAAAATACACAATAAACGAATAATTTAATGAGGGGACATGGGATGAGAGATCAAAGGAATGCCTGTGTAAATAAGTGTGTCTTCAAAAGGTGTTACCATAACACGATTTTACAAGTGTAAATGACTATGAAATCCCCCTACCATTCACCTTGCAGTAGTGCAGTTTGGAAGTACAGGAATCTGCTTTGGGCAAAACAAATTCAGTCAAAACCATGATTGTGGCAATGATCAAATATTTCTGTAATTTTAGCAGCTGTTTGTCTTGGAAATTAATTACAATTAAAGTGTGGTTCTCCATAGACAAGAATTTGTTCCACAAATAATCATTTCTTCTAACATGATGACATTTTGTGATTGATTTTAGTAGTACCAGGCTGAATAGCAGCTTTGCCATCTAACTTCTGGAATTAACACTTTTGATAATTCATACAATTCATATAGCATTTAGAATTCATTGCAAAAGGTGTTTTTTTTTGTTCTTACCAAAACCAAATCAGTTGCCTGCCTCTCTGGTCACCTTCTGTCAAGGTGTTCTTTGCTTATGTCCAAGCTGGATATTGGGGTGATATAAACCATGCATTATGGGATACATAGTGCTGCTGATGTACAGTATTTGGATGAGTGGGTCATTTAAAGCACAACATGCATAGGAAGGAAAGGACCTCCTCTCTCCCTCACCATTTATTCTTGCTTGGGCTCAAAATAACACCCACTGGGAGAAAAATGTCTGGGGAAATAGATCCCCACACAGGAGAGACAAAGCAAAGAAGGGACAAGAGTAGAGAAGGTTCAAGGGCAAGAGGAAAAGGGACTACAAGGACTATGCTAGCTTCTCCTTTTGCAGCTCTACCAGAGGAATCCTCTGTTTCATCCAAGTCCATAGCCCAGGAGCCCTAGACAGGCACCATGCCCCTGGGTGAGGTCAGTCTCACCCACCAAGATGTGAGACATCAACTTTCCATCAGCCCCGGGCTTCATACCCAGCTAGGGTGCCAGGACACATGCAATAGGTTGGGCTTTCCAGATATGGACAGCAGTAGGGAGGAAGCATGGGGCAGCCTACCTGCTGGTGTGCGTGGGATTGATTCACCTGGGAGCTTTCATTGACATATTGACTTTGATTTGGAGGATCCATCCACAACCTTCCTAATATTTTTTTTGGGGGGGGACAGAACCACCTTCACTTAGGGTCCTCACCTAGTCTATGTATGTGTGAGGAGAGGAGATGCCTGGAGCCTGGAGCAGCAAACACTCCCAAAGTGCTCAATGACTGTTTAAAGAAGATAGTCCTATCTACATCATTTTTGGCAGACTTTTTGTTTGGCTTGCATCCACCTTAATGCCAGAGTATGACAGCAAACACCCTGGAAGGGTGAAATATTTGGCTAAGGAACTAAGGGGTGAACCTAGTGTCCCAGGCCATGTTGAGCAGCTCCAAGTTTGACGTGGGGTAGCTGTTTGGGGAGCCTTTGGAGGTGATCTTGGTGGAGACCAAGGTCAAGAAGAAGGCCCTCCCCATGGCTAAGAAGGGTGAGATGAGGCATCCCAAGGGCTTGAGGAAGAGCATGTCTATGTGAACAATACTGAGGTGCCTTACAGAGTATAGGCTTACAAGACACTGGAGAAGTCACCCTGAGTGAGCATCACCACCCACTCTCTTTGGCATTCAGCTGTTTATGTGGCTCTTAGGGAAAGCTGCATGTTCCTAGATATATGCAAGGCTCCAATGTGGGCATCAGTCTGCACACTTACAAAGCGCTATAAAATCAGTGTTTCTGCCTAAGTGAATGCACACTTCGACAGAAAGGTGCAGATCCTGAGTTAAGACATCTCTCATTCTCAGGATTGTTTCCCTGAATTGGCACTGCTCCCCTACATCCTGAAGGTACTTAATGCTATCTGGGATTCCCTGTCAGTTAAAAAACAAATTCTTGCAGTAAATTGGGATTCAGGAGGGCATTCCTCCCTGCCCTGGGTCCCAGGGACTTTGGGGTGGGATAGTTCCTTACAGCTTCTGCTGCTGCACATGTAGAAGAGGTTATTTGAGCATCTTGTAGTTTCTGTTCCAATTCCTAACCCCACTTTGGCCATCCTTTCTTGGTCTCAGCTCCCAAACTGGGGGATGGTCCTTCCCCCCCCAAATGAGGCTGTTCTAGCCAAAGTAGGTGTCCAGGGGGAGCTTTATCACCCACCCCCAAATTGTGTTCTGTCTCTGGGTAGTGTTTTGACAGTGCCTTCCATCTCCAGAGGGGGCAGCATCACAAAGGTGCTTCATGTTCTCTGCCATCCCTTGAGAACAGCAATTCACAGTGAGAATTCCCATTTTCTCCATTTGAGCTTTGAAGGGATTATGTTTTGCAGTCAATTGGCACAAACTTCTTCTTCTTCTTCTTCACCCCACCCATCTGGCTGTGTTTCCCCAGCTACTCTGGGTGGCTTACAGTACATATAAAAACATAGTAAAAACATTGTAGTTTAGTACACATGTTCTACTACTCTAGGATCTCGTCATCCCCTTAGGCACTTCTGATACTTTCAGATATGCCTAAGGTAACATTTTGAGAAGGTTTATTGGATGATAATCATAACTGAATCTGTTATGAGAATAATTAATAGTCTCAACTTCTAGAGCTGTCAGTCAGACACTTTCTTCAGCAGCACAAAACTCACACTCATGACCAGGCATAAGCAAACATTTTACCTGCATGATGTATTTAACCTCCAGCCCAGGAAACACGAGCTGTTTTTCTTTTGAACAGGCATCTTGTGAAATGAGCTCCAGACTAGTCTCCTGTTTTCATTACAGCATGTGGTTTATTAAGGCTACTGCACTGTACTTTCTGTCTGGTTTTGCAAAATTGCGCTTCACACAGATAGAGTTTTACCTTTTACAACAGTTCTAGCTTAGGCATGGCAGCAGCAATATGTTTTTGGGTTCTACTGACTTCTGTGAAATACTAGCTTTGGTTTGGTCACTCCTCATAAAAGTCATACAATTTTGGGTTGTTATCAGAAGTTTTGCATGATTCAAAGTAAACAGCAGCCTACTCTATGCACTTCATGACTAGTCTGCATTTTTTTGTTGCCCATTCTCATAAATACCTTTTCTCCCTACACAACTGTAGCCACTGTCCCTTTCCTTTACTTTTATAAGTAAAACCAATTCCACAAGAAACTAATATTGCGATGCTCTACCACGTAGTCACTGATAGTTGCTGACTGTTTCTATATCCTTGTTCACCCACACTGTATTAGATTAGATAAATTTATTGTCATTGTCCGTATATACACAGTATACACAACAACGAAAATCAAACACCCACCCAAAGACCGGGTTCACATACACATTTGCACGTATCTCCAACACTCTCATCCTATTCAGACATAATCTATAAAAACATATCATACTCCAGAATGTAACATAACCTATTAAAGGCATAACATAACCTAAAAACCTGTCTCATTCCTTCCTACTCCCTGCTTGCTATTTCTTGCAACTGGCCCTGAGATCATTATTTAGTGCAATCAGAGCTCTTGGATAGAAACTATTCAGAAGGCGTGTGGTTCGTGTTTTCATTGTCCTATATCTTCTGCCCGAAGGCAACAGTTCAAAGAAGTTGTGAGCAGGATGGGTGGGATCTCTCAGGATATTGTGTGACTTCTTCAAAGTGCGAGACGTGAAGATCTCATCCAGGGTTGGTAGTTGGAGCCCAATAACATTCTGGGCAATTTTAATTATTCTCTGTAAAGCTTTTTTATCCGTTTCAGAGCTGCTCCCATACCACGATAATATACTATAGGTTAAGACACTCTCGATGGTACTGTGATAATAGGACAGAAGTAGGTGCTGAGATAGATTCAGTCCCCTGAGCATTCTCAGGAAATACAACCTCCCCTGCACCTTCCTCACAACCATATTAATATTTGCAGTCCATGAGAGGTCCTCAGAGATGTAAATGCCCAGGTATTTAAAACTACCAACCCTCTCCACCTCCTCGCCATTTATGTGCAATGGTAAAAATACACTTTTCTTTCTCCTAAAGTCAATTATGAGTTCTTTGGTTTTTTTGGTGTTAAGCATAAGATTGTTTTCTTTACACCATTGAATTAACCCCTGTACTTCTTTCCTATAAGCAGTCTCATCGTTCTCACTAATGAGCCCCACCACTGTTGTATCATCCGCAAATTTGATGATTGTGTTGGACTTATACAGTGGGGTGCAATCAAATGTGTACAGGGAATAGAGAAAGGGACTTAGCACACATCCCTGAGGGGCTCCTGTGCTTAATACTAGAGTAGAAGAATAGTAAGGGCCCATTCTCACTGTCTGCGGCCTATCAGTCAGGAAATTCCTTACCCACAGACAGATCTTCTGATGTATACCCAAATTGGTCATTTTAAGAAATAACCTGTCTGGCAGAATTGTATTGAAGGCAGAACTGTAGTCCACAAACAACAGCCTTGCGTAGGTTCCCTGTCGTTCTAGATGACTCAGTACAGTATGGACAGCGATGGAAATAGCATCATCAGTAGATCTGTTTCTTCTGTATGCAAACTGGAACGGGTCTAGAGTGGATGGAAGACCAGCCTTAATATGATCTAGCACCAATCTATAAGTGGTGGTGGTGGTGGTGTAGTAAAAGAAGTGTGTGTTTTCCTGTGAAAGAGAAGAATTATTGATAATTCCTAAATCTGAAACCTGAATCTATGTAAATCAGAAATAAATATATTGTAGTGCCCCATCTCTAGAACACTCTACCCAACAAGGCATCTGGTTCCTGTGTCGTTTTGGTGTAAGAAAAGTGCCCTTTTTAAATTTCCAAGGCCTTCTAAATATTGCTTGACTTTGTTTTGACTCTGTTTCTGTTGTGTTTTTGTACTGTTTTAATATATTTTAATTTGTTGCCGAAATGTTGGGGTGTGCTTGTTCTATTGCTCTGAATTATTTATGAGCACCATGAGAGTGGTAAAATTGAATGTATTGGGGTATGAATACATAAGTAAATATAAAATATTGGCTAAGCATAGAAGTGACGAACCAATTCGCTTGCTACCACCTCTTTTATTTCCCTAGCTCCCCAATCTGTTATGGATAGTACCCACTCCCTTTCCATCTCTGGCAAGTGTCTGTCCACTACTTTCCTTCCAGATTAAAAATCCTTTCTCTTCCTAGAAGTGACTGACTCCCATTTACTTGCCAATGCAAGCTCTTGTGTCTCATGCTGGTTTGTACTTTCTGTTTTATTGAGCAATGTGTTGGTCCTGAACATTTAGCTGCAAGCAAAGATAGAAGGCATAGATATGAGAGACAGGTAAAGTGGAATTGTGCTGATGCTATCTGTTGCCTGACCATCATTTCATAGCAAGCACGTGACACTGAGAAACTCTAGAAGAAGTTGGCAGTAATTCACAGTCCTTCACAATATCTTTTTCATTCTGAATATCTAATCTAACCTTTTTGTAAAACTTAATAGCTCTGTTAGAAAAACATATAACCACAGTTCTAGCACAACAGAGGAAAGCACTCATATATTTTAGGTGTTTTTATTTTTATGCACAATCATCAGGTAAACACAAGAGGTTTAATTTTGTCTCATTTACCGTATTTTTCGCTCTATAGGATGCACTTTTCCCCCTCCAAAAATTAAGGGGAAATGTGTGTGCATCCTGTGGAGCAAATGCAAGCTCCTTGGCTTCAGCGAAAGCAACGCGAAGCCTCTGTGGTGCAGAGGGATCGCTCCCTCCGTGCTCCGGAGGCTTCGCGTTGCTTTTGCTGAAGCCTGGAGAGCGAGAGGGGTCGGTGCGCACCAACCCCTCTCGCTCTCCAGGCTTCAGGGATAGCCGCCTGAAGCCTTCGGAGCTCAGCGCGAGTTCCTGCTGCGCTCCGGAGGCTTCAGGTTCCTTTCGCTGAAGCTGGGAGAGCAAGACTCTCCTGGCTTCAGCAGAGAGGGAGAGCTGCGCAGCGCCCATTCAGCCAAGCGGGAGGAGAAATGGAAGGGGCTCCGTTTCTCCTGCCGCTTCGCTGAAGGGGTGCTGAGCAGAGAGGGTGAGAATATTTTTTTTTTGTTCTCCCCCTCTAAAACAAGATGCGTCCTATGGTTGGGTGCATCCTGTAGAGCGAAAAATACGGTAATTGTCCAAATAGAATTGAGGTTGTGTGTCTTCCTGTGGTGGCAAATGCAGTAAAAGGGTATGGAGGGTGTTTCATGAAATACTGTCCAACTTCTGTTGAAACTGATTTTCTTATTTTCATAAGAACACTTGACCTGCTACTGAATTCATGATATTCCCTTTCATGGTTCAACATTTAATAAATCTTATCCAGTGAAAATGTTTATTTTTAATGTTATACTATTCTAGAAAACATTCTCTTTGTCCAGGGACAGTTTTTCTTTCTAGTGCAGATGTCCTAAAACACATCCTGTACTTCAGTGTCATTATACATTAACTAATTAAGGCAAACGTGAGCTATCATCTAATGAGGCAGGATGGGGGGAACTAAAGATGGTGAATTTTCCAGAAATGTTCATGTCTCGCTGCATGGTTGCATCTACTTTTACTTACTTTTAACATAGCCGCTTCACATGTTGCAATTACAGCCAGAAAAAACAGCATTGTTTAATTTAATCAAAAGTGCAGAAAGATGAATGGATGGCGTGAATAATTTACAATCTTTGCATAATACTGCAGTGCAGAGAACTGGAAGGATTGATGGCCAAAGCAGTTAACAAATTTTAGAAGCCTCCATTAGCTTTTCATTGTCATATGTTTGTGGCACTGGATACAATAAGGTTTGCAAGAGATCTCAGTCTAAGGGACTAATTACTTGTGCCGATTGCCATACTGATGAATAGACTCTCATTGTATCATTCCCCTGAAAATGAGGAGCAGTTTGTGATTCACGACTCTATCCTATTTGATATTTGATAGTAATTTTAACAGATAAATGAAGGAAGGCAGAATGATGAAGTGGCTATCCATGCTCCATGACTATCAAATGCATACACATAGCCAGCTGCGTTCTGCCTTTTTTTGTAATCGCTAATGGAGAATTTTAAGTTATTAATCACGCTTTGAGCAAATGTAGCTTTTTCTTAGGCATATAACTATGCTTTTATAAATTCTGCAGAAAATAAGCTCCCCAATTCTGTGTATGTTTAAAAATAGTAAAAATGCAGTGCAGAGCATTCAGTTAAAATGGATTCAAATAATACCTGAATTGAATTTATTAATGAAAATTCACATTTTACATGTATTATATTTTGTACAATGCGTTATTATCGAATGTGGACTTTAAAAAGAATTAATGGCTCTAACTGTGTAGTAGGCTTGTAGCTCTTCTTTTAGATAGCTAGAGTCACTCTAACAAAAAATATTTTCTCTTTCTGGAGTCTAAACAATTAAAGAAGAGGAATACAGATATTGTGTGTCCAATCATTTGTAATCTATAAATTAATCAGACCTATTAATTTGTCAGAGTTGTCAGATATACAATGATTATTAGCTCATGAAAAGAAATGAGATTATAGTTTGTAGTGTTGGTTTGCCATTCTTGAAGGAGCCATTCTTGGAGGAGCCATTCTTTTATAAATAAAACTCTAATTTTGTAATTGGAGCATGCAGATGTTGGCTGTAGATCTCTAGTGTTATTCCTGTAGGCTTTATTACTTTACATATAATACAATGCATTTGCATATATAGGTATGAACATGCACCTGAATTTGCTGTTTTTGCAGTTTTTAATGGTTAATATACAGTTTTACAGCACACTCGCTCATGATCACATAACAAGATAGGAACTGGCATTTATATATAGCCATATTAAAACGATCTATGCATATTTGAATAATACAGTGTGGAAAATAACAAGTGTGATAGAACCTTTTTCTAAATGTAAATTTTAAAAAGTATACCTTCGATATTGTGCACCGTAACATGCAGTTCTTAATTAAATGGAAACATGCAGCTACATAAAACAGAAATCCAATCAGATTTGTTTGAAAATAGATTGCTGTTTTACTCTCCTGGAATGGCTTATTTAAAAACAGGAAATGGAAACGAAATGTATTTTCTTGTGTTGTTCTAAGCCTCAGGGGCTAAAAGTAATGAATATTTTAAGAGATTATTTTAATTAAATTCCTGCACATCTAAACAGAGTAATATTTTATTATCACATGCATAATCATGTAACAGAAGTATTCATTAAAGTTAACACTTTCTTGACCAAGAATTTGTGGTATGATTTACTGACCTTGTGCAAAAAGGCACAAATTAGGAAGAAAAATGAAGGGGGACAGACTTTGATTAATATAGGTAATGCTATACCATATTTATAATAGCCTGTTCCCTATTCTGGTTTATAAATGCAGTCACTGAGAAAGGTGCCCTGCTGAGGCCGAAATGAGGCTGAAATCGGAGCACATGCCACTAGAGTGTGGGGAAACTGATCACACTGTCAGCAATTCATTTCAAAATGATGTATTTAGTGCTCATTTCACCTTCCAAGGGGGGGGGGGAGGGAAAGGAGTTCCTCAGACTGGAAGGTGATATTGTTATTTTCAAGGACATACCTAAGTTTTAAGATCGCAGAAAAGGGCTTAGGGTGCTTTTTTGAAAAAGAAAAAGAAAAAGAGCAAACAAGGAAAGCTTTATGCAGAAATTCAGTGCTACCATGCTGTTTGATAATTGCTAACATATGTGGTTCCTCTGTTTCATTGTAGTCGTCCTCGTGAGTTCTGGCGCCTTGACTACTGGGAAGATGACTTGCGGCGCCGGCGACGATTTGTGCGTAACCCCCTTGGATCGACACATCCTGAAGCGACGTTAAAAACAGCCATAGACCATGGTCAGTGTAAAATCTGCTTCTTGACAATAGCAGCAGGTACAGTGCATGGCAATGGAGCTTCAAGCTCCAGTCATCTGAGAGGAGGTGAAACACTTTCACATTCAGAGGTCCCTTAAGTTTCTTTCCCTGACCTGTGCATTTCAAGACCTAATTATATCTTAATGGCATCTCCCTGCACGATTCCTTTGCATAGGAGGCTGAACTTAGCAGTGATTTGAGACAAAGGTAGAAGATTCCTTTATTCCCTTGGTATGGTTTTGTGACAAATTACCTTACATGAACTGTAGCAGTATGAGCAAGGCATATTTTGCCTTTGAAAAAATCCCCACTGATTATTTTAATTAATGTCAGCAGAATATGAAGACTGTGTACAGAGCTTACTATATTTTCAGGAACCCTGTTTAATTCTCCTACATGTTAGCTCATTTTGTCTTAATTGAAGTAATGCAAACCAGAGAACATGTATTCTCCAAATCAGAAATACATTAGAAGAATATATACTATGTTTAAAGGTAGTTATTTATCTGTAATTATTTTAAAACTCAGTATTACCATGTGTTATGCTTTCCTATAAAAATGAGCCAAATTAAACAAATTATACTGAAAATTAGTTTAAAACTGAGATTTAATATTTCTTATTACAAGTACTTTGGAAGTGAATATTGGCGCAGGGGGCAAATTACCAAACTCTCATTGAATAGTTCCCATTTTCCCATTTTCCAATTTAACTCACATTTTCTATTTTTATTTTTTTTTTAGATGGTAATTTCTATTTGAAATTATGTTAGTGTTGTATGGGTGTCTAGGAAGGTAACATAATTTGGAAAGTTTGTTCTGAGCCAAGCATCTTAACCTCTTGCACTAATGTCTTCAAATATGTCAGCAACTATAATGCCAAATATGACGTCCCTTGAAATAAATGACCAAACAGGGAAAGTCAATAATGTGATCTAAACACAATGGTCTTAGATCCTCTCCTCTTCTGCTAAAGAAGAAAGGGAGAAATGAGATGTAGAATTAATTAGGCTTCTTCTGCTTTGAAACTGCTTGTACATTTTGTTCTACTGTACACTAAAGGCTTCAAGAGTGCAAATTGTCTTTGTCCATATATACTTAGTTTTAGTAAAGCTTGATACTTTTCAATTGTAAGCCTACTCATATTTGCAATAATTAACTGCCAACATTAAATTTCAACTTTTCTAATGTGGGTCAGTTGCACACTTTATGAAATACTTTAACCATTCATATTAAAGTACAATTAATATTTTAGTCATTTTTTAATATTCATTTGTCTCCTTATTGTTAAAAGCAATGCAGTGTGCAATATTATAGTAGTAATAATCCAACTGGATAATACTTCTGAAGAATGCAGAAATTGTTTTTCAGACAGTCTTAAAAACTAAAATTTCACTACTGCTTACCATAGTCACATGTGACAAACACTCTTACATTGGGTACATTGGGAATGTGCTAAGTTCTGTAGAATGGTACAGGTGACAAAAATAATGTACTGTACAATCTGTCATTTCTCACTGTAGTTACTGTAGAAAATGGCCAACCATATGCACCAGTTATAATGCATTCCAATAAGTGATTTGCTTCAAAGGGAGTTGAGTGAGTAGAATAAGTACCAGCCCTGTGATAGGTCTTCTGATCTAAGTTGCCATAATCAAGATTAAACATAGCTTTTTGAATCAGAGAAAGAACACTATTAAGGCAACTATTTATTTATTTGGACCTGTCTAATTCTTGGGGCTCAGTGCAAGTAACAACAAGCGAATATTTAAAAAATAAAATATAATATAATAAAATGAAGCAGCTGAGATCTAGCAAACTGCTTAAGTGAGTTCAAGGCTTGTGTACACATAGTAGGAAACCCTAATTTCCTTTATAACAGTAGATCTCAATTCTTTTGAGATTCAAATGAACCATAAACACAAAGAACTGTAGATGGTGGCCTGAAAGTCTAAATAATAAGGTTGCCCATAGTTAAAGAAAGCTTAGTTGTTTCATTATGAGTTTTAGTTGATTATATTGATTGGTTTATTGATTACATTTGCCTGTGAGTAAAACATTGGGTAGGTTCTAATGTGGCTTGTGCACTGGGACTTTTCCTTCCCCTGCTCCCAAATCTGTTCTGTAGGGTTGGGGGGAATGTGGAGCAAATTTAGAGGGGCATGTGGGCTCTGGAGGGCAGAGGAGAGAAACTAGAAATTCCATTGTACTAGTGGATTTCTGTTGTACAACTGGGCAGTCATTAGTTAGTTGCCAATTAGTTACTGAAGCATGAAGGATACTTTGTTTTGATGATACATGAGTATCTCATAGCTAGCATTGGAACATGTCTTCTTTAATATAGTTGCTGATCTGCAGTATTTATAAGAATTTGCATTAAAAATAATGGTTTTTTAAATAGAAAATTGCTTTCTGATTCTTAGAGTTGCATGAAAGTTTTAAAATCTGTTAATTAATTAACCAATCAAACATTGTGACTTTACTAAATAGAGATTCCCAGCGCACACAGAATTTTAACCCAGGCACCATAAACTTGTGCAAAATGAAAAAGTCTCAGAGCAGGTTCACAAAACACTTTTTTCATACAGTGCCTCCATCTGCGTGGAGAAAAGTATCATGTGAACTAGCTGTATGTGGATATGTGTTAGAGATATTTCTGTGATTGTGGAGCTGGGTTCTCCATTGCAGCAACACATACTTGAATATAGTTTGTGTAGCAAAACAAAGTGGAAGGAATTGACCATTTGAAATGGAAGTTATGCACCTTGCAAAGTGCATTCAGGCTAGTGTCTCAGCAGACGTCTATAGCAGGGGTGCCCAAACTTTTTTCAAAGAGGGCTAGATTTGATGATCTGAACATGCGTTGTTGACCAAAGTTGTTGAGCTTTTTTCTCAGGATTTTACCCCAAAGTTGTTGAGCTTTTAAGCTTTTTTAAGGATTTTACCCCAGGACATATACTGCCACAGGAGTTAAATTGAGTAGCGTGCCAGATTAGGCCCCCAAAATGGACTTTGGACATGCCTGGCCTATAGGAAAGGAGTTTCATGGAAGTGAAACAGTTAACTGAGGATGCTTTTCTACACTGCCTCTGATGTTGGAACTTAGTGCATGGGGAACCTTTACAAGAGGGACCACAGTGGAGTATATGGTAATGTGGAATTGCTATTAAAATGGCACTTTGATAATAAATGAGTATGGCATCTTATAGAGATATGATCTGAACTACAATTCTGGTGACCTGCCTTTGAATCTATGTTCCTGCATTTAGGATGTCACCAACATTCCTGGTGGACTTCTGTTCTTCTGTCCTGTGGTTTTTTTTAAAATAATTACAGAGCATTCTATTTCAATTATATACACTCCATTCCAAAAACCATTTGTCTCAAAGCAACTGGATTCAAGCCAATTCATACCCATTTTGTTCAAGGGGGAACAGCTTTGGTTTAATTCCAAGTATTTAAGCGGAACTGGGATGTGGATCAGGCTGATAGTCTTTCCAGTGGGGAATGTTTTCTTTTGTTACACTGTCGAATGATTCCTTTTACTTACAAATTCTGCTTACTTTGGTTTACCTTGTAAACTGCTTTACTTATAAATCCAGAATAAAAATAAACAAGTCTATAATTAATATCTCACAATTAGCCTAGTTCTTACTAAAACTGGTGTTCTGCATTGTGGCAGAATTCACACGATACAGATTAAATATTGAAACAAAATAAGATGTAATTGTAATCCTGTTTCCATTTAAGTAGTGGGTTTTACAATGAATTTCAAATGGGAAAAGGGCTGTTCCCATAGCTCCTACCCAAGAGGATGCAGTCTGTTAAAGTTTACAATTGGAAGAAGTGGAAAAGATTCAAAAACAATCAGAAACCAAGACATAGTAATGCCTAGAGAGCAAAAATCAGCTCTGTTGCAGCCTCATTTATGTATTTCAGTAGCCATCTCTTCAAGGGATTGATTTGATTTGAAGGAGAGCCTCTGGTGCAGAGGTGGCAGAGTAAATACCTGAAGACTAATGTTCTCTGTTCAGACAATCAATATCAACCCCATGACTATACTCCAGGCTACCTTCTAGTTTAAAACATTTTTTAAAAAAATTCTGACAATTTAATTGCCCTTCCCAAGCACACATTAAATTGCTTGGGAAAAAGGACTGTAGGATATTTTTCAAAGGCCAGGTTGCCAGGATGGGGGAGGACATCCAAAATGGTTATTTGTAAATGTCGGTCTGGAAAAGCAACTGCTCAAACTTTATTTTTGCATTTTGTAACTCAGTGAAACTAGTCTTTGGAAGAATCTGTTTTAAACTTGGTGTGCCTTGTAGAAATCAGCACCATTCACTGAAAAAAAAGAGAGAATTGTCTATAACATTCCACAACCTTAACCCTTTTGAAAACTCTTAACAGATCAGTTCTTGATAAAAAGGTATACAGTTCAGGTGGAAGAACAGGATTTTCTGTAATATTCCAAAAAAATAGTGAAATTGCAAGATTTGTTAATATTGAGCTACTCGGTGAAACTTGACAACAAAACTTCAGTAAATTGTATTGGCCACTCTGTTCCCTTCCCTTTAACATTGAGGGTTCCTGTTTGTTTTCAGGGTGATGTAAGTCTTGTTGCATGAAATATAAAAATAGCCTTGTGACTATCTCATTTCCCTGCTGATACATGTGTTCATGTGTGTATTGAGACAAAAGCTAATGGTTAGTGTTATGCAGCAGCTGAACTGGAGCCTTGTTCCTCATGGGTTCTAAACAGTTTCATCTTGTTCCATACATACTTACCTCAGGGGTGGGGAACCATATCAGATCGGCAGACCAATTAATATTTCCTCCATCTATCTCAGGTCGAGTTTAACAGGTAGGTGGAGCTGACCTGATATAACAATCACCTGATATAACAGTGACATAGGTAGATTCATAAACAGAAGAACTCAAGACTACAATACTTAATTGTAGGCCCCAAGTGTATTTACTAATAACAAGCTCAACTCAATTCTCTGAATGCTGCAACTTATGTAGCCAAAATGGACCCACCTGTGCACAAGAGGGAGGCATCAGCAGGCTCAAAAGATGTGCAGAAAGACAAAAAATGTTCTGGAGCTGGGGAAACCCCAATGACAGCTCAATAAGGATTGAGCAGTGGACACAGAATTGTCGGGAGTGGGTGACAGGAGCAGGTCAGCAATAACTCACCCAGCTTCAGTGAAGTTAACTCTTTATTCAAAGAAACAAAACAGCTCAGGCCTAGTGAGTACAGCAGTTCTTCCCAGTAGATATTTCTTCACTGAGGCAGTTGCAAGGACTGAAGGTCCATGCCTTCCCACAGCTCCCTAAGTCTCCTCCTTCCTCAGGTCCTTCCCATGCAATCTGAGACTCTTGACACCTTTGTTTGCTTTTGCTCCACCCTCTTCATACCTCTTCTGGTTCTGGGAGACCAGCAGAGAGGGGAACTGGTTGCAGGAGGGGAAGACCTCCTGGCTTCTTCAGCAGCCTGCCTCATCTCTGCCTCTTGGGTCCCATCCTCTCCAACCTCTGCTTTTACCACAGCCTCTTCCACTAAACCCTGTTACCTCATTTGCTTCTGACACCCTCCTCCTCCTCCCAGTTTGCTCCCTCTTCTCCCTCTGACTACTCATCATCATCCCACCTCCAATCCCCTGGCTCTGAGCCCTCCTTCCTTAAGGGTTCTCCAGCTGGTGCCTCCCATCGCTCCTCTGCATCCAGCCAGTCCATGACAAGAATGCTGACTATATTGAGGGAGAAACTCAGAAAACCCAGTTATCTGATATAGGCTGTGAGCCTTTGAAGCAGAACTCCAACCCTTTTACATTATCTAAAGCATTTCCATTTCCCCTTCTACCTACTTTTCAGGGTTTTCCTTACCCTTTTCAACACTCAGTCTTTGGGCATGAATATGTTAAGTCCTCATTTGGGAGGATTGCTCCATTTATTATTATTATTTTTAAAAAGATTTTTACTTCTGCAAACTTCAGGGTTACTCTGAAGATACCATCATCTTTTGCATGGGTGACATTTTGGCTCTATAAAAATGCTTGTTCAAAGACTTGAGCTTGGTATTAGACAAGTGGGGCCCCCACAATAAACTGTTTCAACATATTCCAACATGTTTCCTGTGCTTGCAAGTGCTGATAAAAATAAGAGTTGGCTCACAGATGAAAACATTTAAAAACGTTTAAAATGCAACTCTTTTGCAAGTAAGCCGACGGATTGTGTCCCTTTACTATGCAATAAGCGCTTCATTGGGTCTGGAAGCAGGAATGAGCAGACTATTTCAGTAGCCTCACTTCTGATTTTATATGAGCAACTCTTTCTTCCATCCCTAGGGGACATTTCAAAACAGCTTTGGTTCCCCTGCAAACAATGGCTTTTTCTACATATCAATCTAGGTGTCTCTGATCTTCAACTCCAGCCATTATATTCTATTCTCCCCTTCCACCTGTTTGTCACTGTTTTTTCACTTGGCCATGCCACATTATTATGGGGCAAGGTTGTTTGTTCTCCCCCGTATATATTTTCCCCTACCTTTTTTGTTTGTGTATTTTGCAAACGTCAGGATTATAACACTGTCTGCTGGTACCTCATGTGTGTTGTACTTTGGGCTAAATAAACATGAGTGCCGGAAGACTCAAATTGGTATTGGTATGTAAATGATGAAGACTGATGGAGAAAGAAAATAGAGATTGATAAGGAATAATCAGAACAGAAAATGAGTTGCAGAAAAGACAAACCTGTTGGCGGGTGAGGAAGGATTTTGCTGATGTAGTAGTTTTTGCGGAAGGTTTGAAGGAACAGCAGGAAGAAGCGTAATGAAAAGAAGCACATCTTATTTATTTATTTTTCAGCATTTATAGTTTTCAGTATTTATATAATTTTCAAATGCTTTAGAAAACTATTTAAACAAAGCATATAATACAATAACTAAGACCAATTCTTTTGTAAAAAAAAAATATCAAGAGGAAAAATTGAATTTACAGGCAACTCCTGATTTGTACAGGGGTTCTGTTCCAGGACATTGCATGCTTTCATGAAATAATGTGCAATTGAAACAGCCTGTTCTACCTCTGCCCTGCCCCACCCTTTAATGACGTCTTTTATTATGTTACTGGATATTTTTTGGTTCGGCACTGTGCGTGTGTGTGAAATCGCACACGTATCGGTTCGCACCTAAAATGAAGGTTGCCTGTATTTCAAGTCAGCGATAAAAAGGAATATCATCCTAGCAGTGCTTGCTGTAAACTCTGATCAGCTGGTTGGGTCTTATAGCAAGCCCATTTGGGGCAGGAATCAGCTACACTGCAGAGTTGCTTTTTGGGAAGTCTGTAGCCAGGGCTCGCTGCCACTGCTGATCAGATGATGGGCACCAATAGCAAGCCTTGCTTGCCAAGAATGCCCCTGCGTGTCCACCAGCCCCACACCAGATGTCATTTATGGGATCAGGTGTCGGGCAGGTGGATGTGGTTTGAGGAAGATTGCCTTGTAGGCCAAATCATATTCTGTTGTTGTTGTTGTTGTTTAGTCGTGTCCGACTCTTCGTGACCCCATGGACCAGAGCACGCCAGGCATATCATATCATATCAAATCATATCCTATACTGGACCTAATGTGGCCTTCAAGTTGCTCACTCCCTGATATAAAGTAAAAGGGAGGGGGAAACCCCTCTCTTATAATCACAAATGTGAAATGAGAAATTTAAGCTTTCATCACAGCCTGGTTCTGGAACAAGCTTTGTTCAGCACCTCAGTATACAGGACTCCTTCCTGTCATTTCAACTCTACTTCCCATACAAGCACCAGATGTCAGTCATGTGCTCATCTGTCACTACTTTTCTATCTTAAATGCCAGAATTAATTTCCACAATTATGTCAGCAGGTGAAAGCACTGTCATTCAGAGGGTGTTTTGACCTATAAATTACTCAGTTCTCACTCGACTGTCTTGGGCTAAGTTCTGAAGAATTCTACCTTGGAAATACATTTGTACAATTGCTTCAGGTCTATTGTTTTCCTGAGATATCAACTATTGCATATGACGATCTAGTATATGATACTCCAGCAAAACTTTCAGCCTGTCAGATAACCAGACAGGTTGTTGGCAAACAATATTGTTGTGCAGTAGGGTGCTGGGTGCCATGCTATATATGTAGCATGTCCCTATGCATGTCATTGTAGTCTGAGGTCTTGATCATACTAAGGCTTGCATATTCAAGTCTGCAGAACTATAACCTGCCCCCCTTATCCCCACAGAGAACTAACTAGGGACTTGGCTTGTTGCTATCTCAAATGGCAAAAATTATGGCTTGGATCCCAAGTATCTGCCTTGTTCACTTTGGACGATGGGCGTGGCTTGGAACAGCCCTGTCCCTCTGTATCTCCTCCACATCATATCCCATACCATTGTAACAGGTTCTTCGGCTGCCACAAGCAAGTTTGGGGGCTGCAGATGGAGTCAGCAAATTCCTGTTTCATGCACATGAAATCCACTGCATTGACCAAACTATAGAATCTAATCCAATGTCTTGTAAAACTTTATTTTGGGAGATTTCTATTCCAAATTACATAGAAGCTGTTTTGTTAAATAATGCTTTTTATACTTCGCTTGGCTAGAAAGGTTTCCTTGCTCCCATACTTCAGCATCTCTTCATGAGAGTGAGAATCATGCATGTATTTATAACAATGCATCTATGAACAAAGTGTGGGTGCAACAATAAAATACATCTGGGCAAATAATTACAGTGGTACCTCGGGTTACATATGCTTCAGGTTACATACGCTTCAGGTTACAGACTCCGCTAACCCAGAAATATTACCTCGGGTTAAGAACTTTGCTTCAGGATAAGAACAGAAATCGTGCAACAGTGGCGCAGTGGCAGCAGGAGGCCCCATTAGCTAATGTGGTGCTTCAGGTTAAGAACAGTTTCAGGTTAAGAACAGACCTCCAGAACGAATTAAGTTCTTAACCTGAGGTACCACTGTATGTAGCTGTGTTTAGACACGCATACTACTTGTTGTATATATAATATATTTATTATACTGGGGGCCCTGTTGCTCATTTTGTGGTGTGTGCCATCCATTTGTATGACATAAATTTTAAACCCGTATCTAGAACCAGAACTAAATTTTATGCACTCCACAGGGTTGTTTTCTTTTACATCTTAGGTTTGTTTGAAGAACAGCTCCATGCCCATGAACCATGTTTGAAATGTACAATACTTCTTTAAAAGAATGCTTATGGTGGTACGATTGGTGCTTGGTGTTCAAGGAAAGAGTACAATAGCAAAATATGCAACATGCCAGATGGGATGCCTATTAGCTCTTGCCATGAGTTGAGACTTTTGCTTCACCCAGCTATAAATGAGAACTTTAGCAGTAACAGTGTGAATTCCAAAATACTTACACAGTCTGCTAGTGTTACCACAGCAAGCCTGTAGACGTGGGGAAATTGTGAACCCTTGCATATGCATTTCCAGTGTATTTTACATCCTATAATAGTATCCTAGTAAATTGACTACATGAGGTGTATCCTCTGTTATATTATTGGGAAATTCTGGCAAAAGAAAGCTAGAAAATTATTAACACCTGTAGAAATTTTACCAGAAACATTCCTGTAATTGACCCATTTTGACTTTCAAACTGAATTTTAAATAAATGAAATAGATACCAGTAATTTTAAATGAGAACATTAGTGTAATTAAGACAGAAAGATCACCAAAGTACAGAATAAAGTGAAACGCTCAAACATCTGCATGTAAGTGCTGATTTTAAAAGTGCATTGTGTACCAAGCTACAGACACATGTTGTCAGAATTTATAAACATGTTCATTATCTGTTTTGTTTTATTTTAGCTTATCCTAGTAGTCATCTTATTTTAATTAAAAATAAAATTCTTCTTCGGAAAGCTATTAGACCACTGAGAATTGAATGTTAGTGCATATGTTGTGTATTAGAATACTGTAGGTAATTTTACTGCTGCTAACTTAAAATCCTCAAGGGGGAGTTAATTACAGGAAAACCTTTCTAAATATCAGCTGCATATTTTCCATGACAAGAGGTTTTTCAACTCTCATTGAATAATTCCAGAACCAGAGTTTTGTTTAGTTATATCTACTGGTACATTTGAACGAAGAAAAAGAAAGTGCGTGTGCGTGTGTGTGTGTGTAAAATTCTCTTCCCCTTTGACCAGTACTGTAAACAAACATTTACGAATAAATTTTAAAAGCTGTTTGTTTGTAGGAAAATGTGTGAGATGAAAAATGGCCTTTTATTGCAGATTAAACTTATGTCTTTTAAAAACTGAATTCTTAGGTACCCAAATGGTTGGTTTGCCTATTGTGCTAATGTAAAGTTTTACTTGAAATTTATGTTCACATGTTTACAGAGACAATTAAGCTTTATGTATGGCCACTAGGGATTGCTTTCCTCTGTAAATGTTTGCAGATTAAAGGTTTTTTAAAAATAAGCCCCTGGAACCTCAAGCCATGTATGGCAATAATCAAAAAGTAATGAGCAACGTGTTGAAACTGGCTAGCCGGGATGTGTTTGGCATGATTCCAAAAGGAGACATAGTCCAATATGTTGCTTTTAAGGCTACCCAAAATTATGCACAAGTTTGCAGCTCTTTTGAGTAATAGAAATCTGAATACATTTCCTATGTTCTCCAGCTGCAACATGGAGAGTAATAGTGAGATAAGTAGTGAATTGCTGCCTCCTATCTGTTTCTTCTTGTCAGTTTAAAATAAGAAGAAAATGCATTTAAACATAGAAAGACAGCATAGTTTGGAACAGAATAGGAGTGTGTGTGGTGTTCTCCTGAAACTCAAGATGCATTTAATCCAAATAAATAAACATACAGTGGGTTTATGCATTTTCAAAAAGTTGGTATTGATAGTCATCGTTGCATTCCTGCCATGTACCCTTGATTAGAATGTGTTACATTAAAAATATTCTGGTTTTGGTTGGAGAGTCTGAGATTATGCTGGATTCTTTTGTTGTTGGGATGAGAGAGTACAAGCTTGGGGTAAATTCAGCCCAGTCTGTCAAGCGTTTGCACAGAAGTAAGACCCTGGTTCAGTTGGGCTTTCTTTCCTGGTAAATGCAATCAGATTGCAGCCTTGTACGCTTAGTCCGACGTAAATGGCACTGGATTGAAGATGGTTGACTTCCAATTAATTAAGCGTCCATAGGATTGCAGCCTTGGTAACCTAAGCACTCTCCACTAGCTTGAGCCCCTGTAGTGTTTAAAAATTCACAGATCTCTTAACGCTGATAACCTTTCCGTTCACCTCCCGCATCCTTTGAAGGTGCAAGCTTCTGTGTAAGTCTAGAGTGACTTCCTCTGCTAGAGGGCTGGCGTTGGCGCTCCCTCTAGAGAGAAGGGGATGCTCTGTGTGTGTGTGTGTGTGTGTGTGTGTGTTGAAAAGCTACCCTCCTCCTCCCCTCCTGCCAGAGCCCGCGTAGCCAAATCTATTCGTCTGTACTCCAGGGAGTGCGTGTGCGTCTAGAGGACTCGTCCCTTTATTGGTGCGAGGGAAAGTCCCCGTCGATGCTGAAGCGCCTGGTAGCCTCTCTGTACATATCATTCACTTGCACTCTCTAAAAGGCTGAAGTCCTCCTGCGCGCGCTGCCTCGCCCGCAAGTGTCAATGAATTCAGCGGTGCTGAGTAAACAGGCAGAGGGGCTCTGGCTCTCTCCATGTCGCCGTCTGAGCATTTCAAATCATGTGGCAGTCTGGCATTTATCGTTCTGCACAGGATTGTTGACGATCTTTCTTTTTTCTTTTTGGAAAAAAATTACAAACCGGTAGCGCATATTGGAGAGGGACCACTGGAGGCCCCCCCGGCGCCTGTTAAAAATAAAATAAATAAAAGAGCTCAGCTTCTGCAGCCCGGAGCTGATTTCGTAAAATTATCGACGGTTCCTGCTGCCTTAAGACTTTGAGCCCTTTTATATATATATAAAGTGAGATACAAACAGCTACTCTGATTTTTTGTTGTTGCGCAGACATGTTCTGGTTAAAAAAGGGAGGAGGGGAAGAACTATAAATCCCCCTTCCTTATTTGAAAAAGTTGGCCTGATTCTGTGTAACGCAGAGACACAAAAGGTGCGGCCGAGGGAGTTGCTCGAAGTAGCTTTTATCGGACGAAGTTTCCGTAGAAAATGCGCGCTAGACAAAAGAAGGAAAAAGTCTGTTCAGCTTTGGGGTAGAGTTATATGGAATTTGGAAAGGCTGGCTCAGTTCTACCATGGTGTGGGTCTTTTCTCCCGCTTGTCCTTCGCACCCCCCCCCCCCCGAGAAACATTCAGGGCAAACAGTGCCGCCCTGCTGAGAGATTGCCTTGCTGCCTCTCGCCGTGACGCAGGTGCACCTCTTCGAAGCTTCAAAGAGGACAGGCTAAAAGGGGGGCTTAGTGTGGATCTGCAGGATCCTGCTCGCTGTCGAAGCGCGAAGCGAGCGAGGGAAGGTCCTAGGACGACGTCCTAACACGATCAGCTTCCCTCGGAGTAGAGCTGGGAGACGTAATCCGGTTCCCCAGCCTTGAGCCACGTAGCTCTCCTCCTACCTTTCCAAGCATAGGACCAAACGCCCAGGGGCCGAGGTCCATTCGCGCCCCCTCAATAAAATATTTGAGGGGGCCTCCCCTCAAAAAAGGTTGATGGTCTGTTCAAATGCTGTGCATGCGCCGCCTCTTGTGATCAGTTATAAGGGCTACTCCCTCCCCATTTTTTATACAAGTTGGCACCCCTGTTCCCAAGTTTGTTGCGCAGAAAAGAACTTTCCAAGATTCCTTAAAGGAAGCTTCGCCAACCGTGCGCGCAACCCCCAAAAGCTGCCCTATGCGATTTCCCCTTAACGGCGCCGTCCTGTCATACTGACTCCGAAGGCAGACCTTTGTGCAGTGGGGGTTACTCCCGGGTAAAAAAGGCACAGGATCGCCCCTGTGTCGCAGGCATGCTGTAGCCCCCGCACGTCCGAAGGGGCTTCCCTCGGGCCAGTGCGCGAAGGACGCTACTGGCTTGCCCTTTGGAGCAGCCCCTCCACGGCTGGTGGCAGCGGGTTGTTTGTGGCTCGGGGCCGCCTTGGGAGTCCGGCTGCATTTTGCCCGTGGCTGCCCAGCCAGAGAGCAGCGAGGGACGTCCCTCCCTCCGCGGCGGGGGCTGCAGTGCGGCCGGAGCCCCCGTCGGGCAAAGCCATCACGTTCTCAGGCTTCGAGGGCAGCAAGGCGAAGGAGCCCCTTCCAGGAGCTGGCAGCCGGCGGAGTCCACAGCTCCTTGGCCGGCCCGAGAAGAGCCCGAGGCAGCCGTCCTCAGACGGGAGAATCGGTGTGAGTTTGGAGTGATGTGGAAGGCGTTGCTGTGTCTGGGCTCCACCAGGTCTGAATTGGCTCCCCCTGAATAAAGAATAGTCCTAGCCATAGAACAGTTAAACCAAAGTGGTTGGGGCAAAAATAAAATAAAATAAAAATCGACAACCCCACCAAGTGCTTCCTTCCTGAGTTAATCAGAGGTGCTGGATTTACGCAAAAGGTCTTGCTTTGCTGGTTTATGGATCGCATCCCCTCCCCACATAAGGATGCTCGATCACATTTTACAACTGGGGGTCATGCATGTCCCCCCCCCCCCCGGAAGCAGGTCCCCTGACTCCGACGGGGCTTGCTGCCTAGTATAGACTTGCAGTCTTGGTTTCTTGAGACGCACCCAGCTAGTTCGTTCCCTTTTCTTTAAATCTCCCATTTTGATTTAATTTACAGAGGTATAAGTTTGCTATCAGGGTGAGTTGTGGTTTATTATTATTATTGTGGGTGGGGATATTTGTTGTTGTTGTTGTAGTAAAAAAATTAAAAATACTGGAAGGGGGATGCTTGTTTCAAATATCTCGTAAGTAGGGCTAAAAGCTCTCAGTCCTGGCTGTGTTAATCGGTTTACAAGTAGCTCTGCCGGCTCACTCGCTTCCCAACCAGCGTGGGTTAGAGGTGGCTGGCTGGCGGATTTATTCCCAGCTGAGCCCCTCTTTGCTTGAGTCTCCGGCATGTGTGCAATAAGCAAGGTTATTCCTCGCCCCCCCCTCCCCGACCTTCCTTCCCTGTAACTGTTGCCTCTCCGAGTTGATGGACAGCCGCGTTTCTCTTTCATTTCAGCTCCAGATGAAGATGTACTTGTTAAAGGAAAGCAGTCCATCAAGAGTCAGGCTTTAGGAAATCAGAACTCTGAGAGCGAAATTCTCCTGGAAGGCGACGATGATACCTTGTCATCCATTGAAGAGAAGGAACTGGAGAACTTAACTGGTAACTTCAGCTGTCTATTACCTGCTCCTTCCGACTTGGTTCCCCCTCCCCTTACTCCTTTACCTCCTCCTTGGCAACATCTTCTCTGCAAGGGGGGGGGGGAGACATGGGGCATATGGCTCTTTCCCATAACTGGATTAATGAAGATAAATTTCTGAATAGGGGAAATGACCTTTATATTGCCACTTAAATTATTAATTTTAGCTGGATATATATATATATATATATATATATGAATGAAAGGTCAGGCCAGATCCTGTACAAAAGTAGATTATGCTAGCTTCCCCCCTCCCACCTCATTGACACTAGTGTTACAGCGCATTGGAACAAGAAGGCAATCTGAACAAGTAAATCATAAAGCGTATTTATATATTTGTTCAAAAGCAAAACACCTCTCTGCATCAAAGGCAATCATTCCGTAATTCTTTTAAGCTAATTGTTCTGCCAGCCTCCTTTGTGTAAGTCTAAACCTTCATTTACTACTTTTTAAAAAAAAAAACCTGAGAAACAGGTTATTCTTACCATAATAGATTGGCTTAGTTGCAAACTGAACAAAACAATGTTTTTCTGCTTTAGAGGTTTATAGCCAAGCCCCCTATTCACTGGACTGGAATTGCAATCTGGGAATGAATAGTGTAGAATTTTGGGTCTAGGTATATATCACTTGGTCCGCTCCCAAAACAAGAATATCCCTTGTGTTTAAATTCTGTTTTGCTGGAAGAAGTGGAAATGGGGGCTTATTCATTTTTATTTATGCACAAAGATCTAAAAATCTCTATTTCAGTTCATTACCTATTGCATCATCTGTTTGGTGCCTTATAATTAAAAACTAAGCATGAAAATATAGTCTACTGTCAAAGCGCTGCACCAATCAGTAAAGCAGCAACATAATTTAATAGAGGGGCTCTCAATGAACCTGTTCTTCAACAGACCCTGCAAGAGCATCCAATCCATGTCCTCCTCTTCTCCACCCCCTTCTACATTTGTTGCTTCTGCTAATACATTCATACTGTAATAGAGGTGAAAGGGGAGTTTAATTATATAATCTTGACAATGGCAATAGGATTAAGAAGTAATCCTTGCTAATAAAGTAGTGTGGGTTACGAATGAAGTTGAAATTGTCAGGGGTTTTCAGCGGGACCTGAGCTGCCCTGGCTTCTGCAGCTGTCTGCTTGCCCTGTAATTGAATGTCTGAAAGTGATTGAAAAAATGTTATTTCTTCCCTGGATTACATGCTAATGTACAGAGGGCAAAGGGAGACAGCAAAAGAACACATAGCTGCTTATTTCATCCATTTGTGGGAATGAGCTTTGGGAAATCATGGAGGTAGTGCAGCTCTCGGATGCCCATCTGCAAACACAATGTATTTGTACGCTGGGAATAGAGGGCAAAGCTGCTCTGATCTCAGCAGAGCATCTCCTCTATTGTGCTACTGGCACACATTGAGATTGATGCAAGATTAAAGACCATCACACCTCCTAACAATTGACAGAAATGACAATTCATCTGAATTTTTTTGGCAGTTATTCACCCATTGATTACCTAAGCGTGTGCACCTCATTTATACACACTTTATTAATGCAAAAGGGAATGTGTCACACATGCAGTTTACAGTATTTTTAAACAAAGGCCTGCAGCTGACAAATATGCCCTTCCGTGGTCTCTGTGTTCCCTGCTTTTTAATGAGTTGGATGACAAATATAAACCACTTTCCTGCTTTATATAATGGCCTGCATATTGTTAGATCTGTACCCAGCCTATTGTTTTGAGTAGTACACTGATCTGTCTCTGTGATAAACCCTGTGGAGATGTGATTATTCCAATAAAAATTCATTCAGTTGGAAACCAACGCTCCAGCTGTTTATTCCCACAGTCCCTAAGCTGCACTAACACTGTGTGTGGATTCCTTGAAAAATATTTAAAAGGCAGGCTGAACCCACTTCTCAAATGCTATATGTCTCAGTCTCTAGCAATGGGTAGCGTTTAACTTCTGAACAATAGATCCCTGCCATGCATGAAAATAAAAACCCATGTACAGAACTCATAAGCAACTTTCTAAATAAGCTAATCATCAGGAAATCTGGGTCAAATTGGTTTGCCACTCCCCCCAAACCTACACACACATATGTGAAACTAATATTTCCCATCCAACCTTCCTCTTTATGCATTTGCATTATTGTTTAGAACATGAGGTATTCGGTTCTGAAGTATTTCTAAATTTCTGGAAGAAGAAAGCTCGATGATCTAATAGCCACCTAGATGGCATACATAATTGTTTGCATTGTTTGCAGCTGTAGTTGTTCAAATGTCTGGCAGTCCCAAGTGCAGCAAATGCATTGCATGTGTACTTGCGGGGGACTGGGGACTTATAAGAATTTAATTTATAAATCCAGTCCTTTTTGTGGAGGGTGGCATTGGATTAAAGAGAGCTAATAAAAGAAGAACATACACTTATATCTGTGCATCTGTGCTTGTTGCGGAGACCACTGGTAACAAGGTGTTGGACTGTGGTTTTTGTTTCTTTCCCTTTGGTAGGTCCTGTTAGTCTGTCTACACCAGCTCAGCTTGTGGCCCCTTGCGCAGTAGTGAAGGGCACACTTTCCATCACCGCCTCTGAACTGTATTTTGAGGTAGATGAAGAAGAGCCGAGTTTTAAGAAAATTGACCCCAAGGTAAGAGATCATTGACCCCTCTTGTACTAACCCTTGTGACAAATTACAAGAAACCTTTAATTTTTCACCCAGTACTTTCTAAATCCATTGGACACAAGTTTCTCATATTTGTGAGTTTGTCATTTGCGGAGTTTTCGTGCTAGTGGCACTCATGTAAGTATGAAAAACAATTCACCCCAGTTCCAGTGCTAATTACTTCATAGGGCAGAAAGCCTCCTGGGAAATGCTTTGAATAAAACTGCATTAGAGCAAGAGAATGTGTGAAAGTTTAGTGGTGTTATCTATTGAAGCCTTTGTTTTACCTCAACTTTTTTATGGTACTCACTGATTTCTTACATTTGCTTTATATTACTTTGTAGCAGGCTGAAGAGTTTGTACATGCTTATTCAGAGAACATAATTGCCACTTGATACTATATATTTTAATAATATATTTTGTGTTGTGCTTCAGTTTCCCAACTCAATGCTTTGTTCAGATTATAATGATCTTTAAATGCAAGGGTAATAAAAGTCATTCCTCCCATCCCCAGAAAATCGTTTTTGCTCACAGTGTTAATGACTACTATAAGAATTGCACTTAGGAAGCTTCCATAATACTAAAATGTGATTACTGAGTGTGCCTTTTCCACCTAAAATGTGTTATGGTAGATAAATGTCTCCCAAATTTCACTAAAGCAATTGCTAAAATGCAGTGCTTTCTTCAGGGAGAAAAAAAGACAAAAATGTATACTGTATTTCTATTAGTGGGTACTTTTTTGTTGTATCTCTGTTCAATTTTATTTTTTTGAATACATCTTTCTGAAAAGGTTAATGGATAGTGGGGACTTGAACTAGACCTTGCTTAATGTTGCAGTTGTTTTTTAAAGCTTTTACTTTACTATAACAGTAGCATATTAAAACTATGAAGTTTTCTTTGAAGTACATAAACTTTCGAGTATTAGGGTGAAAGTAAAAGGTTTAGAATTGAGAAGTAGCTTCAATTTGTTTGCATGTTATTTTGGTGCTCTTTGATATTAAAATTGAAAAAGCAGTCATCAATGAAGACGTACTGTAAAATACTAACACAGCCTATTTCTTAGAACTCATTACAATACAAGAAGCTACAGTATATATTAATCAAATGTGGCTGTTCAGCCCTTGTGCATCATTCAAGGAGTAATGTAGGGTGAGATCCCTCTGCTATCTTCCCCCTCCCCTTTGAAGGATACAACTATTCCTTTTCCATCTTAAAAATGAAAATGAACAGGCAGCTTAAACTGACTGTACTTTTTAACTTTGCGGTAGAGATAGGGATCATAGAAAAGTAGCCATGTTTAATCTTGAAAATAGGAAATGTTAGAGAGAGAGAGACTCCAAACTATTTATTTCCTTTGGTGAAAACTCTCAAAGCTTACTGGTGTTTTGGTTATGAAGTCATGCAACAATGCGACATCATTCTCTTACAAGCACTGGCGTTTCCCCATGTTTCCCTTTCTCTTCTCCCCCACCCCTTTCCCAGAAGATATGGGTAACTAGAGCTTGAGTAACAACATCTCCCCTTTGAATACCAATCCTGCGTTTGCTCAGATGCCTATTTAATGGGCCTTCCTCAGTTTGATAAATTCGGCTTCTCTGTGTGTTTTTCTAAACTCCTGGGAAAGAAAACATTATGACAGGAGTTTTGAAATAAAACCTGAACTGGATGCAGCATTGATGCTGATAACATCAAAGTTTATATTCCTACTACAAGGCTGTTTTTAACAAGCAAGCTGTAGTACTATGAGCTCAGACTTGCTCTTGGAGTGAGGCAGGGGAGACCCTCAATTTATTTTGAGCCATACTCAAATAATTTGTCACAGAAAAAAAGATTTTGAATATGAAGCCACATTGCTCTAGGAAAAAACCAAACCAAAACAGAGCTGTTGTGCAAGTAGATGCATTTATATAAAGGTAGAAAATATGTTTAGTTTCCTAATGGTATGAGATGATTTGTGAAATATGGTAGGACTCTACCTCTTCAATTATAGGTTTGTCTGTGTGTGGGCCCCTACTTCAAATAAGTCCTCAATAAATTTAAAAACACACTTTTTGGGGGTGGGGGGGAATTCATTCAAATAATTTAAAAACAGATTTTCTTGAATAATAAAATACCCATAATGCTGGGGCTCCTGTCCACTTCACACAGCCCCACTGAAGGAAATGCTACTTACTGCCAAGTAAACATATTTTAGAATAGAGCTTCACATTTAGAGAAAACATGTTGGAAAATATCCTAGTGGACTAAGTAGGTTTTTTTTTGTGTTTGTAAAAATCTAAACTTTGTTTGTATAAAGCCTGAAGCCATAATGTGGAACTATTTAAATAAATAAAAAGGGGAAACAAATTCACTAGAACAATTTGAAAATCCTTTTCTCAAATGCAAATCATTTTAATATGGAAATGCATGGTCCTGGGGATGCTAGCATAACATTAAAAAACCCTGTTAAAGGTCTAGTTCCCTTTTGTATTTTGTTCTATATCCTTTCTTCCTGAAGCAGGGTCTACATAAAAGCCAGAGGAAACCAAATGTTTGCAGCAAATAAATTGACTAGTTGTAGGGTATTAATAATTCAGAGTAAATCTATATGGCCTTGAAATTCAAAGTCAAATTGGACTTGGGTACTTACTCAGCTTTAATAAATGAGAAGCCCACATGCAGAGAGAAATTATCCTCTCCTTCACATAATGAATGTATACTCAATCTCATAGCCACTGTTAATGCAGCCCCAAATATTACCAAACACATAAGTTGTTATTGTTTTTAAGTATAAATGCTTCTTTCCCCACCTGAATATTTACATATCTTCTGTAACAGAAAACAGAGATGTTAAAAAGATATTTACTGGGGGGTTCCCCGCCCCAGAGATCTCCCTTAACATTGTGTTATTTTGTTCCCTTCCATCCATAGATATTTGTGTGAGAGAGATATCCCTTCTTTACGGAGAAGTGGAAATAACAGGCTATCCGTTGCCTGAATTTTAGAATAAACCCACACGAAGGCAATGTAAAGTTAAAACCATTTTGTTTATTATTTATTATTATTATTACTGTTTTGAACAAGTCAGCTTTAGGGAAAGGAGGAGGACGCATGATCTGACTTGGCACTGAAATACATTTAGCATCAGTAAACTTTTCGTGTGTGTCTGGGGCTTTCTGTTCGGTTCTCTTCCCCCATCCCTTTCTTTCGAAAGGAAAAAAAAAAGTACATATAGTTAAATAATTCTGGTTTCTCCCCCTCCCCCACTTCGTGACAACATTCAGGCAGACGAACGAGAGAAAGAGAAAAGCGGGGGGAACGAATGACATACACTTAATATGGGGGGTGGAGGGGGAAGAGAAAAATGAAATGTACCTTGGGTTTCGTTTGGCTGTCGTAAAGTCCCGCCGCTGTTTTTAAGTGTCTTTTTAATTTATTTATTTTTTTATTTAAAAAAAGGAGAGAGGGAGAGCGCCGGTGCCCGCTGCTAGGCATGGAGTCCTTTTTGCGCTTTGGTGGGGCCGTGGATGCCCGCTGCTCCCCGTTCCTCTTCTTGTTTTTAAATAAGAGTTTTGTCTTTAATTCGGGTTCCGCGCAGTCTTTGATTTCTGTCCCTCTTTCTCCCGGCCTTTTCCAACCCCCTTCTCTCCCCCCCCCCGCTCTTCTATAGCTTGTCGAGGCTCTTGGGGTTGGTGAGGATCTCCCTGGCCAGGCGCCAGGTCTGCTTGGCGGCGCTCTCGAGGGCCGAGTGGGGCTTGCCTTGGAAGAGGTCGAGGTTGGGCAGGAAGTAGTGCGGGCAGCGCCGGCACTGCAGGCACGAGATGAGCTGCAGCAGGATGCCGTTGAGCCGGTCGCCCAGGCACGCCTCGTCCCAGTCGGTCTCCCGCGGGTGCTTCTCGCACTCGTAGAGCAGCAGCGTCTTCATGTGGTAGTTGTTGAGCGGCTGGCCGGGCAGCTCGAGGTGGCGGTCGCGCAGCGTCTTGAGCACCGACAGGCACTTGTTGCGGCAGCCGCCCAGCAGCAGGCGGTTCTCGGCCTCGCCGAACTGCAGCACCCAGGCGTCGCTCTCGGCCGAGCTCTGCTTGCCCGTCAGCGAGTAGCACTCCTTGGAGAGCAGGTTGAAGCCCTCCGCCTTCACCTCGGCCACGCGGTTGGGCCCCGGCCAGGGGATGTGCGGCAGCGGCCACTGCGCCGCGCTGCGCGGCCAGATGCCCGTGCACTTGAAGGCGGGCGTGATCTGCACCACGTAGCGCTCTCGGATGCGCAGCTTTACCTCGCTGGTGTCGGCGATCATCTTGACCACGTCGCGGTAGCTGCACTTGTCCACCGCCTGCGCCACCAGCGTCTGGAAGCGCGAGCGGATCTTGCGCGCCGACAGGTAGCCGGAGGCCGTGATGAACTCCACCCAGAGCGACATGCTCCGCTTGCGGCCGTCGCTCAGCTTGAGCACGGCGCAGCCGGGCAGCGAGCCGTCGTCGACGAAGTTGAAGACGCCCATCTGGTTGAGGTAGAGCACCACCTCGAACTCGGTGGGCGAGATGACCTCCAGGCCCTCGTAGCGCGCGTCGATCTCGCTCAGCGAGCTGATGAAGCGCGGCTCCTGCACCTCCACCTCCTTGAGCACGTCGGACACCACCTTGCACACCTCGCGGATGGTCTTGGCGATGGCCGCCTTACGCGCCTGGCAGCGCTCCGTGTAGTACTTGTTCAGCTGGTACACCAGCTTGGCCTGCGCCGCGATCATGTTGGGGCACACGTCCGGGCTGTACACCGGGCTCTCGCAGTACGTGGACGGATCCAACGCCGCCGCCGCGCGCGCCCGCGCACGCCAAGCCTGCTCCAGACGAGCACCGCAGCGCCAGTGGGCAGCACCGGGCAGCACCACCACCACCCCGGGCGGGCAGGCAGGCGGGTGGGGGGAAGCGGCAGCAGCAGCAGCAGCAGCAGCCCGCTTCCTCGGGCGGCAAAGTTTGGCGGCCGGCTCCCTTCCTTGTTCACATTGGAGCTGCGCGCAGCCGCCGGAGAGGGCTTCAGTCCTTCATGGGGAAACTTCTCTCGCACTCGCGCAACTTGGCTTCCAGCGGGAAAGAAGCGATCGGCGGCCAAGTAGAAAACGGCGGCGATGAGGGAGAGCTTGCGCCCGGTGCCCAGAAGCAGAAACCCGCTCTCTTTCTCCTCTCTTTCTCCTCTCTTTCTCTCTGGCACCGGCGCTTCTGGCCGCCTCCTTCGTCTGACAGGGAGGCGGCGGCGATGATCGCTTCTTGGAGGCCTGGTCCGAAGAAGCCACCGGAGTGGAAACCTATTGCTGCCGGGCGCCCCTGCTTCTTATTTCTTTATTATTAAACACAAGCCAGCGAAAGCGCGTTGTGATCATTTCTTCCCTCGGTTCAATTTTGTTTACAGGCGAATCTCTCTTTGGAAACGTATCTTCTCTTGGAGCAGTGGCAAGGTTGGCGAGTTGAGCTTCTTTGCGCGCGCGCTGGTGTGTGTATGTGTGTGTGTGTGTGTAGTTTTCCGCTTTCCAGGATTTCGCCCCCCCCCTACTCCTCCTGTTTTCCGCTTCCTTCCCCCTCCCACCTTTGGAATTGGATGCAGCCGCTCTGGTTACTTTCCTGCGCCTCTCCCGGCCTGGACGTCTGGAGGTCTCTGGGTTTGCGGAGAGTGTTGTTTAGTTTATGAATGGTCCGAAGGTCCTTCCGAACGGAGGCGGAGCTCCGGAATCCTACAATCGCGGGCCGAGCTGTCAGAGGGCCAGCCAATCGCAGGGCCGGGCGGTGTGCACGTTCTGTGCTGGGCCCGCCACTACTGCGTATTGTATTGGGAGTGGGGCGGGGGGGGGGAGAGAAGGGGAAGACGCTGGAGAGATGCTTGAGGCACATGCACAGATTGCGCGCACGCACACACATATGTGGCAAACAAACATGAAGCTCCCTTTCCCTGGAAAGCCAGGGAGGAAGAGCCATAGCCCCTATAAGAACGATTCCATGCAGCAATTTGGCGGGAATTAAATATTGCCACGAAACACACCACGGCAAGCGCTCTGGCAAGATCTCTGCGTGTTTTGCAGTGATGTTCAAGATCAAGGTGTACCTGCACCAACTGAAGCGCCGAGGGTGGTGCGTGCGGGTGTGTAAAATTCGCTTCCCCGCACTGACTAGCTGTAGTAACGTTGAAGTATTGGAGGGCAAGGGGGGGGGGAAGTAAAATAAAAAGGGGGAAAGGTTCAGTACTTCTGTGCAAGCATAAATCTTCTGTAGCTGCTCCGCAGACCCAACATTACTGAAAGTGAGACAGTTATTGGAACGGAATAGTACACCTTGTTTTACAACCCTAAATGAGGGTTCTACTTAAAAGTTATAAATCCTGCGCCATGCAGCTGGCCTGTTGTTGTGAGATCATATGTACCCGCTGTATAAAAGGTTTAATATTCCATTTACTTGCGCGGGGAGGCAGGAAGAAACTGTGCATTTTGGAGAGTTTCGGCATGTACACAGTTCGGTGTTTACGAAAGTAACAGGAATCTTTCCTCCAGCCCCAGCGGATTTCGGCTGTTGAGATTTTGTGTGCGCGCAATCGCATATTTCTCTGTGTTAAGATAGACACCAGCCGCAGCTTGATCGTTTACATTTAATTGGTAATAATTGCTGAAGTGTCAAATCTTCTCGATCCTCAGTATTTGTGCTGGGGAGGAAAACAGTAAAAACTGAGACAGCGGCCCTTTCCCTCCCAAATTTAAATATTCTTATAGATCTCTTACAGAATCTTAATAAATAATCCGCTTCTCTAACATTTTGAATTTCTTGAAGCCTTTTGCTTTAATTGTGCGATGGGCTTTTGTTGTTTTTTTTAACATGGACGAGTGCGCTTCTTTTCCCTTTTTAATCGTGTCTGTCATTCCGTTGTTGATTATGATGATGATACATCTCGTGCAACGCTGCAAGTCAGCAATTATATTCCAGCCTCTGGGAAGCGAACTACGAACTCCGCTGCATATTGCTCTCATGGCCAGAAAGAAGACTATGGCGAGCCTCGCCTTGTCTCTCCTCCTCGGTCCCCCCGCCCCGCCAACTCCCAGCCTTTCTAAATTGAACGTGATATTTGCCCACAGGGCTTCTCTGGATATATTCCACGTGCCAGGGAATAGTCAAGTTCCCCGTAGACTTGGAAAGGTCTTTAGAAGCTCAACAGTTGCTTGGAACAGGTGTGTGTCCCTTGCCTTCTCCTGTCCCGTCGGCTAGATCATCCTCCTCTCCGAAACAGGCTCCATCCACGTTGCCTGCCAGATGCCTGCCTCGGGCAAGGAAAGAGACCCGACCCAAGCAGAGGAGACTAGATATCTTGGAGGGAAGATGTCACTGCCGCTGAGGCGGTGGAAACAAGCCGTCGCGGGACAACGGTGGAGAGAAGCAAATCTAGGCAGAAGAATTCCCTCTCCTATCAATGCCTCCCGTCGCAACCAGGAAGGCAGGCGCTGCTTTGGAGGAAACAGATTTCGGCTGCAACTCTGAAGGCACTTACAAGGGAGTAAGCCCCATCGACTACCGGGCGGCTGACTTGAGTCAACTTGGCTTTGGCCGGCTGCGGTCCTGCCACCTGGTCGCACCGACCGTGATGGGGAAGGCTTACTTCCAAGCTCCAGGATTGTTTTCAACATGTATGCTCCGATCCCAGACAGTGTCCTTACCTAGATGCTCAATTCTGAGATGTTAGGAGATTGTTCGAGGTCGGAGCACCTGGGGAGGATAGAGGAGGACGTGACACGTGTGTGTGTGTCGCCTTCTGTTTGCTTCTCCGCGGAACTGGCGAGAGCTCAAGAAAGAGCCCAGTTGCCCAGAAACAATCAACTTCAAGGGCAGACGAGGCGATGGTGTCGCTGCTCAGTTTCGTCCTCGCCGTGGCGCCCAGTATTCTCAAAATTGCTCACGTATTTTGAAAACTGGACGTGGCGGTGGAGCTGCTGTCCAGGAGCAGCAATCGCACAACTGCACACCCCGCTCCAAGAGCCATTTCTAGGTCTTTGTCGCTAGCCAGCCAGACTCCTGCTTGGCAACCACCTACTTCCCTGCTCCCTTGCTTGGCGGTGTCCCCTCTGGGGCCCGTTCACCTTGACGTCTGAGAAACGCACGTCCATCCTTCTTCGCCCTCAACCGGCTGCCGAGACGCGCCCAGGGCGCGCGGAACCCCGACTTCGGCGAGTCAGCTTACAAAGCGACTCCCCTGGGTCAGGCTGCCGTCCAGGTGACCCTAAAAAGGGAAAGAAAGGCTGCCTGCACGGACTGGGCAATTCCCTCCGTGAGCTGACGGCTCCAGCCGGGCACCAAGCGCCTTTTCTCTCCGTGGGCAGCTTTGCGGCCCGGAGGGAAGGCTCCGAGTTTGCTCACCTTCCTCCTCCTCCTCGTTTTGATTTTCCAAACAATTCGTTTACCATTACTCTTTTTCTCTCTTTTTTTCTTTCTTTCTTTCCACTATTCCCCTCCACCACCACCCCACCAGACTGAGGTCGACGCTCTAGTAAATAATAAATCAGTTTGAAACAAAAGCCGCTTCGGATTTATGGCCCGGAGCGCTAATTAGAAACATCATTTGAGCAATAAACTTAAACACTTTCTAGCAAATAACGCCGGCGAAAAAGCCTGCGCCTCGCTTTCTGCGGCTGCCTTGGCTGCTTGCGAGAGAGCAGCAGCGTCTGTGGCGGAATTTGCTTTTTCCCCTTCTTCGAGGGGAAGGATGGGGGTGGGTGGGAAGAGAAGGATGAATAATTGAAAGCATGTTGTTATTTTTTGCTGCTGGGGGGTGGGAAAAGCGGAAGATCCGAGGCGAGCCTGCCATGGAAGAGCCCCTGTCACTTCACCTTGGCTGTCTTGAGAGTCAAGGAGTCCATCAGCAGCTCCTTGATGGGGTATTAAAGCGAAGTGGCAGCCCCTCCAGGAGCAGGAGATACTGTATTCTATTAAAAGGACCCAGAGAGAGAGTCAGAGAGAGAGAGGGAGACTGTCTGGGAGGGGAAGCTCTCAAGGCTAAAAGCCACTTGAAGGCTTCAGCCCGATTGATCTGTATTCTCCCGTTATAATCCGTCTCATCATACTTGAGTTAATGAGGCAGGGGAGGGGGGTGGGGTGATCTGATGGGCCTTGACAAATTCATTAGGGAGGCTGCGGGACATTTTATTTGACTGTTAAACATCGTGTTTGTTTGGTTTAGGCAGTGCCAACATCAGCACGCCGCTGCCTGGAGCAAGGAAGAGCGAGGTTGTTAGCAGAGGGCTTCTCCAAAGGAGACTTTGCATGGGGAGTCTTGCTCTTTTCTTGGCTTGCCCCGCTGGCTTCCCTTGCCTTCTCCCAGGGATCCTTTTCCCTTTTTTGTTTTGCGCTGCTGCTAAAACAGGTTAAGAATGGGTAGGTATAATCACTGGCATTTAATTGGCATGAATGAACTGCGAGGGAGAGCTTCCTTTTTTCTGTTCAGGGAGTGTGTGTGTGTGAGAGAGCTTGTGCATTTACAGGAAACCAGCTTAGTTTGAAAGTGGGTTGTTTTTACACATCTGGAATAAAGAAAATGGGAGCTGGGGAACTAGGGTGGTCTTTCTGTAGCTAGAGTAAACTGGAAATAGTAAAAAAAATGCAGAGCTTGACAGCCACTCAACTTTTTATTGGCTTTAAATTTTATTTTTATGCAATTGCTTTGTGAGTCCTTCTACTGAGACAAGCTAACATTTCTGTGGGCTATTTCTAAGGAACTTCGGGAAGAGGATTGACTTGAGACCATGGACCTCTTTGGCACATTTTCTTGTCTGCTTTTGAATTTTCAAGAGTTTCAGACCCTCTGTAATCATGGACGATGAGACATGTCCTTTTTGTGTGTGACTGGGCTCTGCAATAAATAAATAAATAAATAAATTGAATGGTTATTATGTATCTCTGGAAGCCCATAATTAATAAATACCATTGGTTTACTTTAAATTCAGTTTAAGGACAATAGCGTGAAATGTATCCTACAGTCAACTTAATTTTTCAGTTCATCTTAAAATTTTCAGGCGATATTTTAACCAAGTTAGCTAAACATTCTTTGCGGCAGAATTCTGTGCTTCCATTTATAGAAGAACAGTCTGGGAAAAGAACTAATGCCCTTTGCCTGTCATTTTCATACATTCCTGCTCTGCTGATGAAGCTTGAACTGCTGCAGGGAATGTTTGAATTTGAAAAGAAATGATTCAGGAGTGGATGTTGTGTTCCTCAACAGCAAAAATAAGTCAATGGGTAAAGTAAATGCATCTGGAGGAATGACAGCTATAATCCTGTTTACATTTCCAGGATCTTTTCTTTATAAATTTGTGGGCGGATTTTTATTTTGCCTTTTTCTCTTCTGTTTGAGAGCTTAGTGTTGTAAATTGTCCTGTGGTGTGTACTTCCTTTATGTTTCGGAAGAAAGGGTTCCTTTTACTTAATTACTACAGAGCTTATACATTTTTAAAGAGCAATACTTGTATCTTAATTTTGTTTAGAAGCTTGAAAGGCACAAGAGTTAACTAACACATAAATGGCTATCTAGTGATTTACAAGGCTGTATTTGGTGTGTAAGTTTTTTCTCCTTTCTCCATCCACTTCAGCCACTGCCCCTCCAAGACTGCGCTTTCCTCTTATTTCTTATTTTCTAGATGTATGTAAAGGTATATGTCGGAAAAGGGAAAGCTTCTTTGATTTTTTTGGGGCAGTATCACAATTACTTTTATAATTCACTGTAATAGTTCCCAGTGTGTTCATTTAACAACTTTATGATCTAAACCACTTTACTTGGAAGAGAGTTTTATTGAAATTAGCAGAACTTGCATGGAACCATGGTTTGAATCTGTTCATGAATGCATTGATGCGTTGATGCATATATTTATATTTAATTGTTGCATTTATATCCCACCTTTTTCTCCAAGGAGCTTAAGGTGCTGTACATGGTTCTCCCTCTCCTCATTTAATCCCCTCCCCGCCACAACCCTGTGAAGTAGGTTTTGCTGAGAGGCAGTAACTAGCCCAGGGTCACTGAAGCGAGAGCTTCATAGCTGAGTTGGGATGTGAACCCTGGTCTCCTAGGTCCTAGTCCCCCACTGTTACTGAAGTAGTTCACAATATGAGAAGACTAACTTTAGTTGTATGATCTGTATTGTTTTATTGGTACTGTTGCTGCAGGTTTGTCATGTCCTTTGGCGAGAACAATAAACTTATATTGAAACTGGAATGATCCATTGCTGAGACAAGCAGCTACTAGAACCGAACAGCACAGCAGTAGTGGAACTTTAGTTGTATCAAAGGCAAATAAAAATGATTTCCCCCCCTGCTGCTTTTAGAATGTTGCAGTTGTACTAGAACAAAGTTGATTTTATTGATTATGGTGAGGTTATATATATATATCTATGTTTCATATTTATAGTTTCTTGAATCATTCAAGGTGGCCTTCTGCAATTCAGCTAATCTGCAAAATCTAATTTCAAATTCTCTAATCTATTTGAACCAAATTGGGTTCCAGTTGCCCCCTTTCTATAGCATTGCCTGCTGTCAATTCATTGTATGCACTGAATATGTGGATTATGGATCTCCTGAGGCTTTCTGGTGACTTTAGACAGCAGAAAATGTAGATGATATTTTACAAGCAATTGCAGTGGCACATGTTGAACGTGCTGTTTGTAGTTTAAAACCATTTCAATATATTTTTAGTAAATTTGTCATGGCCTCATTTTGGCATTTTCCAACCATACTCTTATGAGAATCCTGTTTCCACAAGAAGGAAGGGATATGCAATCCTTGTGATTTGAGTTTTGGCATAGACAGTCTCAGCTGTAATAAGTAGCATTTATAGTAAGACACTTATTTAAACCCTAACTTTAAAACCTTCATATCCCTGGTTGAAGTTCAATGTCATTTGTTTGTGATGTGATATAAAACTGTGATGTCACTTTTGAAAAATACACTGTGTGTCAACCTCAGTTTTCTGGTTGCTGTTCCATAAAACCTCTTATAGCTTTAATATTTGCAAAGGAAACACTGAGTCAGTCAATGTAGATTGCAAGTATGTTTTTCCAACACTAAACAGTGGAAATCATTTTCTATTTTTTTTTTTAAATATTTATTAGGTTTTACAATAGAAATCAACATAATAAACAATGTAACATATATCTTAACATAATTTCACATTTTCTTTGGACTTCCTCACATCTCCCGCACCCACTTTCATCGTTATAACATTTTGTCAGCAATTTATTATCTTATTTGCATTCTTATATCCCTTCTAGTTTTCATAGTCTTCTAGTTCTCAAAAAAAAGTTATATTTTCTCAATCTCACTTATTTTCTTAAAATCATCTAAATTAGTGGTGCTCAATTATTTTGATCTAGCATCCTGTTTAGCATTCACTCAAGTTGCAATGTTTTTGTAAATAATTCTTAAATTTCTTCCAATCCTCCTCAGTCCTCTCTTCTCCCAGGTCACGAATTCTGCCGGTCATCTCAGCCAGTTCCATGTAGTCTATCAGTTGCATCTGCCATTCTTCCAGCGTGGGTAGATCTTGAGCTTTCCAATGCTTTGCAAGTAGTATCCTTGCTGCTGTTGTTGCATACATAAAAAATGTCCGGTCCTTCCTTACCACCCCTTGGCCGACAATACCCAAAAGAAAGGCCTCTGGTTTCTTAGTGAAGGTATATTTAAATACCTTTTTCAGTTCATTATAAATCATTTCCCAGAACGCCTTCACTTTAGGGCAGGTCCACCAGAGGTGGAAAAATGTTCCTTCACACTCTTTACATTTCCAACACTTATTATCAGACAGGTGGTAAATTTTTGCAAGTTTAACTGGGGTCATATACCATCTATATATCATTTTCATTACATTTTCTTTCAAAGCATTGCATGCAGTAAATTTCAATCCAGTACTCCACAACTTTTCCCAGTCCTCAAACATAATATTATACCCAATGTCCTGTGCCCACCTTATCATAGCCGATTTGACCATTTCATCTTGTGTATTCCATTTTAACAGCAAGTTATACATCCTTGAAAGTACCTTAATCTTTGGTTCTAACAATTCTGTTTCTAGTTTCGATTTCTCCACCTGGAACCCTAATTTCTTGTCATTTTTAAAAACTTCTTTAATCTGAGCGTAATGTAACCAGTCTCGCACTTTATCCTTCATTTTCTCCAAACTCTGCAATTTCCAATTGTCTCCATCTTTTTCTAGTATTACCCAATATTTAGGCCATTTAGCCTCCATATTGGGTCTTTTTCGGGCCTTAGCTTCCAAGGGTGAAAGCCACCTTGGAGTTTTATTTTCCAGCAAGTCTTTATATTTTGTCCAGACATTAAACAGTGATTTTCTGACAATATGGTTCTTAAAGGCCTTATTTTCTAAGTTACCTTTCCTAAAGGTGATGGAACTACACAGTATCTTCTCTAAAATGTGATACAAAAATTATCCATAGTGAGACACAAAGTTTAATAAAAAATGGCAGATTAGGTGTTGAAGGCCCACTGAGTGATGAAAGAAGAATACCTGTTCGCATGAATAAAATACAGAAGCTGTATGTGCCAGTATAGCTGAAATAACATTTGGCGAACAAAGGATTGATGGTAACTTTTCTCCCTCAACATTCTGAAACTAGGATGTAAAACAGCTGTCTCAGGCTATGTATGCACTGGTTATACCTGTCTGTTTCTTCTCTGTGTCTCTCATCCCCTGCCCCACACTCCAAATCTTCTTTTATTATCTTTGGATTCTATGGAGTCTTGTTTTCTAGCTGGCTTTGTCTACAGCAAAATGCTGGGTTGGTGTGTTTAAATCTGCCATGGATAGAGCAAAAAACCTTTTGATCTATGACTATGGCTGTTTCCAAATGATTTGCTTGCTGGGACTGGACACTGTCCATGCCCTTTCTCTTCCCTATCTGATAGGCACAAACAAAGGATGTGACATGCTACCAGATGCATAGTTAATCATCACTTTAGGCCTGTAAAAGGGGGAGAAAGAAGGAAAGATGCGCCCAGGCTCAATTAAATCTACTATTCTTGTATTTACTGTGCACTGCAATACATCACTGTGATAAGCACTTTTTTATTTTAATGTGAAAGTCAAGCATATGCTTCACTCTCTCCTCCTTTGAAATCAGTAGAACTTAAGAAGCACTTAACTTTGGTGGAATTGCGCCTTCTGTGCTTATGAATGCAGGCCTGCAATCAATTAAATTCTGTAATATTACAGAAATTATATCAGAATGTGTTTATTGGTTTGTTAAATTCATATCCTACTAAATGGTGAAACAGTCTAAAAAAAACCAAACAAACAAGTGGCACAATACGGACTGAAAAGCCACAGCTGCAATACACAGTAGATCATCCTTGCCTCCAAGCATGTTGCAGTTCACAGGAGAGGAACATAAATCACCAAAGGAGTGTACTGCAGGTTTCACCATGGGCCATGATCTATCAAGCTGCAGTGGGGTGGGAAGGAGAATACAAGAGACTGATGAACTCAGCATCGCTACACATGTTTTCTCTTTTCTAACACTAGGGCATGGTCCTAGAAATTCATATTCCAACTCAGTTGCCTTGGTCTAGCACAGTCCTAAGATCTCTCCTTAATCTGCAGTTCCTCACCTGGATTTGACTTTGTTCAGTCTACACTTTTGTATTTTTGTATTTTTTATTTTTGTACATACATGAGCACAGAGGTTCAATATGCTAGATAGCATGGGGGCTTCTTAACTTAGGAGGTGAGGCATTGAATAGCTGCCCCTGGTATTATGGCAGATGAGGAAAAGGAGTAATCACATGCACTGCATCTATCTATCTATCTATCTATCTATCTATCTATCTATCTATCTATCTATCTATCTGCTTCTCCCAACTCCTAATGTGCTTAGGCACCTGATTGCCTTCACAATATGCCCTCTGTATGTAGTTTGGATGAGGAGAGGGATTGGACTATGCCCAGTCTTTTCATGAAACCACTAGCATGTTTAACTATTTGGGTACGGATTACAAACTTAGTTTATATTATTACAGTATTTACATATTCAGTAATACTCCTTTTTTTACTTCTGCTTCTTTAGCTTTCAAAGTTTATTGACATTCCAGTTCATAATGGTTGCTTTTGGGTTAGATCAGCAAAGAAAAGCAAGATTTTTGGTAAAGACATTTCAGGCGCTCCATAAATAATTTCCTTAAAGTGCATGGCTATTGGTACTGAGCAAGGTTGAGAACTGAACTGCCAAAAAACTACTCATAATGTTTGCAATGTGAAATAGTGCTACTATTTTTTAATTTAAATTTTGAGTATAATTAAACTCTAGATGGAAAAGTTTAAATATATTTACTGCCAGCATCTTTGAACATGCCAAAACATTTACGTAAACAACTACAGCTTCGATTACAAGATTCACTACTGATACAAGTCTTTCAAGTAAAAATGGGTAATTAGGAGAACATCTCTTCATGTTCTAAGGCATTATATTTCTGAATACCAGTTCCTAGGCACAAACAGGTGAATATTATAGCCTGCAAGAATCCTCTTGGTCATTGCAGGAAACAAAATTCTGGATTAGATGGGAGTTTTGTATCATCCTACAGGGTTTATATTCTGACTATGCAATTAGTGGGCAGGGCAGAGCTGGGTTCTTGCTTTGCTTTTACTAAATCATACTGTTTTTAATATGATCATAGATGATATGCTTTGTTTTTAATGAATGAAGTGTTCCTAATTTGTTACTAATCCTGAGCTAAGAAAGTTAGAAATCACCTTTCTAAAAAGCATAAATATAGTATATACCATCTAGAGGCTAAAAAAATAATAATTGTATTATTTGTAGTTCTGTTTGAATTAGGCATGTGTGCAGACTTATTCTGGTGTCCTGTCTCTGTTAATTTAGGAAACCAACTCTTCTTCAACTCTGAACTTTACAGAATAGTTAAGCAATGAAAGTTGGAAGCCCATCATTAATGACCATTTATTATAGTTGTGCAATCTTGGGATAAGATTATTATGTAGTTCGTCGACTTCCAAAATGCAGACTTGGAAGAAAGGAACTTGAAGTAGTTAATACTTTTGTAAATTTATGTTTTATCTTGCTTCACTTGAAAATTTATGAGGAGGGCAACTAAGGGTTGCTTAAGTTGTGTGTTCCAGGGCTTGCCCCCACTGATAACACCCTTGTTGGCGTGAAAGTGCAATGCAAATTATGACAGTTACAACCTTCTGTTTTGTTTAACCTGTCACTGAATTTCCTGACTCAGTGCGGAGGGCAATGGTGTGTTCAGCTAGTCCATATTCACCTAAACTTAAAAGGTCAGGTTTCTACAGGCAAGCCTAGTCAGAGCTTAATTGATGAGGAGGGCAGGAAGACAGAATTTACTGTTCTGTTGGCTAGTTTCATATCGTTAGGTTGTCCTGAAAGCATCAGGCAGTCACAGCCCCTTTCATGTAAGTGCTGACCCTAGACAGGAGCTGACAATCAAAGGAGGCAGCCACAGGAACCAGTGCAAGTATGCTATTGATTTTTCAGTTAGGTCTAAGTAGTTTGTAGTATGGGTAATGGGCGACAGAGGCAGGTATGTCATTATCAATGAGCTCCAGAACAGTAGCGACAACCTTCCCTCATATTTCCTTCAACACTGACAGTATGCATCCAGAAGTGGTCAATAAATTGCCCAACCTTTTACTGACAAGTGACTTGGACAGGCTGGGGGTTGGGAACCAAAGAGCTAAACTTCTTCCCCTGAACTTGACGTGGAAGCCTAGGAGGAGGGAAAGAGAGGGAGAGGATCTTAGGGTCAGCACTTGCAGTTTATTAGCCTAAATCCTTTATGGAGCAGATGTAATAACATTGGCAATGAATTCCAGTATCTCTCTGCAGATGACATTAATTTATCATGTCATTTTGTGCTTTCCAGAATATCAAACACTAAATGGAGAACAATAATTTAAATAGGTTGTTTTTTACATAAAAATATAATATGTGGAGTAGTTAGGGTTCTTTAAATAGACCCCCCCCCCAAATATAATAACTATATATTGCATCAATGTTATGTTGTCCTATTATTTATTTGGCTAGTCTCTAATAATAGTTATTTGCATTACTGTCCTTAGGACCTGATTTCAGAACACTGTACATAGTACAGTGTTTAAAATGTCTGTCACTGCATTCTTTAAATCCAATCTGTTAGACGAGATCCCTGCCAAATAAATGTGCTTTGGTTCCTGGTATAAACTGAGGATGCAATCCTAAACACACTTCCTAGGGAATAAGCCATTTTGAATACAACAGTGAGACTTGCTTCTGAGGAAACATGCATAGGATTGCACTGATAGTCACATATTCAAAATATTATATGTGTGCATGTGCGCACGCACACCACACACACACAGATGAATATTGCTTTTTCAGTTTATTAGGATAGCAGAAGGTAATGGGGTTGAAAAGTCAAACTTTTGTAACTCTGACTATTGGATTTTAAAGAGGAAAGGCAATTCAAGTTTATGCCACAGTTCACAAATTAAATGCTTGTAAAAGTACACTGTAAACACTGGCTTGATTGAGAAGTTTAACATTCTTATAATTACAATGTTGTATTAAAATAATTTTCAGTGGTTACTCTTTAATCTTCTTTTTCCAAATATTGTCACATCACTTAACTAATGTCAGTTATATCATTTGTTTTCAAAAGTCAAGATCTGCTCAGGTTTTATGCTATGCACAGATGTTAACAAAATAACACATGCTTATAATTAAAAGAAATCTTTAAACAAATTGAAATAAGGCAGAAGAGTAAATGTTTTGAAAAATGGCCTTAAAATAGCACAGCAGTGAGTTATCTTGTTTAACAAATCTATATAGTGTAAAATTAGAAAAGCAGACTGAATATTAAGAATCTGTTTAGTAGCTTGCATGTTTTTTTTATTTGTTTTCACTAGATAAAATCATTTAATTTAGATCATGAGCCTGCACACACAATTTTTATTTATTTTTATTTTTTGCCAGTGGAAGGGGAACATAAGGGCATATCCATGAAACAAGGTTTTTTAAAATTAAAAAAAAATAATAAATCTGTTAAGTATGCATTTGAAATTAATCTTAAAAGATATTAGGACTGACTGGAAGATACAGGTTAAACATTTCAAGGGATCCCTCCACTCCTGGAGTCAATTTACAGACATTCGAAGCTAGACTAAGTTGTTCATAGACCTTTTTGTTAGCATAATATCGCACTGGTTTTGAACCAGAATATTTTGCTTCATTTGCAGCATGCTGCTGGCATGCTTTGTTAATGCTGCGAAAATGTTTAAAGGAGATGCGGAAAGGCAACAAATTAAATTTTCATGAAAGAAAACCCTAATCAGCAGTGACAGTGTAAGAGAAAGATGATTGCCACTTGGTCATTGTAGAAAGGCACTTAGGTTTGGTGTCAGTGCTTCTGTTAATGATGACTAATGTCTTTCTCGCAGCAAACACATGCTCAGACATTGTGCTACTGCAGTCTAGGTATTGGGCTGAAGCATAGGCACCAAGGATCTTAAAACAAAGGTTCAGGCCTTGAATTGAGTGACTCAAAATGCAAAAATTTCCCCACAGTTATATTGTAGCTGCAGTTTTAGAAATTGTTCAGATTTCTGTCTTCGGAAGCAGAGGGATGGAACAGTGTATTTGAATAGGGTAGGCTCCATGAATGATCAAGGAGGATGACTGGTTAGTAGTGGTGTGAACGTATGGGAAAAGTATTTCTATAGTAAACAAATGAATAAAATGATTTTTAAAAAACCCTATGGAATTATTTCTAGTCCCCATATTGTATTCTACACAAATCCTTTAAACTTAAAGCAGAGCGACTCTCAAGACCTTTTCAAATCCTTTGGCTTTAGTTGTTTAAATATATTGGCAAACAGAGAGGTGGCATGTGTCAGTTCTTTAGCTTTTCCCAAAGTGAGACCTTTCAGAAGGGCATTTGTAATGCTTGTCATATTTTTTCATATGCCTCTTATTGGCTTGACAAGTCTAGAGGACCATGAGAACACAGATGTCATTGGATTCAGACAACACTAATTACTCTGGGATTTTTGCAGCCTCGGTAGCTGTATGCAGCTGTCGATTATGAGTGTTTATGTGGTATATCATGGGTATACTCTCCAATCTCAGATGCTGCCACTGGCCTTTTTGTTTCCTGTTGTTAAACAATAGGCTTTCTTATACATCCTGAAAAAGAGAGACAGGGATCTAAAGGGTGTGTCAGTATTTTTATGCTACATATTAATATTACTCCTAAGATTAATTGAACAACTATATTTATATTTAAAATGTGTAAGCACTTGTTTTACAGTTTTCTCAGCACAGGAGTTTCTTGCATCATCCCTAAGGTATAGCTATAGCTATATTTTTATCTGCCCCCCCTTCTTTTACCCTGTATCCTGCCACTCAAAATTAAAGCTGCTAGATCACTATTAGCATTGATTTAGCCCACTTGAAAAATGGTCGTTCTTTAATGTCACATCAAAGACGTTCTACTAATTTGGATCAGAGTTTAGATAAAAATTGTTAACCAAGGTTTATAAAGCAGTTGGTTAAGACTTGTCTCCGTGTTGAATTTTGTTTGCAATATCCACCCCCCCAATCTCTTTGTTCTGTCACAGTTCATAGTGCGTAAAGCAGCTGATTCTAACAAAAAGTTCAAATGGTGGTCACAGCATGAATGACATTAGGGGTTTTTTTAAAAGAAAGGGAGAAAAAAGAAAAGAAGCTTATGTTAATGTTCTGTGCATTTCCAAAGAAGTGCAGCCTGTGTTAATCACAGATCGGAAAATGAAAAGCACCAATAATGTTAACTTTACATGCTGATGATGCAGAAATGGAAGCAGCTTTATCAAAGATGCATGATGAGATGAAACTGCAGTCTCTGCTGTACAGTTATAGTAATTATGACTAATGAACCGTCCAGTCTGGATGAAATGGCATGTCCTTAGGGACTGTGTCCAATCAGTTGTGACTTATGCAAGCTGTAGAAAACATTGGTAGACTAGATTCAATATTGTAATATGAAATATACTATGTTAGCAATTTCAGTTTTTCAACATTATTTCCATTTAGAAATATCTAATATTTTTCTTAGCTGGGGGTTGCTGTTTTTTGTTTTTTTTTTTTAATTACCTGTATATTGAATTGTAATTCCTGTTTTAATAGGGTAAGTGTACACTATATTGTCATTATAATCCCAGAACTGCATTCTGGATGCAGTAAAAACAAAAGCAGATTAGTTTTCTGCAGTTGTTAGGAATGTTTCTGTGAGATTTTGTAATCATGCCACCTTTTGGTTACGTTTGAAACAACCTGAGAGTTTTCCAGAATAAGACAGTGGCAGCCAAAAGTGTGTCCAGATTTGATGCATAGCAAAATTAAGCTATTAAAATGCATTTAACAGTTAGATAACATCCCATATTTTTGTCTTACTTCTCTGTGAATTTGTTCATTGGTTTCTCGTGGCCCTTTCTTCAAAAATGGGGGGTAGTGACACTTTCATAAAATTAAGAAGGGCCAAGGGAAGTTAGTATGGTGTTGAGGAACATGCAACTTTGCAAATGAGTAATACTTTGCTATTTCATATACTTTAAAAGTTTTATTGATATGCAGCTGAATTGTTAATACTAGCCAAGCTTAATTGTTGTCTCATTTGGAAAAACTGTGATTAGGTTTTGGTTGCTGTCACAAGTTTCCAAAACTGGAGGACATAATTAACCCCCAGGTTCAGTGGGGTTTTAGTGCTAATTATGGCAACTTCAAACTGAAATGTAGTCTTCCTTCTCTCTCCAGTTGCACCTCCACAGTTTACTCATGCTTCATATAAAGCTTCACTGTTTAGATTCTCAGTTACTTTGTCCCATCAATTCTTCAGTGTCTGCGTGATTTATGTCTCTGAATTTTATTTCTCTTTCCATATGTCTTCTCCCATTCCCTTGAGTGAGGTTATCCTCTTAATAAAATTTGGTTTGAACTTGGGGTATTTGATGGATCACGGAGAGAAGATGTATCCAAGTTGCTGCAAACCATACAAGGCTATTAGGAGCACAATAAGCACATTCATATATATTATGGATCTGGAAGTTTTGATTGAAAACAAGGCTTTCATTGCTGTCTAGTGTCAGAAGCCCAAGTCTCAGCATGGAGCCACATTGCAGGGAGGGAGATTGGGAGCCACAGGTATATTGATAAGGATTAATGCAAGTTGTGCTATCCTAAATACACAGTACTGATTTATTTTTATTTCATATCCATATCTATCATTAACCATAGTCATGTGAATGTGATATGGGCATTAAAATAGTCTGGGATGCAAGAATAAAGATGCCTAAAACCATGGGAGTGGCCACTGACATCTACGGAAGGCAGAAAACAAGTTACTGTTCCTTCTTCTCTCTTTCCTTAAAAAAAAATAATCACCCTTGCTCTTAAGTTTTGCACCCTTGTTGGTGTCCATTTTGCCCAATTTCCAATTGTCATTCAGGTACCTTCCATAAAACAACTTTTAAAACAAAAGTACCCGACTCACATCTTGATTGAAACACATTTGCGTATCCATCAAGTGTGCTCAGGATTCCAGCCAAAGGGTTGTATCCAGTGCTGTCTCTCCATTGATGGAAGGCTCTTTGATCCAGCAGACTTCGATCAGCAGAACAAGGAGGGAGTATTTTCATCCTTCCAACCCCTTGATCTATTCCATTGGGCTGGAGATACTTTAGAACAGCGTGAAAGGTGATACTGGGGGGTGGGCAGGGAATGCAGGGAAGAGAAAGCCTTGGCAGACATCACATTCACTGTTTTGCTTATGGAAGCTTTCTATCACCAGGTGAGCTTTACAGAAGAAATCAATAAATATATTTTCCTAAAATTATTTGTGCCTTTATCCAAAATTAATATATCTGTGTAACACCTCAAGTGTGCTTGGTAAATGTATGCAATTAGTTGTATTGTTGGCCCTCTTTCTTTCCCTTTTTCCTTTTCTGAAACCACAACTAAAGAACAGAAATATTTCATAGTTCTGTTTACTGTATCTTGGTGTTGATTAACATTATAAAGTGGTGTTCGATACAAGATTGATGCCTAATGGAGACTTTATTCTGCTTCGCTGAGAATTAACACAACTATTTAAAGCATGAGTGGTCCTGCAGATTTTGTTGGACTACAACTCCCATCAGCCCCATCTAGCATAGCCAGTGGTCAGGATTAATGCGATTTGTAGTCTGGCAACATCTGGAGGGCCACATGTTAGCTACCCATGAGTTAAAGGTCTTAAGTGAAGTTAAAATAAAAGACTTTTTTTTAAAAAAAGAAAATGCCATGTGTATGTAATATAGGCACAATGCCAAGACTTAGTAGCTGTTCTAAAGTTTAAATTTTAAAGTTATTAAGATGCTAAGTTTTAACTAAATATTTAAAGTGCAAGGCATACCAGCATTGCACTTCTGTTTTAAAAGTTTTCCTCTGAATGAAAGCAATTATTGGAATTGCTTTTAAAAGCTTTGTGTGGTTCAATAAAGTATGATTTTACAATGTATTGTACATGTCTGATTGGTGATGTTAGATGGGGCTGATGGGAGTTGGGAGACCAACAATGTCTACTAAGCTGAAGGTTCACTAGCCCTGATGCAAGCACTTTTCTAATAACTGCATATAGCAGGCACAATCTTAGAAGAAGCATTCACCCTTCACTTCAGCACAAAAGTGAAAGTCTCTTCTTAGATCATGCTTGCTGCAACTTATAAATACACTATATAAAAGCAAAGAAAGTATTGCCTCATCTAATACTTAGGCTTAAGGATCATTTGCTGATGTGCTGTTTATGTAGAACTATTATTGGTTTGATAATGAAACTTTTACAGACATTTAATTTGCTCTGGTAAATACCTGAATAGGAAGAATAGGTTTTTCAACAACTAGAGATATGCAACCATGAAGCCATGGTTGCTATGATGCCCTACTATTCTTCATACTCCAGGTGTAAATAACATTGGTGTTGAAGTGAAGTTTTGACAACTAAGCAATATATACATTAATTTAAAAAATAGTACAGTAGGTGTGAATCAAAGGTGATACCACTAAAGGGGAAGTCCTTGGCACCCTCATTTATACCTCCTTGGCCAGAGGACATGGCTCCCCCATCATCATATGCCAAGGTTGACTCCATCCATAGGTTTACATGTTCCACAGCTATGTAGGAGTATGCAACTGGGGCATCAACTAGAGGCCTTTTCAGGATTGCAGACAGCTCTTGGGGGGTGGGAGGGGTGAAAATGCTGGAAGGTCAGGCCCTTTTTAACTCTTCAGATGACTCCAGTTCTTTGCCAAGACAACATCCACCTACAGCTCAACTACCGTATTTTTCTCTCTATAACACTCACATTTTTTCTCCTAAAAAGTAAGGGGAAATGTCTGTGCGTGTTATCGAGCGAATGTGTGGTCCCTGGAGCCGACTGGCCTGAGTACAGGGGCAAAAATCAGGCAAAAATCAGATCGCGTGGAGGAGGGAAGGCTAAAGAGAGGAGGTTGCTGCTTTCCTGCATTCTGCCTCAGGGTCTTACTGCCCACACTCTTCTGTTTTCGGTTGCTGTGTTTGCTCAAACGCAACAAAGAGCAGGGAAATCCCCTGCCCTCCTGGCAAGCAGAGGGGAAAGGAAAGGATCGCGTCCTTCCTTCTAATTCATTCCTAGTCACACTGCGCGCAGGCTCCAACCCACCCGGCTCAGGTTCCGTCGGCTAGGAGCGCAGCTGACAGCCACCACCTCCTCCTCTCCATGCTCCGGTGCTGCTGCTGCGTCCAGCATTATAGGAACTCGCAGGCAGCCGGAAAACATGCAGGTGGGAGAGGGAGGGGGGGCTGGCTTCGGTGGGTGGGGGAAAACTTTTGCCTTCCTTTCCTCCCTCCCGTTAAACTCCTCTCCTGCATAGCTGCTTCTCCGCACACCCCTCTCATGCTCCTTGTCCCTTCTGTGTTTTTCCTTCCCTCCCCACTTAAAACGTGGTTACAAAGCACGGATCCACATAGATCCTCAGGATCTTTGCATTGGGTCACCCCAAATTCACCATCAGATCACATAGCATGTCCATGGCTACAGCCTGCACCAAAAAAATCACGCACCCACTGTTGCCTGGGGCTGCAATGGTGCAAAAACGTGGTTACAAAGCACAGATCCACATGGATTCTCAGGATTTTTGCATTGGGCTACCCCAAACTCACCGTCAAATCACATGTCTGTGGCCACAGCATGAAGCACAAAAATGATACATCCACTGTTTCATTCAGATTTTTTTTTCTTGTTTTCCTCCTCTAAAAACTATGTGCGTGTTACGGTCAGGTGCGTGTTATTGAGCGAAAAATACGGTAGATGCTCACTCAGAGCTCTCCATGGTCCTGGCCACTGTTTTTCAGAGAATCTGTCATAATTGAGCTAGTATTGAACCTGGACATACCTCATCCTTACTGACCTACTCAACTGGACCTGATCTACCATAACCTGCCCCATTCTGATCTGCTTTGTAACCTGACTGGACCTGACTTACATCCACCTGAATTTCCCCAACTCATTGACTTCACTTGTGGACCCCTTACTTAAATAAAAGGTAGCTCTAGTGGTGATGGCACTACAGTTCTGTAAATAAAACAGAATTTTAGATCTGCACTTTGAAAAGTCTTAGTTTGAGGGATGTGGCAAAATCTACTGAGATATTTTCATATTGCTTCTTTGTTTCTCACTTCTGTCAGACTGAAAAAATCTGGTTGAAGCAGCCTGAGCTGCACACAGTTCTGTGTCTCTCTTTTTGTTTCCTGATTCCTGCACAGTATAAATGTCACCCTTAATGTTACTTCTTTCAGTTTCATAAAAGACAAACCTTTTGTCCTACAGCTGTATTTTTTATTACTTTCTAGTAAAGATTACTATAATGAATTGTTGCAAGATGGTAGAAAAGTAGAATAAAGTAAGTAGAATACCCAGCAATTTTCTGTTCAGGGTTTTCTGTCACATTAGTAGAAATAAATCATTAGAGACTAGTAGAAGAGTAGAGTGAGTTGATATATTGGCATAAACATTAGATAGATTTAAACATGAGGCATTGCTGTCTGCAGATCTTCTTCTAGATAGTCATGAGAACTTTAAACTGTGTGTCTAGATATATTTAAGACCAGTTGAGCCTATATGGTTTTATTAATGTGCTGTAAATCTTATATTCACAAGCAGTGTTTACTGCAGTGCAATATATTTAGAAGGAAAATTTACACCCAGGAGAGGAAAATAAGATGAGTAAGAAAATACAAGGGTAGATCTGGAACATTTATTCTAATCTGACAAGTGTTTGTGAAGAAGTTACTCAAAAGTGTAAATTGCTTTGGGTTATGGTCTTTTTTCTTTTCTTTTTTGGCATTACACAATGTTGGTGCCAATACTGGAAAACCCTGAACAAGTTCTAATATCTAAAATAGAAGGGAAGATATTGGGAAGGTTCTGCATAAAACAGAAGAGAGCAGGAAGGCAAAGAATAAAGAGATTTTATTTTTATTTTTTAAAAAGCTAATATTTGAGCCCAATGCATTCTACAGAATATTTCCTTCTTCAGGGATAATTTTGAGTCAGTATGCTTCTTAGCTCTAAAATAAAAGCACTTGCCTGTGTATTTCCGGTGATAAAAAAAGCAATTATTGTACATGCTTTTGGATAAAATTATTTATTCATGCCCCTCACATTTCTAGTACTTCAGGGTTTGTTTGTTTTTCTTGTTACTGCTTCCATATTTTGGTAAAAATATGTGTTGGTACTGGGTTTTGGGTTTTTGTTTTTACGTTAATATAGTCTGACTTAGAGCAGGACTTATTAGGTCTCCTGAATCATTTAAAAGCACATATCTGGACCAATTTTCAAATGCATTTTCATCATTCAATAATTTGTTGAGTAACTCACAGCTTGAATATTTGAAGGAAACATTTTTGCCGTACTTTCCAATAGAAATGTCTTCTAGATTGGTTTCCAGGTCAGTGAAAAAAGTAGAACAGTACCTGTTCTCAAGCTTAGAATATCTAAAAGATGTGACAGAAAACCAAAAAGTGATGGGGAAGGAGGAGGGTGAAAGCAAACTCAGGTTACAGTTCTTATAACAGCTGGAATAGCGACTGTTCAGATGCTGCTAGGTGACTGATGAGAGAGAGAGTCAAAGGCATCTGATCTCTTGGTAGAGCCAGTGCAATTCCCTTGTTACCATTCTCCCACTGTGTTCTGCAGCCTGAAGGCTCCAACTAGGTGATGTAAGAGGCAGAGCCAAAGGCAGTTCCATTTCAGCAGAGTGGATGGAAATGCCCTCCTTCCTTTCTCTGCCCCACAGCTGGATGGAATGCCTACTAATAATTTCGCTTCCACTGAAAAGTGTTTTGCTTAAAAGAGTCTTAAGGAATAGATGATGTATTTATAATGTATCTCACAGAAGGCCTGGTTTGATGTTGTAGTCACATTAAGCCCTATCAGGAGTTCAGCTTCTCATGCAATTAGAATCAGGTGATGGGAAGAGGGAGGTTGTGATTGCTGATCTCTTCCCCCACCCCCCACTCTGCCCCATCTCTAACAGTCTTACAGCCATCCGTGTGTTGGGGTTGAAGTTCTGAAGAGGGTAACCTTCTGTGTGCAAATGGCCTCCCTGTGCAATTAAAAACCCTAATCCTGCATGGTTCTAAATTGCACAGGGAGCATATCCAGATACAGTGGTACCTTGATATAAGAACAGTCCGGTTTAAGAACAATTTGGTTTATGAACTCCACAAAAGTGGAAACAATGTCCCGGTTTGAGAACTTTACCTCAGTCTAAGAATGGAATCCGAACAGTGGAAGGGCACCAGCGGCGGGAGGCCTTATTAGGGAAAGCGCGCCTCGGTTTAAGAACGGTTTCGGTTTAAGAACGGACTTATGGAACTGATTAAGTTTGTAAACCGAGGTACCACTGTATAGGATACTCCACACTTCAGACCTTTAGCTTCGATGTGTGAGTGGCATTGGGGCTGGACCATCAGGCATGTGATGGAAGGAATGGGGCTAGCCAGGCACACAGCTTACTGTCATACTCTGCATGATTGCAGCTTCATGTTCCGCAATGCCTGAAGAGGGAAACTGAGTGACAGATGTGAACATCCTTCTCTCTAATCCAAAATTCAAGAGTCTGAGTGCCTTTCAGTTTGGAAGCAAAACAGGGCCATCCAAAAACAAGGGGGTGATTTTTGCATAGTTGGGAGTATTCTACAGGTATGTGGAAGTATAGAACTGTGTATGTTAAAAACTTGGTTGGATATAATTTTGGATTTTGTAAACCTGAAACCTGAACAATGAACTCATTTCAAAACTTATACCTGTAAGGGGTGAAGAATCTTGAACCTCATTCAGGGAATTGCAAAGGAAATACTGAGTGAAGAAGAAGAAAGTTTTGCCCATAAGATTATTTTGTACACACACACACACACACACACACACACACTCCAGTCTGCCAGCTAAGGATGACTCATTACAGTCTATTAAAGGGAAATGAGTAGTATGTATTGGCAAGACAACAAGAGAAATCCTGCCATGTATTACATTTTGCAGTAGATCTTGAGTTTTTGATAACTGCTATATGATTTTCTTATATAGTGCACTGCAGTTTGGTGCCATAATTTCTGTATTTAAATATTCAGATGCTCATAGCTATGGGCAGACATGCTGTTATGCCACTGCTCACAGAAATTTAAGAAGAATCTGGCTGATCACCTGAATACTATTATGAGATTTCAACATAGTTTGGAAACAGTAAACACACCTGGTACTGTAGTTACAGTATAATTCACATTACAGCTTAGTGTGACGTGGATTTCAGTTGCAATGCTAACACCAGCAGAAGTGTGGAAACATTTTAAAATCCTATCAGTTTACACACTGGAAATAATTACTGGCCTGGCTGTTCTTTCACTGACACTTTTCCCTTCTGCTGGTTCAAGAGAAGAGAACATCTGTTTCAGTAAATGCCTTTTGCTCTTTCTGATCTTTCTAATTATTTTAGTATCAGAGAGAGGCTAGTGAATTGAAGTCTGTGTAATGCCATGGTTTCTGACTATGCAGACAGACGGATATTAGAACAGGCAACAGGTTTGGAGTAATGAGCAAGGGCAGAAAGTGGTGGTTAAGCTGTGGACACTTAATCAGCAGTTGGTAATTGGAATGGAAATATGTTTGGGTAGGTCTGGAAAATAGAATCTGGGCTGCACTCGATGTGAACATTTATTTCTTTAGAAGCCAGATTTACTTTCTGTTTTGGTCTTGGTTCTAGTTATTAATCATATATGGTAATTACCATAACCAGCATTAGCAACGACGTGTGCAATCACTTAAGAAAGGCGGATGTCAAACCCAGCCATGTTGATCTTGCTAGAAAGTATGGTTAAAATTTGCTTCCAGAATGGAAAGCACTGGCATTTTGCCACAGAGGCAACACAATGAAAGCAATTAAAGATGTGTGGCTAAAAGGTATGAAAGGTTTGCAACTATGAAATATCTATCACCAGAAGAACTTGCACTATTGCTGGATGTAGTCGTCTATTTTCATCTATAGCGCTGCTGCGTCTTGTCTGACGTTGTGTGGTCCACTACTTGCCACAGTTTAGGGATTATCTGCCCCAAATGGATGACTTTCCTCAGACTAATTTAGTTCCTTTTTTATTTATAAAACTATGTGACAAAGAGGTCGACCTTTTCTATTGATAAAACTAGATTTGATAAAATTTACAGCTAGCTAGAGAGAAACAAGAGTTTAAATTGTGTGTCCAGGTGCAGTTATGCAAGGAGGGTAGAGGGGAGCAACCAGGAAACAGAGTGAGCAGAGATTTGTGATGGGTTCAAATCAGGCCATACCTTTATTGATTACAGGTGAAAACAGGTTTGGTGCAGGCATTGGCCATCTATCTGATGATCATTCAGCCTGCCTGCTGGTTGACACAGTGGAGGAAGACCCATATTAGGATCTGTCTGCGGTGTGAATGACATCCAGTGAATCTCAGCTAGTCACTGGCAGGGGCTACTATGGCCCTGAGCACCTGGGCATCTAAACAATAAGTGCCACACCCTGAGATCCCTTAGGGTTGATCTTCCCAAACTGTGTCATGACATGTTGGGGTGTCACGCGAATGCTCCCCACACTCCTCCCGGTTTGCTGGTAAAACTGAATTACTGTGTCGTGAAATGATGCATGTCTAAAAAGTGTGTCGCCAACATGGAAAGTTTGGAAAGCTCTGCCTTAGAGGAATCCCTCTTATCTCCTGAGCCAGGGTGGGAGAGGGAAGCCTTCTCACCCATTTCAACCAAGGTACCAGCACAATGTGCCTTCCGCCCAGAAGTTGTGATAATTGTTATGAGACAGGCAAAAGCCCCAGACTCAGCTAATCAGATTGGAGGGAAAACTCCTCCCTGGTCCAGAAAACAGCAGCTAACAATTTTTCCCAGCAAGGTCCATAAGTGGGGTTGATATAATCCCTTGAATGACCCCCAGCCATAGCAAATTAGGGAGGGTGGGAGGAAAGCAAACAAAGACTACAATGCCCTGCTGCACCCCACCCCCCTTTAAACTCTGGGAGTGGGCCTGCAAGGGCAAAGTCTTCTTTCTGGTCTGCTTCCAGGCCTCACCCACCCAGCAGCTAGGTGAACAGATCATATGCCACTTTGAGAACTTACAAATGGCCAAGCTGTATGGGTGGGGCCTGATTAGCTGGTCTTTAAAAATCGACATCTCTTTTCTCCTGGAGAGAGTGATGTGATTGGCTCCACCCATGTGAAACATTTGGAGTCTGCATCTGCCTATATTAAATCCACTCATTGGGTGTGTGTCCCACATGACTGGTTGAGTGTTTAAAGAGCATATATGAGAGAAAGAGATGTATAACACTGCTTGTCCAGAAGGAGCAACTGCATAGCATTCTCAACTATGCCTTGTATTTCTGCTGCAGGATTCTCACAACCTAGATAGGCTTGCACCACCGGGGCAGACTTTGGTTTTTCAAATTTCAGTAGTGCCCTGTGCAAGGCCAAAATTCAGCGCCCCCTCCGCCTCTTGCCTTCTGTTCTGCTCAGGTCACTATGTCATAATTGTGATGCCCTAGGCTTGGTGCCCAGTGTGGCAGAACTGGTCGTGCTGCCCTAAATCCGCCTCTGGCACCACTCTGTATCTCATCCAGTGTGCTATATAGAATGCTGGGATGAGATGTTGCTCTTGTTGTATGTGGTGTTGCCTTATGTGACATATCTGTAGGTGCTGTGTGGTGCTATGTAGTACATAAGAAGTGGTACATAACAGGCTGCTAGTCAAGAAGTATCTGATTCTGGTATATATATATATATATAAATAAAATAAAACAAAACTCTTTATATATAATGTACTACCACCAGAAACACATTGTCTTCTTAAACGAGAGTCTTGATTCTTTCCCAGCCTGCTGCAATGAAGTCGATACGATAACAGAGACTGCAAGGATTTATTAACTGTGTTGCAACTCTTTTAAGAGGCTATCACATTTTTAAGTAAGGAGAGTGTTCCTTTTAAGTTGTTTCATTACTAAAAATGTACTTAGGAGGAGAAATGGGTAATTTCTAGGAAGATACAGGTATTCTAATAAGTTTTGGCTTCTCATATATGATTTGTACTGTGCAGCAGATGATAGGGACTGGCTTGCTTGTCTTGTAGCTACAATAAATTCAGGTCAGGGCTAGCCCTGCCATGCATTAGGGTGAAGCAATCAGCTTCAGGCAACACCATGAGGTGGGACAGATGAAGACATGAATTGATAGCTGAATGGTGCTGTAAGACTTGTTAAAAAGCTGGCCTGAGAGTGCAGTGGGGCTCCCATTCCTCCCACTTAAAGAAATAAGGACAACAGAATAGATCTAATCTGGTGTGGTAGCTTTGAGTAGCTGGTCTGCTCAGCACCACCAGGGGATTTCTTTTGATCACTAAAGGCTTCTAGATGGGATCCTTGTAGACCTTCAGCAGGTTTAATTTGCTGTAGCAAAATCTGTGTTTGATGTCAGCAACGTTTTAGGAATCATATCACTCTAGAATCATGGAATGTATCTTTCTGCTTGAGAATTTAAGAACAGTATGTCCATAGAGATCAGTTTCACCACTGTGAAGATTCAAGATAACGATGTATTGCAGCAGCCTTTGAGCTCCATTGAGCCACAAGAGCAGGTGCCCATACATGCCAAATGAGAGGAGCACAAAAAGTGGCATGAAAATTGAGGGTGCCAGGTTACTTGTCCTCTTTCTCTGGCTATGGGATAACCTCCATAGTGATAACCAATAGGACTCTGGTGGCAAAACATTCAGACTTCCAATATAAAGTAAATGTTAAGCCTTATTAAGGAAACCTAGGTTTATAGCCATGGATGTATCTGTGACACTTACTGTCAATGTGACTCTTAATATAATAATGCATTTGTGACAAAGTGACTTCCAGTGAGGAGGATATTCATCAGGCAAACGCTTCCCAAATAAGTTGAAGCTAATGCTACTTAGGCCATGCTTATATGTGCATATAGGTTTTGGCTGTTTCTGTGTCTGTACAAAAGTCTAGAGAAAAGAAGTAACTTCTCCCACCACCTGAAGGTTAGAGTAAGGGAAATTTCTTCTGAGTCACCTTCAGAAGCTGCTTTCAGTAGAAACCTAAAGAATTTTTTTTTTTAACTGTGTAATAGCCATTTTGAAATGAAGATATGCTGTATCTTCCCTATAACCTTCTATCAGGTTCCAAGAAAGGGTGTGTTTTGCAAATGATGTTATTCACTTGTTGGTAATCTAGTTAAGAAATCAGGTAACAAATCAACATTTGACCAAAAAAAAATATGTACAGGATTTACGCAGATGAACTTATTATCACAGTGTCTGATTCTTTCTAGAGTTGTCTGTATTATTTCATTTTATTTTTACATGCCATCACATGGTGAATTCTTCATGACAATGTCTGTATAACAAAGTCTGACTTTATGTTCCTCTGTTATACTTTTCAGGAATCCTGAGCTATGAATGTTTAGTTCAAAAGCTCCACTCTGGACGGAAGCTTTAAATTTACTTCAGAAAGGCATTTGTGTATAAATGTGGTAGCTTAGCTGAGTATATCATTTACACTTCGGTCTCCAGGTCCTAGTAACTGTTGCCTAGATGTTTATTTAAAAGGGAGAGAGAGAGCCTCCATTATTCTTAAAAGTTGTGATCAGAAGCAGGCATGTTAGATGCTAAGCCAATTTTATTTTCAATTTACTTTTCTCTGTTTTGATATACCGGTTATACTACAAGGCAGAGTCCATTTATTTAGAAAGTTACCTGTTTAAGGAAACAATTCATTATGTGTCGTGGAGCTGATGAGTTCAGTAGAGCCACCTTTTAATCCTTGATTCCCTGTGGATTTTCTTTCACAATGCTTTTTCCCTTTGAGTCCCTAAAACTACAGTCCTTTTGACTGAATAGAGGCTATTTTATACACCACCCTGCTCCCAATCCAATTAAGGGTTCAATAATAGACGGATTATGGAAAGTTTACTTCTTTGCAGAAGTGAAGCTTTGGAAAAATAGTATGTTGATAGCAAGAGGGAATGTGAGGGAAAGCGGAGAAAATTAAGGAGATAATGGTCAGTAATCTTACCTTGTCTGATGTTTGCGCTGTTCACAATATAGCAGGCCCTTAGAATAAGAGGGACAATGATTCAGATTCTTTAACCATTTTGTTGCTGGAGTTTAGCTGTCTCTTCAATTTTCTTCACTCTTGCTTTTGTTATCTGCATCTTGCACAAATACCATCTAATCCTTTACTTCAAGTCTGAAGTTGTGACGGGTCTTTTTTTTTGGGGGGGGGGTGGCATTTTCTCTTTTGGAGGAAGAGGTTAGATTGTGGAAATGGTAATTTCAAGAACAATCTGCTGTTTCTATTTTGCAGGAGTTAAATATAAGTTCACTTAACCATATGAGATTTGTTTATCTCTCTGTTTTAAGTAAACAAATTTATTGAAATGGTTGTGTTCCAAAATATGCTACAGCTGCTTAATTATAAACACTTAAAGCGGTTACATGATATATCATAATGTATCTATTATTTAATAAATGAAAATAAAATGCAAATGATATTTTTAACTTGTTTATTGAACTGCTGGGATTTCATATTGACTTCAGTTGATGGCATTTCACTCAACATCTTGTCCCTCAAGTAGCTGTGTTAATACATTGTGATCACATATCTGCACTTCACTGACTATTTAAAAATGACATTCTGGACATTTTGCTCAGTATCCTTGGTTAACAAAGTGTTAAAACCATTCTGTGATGTACTGAGCTAGGTAGTTGATCTGGAAATGTTTCTTTGTACCGTCAAACCATTTTTTTTTGGCAGATAAATTAAGCCTTCTCCATTTTGTAGAACAACCAGTAGTCATTATTTTCAGCTACTTTGCCACCTTATTATTGTTAAGATCTCTACAGAGTCTTTTTCTTTGCCTAGAATAGTGGATTTTTGTGGGCTAAATGTTTAATGAGTCAATGCGTTAAAGGCTTCACTTTTCTTCCAATTAACCCCGGGACCACTCTGGCATTTTTGTAAATCCACAGAAGTATTTTGTGAGGCCTAAAGGGTAAGCTGCAGGCAGGCTGTGAAGAATGTAAAAAGACTAACCTGCTAACCAACACTATGCAGTTGGACAAAGAGAGTTTAATCCGTATTATGGTAAATGCAGGCTTAGTGTCCCAAAAGGGCTTTGCAAAGTGGAACGAAACAAAGAGGGCAGCGCCAATAAAAATCCAGCGCTTTTATTTTTATACACAAAATTGTTGCAAAAAAACCCACACCTGATAATAGCATTAAGAAAAGTTTTGAATAGTGGTTTTAAATATGATACTAAACATTGTAATTGTCCACCAATTGAATGCTGTTTGTTGTACATAAAGAAGCCTGAAAGCAACAAAGTGCGCTCAGGTGGCTGAATATTCATGAGACTAGCCAGATGAGTACTTCAGTATAAATCTGAAAGGAATATATCAGTTGTTAGAAGAAGGCGAAGGAAATAGCGTATAGAGTTATTTGTATGCCTGCATCTGGAAAGATATTTATAAAGGAATGAAAAATAAAATTACATGGAGGCATTGGGCAATTTCACATCGGTTTCCAAAGGGCCTTAGCACACTATGCTCACTCAGTGGTTCTTCAAGATTGTGTTCTTTAAATTATTATAATCAAATGTATTCTTCTCAGTACAATTGCATTTCCCAGTTCTCAAACCTTAAATTGCTATTCCCAAGTGAATTAAATATTTCCACAATGTAGCACTCCCATTGCAATTGTGAGTGGTGTATGGACTGAGGTTGTTTGAGTATGATGAGCACCTACTGGCTAGCGCCTATGCAAACCCCAGCCCCACCCATGCCTGTATCACATGGCATTTTCTTTATATTTTCCCCATCTCTCTCTTCTAGAGGCTGAAAAACTTAGTAGAACTGAATCTTTTTAAGACCTAAAAAAATTTACTGATAAATACCAGGAAGGTAACTTCTCCCTCACAGAACTGTTATTTTACTTTCTGTATTTTTAGTGCATTGTGTCTATGTGGTGTGATTTTACCCTGTGCACAACTAGAGTATGCATGGACTAGGCCCCCTTTAACAAGACTATTCACATTCAAATAAATGACACAAGAAATAGTACGGGTAACCCATATAGGGTTAGGGATGCATTAGTGACATTTTAAGTTACACATAACTGCAGATTTTCTTTGCTCCTGGAAAGGTCCCATGAAGTCAGTCATAAATCCGTAAATAGTTTGCTGTGTTATAAGCTTCTGGAAATTGATGAAGATCACCAAAATGATATTGTGTGGGTGTGTGGGTGCACGCGCACATGCACAATATATATAAATATACAAACTTTTTTTTATCTGCTCTGAAGAATTAATAAAGAGGGTTGAATCCAGAAGAAGTTAATAATGCTTTAGTCAGTGGAACTTAAGTTAGTCATAAAGCAACTTATGCCATAATTTCAATTAAAATAAAATAGGACTAACTTCCTCTGCATCTAGTGAAGTGTTGTATTTTTCCTGTTCTGAATTTGACTCCCTCATTGAAATCAGCAGTGGGGCGGGGAGGTGAATTAGCTTCAGCAGTTCCAGACTGGTGTAGTTGGTGGGCCTGATTCTGGGAACTATCTGTGGAATAAATAAGTTTTGAAGATAGTGGTTCAAAGGCTGCCCTTCACATGCCCCTGGAATCTGTGGCACAGACCTTTTTGCAGGAATCCTCTGGTGGATTCCTCCTCTTTTCACCTCAGAGGAGTACTTCTACCACATTGGAGACACCCTCCAGCCAGTGGGTCTAAAAGTTAGGAAAGCATTCTCACTCTTTGCTGGCTCAACCATGGCATGGGTGCTTTCATAGCCATTAACCACTATTTGTGAAACTCAGGACAAGGTAATAATTGTGTGGATTGACAAAAGTGGTGTTTTTTTAGGGGAAGAATGTTTATAATCAGCTGGTTCCCAGAGGCACCAGGTTTTGGCCAATTTTACGATATGTCACTTAAAAATCCCCAGTACCTATATATTTTGAAATAAATGAACTTTATATATTCATTAACTGTATAAATTAATGTCTGTCTGCTACCTCTTTTACCGTATTGCCACACATTTAATGAATAAGTATGCCACAAATCCTGCTGCAGGAAGCTGCACCCAGGGACCCACAAAAGGCTATTTTAGCAATACTTGAAGTTATCATTGAATTCCGTTTCAAAAGAGGGAGAGAAGGCATGCCGCAGAAAGCCAGATTCCTGTAATTGCATTTATGCTCTTTCTGAAAATGTAGCATGGAAAGCAGACAATTGTGGTTGTTAGCTCCACAAGAATCTCTTGTGTCTGCTACTGTTTCACAAAGAAAAACAAGAGAATGAGAAATGCTTGTAATAAGACGGAAGCAGAATAACATAGAATCAGACTGTGGCATCTACACTCATCATAGGAAGAAGAGTAGCATAGTTTTAATCACAAATAACATATTGGTTTCTTTCAAATTGGTTGGAATGATTCAGATGAGAAAAATGAGAAGCACTCTGGATTTTTTGACTGGCTATTTGCTGGAAATATGTTTATATGACCATAATGCTCCTTGCACAGTTGTGTTTTTTTAAGGCATACAGTAGTTAAACTAGCTTTAAGAATAGTGACAAAGCGGTTTTCTGTAGTTATGATTTGTGTGGAATAGCAAAGAGTCTTGTTGGAATTAGGTGTTGACCTGAGACATTGAACAAATTCATGATGATATTCCCTAGACAGCCAGGCAGCCTGCTAGCGATGTGATACAGGCGTTCAATGTGTAAACAGTGATAACGGTGATACGTCATTTGTATAACAATTTGGCCGTTCATTGTGCTGGAAGCTACAGCTTGGGAAAAAACACCTCTGCCTGAGAGTGTATAATTAAGGATAATTTTTGATAGAGAAAGGTTGTGATGTGGTCTAAAATTTAGACCTTCCAAAAGTTTCTGGATGCCAATATATACTTGGAAATAACTGATTTGTATTGCACTTGTGTGTGTTAGGTGGAAAGAAATGTTTGTGTCTTTTTTTTAGAAAGATATAAAATGGTAACATATTTGCATTGACATTGGGGAGGAGTGGTACTCAAAGATCCTTTTTATGTGATGAGATCTGTGAGCTACAAGTTACATCCAGAGAGTATAAAACTTACAGACAGTAAAATGGATGGATTCTTGTTCTGTGTGTCAGAGGCAGTTCCAGTTTGTCCATTTACAGAGCAAACTATGGCAATTCATCTAAATCAGGCAATGTCCAAAGATCATTTCAGGGGCCTAATCTGGCCCGCCAGTGGGTTTAATCTGGCCCCTGTGGCAGTTTATTTCCTGGGGTAAAATCCTAAAACAGGGGTCAGCAAACTTTTCCAGCAGGGGGCCGGTCCACTGTCCCTCAGACCTTGTGGGGGGCCGGACTATATTTTGGGGAAAAAATTAACGAATTCCTATGCCCCACAAATAACCCAGAGACGCATTTGAAATAAGAGCACACATTCTACTCGTGTACAAACACCAGGTGGCCCCACAAACAACCCAGAGATGCATTTTAAATAAAAGGAAACATTCTACTCATGTAAAAACACGCTGATTCCCGGACTGTCTGCGGGCTGGATTGAGAAGGTGATTGGGCCGGATTCGGCCCTCAGGCCTTAGTTTGCCTATCTCAGTCACTTCAATCCTAAAAAAAGGTCAACAATTTTGGTTGGCCCTTTGGTTGGCCCTCATGTTCCTTCACTTCATCAAATCTGGCCCTCTTTGAAAAAAGTTTGGACACCACTGATCTCAATGAACTTTTAAAAATCTCATTCTCTATAAAAAAAACCACCCCACAAAAACTCTAACATTCAGAATGTTACAAGCCACTGTGCTGAAGAATAGGGTCCAAAAGTAAATCATGAATCATACACAAGATGTCTGACAGACAGAATGTCCACAGGTGAAGCTTTCCCCATAATTGCATTTACATATTAGAAAACGCTACCCTGTTTAAAGATAAAAGGCATCACTCTTTTTGTTCCTGTACATATATATTATACAGGAGCAAGCTGCTGCTGTTGAAAGACAGCACATCTCTTCAGCAGGGAAGATACAGGAAATGCTTCACAATTCCTTTCTTTTGATTGCTTAGCAATGGTGAATATGTGAATAAGCATCATGAGCAGCAGCAGCACCTCCATACTGCCTAATAAGCCTCAGAACATTGCCTTCACTTTTGCTTTCTAACTTTCTTTATATATGTCTGATTAACTTACTTTTTTCAAAAAAAATGAAAGCTAAGAAAAGTCAGATCCTCCTGGTAGGAGCTGCAAAGATTAACTAGAAATCATTCAGAATTCTACTCCAAAAGGAGCTTAATTCACCTTTTGTTCACTGAACAATTACGGAACTACTTCAGGTACATTTCAAATATTTTTGAACCAGTGCAGTTGAACTAATTCATTCCAAGCACTAGTTAGATGGCAACTAAAACAATTATGACCACATTCTTGTTTCCTTGCAGTAGTTCAAATGACTTTTTCATTGCAAATTCTGTATTTGAGAAGACATATGATTAAGTAAGCATTTGGTTCATCAGGAAAACAGTCAAAGTATTGAGTACAGCTTATTTAATTACTTTGTGTTAGTCACCTGATAGACATAGATATATTGGTTCATAGGGGCAAATCCATAGGAGGAGTCTATAGCACACCAGATAATTTGATGGCATTCCTTGAAGCATCTGGCAGCAATTTGCTAAACTTCTGTGACATAATTATAAAAGTTCAGTGGGGTGACAGATGTCGCATCCAGATCACCCTCACATATAAAAGTTAAAATTGGCTTCTAAACATCTGAGTGTCTGACAAAAAAGGCAAATACAAGAGAAGGTGTATATTTTTGATAGAAAGGGAATGTATGCAGGAATGTAACCAACTATCAGGTTTGCTGAAGAAGGGAAACAAATAGGCAATGGCCTCAATAGCAGGGATTTGACAAAATAATGGTTAGAGGAAATAATACTATTCCCAAAGATATTTCACTTCACCAGTTGTTGGAAACAGCAGGAGGGGCAAGTTCTCTTGTGCTCAGGTCCTCCTTGTGGGTTTTCCATAGGCATCTGGTTGGCCACTCTGAGAAAAGGATGTTGGACTAGATGGGTCACTGTCCTGATCCAGCAGGCTCTTCTTATGTTCTTATGACCACCCTTTCGGCTTAATACTCATTCATGTTTCCTCTAGCTGAACTTGGCCATCATGAATAGATTACATGAACATGCCTTAAGTCATTTGGCATGAACACAAGCTGCTGGTGCAACAGTGATGTCCTGTATGGCCAGCCCTGCTATTAAGAGAAGAAGAGTTTGGATTTGATATCCCGCTTTATCACTACCCGAAGGAGTCTCAAAGCGGCTACCATTCTCCTTTCCTTTCCTCCCCCACAACAAACACTCTGTGATGTGAGTGAGGCTGAGAGACTTCAGAGAAGTGTGACTGGCCCAAGGTCACCTAGCAGCTGCATGTGGAGGAGCGGAGACTCGAACCAGGTTCACCAGATTACAAGACTACCACTCTTAACCACTACACCACGCTGGTTCTCATTAGGCAGAACAAGGTTACCACTTCAGTGGAGCTGGGAGACATCCCTATCTGAAATCCTGGAGAGCTGCTGCTGGTCAGTATTGATAGTGCTGAACTAGTTGGACTTGCTATAAGGTAGCTTCCTATGTACTTGTGACAAACAGCCATGAGTCAGCCTAGTCTGATTAAGGAAAAAGGGAACTCTACCCCTTTTCTCTAAAGTGTCCACATTTTGTGGGGCCCTACAGCTTCAGGAGGCTGTAAGAGGTTGGCCTCAGAGGTCAAGTGAGCCCCACAGCCACAAAGGCAGGGCCCGGGACTATACCGTTCATCTTTAAAGGTTCCTAAGAGTATTCACCAAACCTTAACTGCCTGTAAATTCCCACAGTTACCTGACAGAGCATTGACCAGTATGACCAAAGTAGCCTATTTAAGAGCTGTAACCAACTATAGATCCCTGCTGATATATCAGTGCAGAGTATGTGAAAAAAACCCCAGTCAACTTGGTGAATCTGCTAACAAGCAATTTTTTTTACTTGGCTCAGGCAGCACACTGCCTGTTCTGAGTATAGGGTGGAGATGCTTTGTCTCCCTTCCCTGAAAGGCCACAAATGGACAGGGCAGTAGTGGAATTCTGTTGCCAGTATTGAAGTAAGATCCAGCTGCCAGTTTCTGCCCAGGGAATGGTGTGTGCACACATCATGCTGTCCTTCCCCTCTCACCATAGGTTGGCCCTGATGCACTTGCACGTACTTTTCTACTAGTTAGGGATATGGGTAGTGCTGTGGTCTAAACAAGTAAGCCTCTTAGGCTTGCCGGACCTAAGGTCGGCAGTTCAAATCCGAGTGATGGTGGGAGCTCCCATTGCTTTGTCCCAGCTCCTGCCAACCTAGCAGTTCGAAGGCATACCAGCGCAAGCAAATAGGTACTGCTGCTGCGGGGAGGTAGACAGCATTTCTGTGCACTCTGGCTTCCATCCCAGTGTCCTGTTGTGCCAGAAGCAGTTTAGTCATGCTGGCCACAGGACCCAGAAAAGCTGTCTGCAGACAAACGCTGGCTCCCTTGGCATGAAAGTAGAGATGTGTGCCGCACCCCATAGTTGAATACGACTGGACTTAACCATGCAGGGGTCCTTTACCTTTACTTTACTTTACTTTACATTACCTTACTTTTCTACTCTGTGGTGTTTCTATCTGAAACAAAATTGATCAGGATTTTTCTTCAGAACACGTAATGATTTCTTTGTAATGCATTTGTTTTGTTCTGGTAGTTACATCTTTCAGTTCAATAACAATTAGGAAACAACCTAAGAGACTTCTAGTTTTCAACTTACAAGAAAAGATAAATCTGCTGTTGGGTTTTGATGAAAGTGACAGCATTGTAGCTTTCTTGAAATACTCCTTGCCTTATACTAAATTACATTGATTGGTTCATAAAAGAATAAGCCTTGGTTCTTTCTTTTTTGGAAATTCCTGTGAAAATTCATAGCAAGGGAGACTCCTCTCCCCTTTTTTCCACCATACTAAAAGCTGCTTAATTATGAAAATGACCTTGAAGGAAAGAAAACAAAGATTGCTGAAAACATTTTTACTTGTATTGCCAGAACAGCTGAACTGAAAAAGTTGGATCTTACTGTATACCTTGTAAATACTATCATTTAACGTTAATGAGATGTGCGAGAGAATGCTTTTGTCATAGTTTCATCAAACTGATTTTGTCAGCAGTGGTGCAGAACCCTTGACACATCACTTTGAGTGCTCATTAGGCAGCCGATTCTTTTGGATTTTCATTAAATTGATGAACTCATTTATCTATGGGCAATGACATCTTATGTTATGTAGATATATGTTTTGATATGAGAATGCTTGTTTGCTTATTATTTCTTTCCTTTGTGTTCCTGCAATATGTTGTCATATTAGAGTTATTCCCAGCAACACATGTATGGTTGCAGCATAAAATCAGCCAAAAAACTAACCAGCACTTCAAAATATCTATTGGATGGTTCTCCATTTCCCCTTTGTTCTTTACCTGTCATATTTAATTTTTAAAAGTCAGAATGTCTCAAATGATGTGAATAGCTTTTTCATGCTAAAAATAGCAGTTCAGGTTAGGTAAAAGTTTTGAACACTTTTAAAAAAAAAAGTTGGGGGGAGTTAAATTAAAGAACTGTAAACTTCCACTCCTCAATTATCCTATACTTTTCTACCTGGTGCTTGGGATAATAATGTATCTTTCAGATATTGGCTAGGTTTAGACAAGCGTATCTTAGTTTAATAATCTGAGGTATGAACAACCCTTTGCCCCACATGTATGTACAGGCACTTCATACAAGCCTCAATTAAACCAGGAATTCTCTAATCATAGTTTCCCTTTTCACCTAAACCAGAAAACTAGGTTCAGAAGAAACCAAGACCTTAAACCAACTTCAGATAATAGTTTAAGATCCTGGATTGTTCTGTGTCACCAGTTTCCTGGTTCAGATAAAATGGGTATAGATGGTTGGTTAAAATTGTCTTTGTTTAAACATAGATTCATGAAAGGAGGAGTCAAGGGGCAGAACCCAACATTTGATCGTCTGAACATAGACTCTGTGAACATTTCTTCTGAGTGTAATCAATCAAGACAGTTGGATTAAATATTTCTGTTTCATATATTTAAGGATTTAGGCAGTGCAAGCATTTTCCCCGCACAGGCGCAGGATCCAAAGGGGCATCTTACTGCCTCCTTCCTAAAGCCTAGTAAGCACTGGGCTTTGGGAAGGAGGTGTCAAGGTTCTGACAGGTCCTAGAGCAAACTCAGCCCTCCAGATGTTTTGGGACTACAACCCCCATCATCCCTAGCTAATAGGATCAGTGGTCAGGGATGATAGGAGTTGTAGTCCCAAAACATCTGGAGGCTGGAGTTTGCCTATGCCTGTCCTAGAGTCCTATTGTCTCCTTCCCAAAGCCAAGCTAGTGCTTTCACAGCTTTGGGGAGGAGGTGGGAGGGGTCTAGGACCCTGCCAGAGCCTCGCACCTCCTTCGCAAAATCTGGTGCCTCCCTTACCCAGCACTGCAAAGGCTGGGATGGGCATCAAATTTTGACATCACACAGGGCACCTTATTACCAAGGTTCACTGCTAGGTTTAAAGTGGTGGCAGCTGGTGGAATGAGAAAGTACTAGGTCCAAAGTACTAGGGCCAGAGTTCTTGATAAAGATGGAGAAGCCTTTGGTATGGTCCACTTAGGCCTCCACAGTATATCCCATGGGAACAAGTTATTCAGAGATGAGACCACCACTGAAAATATTTTCTCTTGCACATCACCTTTCCATATTACTTTACACAACGGTTTTCACCCTTCATCTACTCTTTCCCCTTCAGAATTTATCATTTTTAGTAGCTCTTTTCACACACATACCCAAACAACGCCTTGCTTTTTAAGTCCATGGAATAACCAGGTTACAAAAAAGTAAATGGGTATATTATTCAGCAGCCTGATAACTAGAGCAATGTATAATAGTCACAGGGACGTCTTGGACAGTAATATGAGAACAAGGTTGTTACAGGTGTGTTCCTCTTTTGTATGATTTGTCAGCTTCCTTGCTGTAAGTTATGGTAATGACATTCGTTGAGGGGAGATCTCAGTGAATGTCTGCTCTGCATTTGTGAGGGAAGTAATATATCAGGTGGTGGGAAGAAAAAAAGCTAATCACTAGGTGTCTGATCTATATTCAAGTTGGAATTTGCTGGAAATGATCCCCACAATTTAACAATAAAAATAAAAAGAGGGAAACTAGACCTAGCTCTCTGCTAATATGACACTGTAAATTGGTGATTAGTGCCTTTAAATGGTGAACTCTAATATCCCCTTGGCTTCACTATCTCCAAGTCTTCTGACAGGTATAGACTTGCTCTCTTATAGGGTTCGCATCTGAAGATAAGCTTGCATGTAAACAAATCAACTTCTTGAGAGCATTTTCACCTGTAACAATTCATGAAATATTAAAAATAAAATAAAATGGATCATTTTGTAAAACTGTGTTTTGGGAGATACGTCTTTCGCATTACATTTCAATAAAATGAGGTAAGGTTTAGTATCTGAGATAAAAGAACAGCTGGATATATTTAATAAACAAACTGAGAAATACTTAATTTTAGTTTTAGCAATACAGAACAAATTCCCTGTAAAACAAATTGCACTTTTCGAATATACTTTAATGTGCATTCAACAAAGGAGAAAATGGGGTGATTGAAGTTCAATTTGTACCATGTTATTAACCATTTCCGCTTGACTAGATGAGTAAAAGGATAATGGATGAGGGTTTTATTATTGCCTTTCTGCTAAAATGAAGTGGTATAGAAGATAAGGTAATGAGATTAATGAATATAAGGTAAAGCAGTAATCAATCAAACTCAAGGAGGGAGAAGAGATGACAGTACACAGAAGCTGCAACAAAATAATTTTTTTATAAGTAGACCCCATCAACATGAGCAGAACTTTCAAAGCTGTCATTTGTTGTCATTAGCTGCTTAACCAGCTGTACACTGGATTCCTTAATAATAAAAAAATCCAAATACATAACTAAGTAACTAAATCCAAATACATTCTGGAATTGTTTACTGCAGGTTATGCTTGTTTTTCTATTTTATTTTTTGGAAACAATAAACTATAATCAGCTTTGAAGTACATTAGAGTTACAACAAAATTTTTAAAAGCATTTTCTTATAAGCAGTTCAGAATGGGAAATACTACGACATCTGGTTTTTATCCATAACACCAGGGCTTTTTTTCATCTGGAACTCACCGGAACTGAGTTCGGGCACCTCTCTGGTGGGCGCCATTGCCATTATAAGAGAACAAGGGAGGTGTTCATGGTGAGTTCTGGCACCTCTTTTTCTAGAAAGAGGTATCACAACCCTGTGAAGTTGGACTAGGCTGAGTGATAGCAACTTACTCAAGACTGCCCAGTGAGCTTCATTGACTACACTAGAATCGGGCAGATCTAAGTATTATTCAGCACACCAAATATTTATAACAAATTAAAGAGCCAGTAGAAACACTGAAGTACTTCAGCTCAGCATAGAGTATATTGTAGTTTTTAGGGACTCCACCTCTGACAAATGGCAGGTCATTGCAGCGAATATCTCACCTATATATTTCTGCAATTTGGGAGTCGCCCACGTATTTTTTTTTTACCTTGTGGAGAACTCTAACCTTAGCTATGTAGCAACAAGACTACTAATCAGACTCTTCTTTTATTCTCCAGTTTCTTATAGAACTCACATAATTTTCCACTCAATATTAAAAGAGTGACTTTGGAAACAGCTTTGAATTCTGCCTCCTAAATATCTGTAAATACATAGGTATGATGATATCAGCAGACAGCATTCTACCCAATTTATGTTGTAGCTCAGTTATTGTTTTCTTTCCCCTGCAGCTGAATTAACACTTCGTAGATTACCATAAAGTCTTCAAAGCTGCAAATGTATGAGTGGCATTTACCAGTCCCCAAACTGGTAGAAAGGAACTTCAGCGTTCTTGCCAGATAGTACTGGCTACAACACTCCTTCTGCTTACTGCCCCAGTCTGAAAGTTCACATACATTAATGTACCAATTAGCAAACAAGACTTATAAAAAATGGCATTCTGTACCATTGCAAATTCTAATACAACCCACAGGATACCATTTGCTTGGATTTCTGGGCAATTTCTAGAATTTCTGATGGTTGGCAATGGTTGTAAATGCATTTCAATGTGTCAGTTGTATATTATAAACTGGCATTGTATATTATAAACTGGCATTTGTCCAAAGATGTAAGTACAACCGGAGCTACAAGGCAGGTTCCTAATTTTACCCTAAAATGAAAGTATTAATAAATTAACAAGTACCTTAGATAATGGTTTCTTAGGTTTTTAAGCAGTTACTCATCAACATCTGTCACCCACAATAGCTGTGTTCTACCTCCACTGCCTCTGAACGCCAATTGCTAGGATTCACAAGTGGGGACAATGCTGTTGTGCTCCTGTCCTGCTTTTGAGCTTTCCATGGGCATCTTGTTCACCACTGTGAGAACAGGATGCTGAACTATATAGGCTGTTGACCTGATCCAGCAGGCTCTTCTTATATTCTTGTACGACCAATTGTCCTGGTAAGCAACATTAATAGCCCCACAACATCAGCTAATTTGCCTTTATCAACTATCATGAGCATTCATTCAGTTTTGTCTCCATGCACCTTTGTACCCAAGTGTAAGACATAGATTGAATTGGAACTATATGCAACACTACTAAGAGCCTTACGGGAGGACCAGTGGGTAGCCCATACTGACTTTTTAAATTAAAAAGTTGATTTGCAGGTAGGAGGTCGGACATTAATTATATCTTTGTACCGCCCTTCATCTGCAGATCTCAGGGCAGTTCACAACATAAAAATACAATATAAAAGCAAAAAGCAGTTACCGGAGAAAAGGTTGGGACCATTTATGGGTCAGGAACTCATTACAGAACAGGAAGCAGGAAGTATGAATAAATAATTCTCATAATATAGGAAAATGTACTCAGGAATGTTTATTGGGATCATTTAGCATTATTATATGATCTGATGTTGGGGATAAGCAGTGAGGTGTACAAGTCTATAAATGACACCCAATCACCGAGATTGGTAAAAACACATGCATACTGCAGAGAGGTCCAAATAGAAGTTTAAACTGGGATAATGGGCAACAAAATGGGAAATGAGATTCAATATAAGTGTGAAGAGATGCACATTTGACTAAAAAAATCCTAACTGCATGCATACATAGGGTGTGTGAACAGGCAGTAGCTAAGCATTAAAGACATCTTGGAGTTGTGATGAATAGTTGAAGGAAAATGTCAACAATGTGTGCGGCAGCTGTGAAAATCTCAAATTCTATCCTAGACATTATTATAGAAGGGACTGGAAATAAAACAGTTTTGGTTTTTTTGTAAAGCTTTTATGCTGTAGCCATGGAACATTTTATATACTTCTGGTCACTCCATGTCTAAAAGGGTATCCTGAAGGGGAAATGTGACAGAAGTTTATAAAAATTATGAATGGTATAGAGAAAGTGGATAGAGATTACCCCTTTCTTTTGCTAAAGTGTTAGTAGACCCACTGAAATTAGTTAGCAATAGATTCAGAACAGCAAAAGGAAACACTGATTTATGCAACAAATGATTAAATTATGAATATGGAATTCATTGCATTAGGGTAATGATGAATGGCTATTTGCTTAAATAACTTTATTAAATAGTGAGACAAATTTATGGAGGATAAATGTTCCAAGGGCATGGAACTTGCAAGTTTAAAGGCAACTGCTCCAAATTCCAACTGCGAAAGGGCAAAGAAAGGGAGAAGGGCTGGTGCTTCAATTTCCTACTTGCAGGCTCCCTAGTGTATCTTGCTAGTCACCGTTGAAATGTTGGAGAAGAGACAACCATGTGTATAGTTGAATCTATGTATTACCTACTGAAGGTGTAATTAGTCTGCTTCAACACCAGGTGGAATTGTAATGTTTCTTAGTTGACTAAAGCTTACTTGCTTCTCTTTCCCTGTCTGATGAAAGAAACTTTTTTGATAACTCCCTGTTTCTGTTTTTCTGCTGACGTCAGACTATACAATGCTACTTTCAGTCTGTGGTTGCAGCAAAGGATTTCCGTGCAGTACTTCCACTGTGTCTGAGGCTGACTGATTTTCTCAGTAAGATTCTTGCATCTTGCTGCGGGGAAACAGAATATTAGAATAAGTTGCTTTGATTCAGGAGGGCACTTGCTATAATTTCATGTCAGGAATTGCTTCTGGCCCCTGTTTGGTTCCACCTGTGCTTGGAGGCTTGTCATGGCAATTTAACACAGCTATGTCCTAAGAAGAGCCTTGCTGAAACAGGCCAAAGGCCTACCTAGTATAGTATTCTATGCTCAGCAGTGTCAGGCAGGACCTGAATCCAACAGTACCCTTCTCCTGTTGCTCTGTCCCTGCTCCTGCCAACCTAGCAGTTCAAAAGCACACCAGTGCAAGTAGATAAATAGGTACTGCTGTGGCAGGAAGGTAAACGGCATTTCCGTGCGCTCTGGCTTGGGTCATGGTGTTCCGTTGCACCAGAAGCGGTTTAGTCATGCTGGCCACATGACCCGGAAAGCAGTCTGTGGACAAACAACTGTTCCCTCGGCCTGAAAGCAAGATGAGCGCCGCAACCCCATAGTCGCCTTTGACAGGACTTAACCATCCAGGGGTCCTTTACCTTTACCTTCCCACTTGTGATTCCCAGCAACTTGTATACCAAGGCATACTTTCTCAGACAGTGGAGGCAGAACATAGTCATCGTAATTACTAGCAACTGAGTGCCTGTTCTCCATGGATTTCTCTAATTATTTTCTGAAAACCATCCAAGTTGGTGGCCATCACTGCATCTTGATGGAGCGAATTCCATTGTTTATCAATGAGCTTGGTGAAAAATTACTTTCTTTGGTCTGTCTTGAATGTTCCAACATTCAGCTTCATTCCTTGGCCCCAGGTTTACTATTATAATGAGGAAGAAAAACTTTCCTCTAACCGCTTTCTTGACACCAGGCATAACCTTACATCCCTCTATAATGCCCCTTACCTGCATTATTTTTGTATTCAAAGAAGCTTCCAAAGCTGTAACCTTTCCTCACAGGAGAGTTGCTCTAGCACATGGGTAGGCAAACTAAAGCCCGGGGGGCCAGATCCGGCCCAATCTAAATCCGACCCGTGGATAGTTCAGGAATCAGCGTGTTTTTACATGAATAGAATGTGTTCTCTTATTTAAAATGCATCTCTGGGTTATTTGTGGGGCATAGGAATTTGTTCTTCTTTTCCAAAATATATTCCAGCCCCCCACAAGGTCTTAGGGACAGTAGAACGGCCCCCTGCTGAAAAAGTTTGCTGACCCCTGCTCTAGCATCTTGATAATTTTGGTTGCCCCTTTCTGAACCTTTTCCAGCTCTACAGTGTTTTGGTTTTTGGTTTTAAAGATGATACAACCAAAACTGTACTCACTAATCCAAGTGTGGTTGCACCATAGATTGTTATAACACCAGTACGATATTCATAACTTTATCAATTCCTTTCTTAATTATCCCTAGCATGGAATTTGTCTTTTTCACAGCTGCAGCATACTGGGTCAGGCTCTTCATTGAGCTATCCACTATGTCCCAAAGGTATTGGTTCTGGTCAGTCACTGCCAGTTCAAGCCGTGTGAGCATATATGTGAGATTAAGATCTCCCCCCCCCCCGACATTGAATTGCATTTTCAATTTTAGTGCCCATTCACTAAGTTTGGTGATATCGTTTGGGCTTCTTTCAATCCCCTTCTGTTTTCACCCACTTGAACCATTTAGTCTCATCAACAAATTTGGCTACGTCGCTGCTCACCTCCAACTCGAACAAGTTAAAAAGCAGAGGTCCTAATACCAATTCTTGGAGGACTCCAGTTTCTACATCTCTCTACTGGGAAAACTGTCCATCCATTCCTCTCTGCTTCGTGTTCCTTAACCAGTTTCTGATCCATAATAATAAGAAGAGTTTTTGGATTTGATATCCCGCTTTATCACTACCCAAAGGAGTCTCAAAGCGGCTAACATTCTCCTTTCCCTTCCTCCCCCACAACAAACACTCTGTGAGGTGAGTGGGGCTGAGAGACTTCAAAGAAGTGTGACTAGCCCAAGGTCACCCAGCAGCTGCATGTGGCGGAGTGGAGACGTGAACCTGGTTCACCAGATTACGAGTCTACCGCTCTTAACCACTACACTAGACTGGCTCTCCTCATTCTATAATTGTTAACTGTAAAAGCTTTAAGAATGCCTGTTCTTCTACTAGTGTTCCATGAAGAAAAGTCAAGAAGAGACTGCTGGCGGTTCAGTTATAAATTTCTTTATATTCCTGCCTGTTCCTTGCTCTCCATTTTTTGTTATTGCCTTGATTTTTAACTTCTTTTGTGGCTGTGGTTTTGATTATTGATTGCACTTTCTAGTGACATATTTTAGATTGCCTTGTACAGTTGGCTTGCCTAGACCCTGCTTTTAGCCTCTTCCAATTTATCTGGATTTTGCACGACTTAGCTTTTTTGTTGAGGCTTCTACTCTGCTAGTAACTATTGGGTACAACCAGATGCCAAGCAACATTAAGATCAGGTGTTCATGGGTGCCATGTAGTTTATGGAGATGATATCAGTTGCCTGGATGCACCCATGCTCTCTTCCTCCAGTTAGTCTTTGAAAAGTTGCTCGAAGGCTGTGCATTTCAGAAAAGCCAACATTATGTCATGTTGCTTTTTTTTTTAAAGAAAAAGTTTGAAAACAAAATAGATGGAAAAGGGATTAGAAATCAAGAAAGGTCTATCATGAGAGTCAATGAATAATTTACAGGCCATGGGCTTTGAGGTGCGTCAGGTCAGCGCAAATAATGCATTATGAAAAAGGAATTTCAGTTTGCTGTAAATCTGTCTGCCGCAGCAGCTTAAAATAAAACAGTTTTACCCATCTAAGACAACATCAATTTGTTAGTCACTGCTTCATGTATCAAAGAGCATTCTGTGAAAATATCAATATCATTGGTTAATATAAATGAAATTAATTTTTAAAGCTGGGCTAAAGGTTGACATATGAAAAATTGCATTACTTTGCAGAAGAGAAATTTCTGTCTTCTAGTGAAATTTCAGGTCAGGAGGGCAAGTAATTTTCACAATCTTCAATGGGAACCAGTGAAATATGAACTTCATTGTCACCTAGCCCCAAAGCGATAAGATAAAATGAGCTGATACATCATTTGCTGTGGTTTTATCATCTCCTGCAGTAATTGGAAGAGAAAACATAAGAGCTTTTTTCCCAAATCGTCTTGCCTCCTTACTCAGATCTAAACCATTTTAGTCTGATCGATGCAAAGGTCACATAGCATTTATTTATTTATTTATTTTTAATTCTTTGTGCTTGCTAAGATGTCTATTGAAACATTAAAATAATGAATATGTTTAATTGAGTTTGTCATCCATGGAAGAAGAGAATGAGATTGTGTATCAGTCTGCAGTGGGAATAAGGGGCCAAAGGATGCTAGGATGCTAGATTCAGTAGTTACATGAATAAACATTTGACAATTAAACATTGTTTGAAATAAGAATGCAACTGATGTCTGGGATACCTTTCCTTTTTTTCATTAACATCACTGCCTTGCTCTATGTATTAGATATGTTTAGGTGCCTATAAGGAAGAAACACATTAAAAAATTCCTTTCTCTCTTATAAAGAAAAAGAGAATTAACAGATGTTATAGCGTACATACATAATTAAGTATAAATTGCATGCACATTATAATGAGACTTTTCGTAATGTTTGCAAAGAATAAATGCTCTGCTGATGGCCTCATCAGATTTTAGAGAGAATACTCCATATTTCCCAGAGTATACTCTATATACTCTTTTATTCAAAATTGACGTTAAAAAAATAACTTTAAAAGCACAGATTAAATATTCTGCTTCGGTATTCTTTAAATTTGTAATGGATGGTGTTTTAATCACTTTTATTCTTTGAAAAATATGTTTGCTTCAATAATTTGTTTTTGAAATTTTGCTTCCAGTATTTAGTTTTTTGCTTTGTGGCTTACATTGTGTAGCAGATAAAAACGATGAAGTGATTTAGTTACTCATTTAGTTCTGTAAGCTATTTGCAGATTTAATTGCTCGTGTCCCCAAGATAACTAATAATTTAGCAAATATACTACAGATATAAGTCCCATTAAAATCAGTAGGAATTTCATTTCATGTGAAGACCATGGTTTCTTGTAGCTTATACCTGTAACTGTTTTATTCTGTTGCTCCATTGGAATATTATGCTTTTTCATACTTAATCATGACTTAGACTGCAGTCATATCTACTGAAAAGTAAGTCTTGTTGAATCCAAGACTTACTCCTAGATAAGTGGAGCTGTGAGGGCAGCTATAGTCAGGTATCACCCACCAGACTAATTTATGCTCCAAGTAGACCAGTTAAAATCACTGCTGAAGTTAGTCATAATTTTGATTTCAAAGGCTGTACTCTGAGTACAACTTAGTTCGATACCTCCCACAATCTTTTTAGACAGCATTTTCAAAGTAAAACTAGGAGGAGGGGTGTGATGGTCCCATGGGTCACTAGGTCAGTCACTCCTAACTCCCACTAACCCCCCCCACAAAATATTCCACTGCCACCACTTGTAAGGTTATGCTATTTGTTGACCTAAAATTAATAACCTTTCCTAAATACAAAAGGGCAAATTGTACATTTTCAGGAATAGTATAAAGAGATTTGGGACATTGTTTTGAAGTCTAAGGCATCTTGTCAGTAGATTACCACTTCAGAGCTTTTTTCTTTAAAATAATACAGAGATCTTTATCACTTTACTGCTTTCAAATGGTTAAACTGAAAATGCATACCTGTTTGATAAAAATATAAGAACAAAAGAAGGTGCAGCTTTTAAAGAACACCATAAGTAGCATACTCTGAATCAGTGTGTGTGTGTTCAGTATCTTTCAAACTAATATGCCTGGTGTGATAAGAGCGGAGCTGTGGTAATGATGCAGTTTCCATAGCAACTGGTTCATTGGAGGGCTAGACCTCTGTCTAGGGTGCTGTCAGTATGTGTGGAGTTTCCAAGAACAGAAAGTCCCAAAGAAGGTTTGCTTTTACCTAATCCAGTTTTAATTGAACTCCAGAGACTTTGAAGTGAATCTACAGACCAGGCAGATACTGTTCCAACGAGAAATGAAGGCACGTTTTAGTTAGGCCTCAGCTGCTTCTAAACTGATAACTTCTAATAGTTGATTCATCGTGAATTGTTTGATGATGGTTATTAGAGTTTCTGTGGTTGCATTTGGGGTTCTAATATAAATCTAGTTGTACTTCTTATCATAACCAAGTTTTGTCCATTTACTATGAGCTGCGAACTTTTCATCAGCCCTCTGTTTGCATTCCTGTGTGTTGTTGGAAAGATCAAGGAAATCATGGGTTTTAACTCTGGTGTTCAAAGAATAAGGGCTTTATTTGTTGATAAATTAATTCAGAATCCAAGGGGGCGTATCCACTGCTGAAAGCAGTCCCATGTATTCTCTGACTCCTACCTTCCTTCTAACATCTTGTGATATAACATGCATGGCGAGGTGACTCCCATTGCAGTCCCAGCTATGTTCTCCTCTAGCCAGTTTAATTAGCTTCAGCTTTCAGGAGCACGAGAGCTCAAGAATGCAATGATGTAATGTCATGCATTTTGTATTACTTGATATTGCTGAGGGGAAAAAAGATGAGAGGCCTAACATCCTCCTTAGTTTTGCCCTAAGAATCTCAGCACCATGATGAGTTCCAAATGCAGATTATGAAATGCAATGCGTGAAGGAGCTTTGCTGCTCGAAGGGTAGGGACTTGAAATCATACGTGGGTGTCCTTGGCAGGCTCTTTGAATCCTGGCGTGTAACTCTAAAAAGTTTCATGCTTCTGTAAAAATTCTTAATGGTGTAAGCACTGACTCAGGTCAGTGCCTGGGTTAAAAAGACTGTGTACTTCAGAGCAGAAATCTAGACCACAAGATAGAAATTATGTAAGTCAATTTTGTTCTGTAGTGCAACAGCGGTGGCTTGTTTGGTGGTACAGAGCCACAGCAATAGCCTCCTGGCAGTAGCATCCGTATGGCTTACCAGGGCAGGGGGAGAGGCAGCATCAAAGTCAGGGCTGTTGTGGTGTCACACTGGAAGAAGCACTGGATTGCTGGGAGGCTATTGCTGTGGCTTCAGCCCATTGGGCAAGCTGGTCCTATAAGTACTTATTTTAGTGTAAGTACTTACATTGTTAAACCACAGAGCCTAGGACTTGCCGATCAGAAGGTCGGCGGTTCGAATCCCCGCGACGGGGTGAGCTCCCATTGCTCAGTCCCAGCTCCTGCTAACCTAGCAGTTTGAAAGCATGTCAAAGTGCAAGTAGATAAATAGGTACCGCTCCGGCAGGAAGGTAAACAGCGTTTCCATGCGCTGCGGCTTAGTCATGCTGGCCACACGACCCGGAAGCTGTACGCCGGCTCCCTCGGCCAATAAAGCGAGACGAGCGCCGCAACCCGAGAGTCGGTCACAACTGGACCTAATGGTCAGGGGTCCCTTTACCTTTACCTACTTACCCATAAGGCTATTACCCACAATAACGTGTCTCACAAACAAGTAATAAGAAATCTTTTTTTAAAAAGTGGCTTAGAAACACTTTTAATAACCAGATAGCATGCCTCTATTTTTCACTTCACTTTAGATAATGTTGCCTTTGCTTATCTATATTAGGCAAACATTATTGCATGAAGGCTATATTAATAATAATGATAAACTGCTTCAGTGTTTCCTAAAATGAGTCTAGCCTTCACTCATGGCTGCAAGAAGCTAGGAAGTTTTAACTTCCATTTCAAATTAACTATATTTTAATGTTACGTCCAAACCACACTGTCATTAATCTTAACTATAGTTTATTGAAAGAAGCCAGCTTCCTAAGCCACAGTCTGAGGTTGGCTTGCTTTAGTATACCATAGTTAAGACTAACCACAGTTTGTCGAGGTTCAGACAACGTACTAAACTGTGGCTAGTCAAAACTGGATGTGAAAACTTCCATTTCTCCCCATTGAGTTTGTCTACTACAAAAAGGGGACTAACCATTTTCTCCTCCATCTCTAAGAATGAGCTTTGTGCAGTCACGTGCATGAGGGAGGAAATTAAGCAGGAATCTACATTTAATAACAGTTTCTCATTATGGCAGAACCAAGAAACTATGGTTTCAAACAAGATAGCATATTAAACCATAGCTCAATATGTTGTCTTGTTTGGATACCATTAACCATAGTTCCTTAACCCTAACAATAAGAAATTTTGGCTAACTGTGATTTCCTGGATTGATTTCCTGCTTGTGAATACTTATTCGTATTTTAACTTGTTAAGACAATATATGATAGTCATGCATGGCTAATATGTTTTGATGTCTGAATAGTTGCTTACATTGTTTTGAGTTGACTAAGTGCATATCTTATCTTTTTTTAATTAGATACTTGCTTATACAGAAGGACTCCATGGGAAATGGCTGTTCTCAGAGATTCGATCAGTCTTTTCTCGGCGGTATCTCTTGCAAAACACAGCACTGGAAATCTTTATGGCAAACAGAGGTAATACTCTGCTGGAAATAGTACTGGAAGGCTCGAAGTATCAGCCTATGTTTGATTGGATTATTATTATTATTATTACTGCTATGGATTGTATTTTAAAATAGGAATCATTTTTAGTTTGAGCCCAGTTTTCCAATCTGTTAAGGTAATACTGAATCCCGATTCTGTCTTTTGCGGCATTAGCTACCCCTCCTAGTTTGCTGACATTTGCAAATTTGATGAGCATACCCTTCATCCAAGTCATTTAGAAAGACAACAATGGGCCCAGGACAGAACTCTGTGGCACTCCATTTCCTGCCTCTTACATGCGAATAGCCATTTTATCCTTTGGTTGTAGTGTTAGAAGGTTATATTGCTGAAGAATGCAATTAGTCCTCTTTTTCACTTCCCACTAGAAACTTGTATCATTAGTTTGTGTGTTCTAGGCTCAAGCTGCAATAATTGTTCCAGACTGATCTTATTTCTCCCCAGTTCCTTTTGCTTCTGTGCCACACTGAGCTAAGCCAAAGTTAGGCTTCATGTATCTTCTAAACCAGGACTCATGGTTAAACTCTCTCCTCACTAAGTATGAGCTGCAGCCAAGATTTGTCCTTGTGAAGAAGCAAAAAGGACAGAGGAGAGAAGTAAAGTAGCTGTGAGCTGCTTTCCAGGAGCCCATACATTCACGTGGTCCTGGTAAGCCATAACTTGGCTTACTTTGTCATGCAAGTCAGGCCATTATATCAGGGAAGTAACTTAAAGATAAATGCATTGAATTTCCAGAGTTCTGTTATTTTCATTATGCCAAGAAACTCAGCATAATTGAAGTGAATAATGTATCAATTCTTTTTATCCACAGTTGCTGTCATGTTCAACTTTCCAGATCCTGCTACAGTAAAGAAAGTGGTTAATTGTCTACCTCGTGTTGGGATTGGTACTAGTTTTGGATTGCCCCAAACTAGGTATGAAGAATCCTCTGGCTCTGGGAAACAGAGCAAACAAGCATGATCTGAAACACAGAAAGGAAGTGGAAACAACAAAAAGAGAGCAGTTTCCACTGCCTTGTTTCAGTAACACTGTCCTTTTCTTTGCTATCTTCAGTTTGCCCTATGCAGGCACAATTGTCTTCTACCTTATGCTTACTGTCTACTAGGAAAATGAAATAATACTTAGAAGTTTGGAGGATGCAGATATTAGCAGATAACATGATAATTGTAAGATGTGGAAAACTAGAATAGAATGAATACCGGTAGTTGTCGGATAAAATCAGTGATCTATGATCACAAAATGAAGGCTGAATTGGAAGGCATACATGCTGTTCTCAGTGCTGTATGTGATATGAGAATGAGGCAAAATACTGGAAGAAGGAAAAAAGCACGCTCTGATTGTGATGGGCAGAAATTGTTCCAGATCCAGAATTAAAAGAAAGTGGCTGCTTTATAGTAAAGTGGCTGCTTTTCTGTAATGACCCCATGTATTAAAAGGGAATCACATGGAAAATTAACTGCTAAGTTAATGAGTGTGGCTTCTTTAGGCCTCCAAGATTTGAAATTTTTATTTAAATTCTGCAGCACTTGAAATTTGTGACAAATTAAAAGTGGATGTGAGGAGCTAGCAAGGAGTTTTGTCATTGTGGTATGGTGTTGTAATTGATTGCCCACCTGCAGGTGAAGACTGGAGAATGCACTGGGGTGAAAGGCAAGGAGGCACCCGAGACCAGATGTTTTGCCTTCAAGCTGGGCTGGGATGCCTTGAGCCTGATCTTTCACTTTAACTCTCAGTTTGAGATTTGTGAAGATACTAGGACCATTGTGTCTAACTCTAAGGCATCTGAAGAGTGTGGTGAGAAACATCAAAAGCTGGAGTTCCCCTTCCAGCAGGGAGAAGAGACCAAGATGTGTGTCTCATTTGAGGTCAAGGAGGTTGATAGCAAAGCTGTATAAAGGACCAGAACTTAAGTTCCCAATTTGGCTAGGGCTAGAAGAACGCTTATAGTACGTCTTTGTTGCTGGTGATCTTGATGTTATAGTTTTAATGTTAAAAAATGGTCAAGTTGAAATGATTCTCTTTGGCTCCATCAGTCTCGTATCAAGAAGGATAACTTACTAAAAGGAGAAGATGTTACTTGGAGGGAATAAGTGGATGTGGCATTATTCCACAGTATCTTACCTAACATAATGATTTTATCTTTCAGGCGCATTTCTATGGCCAGTCCGCGTCAGATCTTTAAAGCATCAAATATGACCCAGCGATGGCAGCACAGAGAAATTTCAAATTTTGAATATCTCATGTTTCTAAACACTATAGCAGGTAATAATGGTTGTGCTTCATAAAGGATAACTTGAGCAAATAATTCATTTTTGCATAGTATGTTGCAGATATTAATAACAAGAATTATGATGTTGCCTCTCAAAGAAGTATTGTTCTTCTTGATCACCAGGGCGTACTTACAATGATTTAAACCAGTACCCGGTATTTCCTTGGGTTATCACTAACTATGAATCAGAAGAACTGGACCTTACGCTTCCAAGCAACTTCAGAGATTTGTCAAAGGTATTTTTTTTTCACATGGCATTTACATATTATTATATCAAATATATGATAATACTGGTTGGTAGGTCTTAATATTTTGTACATGTGTTTTTCATGTTTCTTGTCAGTAGAGACTTGTCAGTTTGACAGTTCTGTAAGAGAATAGTGGTGGGCAGGACATTTTTTTCAGCCGGAACATGACAGAACTCAGTTCCGGCACCTCTCAGGTGGGTGCCATTGCCATTCTAAGAGAATGAGGAAGGTGTTCATGGTGAGTTCCGGCACCTCTTTCTAGCAAAATAGCACTGGTGGGGGGGGGGACGACAAATGCTGCTACAAAATGTATTTTATGTATTCAAACTGTGTAGCCCAGCATCGTTGATTTGGATTTAAAAAAACATATATAACTACAAAGTTGACATATTTAAGCTTAAAAGATTTCAGCTTCACTTGAAGACAAGGATGCACATGATGAGTAGACTAATGCTTTAAACAGTAAAAAGAACCCCTCATGCCAGCCTTGCTAATTTTCTCCTGAGAGAATAGCAATTTTAAAAGAGGAGGCAGGCCACAATTGGTGTGCAGTTCTATAGTACTGAGTACCCCTGCTGGATACACCTATACTGGTACTGTACTGGTATTAAAGCCCCTAAACTTTCATAGTCAGTAGATGTTATGCATGTGGATATGAGTATAGAAATAAGAACTCCTAATTTGTCTGTCTTCAGTAGAAGTTGAGTATAATACATGAAATTGCCCGCACAGGGAGTTGTATCCAAACGTGTATTAAAAACCAGGACCTAGTCCTAGAATGTATAAAATTATTATAAGTGTGCCTGTGTTGAACGTATATACCAAGTAACTTTTCTTTATTCCTACCAAGTCTCCATTTGCCTGGGATTAAAAGAAAAAGCTTCTTGGTCAAATGATGTCCCTGTTAACTTATCATACATTTCACATGAATTACGAAGTTTTTTGTAAAGGTTTCTTGTAAGAAGAAGTGAAGGACTTAATGGATCCCTAGATCTTATCTAATAGGGCTACTATTTGCAGGAGAGATGTAAGAAACTGGAGATACCCAAAGCAGAAAAGAGATCTGAAGCATCCATTCCCTGAAGTGTAAATCAAAGGCAGTTGCCTAAACTACCTATGGATTCAATATGGATTCAACTACCAGTAGATTGAATAAACCGGGTGGCTCTGTGGGTTAAACCACAGAGCCTAGGACTTGCCGATCAGAAGGTTGGCGGTACGAATTCCCGCGATGGGGTGAGCTCCCCGTTGCTTGGTCCCTGCTCCTGCCAACCTAGCAGTTTGAAAGCACATCATAGTGCAAGTAAATAAATAGGTACCTCTCCAGCGGGAAGGTAAACGGTGTTTCCGTGCTCTGCTCTGGTTTGCCAGAAGCGGCTTAGTCATGCTGGCCGCATGACCCAGAAGCTGTACACCAGCTCCCTTGGCCAATAAAGTGAGATGAGCGCCGCAACCCCAGAGTCGGCCACGACTGGACCTAATGGTCAGGGGTCCCTTTATCTTTACCTTTTAGGCTCTTCATAGCTAGCCTCAAAATAGGTTTTTTATATGTCAACTATACATAGTCTGTGATGCTCACTTGTTTCCTACAGCATCTCTCTCATGTCCAGAAAAAGCTGCACATCTGGCAGCACCAACTGAGTAAGAGATGAATTAAATAAAATGGCCTGCTAACCTATCACGATGCTGATGCTGTTATGCCTAGCTAATGGCACTGTAATGTGTGTATGCTGCTATTTTTGTCGGAGTTGTTTAACTTTTTGTAGGCTCTGTTGCTGCTTTTCTAGCCATAACTGAAGTCGCTCATTTATACCTCCATTTTAACATTTCCCTCTCCAGCCGTGATGCTTCGAAATGTAGCTGTGTTTCATTTTTAAGTGCAAGGTGAGCTCCTTAGGATTCTAGCAAATGCTTCCAGAGGGCAAAATAAGATAAAGAGTGTAAAACAGGTAGTGGAAATGCTTTAAGACCTGTAATGGTGAGCACACACACAGAGAGAATCCTCCATTCTCACAGCTGAAAAATAAAAGTGCAAAGATTCTACTGGGCTACAGTACTTAAAATTTATGTTGTAGCTAAGCATACAGTTAAAAAAACCACCCCAGGCTTTTGTATGTATTTTAACCTCTAGTGCATTATCTTAGCAACGTTTCTGTCTGAGTGTTGATTTATTGCTGCTGTTGTTCTCCAGGCACTGTTTGTGTATTGAATTGAATGTTTGTGTCTTTGCAATCTGCATCTCACCTTATGATCCATTCTCCCTGCATTTAATTGCAGTTGATCAGACAGCACTTCTTTTATCAGCTGCATTTTAAGTGCGGTTTCCGATTAATGCTATCTTCTTGTCAGTGTCCATTTTTCAGGGTTTGGTTACTGTATGGAGTATTCGAGCTCCATCACCCATAACTGTGTTTTGTTCTTCCTGCTGAGCTCACATTCATTATCTGATCCAGTGTTAAATGAAATCAAGTTTGAAATCCTTAACACCGATACCAAATGCTAAGTCCCACTGAGCTCTATGGGATTTAGGGGGGAAGTGGGGCAGATTGATGCAGAAAAATTCAATCTCATATTTTATGTAACAAAAATGAGTCAAATAATATATTTTTTTGCTTTATGCATGGCATAACTAATTAATATTATAATAGCAATCAAAAGAAGCATTGAAGTTAGAAGATAATGTGAATATAATGACTTGAGTAAAAAAACGGGTTTTGTATCATTCTGCCCCACCTAGGGGACACTTTAATACATTCGATGGGGCAGTTTGATACAAAGCGTAAATTGTATGAGAATTTTAATTATTTACAAAAAATTAATGAAAAAACCAATTTTTATTGTGAGAGATCATAATTAGCCGTACAATTTGTTACTTAAAATCTAAATTATGTATCAAAGCTAACAGTGTTTCACACATATCATAGACTTGATGGCAGGCTTTCTTAACAAAACATCAAAACTTATACGTATTTATCTTTCCTCAAACACCTATCTACAGTGGTTCCTCAGGTTACATATGCTTCAGGTTACATACGCTTCAGGTTGCAGACTATGCTAACCCACAAATAGTGCTTCAGGTTAAGAACTTTGCTTCAGGATGAGAACAGAAATCGTGTTCTGGCAGCGCGACGGCAGCAGGAGGCCCCATTAGCTAAAGTGGTGCTTCAGGTTAAGAACAGTTTCAGGTTAAGAACGGACCTCCGGAACGAATTAAGTACTTAACCTGAGGTACCACTGTATTTTTAAAAAAAAGCTTTCAAAAAACTTAAAGAAGTGTAAGAACTCACATTAGGTAATCAAAAAATAGTAATTTAAACAAAATGCTTATTAAAAATTAGATAATTACTTAAGCTTTAGCTTCTATTGCATATTTTATCCACTTAAGTCAATAGAAAAAGTATAAAGAGATGATGTTCGAGATGTGCCCTTTGAGAAATTTGGTTTTGGCACCTGCAAAACAACATCCTTGAAATCAACACTTGCCTTATCTTCTACAATGGTGAAGACAAACATACAAGATCCTGGTTTTTCCCCTGAGATATGACACTTGATATACGGTTGTTGACACCCATGGGTAATGGCCATAGTGGATGGAGCCAATACTAGTCCAACACAACAGCCATCACATAAACAGAATAACTGGTTTAGAGATTTCATGCAAACTTGTATATTGGAGCACTATTGTACACTAGTGGGGCACTTTTATATGTATCAATGTGCCCCGTGTCTTAGTGTATCAAAGTAATCCAACGGAAATTTTCAAAAAACTAGCAATTATTAATAAAACCACTGAACTTATTTAAAAATCATGTGTAATCCTGATTACTGAGTGGAATGACTTACCTTTGGTATTTTTAAATCTTAACTAAATGACGTAAAACAGCATTGGAACACTTTTACATTTCACATAATTTTTTAGTTGCCTGCCCTAAAAACACACCTACTCTCCCCAAATGCCAACAGCTAACTGGCGGGTGGCGCGGTCGCAACTGTTGTACTCACACATGTATAGACACGTTTTAGTGATGTCACGGCATGAATAACGTTTCTCGATATTGAAATATTGTTGGTGTATCAATCTGCCCCTTGCATCAATGTGCCCCGCCTCCTCTATGTCTGAGTTAGAGATATGTACCGTAATTATCATTTATTTAAAGCAACAATCCAGAAGATACTATTTGCAATGCTTATTAATGATGAATAGTGAGATTTGGGGAAAAGGTAAAAAACAAACAAACCCTTAAAGTATTGTTTAATATATTTAGCTTTAATTTATGGAACAACTGTTGAAGATGTTTTACTTTACCAACAATATACTGTGCCAAAACTTTATCTGCTTCTTGCACTTGCAGTGTTTAACTATGTAATCTAGTATCATGCTTCTGTAGAATTCTGGAGCCTTTGCTATCAGGCAGGATAAAAGTCTAACTCTAAACAAAAAAAGTGGGGGCGAGAATGAGAGCTAAGGGTGATGCCCTAACCCTAACCCTAACCCTAACCCTAACACACACACACACACACACACTCTGTATACAGAATCTATATAACACCTTATCCTGTAGTTGTAGACTAGTTAAGTTTTGTGTTCAAGTTGGCCTAGTATAGCATGGTGCCACTTCTCAAAAAAGATACTAATGGAGATGAAAACTTTCTAGACAGTTATTCTATAATGTCACAGTTCCCTAGAATTAACATCTCCCTGTTAGATGTCTCTCTTTAATATGTCCCCTGAAAAAAAATCTCCCTTAGTTCTTCCCTCAGGTGGTCAAGGCTATTGTGGTAACACCTAGCACCAGCACAGGCTTAGTTCATTTAAAATGCAAATGAGTTGTAGGGCCAGAGACAAAGGACAAGGTGCTCCTATATTCTATGTTTAGAAATCAACCATGCTAGCAGTTGAAACTTAGTTACACTCACTGATGAGACAGCATTCTTCACTTTGTTTGAGTTTAGCAGGTGCAGGGAAAGGGACATGATATGCACAGCTCTGTTTTCCAACAAATGTCACTCTCTGCCTTCCCTCCTCCAAAAAATAAAAAGGGAAAAAAAGGATTTTCTGTTTCGGTCAACTTCCTCACTCTGCCTAATTGTAGGGCCAGCCTCACAACGTTGGTTTTTTTTAATCAGGATTTGAAACCAGCTTTGAGGCTGTTTTAAAACACCTGGTTAGCCCTGTATCCAATCATGGCTAGCCTGAACTATGATCAGGTGGTGTTGATGTAGGCCTTAATGATTACTGGGGAGGGAAGAGGTTGTAGGAGAGAAACACAAACCTGATTGCCATTTCCAAGTCCTAAGGATAAGGTAACAGAGAAGCTACACCCATCCTGGTCTCACCATTAGATAGTGTGATGCAGCCACCTCATTTTGGGTATCATGAAAAGGCAGCATATTGTTAGTTTATTCATTTTATTATTGTGGTATCTCCCAGAAAGAGATGTCAGTGGGATTGTAGTTGTGCTGGTTGTAGTTAAAGGTTTTGAATAGCTCATGGATATGATTTTGTTGGATTTTCTTTTATAACACCTGCAGAATATGTAAGTAACATGTTTAGCTTCTGCCTGGATTTCTCAGTTAAAACTCTTGGATCGCTTACAGTAGCATCTAACCATTTAATTGTGTTGCTCTTATTGCTAAGCCCATTGCTGCAGTAAGTAAGATGTATTGTATTACTGTAGGTCAAAGGACTGCTCATTTTCCTGTGAATGTCATTTCTTCTGTGTGGGCCAGTGAGCAGCTCTTGGCACTCAGTTTCCATAAGCACATTTATGGCTGATGAATCACGATTGGGAATTTCCTAGCTTTGGCATCCATATTAAAATAATGCCTCTTCAAAGCCAATTAAGTAGAACAGTAGTTACCAGCTCAGTTCAGAGTGTGATAGTAAACATAAATTGAACATTTTATATAAGAGGATAAAAAGAGAATTTTAGAAGTGTTTTTTTGCCTCGAATGTTTGATAATTAGTTAACTATTAGCAAGGCCTCATAGCAGTTGTCAGGAAAATATGGGTCACTGTGGTAGAATGTATTAGCCCAATACATTGTCTCCATTTTATTATGAAGCTGCTGAGGAAGCCTTGATATACAGCACTGTCATTACAGATCTATTGTTACAGGGGTTCCACAGTCTTCTGTGTACTGCCATTAATTTATAGCAGTAAACAATATGTAGCCTTCCGACTGCAGCAAAGCAGAATCTTTTAATGAGGTGGATGTTATTACCACAATGAATCAGTGCATTTGTGTAATGTATAATTCAATGTGTGTATTCCCTCTGTAACTTCTCTGAGTAAGCTGATAGTGTATCATTGTCACAACTCCATAGTTCTTTATTTGTAAGCCTTTCTCCCACATTTGGGGGGTGTGTGGGTGTGTGTGGGTGTGTGTGTGTATATATATATATATATATATATATATATATATGGCTTGCAAATAAACATGACATGCCTTGATGGTTGTCCTGTTGCCAGGTTTCAGAAACCAAGTGTAGCAAAAAAAAAAAAGGGGGGGGGGTTAGTTTAAAAATCAATACTGTGCATTCTGTCTGTATGGATCTCCACATGATACCTTTTATTTCTTTTTTCAAAAGAGAATTAAATCAATTCTAATTGGTTTTAGCTTTATATTCAGTGAATGTAATTCTATAAGTATTGATCTGTGGTGGTCTTATTTGTAGAATAATAAAAGCAAGAGCAGCAAAAAGCGTATTTTTGAAAGCTTTAATGCCGTACAAACACCGTATTGTTTACATTGTTACTAAATATAATTTATTTACCAATGATCTTTTTGTCTTCCTTTTTAAAGCAAAAGGAAGCATGGCTGAATAGTGTCACAAAGCAAAAGATGTAGATTCCATAATGGTTCTTTGACAAATGCAATAGTTTACATCAGACTAAACTTAATTCTTTCTTGGAATGTTTTCTGCTGCAGATAAAAACCCTTTTATATAGCAACCACTTCTTTTAAAAACTGTAATATTTCAAATTAGAAAACTTCCAGCGGTTAATGACATTTTTTTCTTGGTCAAGAAAGGAGAAGAAAGATATGTACCAACAAAAGCAAAACGAAGTACAGTTCCATTGATAAATAACAATATAAATGATAGTATGTCAGTCTATTTCTATTAACAATGTTGTCATCTACAAAAGTAACAAGGGAACAAGAATTCCATAAATGCTTCTGGTTTTCAAAAACTAATTTCTGCTAGTCTCTTGTGAATCAATTTTCCCCCAATGAAAATTACGTCCCAAAGATGGATAAGTAGTACATATTTGGGGTAGGTATTTGGTACGTGGCTCTCCCCCGCACTACCTTGAGCCCAAGATGGAGTCTAGTGAAGAATTATATCTCTCAGCTCCCAGCTCCCCACAACTTAAATTCAGTTTTGTATTCATAAATTGCAGGTTGGGAAGGGAAATGTTAATTACAGGTAATTAGTATCTTACGCATATTTTACTTACAAGATCGCAGCTTTGTGTGCTTGGATGGGAAATGATTATTTATAGAAATAATATAGAAAATGGGGAGGGGCCGGTGGAAAGAAGGGGCATGGGTGGTCCATGTCCAGCAGCACCCCCACTCCCTACACCCCCCTTCTCTTCCTTTCTGTGGGGCTGGCTTAGAAACAGCGACTCACCCAAATGCTGTCCCCTCTGGGACCAGAGCAGCAGCATCTCCGGGAAGGAGCCAAGCAGCAGCTCTTAAGAAACCTGGTACTGTAAGCAAACTAGAGGGCTTAACAGCTCTCTCTCTTAACAGCTCTCTGCTTTGGGTTTTCCATATTCAAAGAGAACATGGGCCCGATCAAGTAAAACAATAGAAATACTTAACTGACCAATCACATCGGTTCTGCCCCCCCAACAAAAATCCTGCCCCCTCCCCATAAAAATCCTGGCCACGCCCATGAAAGGGAACAGAAAAAAAAAGTGGAGGGAGATGGAGGGAAGAGAGGTTCTAAGAGAAAGAAAGGTTTGTGGGTGTGCAGGGAGAGAAGAGAAAGAGCAACGGGAGTCATAGAATTGTACAGTTGAAAGGGACCACACAGTGATTGGGTGGGAATGATCCATGCTATTGAATGCATTCAGATCTTGCCAAGAGAAGCAGTTCCACTTCTGTTTGCAGTATGTATGTGAGACACTTGGCAATAATTACTTCATGCATTGCTGCCTTCTGCGAAGTTTGTATTAGAAGATGATTTAAAATAATTCCTAGTGGAAGTAAGAAGATTGTACAGTTACATCTGGGTTGGAAAAGGTCACTTACCTCCCTCTTATTATGCTTGCTTGCATCCAAATTCAAAACCATTTGATTTATTATTCTTGTTATTGTTATAATAGTAATAATAATAATGTACTATGTGTTTAATTTTGACTAGTAATTAAGTGGAAGACAACAAATGTCAATATTATAATGTGATGAGTATGTTTCTTTTTCTCACCCATAGCCTATTGGGGCTCTGAATCCCAAAAGAGCTGCATTCTTTGCTGACCGCCATGAAACATGGGAAGATGATCAAGTTCCAAAGTTTCATTATGGCACTCACTATTCAACAGCAAGTTTTACACTCACCTGGTTGTTAAGAATTGTAAGTAGACTTTGAAAGTGTTTTCTTTGAAATTTGTAAGGGAAGTTGTAACTAAGCATGGATTTTTCAAATCGAAAAGGGGTGGCAGCAACAGAGATTTTGAAAATTGATTAAAATACAGTGGTACCTCAGGTTACATACGCTTCTGGTTACATACGCTTCAGGTTACAGACTCCGCTAACCCAGAAATAGTGCTTCAGGTTAAGAACTTTGCTTCAGGATGAGAACAGAAATCGGGCTCCAGCGGCGCAGCAGCAACAGGAGGCCCCATTAGCTAAAGTGGTGTTTCAGGTTAAGAACAGTTTCAGGTTAAGTACGGACCTCCGGAATGAATTAAGTACCTAACCTGAGGTACCACTGTAAATGGGTTCAGTCCAAATAACTTTCACATATGATGGTAGCATTTGGAGGCTGACCTCCCCCTGCCATTTAACCCTCCAGAGCACCCAAAAAATGCTTGGACAAGGGTCAGCAGACCTGCTACGTCCACTGGTATTGCATATTGGTTCAGGGGACTAAGGGAAAGGAGTGTTTGTGGGAATTCAGGCAGAGGCACTTTGTATGTGTAGAAACGAAGGTTCCACCTCCTGCATTTTGCATACTCCCTCTTCCTTCTCAACCCTCCATTCCACAACCCACCCCCCTCAGCAAGGTTCCACAACTGTCTGGTAGCATTTTATTTGGAGGGAGGCCTTACAAGGAGATGAGGGATCTGGAAATCCAGATTCTGCCTGTGACTATCCACTAGCGAACTCTGGACTCACCCCATGTCTAATTATTGCCTATCAGAACTACAATTACTTTCAAATACAGTGGACGCTCGGGTTGTGAATGTGATCTGTGCTGGATGCATATTCACAACCTGCAGCGTTCACAACCCGCGTCTGCGCATCTGCGCACATGTGGGTTGCGTTTCAGCACTTATGCGCATGCACAAAGCACAATTTAGTGCTTCTGCTCATGCACGACTGCTGAAACCCAGAAGTAACCCGTTCCGGTACTTCCAGGTTTCGGCAGTCTGCAGCCTGAAAAAACGCAACATGAGGTATGACTGTAATAGCAATGATAATGGTTTTTTGTTTACACTGTTCAAATAAGTATGAAAACTCTTTCTTAAAATATGTTTTTAAAGCTGGTTTCTCTCTCTATGTTTCTTTTCGTTTAGAATTACTTTTTGCATGCAAGTTGTTTTTTTTTTTTTTTATTAAACGTAATCTGACCACTTATGGCAGAATTCATGTGAATCACTGATAAGTAAAATAAGCTTTTAAGATGCAATCTAGAAATAGAATTGCCTCTTTTGAAGTAATATTGTAATATGTTTACAAATAGTGTTTCAGATGGTCAGATGTCTAATATTTATGAAACAGGCCACGTTTCTGTAAAATAAACTGGAATGATGATTTATCTGATAGAAACTAATTTCTTTGGGAAAGCATTAGCAGCACATCATTAATTAAACCTTGTTACATTGGTACAAGCAGACATAAATCCTTGAAGTAATTTATGGTACTTTGCTAATTTCAAGCAATTATCCACTAATATGCGCTTAAGTGTCCTTTGACTAGGAGGAGGTTTTTCAATTGCTCAAACATTTTTCTTTCCTTAATTGTGAACTGTAAAGTTGCACATTCTGATGTTATAGTCATAGGAAAGTTTTGACTCTGGATAATATTTAGGATCCAGAGAGCCCCATAATTAGTTCCATGCACCCCAAAGATCTGCTTTTATTGAACATAATTCTTGCTTCTCCACCTCCAGGGCTAAATGCAAGCCACTTTGGAAACTGGAGAAAATTTCAAAAACAGTTTGCAAAGAGTCACGGTGGGGATGTGCTTGCTGTTTAAATAAAACAATTCAGATATCTCAAGGCCACCTGAAAGCTTAGACAGCCCCTTGGATCCTAGAGTGTGTGCATATATAAATCTAATGAATTAAATGAGTTAGATCCAGGCTTCAACTTTCGTTGACGGAAAGGCTTCTGCCATTATGAAACACTTCCTCTTTTTAATCACCTGAATAAACATGTTCCTATCTATAGTATCAGTTGTTTAAAAGGCATTAAAATACAGTGATACAAAATGTAAGTGAATTTGGGAACCTGTGTTTTTCACTGATTGTGTTGCTCTGTAGAATGAGTTATTCTAGGAAAACAAGACACATCTTACCACGTTGTTTTTCTTTTACTCTCCGCAAAAATAAAACCTGTCAATAACCTTTAGTGTTTCATTCTAATTGAGAATTGGCAAAATATATTTCAGCTTCTGTTTCTCTCTTCTCAGGAACCTTTTACTACATTTTTCCTAAACTTGCAAGGGGGCAAATTTGATCATGCAGATAGAACTTTTTCATCAATTTCAAGGGCATGGCGCAATAGTCAACGGGACACCTCTGATATCAAGGTAAACTTCAGTGACCATTCTTCACTTCCTATAGTGAGCTTTCATATTGATGATGTTCTGTTAATAAAGCACCATCAAAGTGCACACTGCTTTACAGAGTACAAAAGGATTGGTTCCTGTGTTGGAGAGCTTAGCAGTCTAAGATTTGACAGAAGGGCAACAGTGGGAAATGAAGGGAAGTGGAGGCAAGGGGTGATTGCTTCAGCTGCAGTAGTTTGTTACACCAGCGAGGGTAACTAGGGTGTCTCAAATGTTCTTGGACTAATACTGAATGATTTTGAATCCATTAGATTTGCTAGGCATATAACCTTTAAGAAGCTGCAAAGATCACAGAAATAAATTCACTTAGTATTATGGGCTCATGGTGACTCTGAAATCTGCTAAAAACTGTGTGCTGTTTTACAGCATTGATGTAACTAAGTATGCACCCCAGCTCCTGAACGTATTTATACTACTATATTCAACATACTACATGCTGAGGTCAGAGATCAAGGACCACTAATGTATGCTTTCAAAAATATGAGCAGAGACAGACTTTTGCCGAAAAGGCCTATCAAATCAGATTCGTGTGTCTCTGAACTCTAATATTATTTGCCAAAGGGGCAAAGTAACCACAGACTAACTTGGCTTTCTTAGTGTACTGCTATCCCCGCCCCCACCCTCTTTCCATAAAAGAATAAGATGGTCACTTTGAAGGAGAAGAGACACCCATCTACTTATAGGATAATGATCTAGGAAGCTAATCAAAAACTTAAATTGTAAGCTTTAATCTTATAAAGTTAAAGCCCATAGTTTTAACTAATCCTCTGTATGTAACTTAAATTAATAATTGTTGGTATGAAATAGAAAAAATAAGATTATTATTAAAAAGGTTAGTACTGGTCAGGATCCAAACAACTATAAAGCTAGTTCCATAGTCCAAACCACTTCACCTGCATACATAGGAAATGGCTTTTGGCATCCCTCTGTGCTTGTCACCAATGTGGAAAGTTTGTATGGGCCAGAAAGGTGGGACAAGCTGTCCAGGAATGGCCTTGTAGCCCTGCAAGACCTCCAGTCTTACAGTCCAAAATCTTACATGATGCTGGGAATTCACTTAGTGTTGGGTTCATTTTTGAGAACTCTATGTTCAAAATGTTTTTTTAGCCCACCTAACTTAATGCATTTCATTACATGGTTGACTATCTATAGTAAAAAAATGTTGTGGGAGATGTAACCATTTGACATTCTAAGCCACTTCTGGCAAACCATAGCAGTGCATGGAAATGCCGTTTACCTTTCCGCCAGAGTGGTACCTATTTATCTACTTGCACTTTGATGTGCTTTCGAACTGCTAGGTTGGCAGGAGCTGGGACCAAGCAACGGGAGCTCACCCCGTCACGGGGATTCGAACTGCAGACCTTCTGATCAGCAAGCCCTAGGCTCTGTGGTTTAACCCACAGCGCCACCCACGTCCCTTGGCATATTATAGGTTCCAAATTAAATTACTTGTTTTTACTGACTATGTACTCCAAAATTACTATGTAAACTTAAGTTTAATTCTGCTCACCTATGTGATTAGAATAAATATATTTTATTTATTAATCTTTGTTTGCCATGCCAGTATATACTAATAGTTTCATAATAAGTATCATTCCTTTCTCACCTCAGAAAATAGATACATTTAAAAAAAACCCACCACTATGTTCTCTTAGGAACTATTTTCATTACTGCACCTTAGTGTGATTATGTGAAGCTGAACTAATGAATAATTTAAAAAATCATGATAACCAAATAAACAGTGATGATAATGTCTGTGTGGCATTTATCCAGCATTTTTAACATATAAGCAAAGAAGCATACTATAATTTAAAATCAGTCCTTAAAATATTGAATACATTTGGTTTTGCCATGTAGCTTATAACCATGGCAAGTAATGCAAAAATGCAATTGCTTTTCAAATGATATGCACTATCCTTAAATCATAAACTGATTTTGAATGGCTGAAGGCTGATTTAGTATATACAACAGTAGCTTTAAATTACCCTTTTGTGCATTAATTTGCAGTGTCCGTTATATGGCTTGTTTTGTCTGAAAGATAAGACGTTTACTTTAAAAAACAAAATGGGAGTGCAGTGAGGATACAGTGATAAGCAAATTTCAACTAGGAATGATTTCTTACGAGATAAACAAAATCATAACTGTCTCTCGAAGATTCAGATAAAATCCTTCTTAGCAATTAGTGCCCTTTTTATTTTCCTGGAACAGAGAAACGGGGGGTGAAATTCACCCTGGTTTGCCCTGATACCTCCATTCCAGACCATCCAGCACTAAGCCAATCATCCAGTGGGCAGGGCTAGGAACACTAGTCAGTGTTGATCCCCCGTGTCCTTTATTCCTCTGGACGTGGGTGGCTCTGTGGGTTAAACCACAGAGCCTAGGACTTGCCGATCAGAAGGTCGGCGGTTCAAATCCCCATGACGAGGTGAGCTCCCGTTGCTCGGTCCCACCTCCTGCCAACCTAGCAGTTCGAAAGCACGTCAAAGTGCAAGTAGATAAACAGGTACCACTCTGGCGGGAAGGTAAACGGCGTTTCCGTGCACTGCTCTGGTTTGCCAGAAGTGGCTTAGTCATGCTGGCCACATGACCCGGAAGCTGTACACCGGCTCCCTCGGCCAATAAAGCGAGATGAGCGCCACAACCCCAGAGTCGGCCACGACTGGACCTAATGGTCAGGGGTCCCTTTACCTTTACCTTTACCTTTACCTCCACCTTCAGGCACAATTCAGCACCCTCCCAAGGCTGAGAAAATTAGTTAGCCAGTGTTTTCTAGTTTCAATGTAGCCTCATTGTGTGCTTCCTGCATGCTTGCAGCAGAGTCCAAGCCTTAAGCCTGATGCCTATACCACTGTCAGGCTTAACAAGATAAGCATGAACAAGAGAAGGTGCAAGGGAGACTTACTGAGTCAGCTGACAGGCTAGTGCTGTTGAACATTGTCTAAAGTTGCAGAGGTCTGAGCATGACTCAAAAGGATTTCAGAACACCTGAATTGCTGAAATTTGAGATGCACTGATCACTATTTCTGAGATCCAGTGGCATCACCATTAATGATGCTAATTTGGTAAGTGTCAGAGTATGCATACACAAATGGTTTTAAAGCCTGCCTTTGACATCGAGTGAATTCACCTGAATTCAGCCAGTTCCCATACAACTTTGTTCAGAAGAAAAGATGACTGTCCTTATTTGCTATATGATCCATCAGATGAAAATTATCTGCAGTAAAAGTCAAATTGTAGTTAACTGTGTCAAAGTTCACATCTGTCTAATATTTTAAAGGTATTTTGGGAAGGTAAAAAATATGCTTTACATTCTACACAACTATGGAGTAAAAACATATGTTTGACTTAGAGAGAAGGAAGGTGGGGGAAAGCATTGGGATATATATATATATATATATATATATATATATAATCACTTGACAAGAAGGTAACAATGAGAAAGGCATCTGCAATTTGCACATTTCCCCGCTCTGCCATTTTACTATTAATTTGCAATGTTTAGGCCAGATAGGCAGGAAGGAACTAATACAATGTATCATCACTCAAAAATAAAATATGCAAGGTTCAAGCAAAGGTTAAGCTGTAATTCAAGATTAGCCCGATGCTTTGATCACTAGTCTTAGGGCTTTCATGACATGGTGACAAGGATTGGTTGTGACCGCATGTATACTCTAAACATTATTTCCTGGGTTGTGATACCAAATGACACAAATTGCTTCCAAAGCTGGCCCATGAGATTCTTCTTACAACATGCACTGGTGTGTCAACCAGTTTCCCCAGGTTCACATGCTCTCAATGCCAACAACTCACTTGTTCCCTTTCTTTTCATTTTTGAGTAGCAGATTTCAACTGAGAGGAGCTTCCTAATACTTGACCAATAATCCATTTTATGCTGTAAAGTAAAATAAGTTGTACATATGTTTGCTAATTGTGAGAGTATCCCCCTCCCAACTCTTTGGTTGAGGGAAAAGCGAGAGACTGAGTGGAAGGGTGGGAGGGATCAAACACAATGACGTCTTGATGTAATTTGTTGAAAATAGATTGAAAGTGATAACATATATTCCAGTGGAAGTGTAACAGTCAGCTTGTGCTGTGAGGCTAAGTTACCAGTAAGTTACCTTGGGGACAGATTTTGCTGTGGAAAACGTAAGACTGAAGAATTTTCTAATTTGATAAAGTTAGTTCTTATGAGCTTATTACTAACTAAGGGCACTTCCAAACATTGCTTTAATTAATGGCAATGTAAAGGAAACAGGAAGCGCAATAGGAAATAACTCATTTAAACAGGTACTTATTCCTGTGAGGTGATAGTAGTCCTTCCTCCCATGCCAATCCTGCTAATCCTTGTGGTAGTAATCAGAACAGGAATTTCTCCATCACAGTCAAATAACATAATTTTTAGATTTAGAGTACTAATTGCCCACAAATGTATTAATATGGTAGGACCCTCAGTTTGCTGGAGGCTTTGTCACTAAAGCCTATGTCCAAGGTCCAGAGACAGACTTTAAACTACAAACAGGAGCTCTTGTATGTATAAGGAATCCTTCTCGCAGGAGTTAAAATCCAATTGTCATTGTCAGTTGTGTAAAGGTAAAGGTAAAGGGACCCCTGACCATTAGGTCCAGTCGTGACCAACTCTGGGGTTGCGGTGCTCATCTCGCTTTACAGCTTCCGGGTCATGTGGCCAGCATGACTAAGCCACTTCTGGCGAACCAGAGCAGCGCACGGAAACGCCGTTTACCTTCCCGCTGGAGCAGTACCTATTTATCTACTTGCACTTTGACGTGCTTTCGAACTGCTAGGTTGGCAGGAGCTGGGACCGAGCAACAGGAGCTCACCCCATCGTGGGGATTCAAACCGCCAACCTTCTGATCGGCAGGTCCTAGGCTCTGTGGTTTAACCCACAGCGCCACCCGCGTCCCTTTCAGTTGTGCAGGGGCTTTCAAATATACACACCTACACCTGATGAATGGTATTTCATCCTCTTGTTCTGCTTATGGTCCTTGTGTCCATTCCATTCCATGCCTTTCATTTATCTTTACATCCTCATGCATTTAAAACTAAAAGGGTTAGAAGAATACAATTTGGAAACTTCTGGACTCAAAATAGAAAAAAAAAACATTTTAAAGGGTCATTTCAGAGATATATTAAAGTTTTGAACTTCATTAAAACAAAATTAAAGACCGCTTTTCTTTAAATTATTGTTGCACAGTACTTTGTGCAATTCTTAGACTTCATTTTGAAGGTGTGAAGCAGTAGCAAAATAATGACATAGTTGCAAAAGGAGTAGCTGTTCCTGAAGGGGTGTTTGGGATTCAAAAGGTGGGGTGAGGAATCAGGACACAACACCATTCCATTCCAAATCGGCTCTATGGCTTTGGAGTTTTATTAACAGCAGAAAAGTTTCACAACTTCCTCTGAATTACTGCAATAAGCTCTATGCTTGACTACCCTTGAAGTTGGTCTGGAAGCTGCAAATAGTGCGCAATGTTAGCAGCTTGACTGCTCACTGAGGCAGGATATTGCTACCATGTTATGCTGCTGTTGCTAAAAAAATTGCACTGGCTGCCAATTAGCCACTATACCAGAAAAATTAAAGGTGCATGTTTTGGTATTTAGCTCCTGTATGGGCTTATGGCCAGGATACCTTAAAACCGACTCATCCCTTATGTACCCAGTTAGCCACTGCACTGGACATCGCCTCCTGCAAATACCATCTTATCAAAAGTCAATACTGCAGAATTTAGGAATTTGATCTCTTATACGGTGGCACCTTCCCGTTGGCATACTGTCCAGTTAAATATTAGATATGACACCATTTCTGTTGTCTTCTTAGAAAACAGTTGAAAGCCGTCCTCTTTCAAGAAGTTTTTCCCCCAATAGAGATTCTTTCCTGCCTGTTTTTATATTGGAATAGTTTTCAGAAGTTTTAATTGTTTTACCACTTGTCTGTGGTCCTGGGCTCATATGGGAGAAAGGGCAAGATGTATGTTAAATAATTAATAATGATAATAGCTCACTTTTCCCTCTTGGAACTGATTTAAATGTGATTAATTACAATTCATGTAGGTGATCAGGGAGACGTATGTGGTGTGGTTGTTATTTTAAGTGATTTTTAAAACCACTACATTTAATTTAATGGATGCAGTTTAGTCAACAAAGTGCCTCCAAATAATTTGCTAGCATGTTTTTCTTTTGTATCACAGACTCATTTTGACCTTGTTATAGGTTAATTAGCATGACTGTATACAAATATATAGGATGCATATCTGAAGTTTTTCTCACAAGGACTGAGGTGATAATAGCTTAATTCTTGCTTGATTCTTCTTGTCTGTTCTCCGGGAACTCTGGCCTGACCCTGTCCATAATCTGATGACCTGCCATTGCACTCAGCTATTTGGAAAACTGTTCTGGCCATAGCTGACCCTGAGGGTGGTATCTGGAAGACCACTGATCCATTGACCCATGTCAAGAGTGGATTTAGAATCTGATCTACTGGGCCTCTTACATAGTTAGCCAGTGGAGCTACTCCACATAATGTGTTTTTCTGCTTATTAAATAGCATGCACTTTTCACTTGTTAGAAGGAAGACCAATTTTACACCAGTTACTAATTTCCTGGAGCAATTACAAATATTAAGCTGTTCCATTCATGAAGTGCCCCTTACAAGAAGTTAATAGATTTTCCGCAAAAATGTAAGCTTGCTTTAACTGTGCCTTCATTAGTTGAGACATTTATATAATGTTCCATTATAGCATATATATAACTTAATTATTTTTTTTTGCTTAGAAACACAAAGTAGAAAAGGAATGGTAATCAGTCAACACATGTGTGCCCCACATTTTCCAACATGAACATAAGACTGGGGCCAGTGTATACATGTATTCAGAAAAAGCAGCCAATTGTTTATATGTATGACTGCTTCTTAAAACTCAGTTTTTGTCATGTGGCTCTGGGGTAGGGATGCTGGTGTTCAGAAAATAACAAAAGCCGTGTTTCATTAGAGAGCTGCTTGGGTTTGTCTATTGCTGAACAGACTCTTTGTAATCAGCCATTCATACCAATTGACAACAAACAGACCAACTTTATAAGTTGAATTGAAATCCATATTTAAAGTAAGTGGATTGCACCCATAAATTTCATTCTGCTCCTAAAATAGGAGTCCATTGAATTTTTAAATTAGCTAGCCATTGTTTAATGGGTTGCTATTGCTGTTAGCAAAGAGATTGCTCTCATAGACTGTGATACTTGCAGTCCAGAAGTTACTTTCCCATAGTGGTAGGACTTCAGTTGGCTGTTTTTACTAAGCAAGTTTCAGGGTGTGAAATGCCATTGTGGGACTTGCTTATTAGTTTTAGTTTTTCTTTATTAACTATACTTGTATGGGCATCTTCTCTTGGCAATCAATCAATCAATCAATCAATCAATCAATCACCAATACAAAACAATAAAGGCACTTGTTCTTTCTGGCAAAAAAACAAAAACAAAATATGAATTATAGGGTTGAAATGCACAGAATAAAAGTAAAAGTTGTTTGAAAGGCATGGTGCATGAAAAGGTACAAAAAGGAATAAAACCCGGCCCTCAGAGACTATAAGGATGGTGGCAGATAAGACTTTCTGGAGAGGTCATGTTGCCAGCACCAATAAAATGTATCTAATTTTATCCCTCTGTTGATGAAATAGTTTTTCATTCACTGGAGGTTCTGTGAGAAGGTGGGAAGCTTTCCTTTCGTCTTAACATATTGGTTTTCATTTTTACATAGGAGCTGGTTCCTGAATTTTATTATCTCCCTGAAATGTTCGTCAACTACAATAATTACAATCTTGGAGTGATGGATGATGGAACAGTAGTGTCTGATGTTGAACTTCCACCATGGGCCAAAACTCCAGAAGAATTTGTTCGCATAAATAGACTGGTAAGATAAATGTCTGTGGACAAATGCTGGCTCCCTCGGCCTATAGAGCGAGATGAGCACTGCAACCCCAGAGTCGTCCGCAACTGGACCTAATGGTCAGGGGTACCTTTACCTTTATCTATTCTCTGTATTAAGAGCTGGTGCTTGAAATGTCTTTCCTTAGAGAATGAGATTAGTCCCTTTGTTCTGTGTAAAGCTAAAATTTATGAAGCCTAGTATCCAAAGAGCTATTTTAGGTGTACTCATAGGCTTGGGAATGCCTAGTGATATTTTTTTAAAACCTAAACAGTAGACCCTCATGCTTTTCTCATTGTTTTAATGTAATGTAAGGTTTTTGGGGATACCATTATCATATTCTCACATATATATTTCTGGCATTACTGATGACACTGTTATTCTAGTGAAAGATAGACAAAATGTTCATGTCTTCACATTAGGCATTTGATTAGTTCTGGTTTTGAGGGCACCATTACCATTATGTATGTTAACTGTAACAAGTTAAAAAGTTGAGTTTCAAACCACCTGCTTTCCACCTACCACTTCACTTTAATGTTTTTGTGCTAACTTGTAATTATTTGCATCTTTAGCTATATCTCACTTGAGTTTTGTTATCTGTAATGAGCCACTGAAAGCACACACCTGCTTTCCGTGTTAGCTTTACCATATGGGTTAGCTCGAGGTAACAGGCCAATCATCTTCACTTGCAGCCCCATTTCTGTTTCTTAGTTTGGTCATAATCGGCGATGTTTTCCTCCTAAATACATCTTCCGTTATTTCTATCATACTTTTTAAAGACCTTGCATGAGCAGCTGCTCAAATCTGGGTTCATCCATTCCATTCCATACCTTGCAGTGTATTGTAAAAATATTTTATTCTAGCCCGATAGACTTTATTTTCCATTACGTGACATAGTATGAAAAAAACGGGGTAGGAGATTGTATATATTTTCTTTACTATTTGCTTATTGTATTTTATGCCACCTAATATTTCTTAGGCAGGTATTAAGACAAGGCCCATTTCTGTAATTATAGGATGAGAATCATATCTCTTTGTGATACAAAAATGCATATAATGTTAAATAGACCATGGAATGAAAGCATATGAGCCTAAGTTTTAGGGACGCGGGTGGTGCTGTGGGTTAAACCACAGAGCCTAGGACTTGCCGATCAGAAGGTCGGTTTGAATCCCCGCGACGGGGTGAGCTCCCGTTGCTCGGTCCCTGCTCCTGCCAACCTAGCAGTTCAAAAGCATGTCAAAGTGCAAGTAGATAAATAGGTACCGCTCCAGTGGGAAGGTAAACGGCGTTTCCGTGTGCTGCTCTGGTTCACCAGAAGCGGCTTAGTCATGCTGGCCACATGACCCGGAACCTGTATGCCGGCTCCCTCGGCCAATAAAGCAAGATGAGCACCACAACCCCAGAGTCGGTCACGACTGGACCTAATGGTCAGGGGTCCGTTTACCTTTACTTATCTCTCAGTTTGGTCAGTGCCTCCATGGGATGCTATCCAGGAACCTCATGTACAATTACTTTGAACTCCATGATGGGGGGGAGGGTAGTATTTAACTGTAGAAAAGAAATCAGTCTGTGGTGTAGTGGTTAGAATGAAGGACCAGTACCTAGGAGGCCAGGGTTCAGTTCCTTACTCAGCCGTGAAACTCACTGTGTGACCTTGGGCCAGTCTCTGCTTCTCAGGTTAACCTTCCTTACAGGGTTATTATGATGATAAAATTGGGGTGGGGAGTATGCTACCTTGAACTCCTTGAAGAAAAGGTGGTCTATAATGTAACAAATAAAGAAATGAGGTGAAAATTATTTCTATGGTACAAAAAGGTAGTGCTTGCATCAAAAACACTGTTATACTCCCCATCCCATTTCATTCCCCACCCCTGGTATTTCTTTTCAGATATAGCAATCCTTCTAATCTTCCTTGTTTAATTAAGAGAGAGAGATGAAGTTTGGTTTTGGAGTTCATCATAGATTTCCTCTTGCCCTGCATAAAAATATATTCTGTGTGATGGGGAAAAGGGAAGTCCACATACCTGATGTTTTACATGTGACTCTCACTCTTTGTGCAAGGCCTTGCATTTGTTGAGTCCAAATGAAATGGAATGTATAAGTAATTTATATGAGTAATTGCATGATTAATGTTCTATTCTGGGGTTATGCAAAATACGTTGTGCTTCTGTAATTACATAGCTCCAGTGACTGTATGTCAGCTGTCTAATTAGTATTTTTTGTAAGATTACATAAATGTGAGTAGTGAGGAAAATTATATTTAAAAAATTCTAATACTTTGACAAAGAATTCTTTGTAATAACACAAGAACATTTTAAATGTTATGAAAAAGCAGAGTTGTCTATTTATTACATCCTTGCAACTTCCTAGATCACAATAAATAACAATAGTAGTTTTAAGCACCCATTTTGTAAGCTATTGCATGCAGATTCCACCCCCCTTTCAGTTTGTTTTACAGATTTTTCTACAGTGATTAGACCTCATGAAATGCATACTGCTTTGATCTGTGACCTTTTTGTGGTGCTAATCGGGTTCCTGATATCATTATACCTTGCTCATTAATCATATTTCCTACATCCCATCAGCCAACCAGACAGCCCAAGCCTCTGTTTCAGCCCTGTGCCTGGCAGGTTTCTGCTTTTCCAGATTATTACACTGTGATACTTTGGCTTCTCATAACCAGACCCACATCAAGCTGTGTACTACAATTAAAGTCAGATGGTCCTCAGGTTGAACAGGGATATAGTGTTGCAGCTGTCCGTCTTTTATTGGAATAGACCAGCAAGGGGAACAGATGATATATAGGACAGTACATAATAACAGATTGTACAGTATCAGGTCAATAGCAGGGGTTCACAATGCTAATTGGCAGACATAGTTACTTTAATCTAGCTCCCAGTATTAAAAAATAACAAGATGGGGTTTCATTAAAGCAGATTAGATATATCTTTGCCTTTGTCTTGGGAGAAAGAAGTAGGGGGGAATGTGAGGATATAAACTACAGTGACTTATGAAACCCAAAGGTTGATACTTTAAAAAAAAAAAAAAGCAGCAAAAAAAATCAAGTTTAAACTGTAACAAAGGATTAGGTTAGCATCCCCTTTAAAAATCTGGGGGAACAACAATATATTCAGCTGGTATTCAAAAGCCATTGAAAAGGGTTCTAGATAAGTGGGCAAGGGAACTTCCTGAATAGGGCTCCTGATGATGGGCTTTATGGCTGGGCATGCTTGTATGGCATCAGATATTCTTCCAGTCCCAAACTGTTTAGCTACTTTGAATTAGAAACACAAGCAAATTTGTAGCTAGTGAACTGATATGATAGGTACCTTACTCTTACTCCCAGTCATTAGCTTTGTTGTGGTATCTTGAACTTCCTGAAGTTTCTGAAGTCTTTGAAGGAAATCTTAAATTATGTGCATTGTAGCAATCTAGCCTGAATGTTTTTGTAGCACGGAGAACTATAGCCAGGTCTTTTTGGCGTACTTCCAAATGATTGTCGGCTTTTTGCTCATGTAATGTTCCAAATAACATTTTCAGATGCAGAAACTAGATTTTTGGTCCTCAGTGCAGTCATTCACATTTTCTATAGCTTGATCAGTATGTTTTGCTTCCTTTTGTCGACCCTTAGAAAGGTAAACAAATTTAAACAGTATTTTTTCCCCTAAGCTTGTTTTGATTAACTGTCAAATTGTTTAAATGTCACCTTGCTTTTTGCCATTTATTGCTTCAGTCATTCCATGACTTAACCTGTTGTATCCTAAAGCTGTAATGGCCATACAGTGGTACCTCGGGTTACATACGCTTCAGGTTACATACGCTTCAGGTTTCACACTCCACTAAGCCAGAATAGTGCTTCAGGTTAAGAACTTTGCTTCAGGATGAGAACAGAAATCGTGCTCCGGTGGCACGGTGGCAGCAGGAGACCCCATTAGCTAAAGTGGTGCTTCAGGTTAAAAATAGTTTCAGGTTACGTACGGACCTCCGGAACGAATTAAGTACTTAACCCGAGGTACCACTGTACTTCATTCATGGATTATACTAGTTTGGTAGGCAATCTATGCAAATTTCTTATTGTCGGGGGCAGCCAGGAACATTTGCCGCTAGAGGCAAAAACCCTGGCACTGCCCCCCACTTCCTGTCCCTCACTGATGCCTGGCACTTGCCACTGCGAGGTGCTGCTGGGTGCTTGGTATCTTCTGCTCCTTGACCTGCGCAGTGGCCCACTCATGGCAGTGGCATGCTCCTCTAATTGCCCCTGGCCTGCCACAAAGAGAATGAGGGGGTGGAATATGGGGGCGTAGGGGAAAGTAGAGGAGTGTGCTGCCACCCATGAGCATGCTGCTGCAGCCTGGAGTCGAGGAGCAGGAGGTAGCAAGTGCTAGGCAGTGGTGAGCTCCCAGCAGTGGCAAGTGCTCCTGGTGAGTGAGATGATGAGAACCGCAGACCACCTGCTCACCAATCTCTCACTTGTCTTGCCACTATGGGTGGTGGCTTCTTCTCCTTTCAGGGTGACATCCCCTCTCAGGGTGCTGTCCCGAAGCAGCTTGCTTCAGACTGCTTCACGGGTGGACTGGTTGTGCTTATTATGGAGTGATACCGCCTATAAGATTCAGCTCACCCGCACCGTGAATTTGCCTACAACCCTACAGCGATTTTTCGTGATGTTTTAGCATTTCAAAAGATAACAGAAACTGTTACCCACAATGTAAATGAGACTTTATTCTACAATACTTCTGACATAGACTGCAAGTACTGCCATCAAGAGTCTCTCTTAATGAATCTCTTGAGAAGGTAGCATGGACAGAGATCTGATTTCAGGAAGTTGGAATCCAGATAGTAAGAGAAGTTCTGATTCTGCATTATCTCTGAGAGCTGTAAGGTATGACTGCTGTTTCAACAAGGGTTTAAGCTCAACTGAGTACCGAAATAGGAACTGAGGCCGTCGGTTGGGCTGAATACCCCAGCCGTAGGAAGCTGCCTTATATTGTCATTGACCCTTATAGCTCATTATTGTCTACTCTGGAGATATCAGTGTACTGGAAGAAGCAAAGATCACCAGTGTTGAAGTAATGATTCTTCAACATCAACTTTGTTGGACTGGTCATGTTGTTCTGATGCCTGATGATCGTCTTCCAAAGCAACTACTCTATTCCGAACTTAAAAATGGAAAGCGTAATGCTGGTGGTCAACAAAAGAGGTTTAAAGACTGCCTCAAGACAAATCTTAAAAAATGAAGTATAAACACTGACAACTGGGAAACACTGGCCTGTGAGCGCTCCAGTTGGAGAACAGCCTTTACCAAAGGTGTAATGGGCTTTGAAGACACTCAAACTCAGGACACAAGGGAGAAACGTGCTAAGAGGAAGGCATGCTTGGCAAATCCACACCGTGATCAACTCCCTTCGGGAAACCAACGTCCCCACTGTGGAAGGATGTGTGGATCCAGATTTGGCCTCCACAGTCACTTACAGACTCATTGTTAAAACTGTGTTTATGGAAGACAAACTTAGTCGGCTACGAGTGATCACCAAAGAAGAAGACTAGAGATAACCAAAGTTGTTCATTCCAGGTGTTGATGGACTCCAACCTCCATCAGCCCATGCCAGCATGGCCAGCGTTGAGGAGTGATTGAAATTATAGCACAACTGTCTGTTAACAGTTGTCCAGGGTTTCAGGAAGCGGTCTTCTCCAGCCCTATCTGGAGATGCCTTTGTTTGCAAAGCATGTGCATGGCTGATCTACGTTCCTGCCCCATGCTAAGAACTAGCTGAAATTTAAAGGGGTAGAGCTTTGCCAGCACTAGGTGGCCTGCAGGTATATCCCCAGCTTTAGGTACAGACCGTTTAAGGGAGAGTGAATGCCCTTGAGCAATTGATGAGGCAGTGGAGCTGTTAATTGTGATATATTGCTTCAGCAGTTTAGACGATGGCCTTGGGTCAGTGTCAAGCATCGAGTGATTGTGTGGCCTGAATATTACTTTTCCTGAGACCTAGATCTCAGGTCATCTTCATGATTAAGGGTTCCCAAAGCAGATACCTTGGTTGTCCACCTGTAGACAGTCTTGAGTATATTCTTGAAGAAGGATTCCATTATCTCTCTTAGTGACACCATTTCAAAATTCAGCTACTAAAAGCATTTAACGGAATTCAGTTACTTAGTTTGTATGCAAAAATGCAGGCATTCTTGAAGCCTAGAGGCCAACTCTGTATGGAAACTACTCCCCTGCATAAATGGAACTTCTGAGATACAGGATCACTTGAAAGGAAAGGTGGCAGGCTGCATACTCCCAGTGTGGTGTAGTGGTTAAGAGTGCTAGACTTGTAATCTGAGGAACCGGGTTCGCGTCTCCGCTCCTCCACATGCAGCTGCTGGGTGACCTTGGGCTAGTCACACTTCTCTGAAAGTCTCTCAGCCCCACTCACCTCACAGAGTGTTTGTTGTGGGGGAGGAAGGGAAAGGAGTATGTTAGCCACTTTGAGACTCCTTCGGGTAGTGATAAGGCGGGATATCAAATCCAAACTCCTCCTCTTCTTCTTCTCCTCAGTATCTGATCCAGGGCAGGCTAGAGCCTTTCCCAGTGAGTGATCATTGTAAAGTGAAAGACTTCAGGCAACCTGGAGATCTTCTTTCAAGGAAAATTATTTGCCATTGATTGGGGAGAGTGGGGAAGGAGTACCTCACTAGAGTAGGAATTTGAATTCCTTATTAGGGACAGAACTGGATTGAGGCACTGTCTGCAGCTATTGTTCTCAGAACAAATAGATGAGATGGGTCCCTGTATTTGCTCAGTTTATTCAAGGAACCATATATGTTGGACTGAATTGAAGGGGCTGGGAGATGTATTATGATGGGAGTAGAATCAGTATTGTGACTGATTGACTGGTAAAGTGGTTGATTTGTTGCATTGTTTCAATTTATTTGACTTTTGCCTAATCTAGAAAACACTAAACAATTACTGTTTCTGCCAGCTACCATGACAACAGTATTCTGGGCTTCTAACCAGGCGATCTGTTCTTGCTTTTAAGTGCCTTCCCTTTCTCCTTCATAGGCAATTAATTAATTAGAGAACTAACAGTTATTTTCAAAACCATGCATTTTCTTTCATGCTGATATTCCAGTGGTCAGATCTGCAAATGTAAATGGAAAGTCTTGTGCTTAAAGCATTTGACTGTCACTCTGAAGTTTATGTTTGCTTCTTTGTTTTGTTCAGGCCAGAGTGCCTTTTCTATTCTGTGGCATCTAGTGCACTTGGGTATAAATAAATGTTGTTAGTAGTGATAGTATATTCTCTTGTAACAGGATGGTGTGAGCATGTTTAATGTTAAAGTAGATTTGATACCTTGAGACATCAAAATGTGTGTAAACCAATAATGATAAGTGTGGAAATCATGCTGTGCCTATAGGTTCATATACTTAAGCAAAATGGCACCATTACAATCACTTACTCTTATCTCTTCCGTACGAAGAGTTATAGAAGCCACATGCTTAGCCATTCCTGGCTTGGGAGTATATGGTCTCTTAACTACACAGCAACAAAGAGACAGAGATTCTAAATGCTCCATGCATACACATTACCACCAAAAATATATATTGTAATGGCATGTGGGTTGAGTAGGAGAGAAAGTGTCATTTTACAAGGGATGTGGGCAGGTACATTTAATTTCTGCATGCAGAAGCACTTTCCTCCTGTCTTGGTCAAAGCTGGAGCAGAGAGCATCTAGTGTGTAGATTGGTAGCATCTGTCTCCCTGCAGTAGTGTCCCCCAAGCACTTTAGTCGACAGGCGTGAGCAGCAGCTATATAGGAAAAGGTAAAAGTGTGTACATGGGGAAAACAGGTTTTGGCTCACCTTCAACAATTTTGATGATTTCAACCTGTTTGTGTTGGGTCATGTCCAGAGGAGTTGTTGCCAACTGAGAGCACTCTCCTGGATCCAATCCACTGTTCTTTAGAATTTAATTGGAGCTCCTATCTGCTTGGCCCCATGCTGTGTTCCATTTCCTAGCCTTGCTAGAGTTTGACAAAGAAATGAAACCTGCAAAACTGGTATCTGTCTCTATCTATCTATCTATCTATCTATCTATCTATCTATCTCTATCTAATCTACAGTCACCATGTTAACATTTTTTCTCAGATTCCCTTAGACCTTACTACCTTACACCAGACTCAGAAATAAAAAGTTTTGTATTTATTTACAAATACTGTATATACACCAGGGTCATTCATATAAATAAAATCTCTCATCCAGCGTGCCTGCTATTTTCACTTTTTCTTGAAACTGCAGCATTCATTATCTTACACTTCCCCAGTCAAGCGAAGAAATGCTGCTTGAATTTAATTCCCTCGAGGACAGTAGTGCCATCTCTTACCTTATACATCTTCCTTGCTTTATAGGCTGCATTAATAGAGAAGTACAAATGAGTGATTCCACCCCCTCTCAGTTTACTGCCTAGAGTAAGTCTTCCTCATATTGCATATTGATGCAGCCTCAAGTTGAGTGGCTCGTGCAATTCTTTTGTTGGAAGATATTTTCAGAAAGGTGTACTATTTCCTAAATAAAAATGAAAGGAGAAAACAGTTCATAAAAACAAAGGGATTTGTCTAAATTTTTTATGATTTGAAAGTTATCTGGCAGGCTCTGATAGCTAGAAACAGGAAAGTGCAGAACACCACAAAGGTTCTCCTACAACTGCTGGCATCATCCGAGGCTTTCGCTCTAGGCTTGCTTTTTATGGGCAGACTCAAGATGGATGAATCAGCCTGCCCACAGCTTTGTCCCATTCAGCATTCAGATTCCCTCTCCACACCAAGTTCCACATACAGGAGCTTTTGTGAGTTTCGCCAGGGGTCTCAAGGATGGAAAATGACATCTCTCCATGCACAGCTGTTTGTCTAGCCTCTGCCCTTTTATCCAGCAGCTAAAAAATTAAAAACAAATTATTGAAGTATTAAAATAAAAGATAATAATAAAAGTATTATTTATACCCCACCCATCTGCCTGGGTTTCACCAGCCACTCTGGGCGGCTCACAATACACATAAAATACATATTATTTACATACATACATACATACATACATACATTGATGATGATGATGTGAATACTACAACCAGCAACCTAACTCATGGTTCTTGAGTTTAATACAATAATGCACATTTTTAGATTGATTTTATTTTCAAAGTTTATAGCAAAATTTCTCCTCCCCAAGGTATCTGGGGCAGCATGCGCATAACAAAAATCAAAAATTAATTTTAAATTATATTTTTATTCCTTCTCAAGTTCTGCACTCTTCATAGTTAGACTGAGATTTCATCTGTTGTTTCACACACATGCCCTTCCATCTGCTTTTCAGTAGCAGCTTATTTTGGAAATCATTGCTGCTAGATGTGAGATGACCTCCGTCTTTAGAGCAACTCTGAAATTCTGTGATTTGTGCCATCCAATCTTTCCCACTTTAAAAGAAGGCAGATGCTTCGTAAAATATTGATTTTTAACATGCCTTTTCCAATTGAGTGAGATGTTTTAATTTAGTGTCTCTTCTTCCATTATCTTTTTTTGCCCCCTTTTTTCATGGTTCTGTGTATTTAGTCTGTGAGCCTCCAGGCAGGGTTTTGTTGTTTTCAGTTTTGTGTTTTTATGTAGTACATCACTTTGTTTTCTTCCAGGCGCTTAAAAGATTATAGTGGTGGTGATGATAATATGTAGAGAAGGGTAAAGGGGCTTTGAATGCTGGAATCATAAAATAGTTACATTTGTGTGTGTGTGTGTGTGTGTGTGAGAGAGAGAGAGAGAGAGAGAGAGTATAAGCATTCAATAAGAAGGTTTGTAAATTCATTTTTCCTTTATCTGATTAGGTAGTCTACATTTTAGGCAATGATGTGTGAACAAATCTCAGGAATTCTTAAGTTCTTGGGGCAAGTTGTACATTTGTGACTCACTGATTAGTAGATAAAGCATAATACCTCTTAATTTGGGGTCACAAGTGCTCAACTGTCATGTGCTGACCTTTTAGTCATTACATTTTGAAGTCATGTCATTCAGGAGGCTGGGGAGAAATTTGAAGGACAATTCTGAATGACTGGAGTTTACTTGGAGTTCCTGTTCATACAATAATGTGTATAGGTTACACACTTGCGTTATGAATAATGCAGATAAATCCACACGTGATATGCTATAAATATGAGTGGTTGGATGAAAAAGGTAGAACTTGAAGCATAAAACAAACCCAAAGTTTCAGGATTCATAAAGTTTGTAGATGCTGAAATTTTCAGTTTCTGAGTTCAAAGCAAAATTTATAAACCTTAAGGACTCTGTTGATGTGAAAAAGTTAGGTACTTTTGTTTTCCCAGTGGCTTCTACTTAATGGTGTTGTGTTAGGAAAGAAATTCAGAAGGGTGAATAGGGAGAAGGGGGATCCTTTAAGCAAAGGGCAGCAATCTATCTCTTTATCTAAATTATCTGTGTGAGGAATTTTGGCACTGCTGGAGGATGGTGGGGCAAACCCTCCAAAATTGTCTAGGGGAGGAAGTGTGCTACAGGCAACGAGACGTTACTGTGAAGCTTAAGCAGTCAATTTATCTGTCTTACTAGGTGACCATTATGTGGTTGTTTTAGCAGCCACAAATATTGTCAGAACAAATGAATTCCAAGATAATGAGTATGTCAAGGCTTTCTGACACTGGTGGGTGTGCCATCACAAATTAACTAGTATTAAAATCTTTTCAGTACACACTTGTCTAAGTTTCCAAACTTTTAAAACTCAGCTAGAATATTTATGTCAAACATCAGCTCTCAACAGACTTCAAATGATGCAGACATGGATGTGTGTTCTAGTCAGTGAGGAATGAGATTGGCTTATTTTTTTATATATTTATAGAATGGCTGTGAAGATAATTGTGAGAATCTATGTATTCAGTCCTGCTTTGTGTATCCAGTTTCTGTGGACACAGGTGGCACTGTGGGTAAAACCTCAGTGTCTAGGACTTGCCGATCGTATGGTCGGCGGTTCGAATCCCCGCGGCGGGGTGAGCTCCCGTCGTTCGGTCCCAGCTTCTGCCCACCTAGCAGTTCGAAAGCACTCTTAAGTGCAAGTAGATAAATAGGGACCGCTTTATAGCGGGAAGGTAAACGGTGTTTCCGTGTGCTGTGCTGGTGCTGGCCCGCCAGCTGCAGCTTCATCACGCTGGCCACATGACCCGGAAGTGTCCTCGGACGGCGCCGGCTCACGGCCTCTAGAGCGAGATGAGCACGCAACCCTAGAGTTGGACACGACTGGCCTGTACGGGCAGGGGTACCTTTACCTTTACCTTATGTATTCAGTCCTGCTTTGTGTATCCAGTTTCTGTGAGCAAAAGTTACAGATAAATAGAAAGAGCTGGCTTTTTATTGTTTGTTGCAGTCAAAACAAGGGCAGGATTAATAACTGCACACTTTCAATGAATAAATGATCAGTTCAAGATTTAGTACATTAATTTGCAGGGCTCAGGCAATTGATGGGGTTGAGAATTAGAAACCCAGTTTGTTATTGACCTATAACTCCCATCGTCCTGATCATTAACTATGCTTGCGCTGATGGGACTAATAACATCTGGAGAGCCCCAGTTTCCTCACCCTATTCTAGGAGATGCTCTTGCAAGCCCAGGCAGGACCTGGCTTGATGGCAGTAGGCAAAGCTCTTAAGTGATCCCAGTAAAGAAAGCACTAATCAGTTATCAATTCTATTTCTTTCTCCTCGCAACATTAGCTTGGATGCTTAGGAAGAAATTTTAGGTTGTGAGCCAATATATCTCTATATAGTTTGTTATATGCCATGAACTGTGACTGCAGGTGTGTAATCATCTCTTGGGTAGAAAGAGGAGTGCACCTCCATCCTCTAGTCTAAAGAATCCAGAAAGTTAAGATCCAAATGACAGCCCTCTAAAATTTCTTCCAGATCAGATGTCATTTTGCAACTTCTCATAGATAGGCTTATTATTATTAATATTATTAAAACTTCCATCCTGCCTTTCTTTCCCAAAGACTCCAGGGTGGCAAACAACAAAATAGCAAAATAATACTTTTTTAAAAAAAAATTAAAAACCATTTTAAGTAGTCACATATCCTCACAGCTAATAATTTAAAGGTTGCCAGGGACAGTATATCTCACCCATCAAATGCCTGAGTGAACTTCTCCTACTAGATTTTACCAGCCACATTGGACAGGGATCAAGAGGATACATTGTCGAGTTCACAGCGGCAAGTGTTCTGGCCATATCGTTAGGCAGCAACAACTTGTGCTAGACGATGCTCCAGGGACCTCAAATGGACCTGCACTAATTGTGGAATCAAGTTTGACATGGTTCTGAATGATTTTGCCCTCAAAGTGCTGTGCAAATATCTCACAGCAAGCTGTTGAGTGGTCTGTTAATGACAAGACCCTGGTCTGGACCAATCAATCTACAGCTCTGCTGTTTAGTTCACTGAAGATGGAGGTCAATAAGTATGTTCTCTTTCCTGCTGCCAGTACCACATGGTAAATGCAACTGTGCACTCATACCTGTGTTTGGTCAAATTTGTGTTGGGACTTGTGCCACCTGTGCTCTAGCTGTTGGCCAGCCTGCTTCAACATTTGGAGCTCAGAAAAAGCCTCAGGGTCCCTTTGGCTTAGAGAGGATGCTTAGGAGAGTGAATCAATGGGCCTCTCCATCTTTCCACTCCACAGTGAGATTAGAACCTCAGCCATGCTGCCTGGAAATTCTCCCAGGGCATATTTATTTATTTAAAAATGTATACCCTGCTTTATAAGGCACTTCCTCCATAATCTACAATAAAAAACACACTCCACATAACAATAGAATATAGAAATACAAATGCAGTATGCCGTCATAACAATAAACCAGCATAAAATCTCAAGAAATGGAAAATAAAGCATAATAGGGATTATAAAAGCAGCATTGAGACATAAAATGCTAAGGATTAAATCCTTTTTGTAGTGAAAAACCAGATTGAGGGTATGATCAGCGTTATATGTTGGGTGCATGATTTATTGTGCTGCCCCATGGTTGTCATAATGGCCATCAAGACCTGAACCAGCTCAGGCAACATGGAACTGGATCCTCACCAAGACTAACGTCCTCAAATTCTCTATCATCACGCCAGAAACCTCCTCCACCAGCTCAGTAATGGAGGTGGCTGAGCAGCGGGATGGGTGATACAGCCAGCAAGATCCCTGTCCTGTCTGTAACCCAACACCAAGTACAAAGTCTCACATCCAGCTCCCAGATGCATTGGTTTTCTGGTAATAATGATGGTAGTTTTTATGAATGACTACCATGCCCCTATTCCGTGGTCCACCTGGCCTCAACTGCGCTACACTGAATTCCCAGGCAACCACACCTGGTTAAGATCAGAGTGCCTCAGCTCAGCTCTTAATAATGCATACCACATCAACCGCCTCATCCACGATCAGATCAGTTACTTCGTTGTGGACCACTTTAGCCACAATATTGGCCATAGTGACCCCCTCTGCCAAAGCAACCTTCAACAGGAGGATTTTGCAGAATGATTTTGATGCAGTCAGTTCTGACTTTTCCATTTTATTACTGCTCACCCTAGTTTGACTATTACTAACAGGAGGCAGATCACAAAGAAAAGTCTTACATTTTATTAGTAGACTCCTGTTCTTCCTGGTGTAAGCAGGAAGTCTGGTACAGCCTCAAATAATTTCTACATTTAGGATAGAGGTAGTTGAGGAATTTTGGATCTACCCACTCCAGTGTCCTCCTGTCTGCTTCCCCTTAGTTCAGGTTAAGTTTCTTTCTTCGTTTTTGTTGTCGTTTTATTTAGAATCAGTTCTAGGCCTGGAAAATGAACCTTCCACACAGGTTCTTGTGCAATCTGCACAGGAAGGAGTGCCCTTCCTGGGTGGCATTTCTGCTTCAAGAACCCTGCCTGCTACCTGCAGGAGATGCAGTGATGGGTCCTGATTGTTCTAATAACATTAAGAAGAGCAGGCATTTACTAGTAGATTCCATTTTTATTATCATGGAGGGGGATAATTTCATTGTACTCCTCTATAGTTTTTAGGATTAAAACTCTTGCATGAAATCTACTAATAAATTCGGTTGTCGCATGATTTGCCTGAAAGCTAATCAAACCGAAATGTATGTTTTGGTTCACCTCATAAGAATGTAGGAATTTTGTTGTCTAACACAGGTGAATTTTCTCTAACAGATTTAAATTGGCAAAGGAGAATGATTTAAACTGGTTTCCTTTCTTAGCCAATTATAAATGAACTGTTGGTTTAAAGTTGTAGTTCAAGTTGCTTTAAGACTGTTTATAATGTATCCTTTGAAAAGCAATTGGTGCCTGTCTTTTGTTGCAAAGCAGTAAGTCTGGGGCACAGAGCCTGCAGAGCAGTAAAGGAATTTGATTTTACTCATTTCTAAAATTAAAGACAAATATCTGTTTCTATTGGATTATAAACAGGTTCTGGACAGCTTCAGCTGCTACATAAGCCAGGGATATTTTAATTTGCTGGGCAGACATGTTTACTGTGTACTATGTAGTTTATGAGTGTTACCATAAATGAGGTAATCTTGCATCTTGGTTTCCATGTGTGAAACATTACATGAGCAAATGCAGCTGGGTTGTTAGTTGATGATATTAGTGGACTTTATTTGGACATAAACTATGTGCTGAACTGTTTAAAATATTTGCTTTAAAGCTGGTAATGCTGTTTGCTTTAGCGCTTTTATACAACTTCAGTGAAATTAAAATTCACAAAAGGTGCACATCTTAACCTCAGTGTTAGCAATGAAGATTCAAAAAGTAACACCACGTTCCTGATAAAAGTAAACGTTATATTCCTTCCTGATAACAGTTTGTGTTAAGCATGCACATGAACAGTAGCTAGCATGGTAAAGTGGAGCCAAACTCTGTTTGTGGAAAGTATCCCTGTCTCATTTGGGGAGATTGCCCCCCTGTGCCATAGCCCACCTTAACAGCCAGGTACTCACAACTCTCTGGAGATGTTTTGTGGGAAGCTAATGGTCTGCTGGGGGGAGTGACAGGAAATTCACATCCTGTCTACTTTCTTCCATGGGTTTTTCTCTGTATTGAGACCACTGTGTTTTGCTGTATACATTTGAAAAATCCAAAGACATAATTTTTATAAAATCTTATTGAGAGTTTAAAAAAATCTTAGTGAAAGTAAAAACAAATAGTTCAAATATATTTTGAAATTTACTGCTGTTCCTAAATTAAAGTTTCATGGTGAAAGCTTGTTGGTAGTAAATAATATTTTTGAACTCTGGATGGATTTACAATTGCATTTGCAGAACCCACATCTATTCAGCATTCTTAGCATTCAATATATGAAACTGTTACTATTTTTGCACACTTTAGTACTTCAAGGTATACCTTTAATTAGCAACTTATACAAAGATTAGATATGGCCTTTGATTAATAACTACTGAAAGCAAATTGCACATCATTTATTTTTATTTTACTTTTTTAAAAAAAATTCTAGGAATTCTTTTACTGTGGGATAGTTTTAAGCTGGATGCCAGTAGAAAAGGACTTGGAAAATAATTACAAATTGTTGTGGGCTGTTTAATGTATAAGATGGAGGATGGGGGGGGGGAGGAAGACAGGGGTCAAGGAAAACGATGTAATACTATAATGTTTTTAGATGTATACATGGCATTCCTACATTGGTTCAATTTGTTAAGCTACCTGACGTCTTCATGCGTAGTTTAAACAAGATTTTGTTCTTGGGCTGCTCTTCCTTTTTAGCTTTCTTCTTAAGGAGAAGGATGATAAATGGAAATATAAACATAGCATGAGAATGTGAACTAGCTCCCAAACATTTCAATAGGTTTGTATAAACAACTGGTCATTGTTACCTTTAGTTGGATTACAGTTTCCCTCAACGCAGTAAGGCACTTCATCTGTGTTTTGGTGTATTTGCTTAAAGACCTCGGTGTTTAAATAATGGTTATATAATTATACATTCATTAAACATTTCATTTTAAGACATAATATCATAATAACCTGGACTGAAGAAAAATTGCCCGAAAACGGACAAGTCTTAACTTTAAACCATTTGTTTTACTGAGTTCATTTTAATTGTGTCTCTTTAAAACAGGGTATTTTATCCTTTGTCATTGTATGCATACTGGCCATAGATGTCTTTAAATGTTCACTGTATAGGTTGGACCACATGACCATAGCCTAGAAGAAACATGGGGGAGAGTACATAGCTCAGTTGCAGAGCACATACTTTTCCCCATTTCAGTCCCTGGATAGGAAAGGCTTGTGCCCGAAATCTCTGTCAAGAACTGCCAACAGTATAGAAAATACCAAACTAGATGAGCCATTGGTCTGACACAGTATAAGATAGTTTGCTATGTGTCACTTGGGATTGAACGTGAGATCCCATTGGGAACCAGCACAAATGAGTATCTGAAATAAATTGAAACAGCAGAAATAAAATGTTTTCTACTAAGTTCTTACTTCTTTCATTTCCCGAAGCTACGACCTAATATTTTACTTTTTAAAGAGATTTCGAATATACAATTTTATTTTTGGAGTAAGAGAATGAATAATATTGCAGCTGAAATCAGAATGAAAATGTTCATACCTTGATGAGTAAAGCAGTATTAAATCTATTTTTAAAAAACTTTCTAAGGGGGTGTTTTTGGAAACGAGGCTAATCCACACAACATTTTCATTTTAGGTACACTAGCCATTTAAGCAGCTTTGAAATTTATACAATTTTTGTTTAGCTGTCAAAATATTTAATTATACCCTGCCTTGAAGGTGTAAAACTGTCAAATAAATCAGAGTCTTTGAATAAATGTTTGGCGAATTGCTCTGGCTATGACACTGTAGATGCTACTTGGCAAAACTTTGTGGTAAACGTTTAGTCAGCAGGTATAGGGCAACGCTGGTACGGTGCTTGATAATTACTTGTAAAACAGCAAGTTGTGATGAAGTGGGTTAAGATGTTGCATGTGCCGCTTCAGAGCACTGGGAAACAGTGAACCTAGCTTCAAAAAAATATATACATCTCTGTTCATTTTACAATGTCAGGAAAAGTGCTATCACTAAAAACATTTCCTCAGAAAAGAATTTTTGTTTTAATGAAGCCGCTCTGAAAGCTATATGGGGAAAAAACACCACAAATCTCAAGTTTCTTGCTTTTGTGTGAAATCTAGGCTAATGTGTCTATAATTACTAAAGTTTCAAGAATCTGGTTAAGCGGAATTTTTTCTTAGCGCGATCCTTGAGAAATATATATGTACAGTGGTAGTAGTGGCAATGCAAACTCTAAACTCCCAAAGGTGATTGGGGTGAGGTAAATTAGTTCCCCTTTGAAGCTTTTCTTCTCCCCTCCTTTCAGAATGAATGAGGAGGTCCTTGAATGAAAGCTGCTTTTCATTAGTGCCACCCAATACCTATTTGAAAGAAAAAAGCTCTCCTAACACACACAAACACAAGAGTAAAGGAAAGCTTCCCCTTTCTATAAGGAAGAGTTCAGCTAAACAGCTCCTAGCTTCTCTTTCCAGTCAGGTGGCTTCAAATCAAAGTTAATTACTGTAGTCATTTATTCTAATCACTCTCTTCGTATGGCTAGCTGCATTCTGTCATGGGGTGGCATCGTTTGAAGCCAGTTAGGTTTGAAAGCCACTGCAGGGTACTTGAGCCTCATTAGTGAGGCTTATCCATGCCTGGCTCTGGGTGTGATCCCTGATTAACTCTCTGTTAGCCTCCCTCCCCAGACAACACTCCTCCCTTCCAATTAACTCTTGCCTTACTGTCTGCTTTTCACTCATATCAAGACATAGCAGCGTGAGGAGATGTTGTTTAGCTGGCCTTTTGCTTTGCTTGCTAAGGCAAAAACACCCGTATTTCTTGATTTGCATCTCTTTTACACAATTGTGATCGGGACAGATGTTTTTCTTCTTTTCGCTGAATGGCATCAGCCCATAGCTGACAGCACAGTCCTCTTCCTTACTTACTGGACTACTTTATTCCAATCAGGGACTTTGTGCAATTTTCGAATGTTTGCATGTGTTTGGGTCCAGCTGTGACTTGAAAGGTCTTCAGTTTTGTTTCAAGCCAGTAAAAGTTTTGTAACTGAAGTGAAGCCTATTAGATGGATCTGAACTGGCCCGTTTTGCATTCTCCGGGGGGGGGGGGGCGAGATTAAAATCATGATATGAAACTCATTTATGAAATGGATAGAACCTGGAGCTTCCGGCACTCTGTACTGGCTGGTACCCTGTAGTCTTAATTGCTATACAGCAGTATATAGAGGCTTTGAATTAAACCATGGCATCACTTTGCATCAAGACAGATTTTAGCTGGTGTATTTGTTAACTCATCTGTAACAAGAAGTAATATATCATATATTCATGATATATCAGGACAGGCAGAGGGAAGCGGCCATCAGCAGTATTGTACTGAAACATCTGGCTCTAAGACCCAGAGTGTGGTCTTGGGGGTGGGGAGTTGAGAGTTGAACCACATTTCTCTCAGGAAAGAATGAAGAGTGAAGGCAGTATCAGAAAGCAAGATACACATCAGTTGGGGAGAAAATGAGTGGTGGGTGGACTACTTAAGATCAACCCTTGAGTGGGCCAACACATGGATGACAGTAAAAGAAACTGATGGGATTTTTGCAGAAATGATTGTTCCTTGCAGATCAAGCTCCTTCAATTCTATCAGCAAGGAACAATGTACATTTTATTGGGGCATATTTAGATTGAGTCTAACAGTTTTTAATCGTTTATGTTATGGTATGCTTGGTGAATTTTCACTGTGGATGCTGAAATCAAGTTTGTAAATTTTCCTAATGCTTTCATGATGATACAAACTGCTGTTTAAAGTCAGAGTGATGAATTACAAGGAAATATTCAGGATATCAAACAATTGTTTGTCTCTGTATTATTATATTCTGAGACCAGTGCTTTTTTGTGATGGTACTCACCTGTATAGAGTACCATCACTTCTTTTTTTGCTGCCCATGGCAGCCATTTTGTACTAGCACCCACAACACTTTTAACAAGATACGAGTCCTGGCTCCTTTTTAAAAAACAAAAACAAAAAAGCACTGTCCTAGATTACCAGTATATTGGGAATTATGTTCTATGGCTTTAAAAATATTATTATTGATAGAGCTACCCAGAGTTTATGTAGGACATAGTACATGGTAGGTATAGATTTGTTCATTTATTTGCTGCACATTGCAGTGCATTCCCAAATGATCAGTATCAAAGCTTGGCTTTACAGGTTAGATTTTTTAAGATAATACTGGCCTACCTTCCAGGATTTTGTAAAGGTTGCTGAGAATGCATTTTAAGTATTTTTAGCATGGGAAATTTGCTATGTAAATCAGTCTTTCCCAACCTGACACCTTCCAGATTTGTGGATTATAATTCCCATCAGCCTCAACCAGTATGGTCACTGTGCAGAGATGATGGGAGTTGTAGTCCAAAATATCTGGATGACAGCAAGTAAGGGAAACGTTAGAAAGTTGCCTTGTGAATATCAGCATTGGGTGGGCACACATAGGTGCCATACAGTCAGACCACTGAACTGGCTAGCCTACTATTGTTTACTGGGACTGGCAGAGCCTCTCAGGCAGGAGTCTTTAACTGGAAGTGTTAGTTACTGAATCTGAGCATATTTGGATATGCACTAACACTGAGCTAAGGTCCCTCCCTATTAAATAAGAGGGGGGAAAATATGCATTTGGACCAGGTAGGAGAATTTAGAAACTGAGTTGTTAGCAAACAAAAGGGGTAGGGTGGGATCCATTGATGAGAGAGGTAAAGGTTTTGTGAGAATGATCTGCGATTAGTACAGGGCAGAACTTTTTAGGCTCTAGTTTGGACATTTTGCTTCATTTGAGTAGATGTCCAGTCATGGTACAGAGTGTGTGGCAGTTTTGATCCTGTTTACAAATGTGCAGGCTATTCTCTTTTGATATACAGGCTAGTGCTTTCTACAATAAGTAAACACAAGCAAAGCATTTTAGTCTTTATACTTTTCCTTCTGTTCAAGGGAGATTGACTCCTTAGTAAATAGCATCAGAATGCAATGAACCTTTTGGTGGAAGTCTGATTTAAACACTTTCCTTAGCATTATATACGTGCATACTTTCTTTTTAAATAATGAATAAGTCCAACATGTTCTGTAATGTTCCTATTCTTATGCTTCCCCATTGTACTATTCCTCATCCCTCGGGTTTTTAGGAATAAAGAAAAATAACTACATAGAATGCTAATGTCAACTGAATAGTCACTATATGTATAGAATCACACCACATTGTATATTTAAAGAACACCAAAACAGTCTGATAAAATGTATACTCTACGAGGCATACTATTTACCACCTAGGTTGTTACTGCAAGTGATGGTTTATATCAGGAATAAATTAGAAACAAAACAAAATAAATGTTAGCAAATACCATTTAATTTTTTGGACAAATTCATTTAAATGTAACAGGTAGGAAGCTGCTGTTATTAATGTGTCTGTGTTGTCTTTTTCTTTATATAGTCCCCTCTTGCATATTTACTTCTAGATGTCCAAAACAAAGCCAGTATTTTAAGAGTTAATTTCTTATTAAGAAGAGAGGAAATCTGGTAACTATTGAAGAGACTAGACCTATTGGTGCACACAAACAATTTGTCAGTCTTCGTAAACGTGAATAGCTTTCTGCAAAGTGGCTGCTCTTGCTTTGTTTGAACAGTCTAAACTTTTCCTTTTCGGAATTTAAATCTTAGAAGGGAATGTGATCCACATATTCAATCAAAATCATTTAATTCAAAGCATATTTTGATTGGAACAAAGCTGACATGGAAAAGAAACTCCAGAATTTTTTTTTTTTTAGTTGAAAGGACTTTTTATCATATATTTAACAGGAAAATTTGAAATGGTTCTAATTAGGCCGAAAAAAACCAGCCTTCATCGTTGTAAATTAGAAAGGTCATACATCAGTGTTAAGGAAACATTACTGCTAGTGTTTGAAATCCAGCACATGCAAACATAACAGACTGCTTGATTTTTAAATTTTGTTTGTTGCCCATAGTATAATGTGATCGTCAAATTTATATAGTCCTTAAGAAAAGGGATGTGCGTTTGAAGCGAAAGAACAGAATTTTAAGTCTTGAAACTAGTTACTGTTTTTCTTTTCCTGTTCAGTTTTTTCCTGCACATTCCTTAAATTCTGTTTTTTGTATAAGATTATTTTAGCTCATGTCTTTAGGAAATATATATGTTTTATATATTGAAAAACTACTTCCTAAGAACTCTGAAATGGTATCCGGTTTATCTTACCATTTTGGGTGTGCAAAATTGCAAGAACATAAAGCCCACCAAAATACTGTATTTATATAGACCACCTCATAGACACACATGATGAATTTTATTGACAGTCATTGGATTCTGCTGGACTATGTACAGTACAGAAAGTGCCCTGTTTTTAATATTTTGTATATGATATCAGCTTGTTTAATTCATTCTAGGAAACAAGGTAAGTCTATGTTTTGTTTTACTAAAGAAGATCTATGATAAATATCCCAAAACTATTGTCTTAAGGTGATTTAAAATGAGAGAGAGAGTATGCATGCAGTAAGAGACAAATTATATATTTATACACACACATGTATTTTGTTGATAATAAAGTACTAATGCTACAAAAGCTAAATTTCAAGCAAGACATGATTTATCATCCTTTATTAAACCCTAATGCTGTTTAAATATATGAAAGATCTACTTACAGTATATTACAACATTTTTCTTTTTCTTCGAAACAAAAGACCGAGTCTATTAATATACAGTACCTATTTTCTTGAATTTGAGTAGTGTACTTTAATAGTGCCTTAGAATCGCACTTAGAATATTTATGAGCAATTGGGACTTTACCTTTGCAGCATCTTAGCTTTGATATTAAGGGAATCCTGGAGCATATCTGCTTTGTGACTGGATAAATGAAAGTTACTAATAGGTGTTTGTGTTTGACATCTGTATATTGTACTTTTTAGCATATCTCAAGTGTTTTAGTCTTGGTCTAATAGATCTCATTAAAAAAATAGATATCAGCCCCAAGACAGTTTGTCAAGGCTTATATGAGTCCCACAGGACTGAATTGACAATTTGTGTGTGGCTTTCCATGGCAGTCCTCTCGTGGTCTTATTTGATCCTTAACAATTGGGCATTAGCCTCTGATTTATTTTACAATAACTCAATAGAGCAGAATATAATAGTACTGTGTTGGGTGTTTTAGTGGATTTTCTTTTTCACGAAATTTTCTCAGAGCATATATAGGGTGTAAATGATGCATCCTGTCTGCTTTGGGAGCACTAACAATTGATTGGTTAGGGTTTAAGAGCAGCGATGGGAAAGGAGTTTAGTATCCCCTAGTTGCACACCGTATTTAACTGTAGCTTTAATGAGCAATGTCTGCCTCGGAAGCTTTGAGTGATCTTAAATGAATAAACTGAACTCCATAGTTTGAGAGAGAAACAGAGAGAAATTGCTATATGTAAGATTTTTACATACACAAGCATTACAGACTGCATATTTGACATTCAGTTTGTTTTACAGGGCAATGTCTAATGCCTATCTGGGATTTATATTATATCTAGGTTGTAATAGCCATTATCCTGCTTTTAAATATTTTCCCATTTGTCCGAAATTCTTATCATTTGCTTCTACAGTTTGTTACCTTATTTACAACAGTTTACAAAAGGTCTCTGACCATATATATTGTAGCTTTGAATATTGCTGTTTTATTCAGTCACTTTATGTTTAGGTATCACAATTGCGTGGGGGAAATTAACCATCACATTTATACACAATGGCAAATATGTTAGAAATATCTTGAAAGGTAAATTACAATTAAATTTCAGGGCTATTTCATTTTCTTACTCTTGTAGACATAGACTGAAATCCTATACCCACCTAGTAATAAGATGCATTGAACTCAATAGGACTTATTTTTTAGTACATGTGTATAGGATTGCAGTGAGTATATTTAGACTCAAAGCACCCATTTATGCTAACTTTGTTAGGCAAAAGATTAAATAAATCACCAACACTCCACTATGTACATGTTCTGAGCCGGTGGGGTGGTTTTATTTTGTTTCTAAAGGTTTACTAAACATACATGATTTGTAATTTGACATGACTGCAGAAAGATATCAGAATAGTTATTCAGCCTCATTGAATTTATGTATTTCTACCACAATAGTTTAATGTATATTGGTATATAATCAAGGGTTTTAGAGTGCAGCAAGCCATATGCATGTTCATTTTGAATGTAAATATATCTTCCCATTTCTTCTTTTTATTTTAGAAGAAGTAGCTATAAGAGAAATTGAATGTTTCTAGAAAGAAAGCAATAAAAATTTAATTCACACAATTGTCATTTGCTGAGCCTTATGGGACTTTATAGCACAGAGTATACTGATATGGAGACACTTGTGATAATTCTCACAGTTTTCAACTTATTAAACAATTTTGAAATCATTAATATTTAATTGGATCAGTTGTTCTTTATCGTTTTAATTGTGCATGTGTGTTTTGGAAAGGTTTTGTACGAGCCAGAGTATTGCTTTCATAAATAAGGGCAGCTTTCCTGGTAGGCATATGTATTGAAAAATTTTCCCATATGGTCATTTTTTGGTGGCTGGGTGGAAGAGAAGAGTGACTTGATATACTGTCTAGTCATCCATTATAAAAGATGTTTCTAGCAATCCACTAACTGGGCTTGTAAATGAAAAAAATGATATGAACATGAAGATATGGATAGGCCTTTTCTTGATTGAAAGTTCTAATTAAGTGAATAGAGGAAAATTAACTGAAATTAGCTGTCAGAAAATCACATTTAAATGAGTGATGAGTTGCTCAGGCAGTAAACATTTAAATGATATAAATTGCCATTTAAGTGTATGGTTTAATGTTTGTCATGCATTAACATGACATGAGATTGCAGTGACAATCAAGCAGCTTGCTCTAATTTGAACATATTTAGGGCTTTTGTGCGAAGTGCACCACACAAATTAAGACAATTGCTGTTTTTATGTGTCAATTTAAATGTTTCTTCAGGCATCAGTTAATGAAACTAACCAATCATTTCTGTATGCACACTGCAGACTAGTTTCTCAGGGTTTGAGTAAATTTCCCAGTTTAAATTAGGCATTTCCTTGAAAAGGAAGCCTTGCTTAATCTCTGTAAATTACAAAGATGTCCTTTTTCTTTACATTCTTTCATCTGCACTTTTTAACCCAAAAAGACAATACATTATTGCATAGCTGATCTTGCATCAAAATGCTGGAGTAATTTTAAGTGCCCCCCCAATAATCATTAGAGTATACTGTGGTCTGTTTTTATTAACAAATACTGACAAATGTTTGCTATATAGTTGATATCTATAGCCTTGATAACTTTAAACTGTCACACTTGTAGGTTATCCACTCTTGTAGAATGAATGCTTCTATACATTTATCCCCAAAGCCTTCATACAAAGGTTTCCCAATAATTTCACCAACTAGGTAGCTCCATTCAACTTGCTGTTACACACTGGGGCATATCTGACTATTGACTAGATAGGCCTGATTCATATTCCCTGGTTTCCAGGACTCCTTTGCAATGAAATGCATAAAGAACTTTGAATGCTCTGATAATGCATATTGTACATGCACACATACGTATATAGGATATTCTCTACATTGTGGTCAGAGTTTACAAATGTTGATAGAAATTTGTTGACAAGTAGAAATAGAGTAGATTGTCTTGGACTATACCAGAGTCAACATGGCCCAGCAGCAGGGGTGGTATTTAGATATGAGACACCTGGGATTAAAGCTTCTCTTAGCCATCATTCACTAGGCTGCCTTGATCATGTCACTCTCAGGGCTCAGTTCCCCATCTGTAAAATGAGATTCAGCAGGAGTTTCAGAAATGGCTGAAAACAGGTTTTGTAAAGCACTTTTAATAGACAGGACTATTAAATTAATAATAATAGAAACAGGCACGTGCATTCTTAATAAAGAAGCTGAACTGATGCTAATGGTGGTTTGGGATCTCCGATTAATGTAAAGTCATCAAAACATATATAAACCATTCATTCTGCTTTTCTTCCTTTGCACTAGGAGCTCTGCTGCAGGCCTTTGTTTAGAGTCATTCCAGGGAACTCTATATAGCCCTTTTAATAAAATTATTATGGTTTTTGATATTACCCACCCTCACCCCCCCAAAAAAACTGTTGCTTTAACTATGAATCATAGTTAAGGTTCAAAAGACAATATGAACCATGATCAACATTTGCACAGAATGGCCTGATGCTTTGCCTGGGCTCATTGAGACTCATCCACTTAGCACTAAGCCAGGGGTCAGCAAACTTTGTCAGCAGGGGGCTGGTCCACTGTCCCTCAGACCTTGTGGGGGGCCGGACTATATTTTGAAGAAGAAGAAAATGAACGAATTCCTATGCCCCACAGATAACCCAGAGATGCATTTTAAATAAAAGCACACATTCTACTCATGTAAAACACCAGGCAGGCCCCATAAATAACCCAGAGATGCATTTTAAGTAAAAACACTCATGTTTTTAAAACTCATGTAAAAACACGCTGATTTCCAGACCATCTGCGGGCAGGATTTAGAAGGCGATTGGGCTGGATCTGGCCCCCAGGCCTTAGTTTGCCTAGCCATGCACTAAGCCATGGTTTACTGTTGCACTAACTCTGCCTTTGTGAAACATATTTTTTCCAAACCAATTATGTATTGTAACTGTTTCATTATAAGTAACATTGCAGTCAGGAAATAAGAAGCTACATAAACAGCATTGTGTTCTTTTGCAGGCCTTGGAGAGTGAATTTGTTTCCTGCCAGCTCCACCAGTGGATTGATCTGATTTTTGGCTACAAACAGCAAGGGCCTGAGGCTGTCAGATCTCTAAATGTGTTCTACTATTTGACCTATGAAGGAGCTGTCAATCTCAATTCAATAACTGACCCAGTACTGAGAGAGGTAAGCTTGTTAATGTCTGGGAGAATAAAGCATCACAAAGAACTCCGTTCTTACATTAGTATTCATACAATTTATGTTTGTGTGTTACGATAACAAAACTACATAGGTTTAAACTTACTAACGTGCAGTTTGTTTGGGTCTTTCTTGCCTTATGATTTTCAAAGCAGACGTTAGAACATTAGAATTACAATTATCTAACAAAACAGATTGCAAAATAAGTTTAGTTTATTGATATCTGTGATGATTAGATTGTTTATCTTTTACATCACCCTTTCAAGTTACCAGTGAGGCGGTTTTGCAGTTTTGCTTTGCTCACCTTGTCCTATTTGGCTTCTTTCCTACCCTCCCTGTTGCTGAGTTAGGCAGCCACCATAGTGCTTTATATTGCTTCCAGGGCGCAGAGTGCTGATGCAGCTGCTCCTGCTGTTTTCTCGTCTCAAGCTAGCAAGCAAGTAGACGGTCACCATAGCATGGTTTCATGGAAGCGTAATGGTAACTGCATGTACATTATCTCTCTGTTAGCCCAATTAGAGCCCAAGCCTTCTTAGCAGAAGTTTCTGTCAAGCACTCAGAGAAAACCATGAATGCAGTGCCAGGGTAACTGCTGGTCCCAGATTTTAACATCTGAGAAAGACACTACTGTATGCTCATAACATCTTCTTTTAAAGCTGCTCTTAGAAACAACCCTCCCTTCCAATGCTTCTTAAGTTAAAATCTAAAAAGCAGTTTGGGGGATTTAGAACGACAGCTATTCAAAGAGTAGCAAGTGCTCTTAAACCACATTCGGAAGTATCAAAAGCTTAATCCATATCCTTACATTGTTCAGGATTGTGGCTTTTGCTTTTAAAATCTTAGCTATATAAAGTAGTAGTGTAGTTTTACTAGATATTTAAAGTAATGGCATATCTTGATACAGATGTTTAATACAATGGTAAGTAAAGTAAAATAATGAAATACTTCTAAATGTTCCTGTCAGGCTTCACATTGTGGGCTTTTAGGGAAAAGCCTAGAGTGCTTCAGATGGATACAGTTTTTAAATCAAACAATGAATATTAATATTCATTATTATTTATTAAATTTGTGTACTGCCCTTCAACCATAGATCTCAGGGCAGTTCACAACATAAAAATACAAGATAAAAGCATAAAATGCACAACAAAAACTAGTGCAAAAAAACTCACAAACCAATAACCCCGTACCCCAGACACATTTAAAAGGGTATAGGATGTTACCCAGCCAGGTGTATAATGAAGGCCCCAATTGAACCTCCATGGGGAGAACATTCCACAAACTGAGCCATGTTTCCAACCTTCAGACTCATGTGGAGGAGGCACATGAAGAAGGGCCTCAGATAATCATTGCAGGGTCTGGGTAGGTTCCTATGGAGATAGGTGATCCTTGAGGTATTGAAGTTCTGAGCCATTTAAGGTTTTATAAATCAAAACCAGCACTTTGAATTGGGCCCAGAAACTAATTGGCAGCATGTGCAATCGAACCAGGATTGGTGTAATATGCTCAGACTATCTTGCCTGATGGCCAAATTTTGCATCAGCTGAAGTTTACAAACTGTCTTCAGAGGAAGCCCTACATATAATGTGTTGCAGTTATCTAACCTAGAGGTTACCAGAACATAGGAAACAGTAGTTAGACTACCCCTGTTCCAGATAGGTGCACAGCTGGGCCACCAGCCGAAGCTGATGAAAGGCACTCTACACCACTGAGGCCACCTGAGCCTCAAGCAACAGCAAAGGATCCAGCAGTACCCCCAAGCTACATACCTGCTCCTTCAGAGGAAGTGTAACTCCATCAAGAACAGGCACCTCCCATTCATCTGGTCTAGGGAACCGCCCACAAATAGTTCCTCAGTCTTACCTGGATTGAGCTTCAGTTTGTTGGCTTCTTATCTAGTCCATTGCTGAGGCAACACAGTGGTCCAGCACTTCTACTGCCACACCTGCAGATGTAAAGGAGAAGTAGAGCTCTGTTTCATCAGCATATTGCTGACAATGTATTCCAGACCTCTGGATAACTCCACTCAGCAGTTTCATGAAGATGCTAAACAGCATAGGGGATAAAATAGAACCCTGAGGAAGCCCACATTGAAGGCTCCATGGGGCCAAAGAACACGCCCCAAGCAACACCCTCTGGGAGATTAGCAACTGGCTGGTAGTTACTTTTATTTTATGAGACCAGGGAGGATTTGTTGAGTGGTTTTACCACTGCCTCCTTCATGCAAGCAGGGACCACCCCCTCTTGCAAGGAGGCATTTATCACCTCCCTGGCCCAGCCAGATGTTCCCTCCCTGCTAGTTATTATCAGCCAAGAGGGGCTCAAGTGGTCATCGTCCTGATGGATCCAAGCACAGTATCCACGTCCTTGAGCCTTGCTAATTTAAACACATCCAACACAACAGGACTAAGTGCTCTGGACACCCCTTGAGATTAATCTGCTGTAGCAGCGGAGTCAAAATCCTGGTGGATGTCCTCATTGTGCTTTGCAAACAAGTCACAGCAAGCTGCTGTCAGTTCCACCACCTCCTTCAGGCCAGATTGTAAGAGGCCCTGCACTGCCCTGAAAAGCTCTGCCGGAATGCATAGTAAGGATGCAGGGGAGGCAGCAGAGTATGCTTTCTTTGCTTCTTTCACTGCCACTCGGCGACTGATGTCAATATCCCCCACTTTCAGATCACCTTCTTCCTGCCCAGTTGAATAAACAAGGTCCAGAGATTGGCCTGCCACATGTGCGGGTGACATGTTGGGACAGACTCATGGTTTTCATGGCAGCCATGAAGTCCTGAGCCACCCCAAAGTCCGTTGCCTCAGCATGGATGTTGAAGTCCCCCAAAACCAGCAGTCTAGGAGTGCACAACCCAGCCTCCAAGCCCAGCTCTGTCAGCTCAGGCAGGAAGACTGCTAGGCAGCGAGATGGGTGGTAAACCATCAGAATCCCTAACTGTTGCAATTGCCCAGTGTCAGGACCACACACTACAATGGATAAAGAGCTTGGCTGTAAACCCTGTTATGAACAGCTCCATCTCTTTGCCACCATTTTGTGGCTGGTAGGTCTCAATGATTTTCAGCACTCTCGGGGGGTGGGGTGGGCATGGTGATAGAAATATTTTAAACCCCTGGTCAAGTGAAACTTGATGTAATCACATCCAGTGTTTCCATGTCTCTTGCAAGCAGGAGCTAGTTAACTGGAATGAAATAGGGAGATGCTAAAAGTGTTGTTGACATTCCATCATGCATTACATTTATGGGTTGCTATTGGGCAGACATGGGGGGGAGACATTGGTTCATGGCAGTCGTGTATATATCTAGTTAGGTCCTTAGAAGCAAAGATATAATCATTCAGGCTGTGTCTAAATTTGTGTTTTTGGCAAAAAGGAAAAGGGGCATACAATTTTTTTGCCGAGAAGGACTGGATGCTAAAAACCAACACATTATTTCTCACTATGATGATTTCCCAAATAGTTAACACATGTGGCAAACTAGCATCAGTATGATTTCTGAATAAAAGGATTTTATTACCTACTTTACTATTTCCATGATGTGATCAGCATAACAGCCTGCAGCACATTAAACTTTTATGTAATTTTTAATTGTCCCAAAACAGCTGTATTGCCAATAAAACTGAGAGGCAAGCTCACTTGTGCTTTGGCCTAAAACAAGGGTTTATTAGCCAAAATAAATAAATAAAAAAGATTAGAAATCTATTCTGAAATGTTGTGAGACATCTTAAATAAAGACTTCAACCTTTTGTTGTTCTGCTGAAATTGTGTTATGTTCCCTGGCTTTCCCACACAAGAGCATGGGGGTTGTATTTACTCTCTTGTATTTTAATTCCTTCCCATGTTCTGCAGGATAGATCAGGAAAAGGGTGAAAAGGAGCATTAGAAAGGTCAGGACTGCAATGATAGAAGAGATTATGAGCGGAAGCAGACTCTAAGATGCTTCAGGGTTAGGTCACAAATTATCCCTTACAAATAATCTCCAGCAATAAAAACCAAGCATAGTCTTCATAATTGTTTGAATCCACCCTGTATCCACATGCAGCAACAATGGGTGGAGAGATTTTTCAGAACAAATGTCCCTGAAAGGAGCTCCATGTGTTCCAGATCTTTAACCACATATGGCACATTTGAATGTAGTGGCCAATGGTTGACGTTCAGGTGTGCATCTTTAAGAGAGTCAGTGTTTTAAAAAACCATACTAAGCAATGATAAAAGAAGAAAGTAGATAATGAAGAAGAAAGGTTTTGCTAATATATTCTAGATTACACATTTCCTTTTCCGAGCTGTTTTTCTTAAAATTAGATTTTATTCTAAAATTAAAACTGCAAGAATTCTGGTTTTTTAAATCTAAGAACTTTTCTGGTGTATGTTTAGGAGTGATTATACACACACATCCGTGGCTAAATATGCATACTCCAAATTAACCTCCCAATAGCTAACATGCTAAAAAGTAGAATCTTATATCCCTCTCCCTCATTTTCCATGGCTACAGTGTAAAATGCATGTGTGTGTGTGTGTGTATATATATTTAAAAATTGTGACATCAGTTCTGATGTATTATACCTTGAAGATTCCAAGAAGAATTGGGTACCACCTCAACCCAAGGTGAATTATTCTGCTTTTAGTTATGAGTGAAGGTAAAAGTAATATGAAATCTGATTGTGTGCATATCTCTCTGTAATCATACTGATATGCATGTGATAAATTGCCAATCCATGTGATAAATGAATTTGTCATGCACCTCTGACAGGCTCATCATCTCTCTGTCTGTTAATCCATCTCCTCAAGGACTTACTCTCACATTCCAAAATTCAGAGCAGCTTCCTTTGACCACTATCTTTCCCACAGCAAATAAGCTTACCAATGGAAGCTCCATCCTTTTTTCGAAGCTATTAGTTAGAAATCACAGCACAGATAAAATCTATACTTTAACTTTCAGTACCCCAAACTACCTTACAGCACAATCCTCTGTTTATCTACTCAGCTCAATGGGGCTTAGTCCCAAGTGTCAGCATAGGTTTCCAGACTTTGTTTCCTTGAGAATGTTTGCTGACTTCCCTAAACAGTTTCAGATTTTCCTATTGTGTGATATTAGGGCCTCAGAGAACAATTATAACTGAACACAGTTTTTAAAAAGTCATATTCAAGTCACTATCAATTAATCAACAAGGTTGTGCCTTTTTAAAAAGAAGTGATATAGTGCATTTTAAAAAGAGATGGTATAACTCTTCTCCTGGAATGCATAGTGTACAATCGTTCATTTATGCATGGGCTTTCAAATTCAAACAGAAGGCAGTAATAAATATATAAGTAAAATGATATAACGACAGAAACAGACACTTCCAAGCAAATCTCACTGCTTTATATGGCAACAGGAAATTTTGTTCAAATAATAATTATTTTCTCTCGGTATGATACAAAGCCCTGCATAAGATAAATGCCAAGGCAAGTTAATCTCATTATTATTATTATTATTATTATTATTATTGAGAACAAGAAAAATAGGTTAATTTATGCATCTGAATTGCAGTTTTGAAATCCATTTATTGCTTTTTCACTTTTCTGTAGGCAATTCTATGTAGATTGGTAAAGTCCAGTTTTAAACACATGATTAGCAGATTTATCAACACAAGAAGAAATCTGAAATGTCTCTTGTGTTGCATTCAGACATATAGATAGCTGAAAATACTAGTTCAGACATGCTGAGATGCACCTCTTTGTGGCATATATCCTAAACATCTTTCTAATACTAATATAGAACTATGTGGATACCTAAGAGGAGGCTGTAAGTAATCAGAAATAGCTTGCTTTTTAAATGGCTTTATTTATTCATTGAAATATTTATAATCCACACTTTACCTGAAGGTCCCAAAGTGGTCCACAATAAACAATAAAACCATACTGAAGAATAAATAACTTAAAACATCATAATAAATGTCAGGAGCATTCACAGATAAAACAAACAGCAGAAAGTGAAACGAAACATTCTAAGGTTACCATGCATGTCATTTATAGTCTGGGGTGATCCTAAATCCATCTTTGTTGTTTAGACCCTGGTGACATCAGTGGCTAGGAATACTTTTTTTCCAGCTTCAGCCAGTAAAACAACCATGGCTGTTTCTGAACCAGGATAGCTCAGAAACCTGATTAACACCAGGTTGGATGACTACAATGTGCTATATATGAGACTGTCCTGGATGTTGGTTTGGAACTAGTACAATAAGCAATGGCTTGAGCGCTCATTGGAGCAGGATATAGCCATCATATTATGCCACTGCTGGGAGAATTGCATTGGCTGTCACTTAGCTACCAAGCTAAGTTCAAGGTGCTGGTTTAAATATGTAAAGTCCTATGCAGCTTGGTACAAGACACCTGAAAGATTGTCTCACCCACTGTATGATCACTGCTTTCTTCAGTATGTGATTTCCATACAAAACAAAAATTGGATCTTTAGTGTGGCGGCCTTTGGAATTCTAATTGCATATTAGACAGGCACCATTGCTTTTGCCTTTTTGATGCCTACTAAAGACCATCCCATGGACTGCAAGAAGATCAAACCTATCCATTCTGAAGGAAATCAGCCGTGAGTGCTTACTGGAGGGACAGATCGTGAAGCTGAGGCTCCAATACTTTGGCCACCTCATGAGAAGAGAAGACTCCCTGGAAAAGACCCTGATGTTGGGAAAGATGGAGGGCACAAGGAGAAGGGGACGACAAAGGTTCAAAAACCTTGAAGAATCCCAGTCCTTGTGGATCAGATATGATGGAAATGAACATCTAGAGCTCTGCGTAGCTACTACCTCACTTCCTGTTTTCCATTCCTCTGAAGGTCTGACATATATTGAGCCTGAGCATTTTCCAAAATTGGTTATTTCATACAGGCCAGCATTTGAATGATGGGCTTTTTTTCCACCAGCATCAGCAATGTTTAGTTTACCCCAGTTTAATGACAGCAGTAGCAAGTCTGCTATCCTATCAGATAGAAAGTATGTTTGACTTCCCAGTCCTTTTCATCCATGGTGGGAGCCAGGTATTTCAGCTCTAAATCAGATGAAGACAGCTGAGCTAGTGAATCTTTCAGGAAATCTAAACACATTTGTATTTATAGCCTAGTCTTAACAGTCGCTAAATACTTTTAAATTATCAGCAGGTCTTGTTTACATGCAGATGGAGTACATCCTTTGATGCATGTCTTAGAAATTCAGTAAAGTGATTACAGGACGCTGCAGCAAAGGAGTATATTTCAAATGTGTGAATAAAATAACTGAATACTACATTTATGCACAATTTGAAAGTGTTGTAGAAACAAATATGTTGGAAGACTCACTAGCCAGAAGTGTGTTGCCCAGATGGTTTGCTTGACACATCACACAGCACAGAAACTGTGAAAAGCTAAATAAATGTTAAGGATTAGTCTGTTTTTAATTGAAAACCTGCATTTAAAATACCATAAAACTGTGCCAGATTTTTTATTTTTTTAAAAGAACATATCAAAACCAAATACATTGTTTTCATGGCCACCTGGCGTTTAGCTTGTCAACAGTTCTGGGCACTGGGCTGTGATCTCTTTCTCTGAAGCTTAGTGAAAAACAGGCCCACTGCAAGATGGTAATATATTCAGGGGTGTGTTTTGGGGTTCCTTTTTTTTTTTTTTAGGAGAACCTGCTTCATACTTCACCATGAATTAATTTTGTTTGGATAAGGATCCTCTGAGGAAAGGGTATTCTGCTTGTATCTATTACCAGTTAAAGTTTTAAAAGCAAACTCCATTTAGTGAGGAAAAATCTTTGTTCTCAAGTACTAACTGTGTATTGTTTTAAATGGTGATTTAATGACAATATCAGCATTTGATGTTTCTCTTTAAGCAACACTATTTTTATATAAATAAGAACAAAGTAGTGTGATAATTTCTTTGGCACAACTTGTGCTTACCGTGAGAAACGAAACTTGGTTGGCTCTGGCATGAGAGCAAGCATAAGAATTACCTTCTTATCAGTAAATTCAAAGGTCCATTTAATTTAACAATCTGGGATAGAGAACTAGACATAAGGGGAAAAAACACAACTGCTGTCCAAACCGACAGCCATTTGTTGAGCTATCCCTTTGCTCTCCATAATGTCTAGTTACTAGTAGAACTTAACTCAGGACCTGGTATCATTATGCTGAGCGCTTTTCTGCCCTGCTATCCAACATTGTTAACCGTGAAATGTGGCAGTACAGCCTGAATGATATTCTCATACTGTGTGAAAATAAGTGTGATGGTTCCTAATCTCATAATGAAATCTGCGCCATCCCCAAAGTATCTGCACTCTTGCATGCATTACATTCAGTCATTCTTCCTTCAAGTTTCTTTGAATTCCTTTGGCATTTTCTCTTAAGTCTCTTTGAAGCATTTTGCAGGCCTATTTTTCTTGTTCCACTTTATCTGCTTATTTCCAGTAGCTAGAGATTTAGGTGTTCTCAATGAGCACATCAGTGTTCCAGACAGAGATACTGTTTGAAATTATCCATGAACCCAGTGCCTCTGAACATTATTGAGTGACATTTGTTTCTGTAGGTTGTGTCTGCTCTGACTAACTGGTTTATTTCAGATTGGCAGCTGGGATTACAATGTAGTAGATGGACAGTTTGCATGAATTGGAGATTGCACTGAAGCTGCACTAGGCCTCAGTTTAATATGCCTGGAATGTACAGATTCAGATTAGAGCAAGTTGCATGACTCTGAAGGGGGAAATAAATCCTTGTTTTCACAAACTGTAATTACTTTTCTGTTTTAACTCACTGGCTGTAATATAATTGCCCACAACAGCTATTCTTATAATTAGACTGGACAAAGTAGGTTTTCATACACCATTTTCCCCTTCTCACATAAAGTTTATTTTTTACGTATAATGGAGTTCTGGAGACCCGATGATTATGCTTTAAAAAGTTTTACCTTTCCCCCCCCTTGCCTTCTGAAGTTTCCTCTTCCCACACACACTCTATCCATCGAAAGAGCACCTTGGGAGAAGTAGTGGCACCCCAAAATAATATCCAGTCAGAATTCTACAACCAAATAAAAATGACAACATAGAGCCCTGTTAGTTTCTGCACATAATCTTTGATAATTGACATATTGCAGATGAAAATATATTATTGTTAGGTTTTCCAAGTAGTTCAAGATATGAGCATAAGACTTTCAGACCTGCGTTTATTTTCCTGCCCAACCTAATTTCCATTCTCTACTGATGGGTACCTGATGCATAAGGAAAAAAATGACTTGTAGGAAACAAATCACATCCAGAGTGACTTTGGCCTTTGGTACTTGCCATCCTGCCCGCTAGTATTGGAAAAGCTAGGCTTCTGTTATCCACAGTTGATAACAGTTGATATTTGTTTCTACAACTTCAAAACATTTAACATCAACTGTATTTTTGGTAAAAGTATACTTACTGTTTTTACCAGATTATCTGTCTGTCTTTATTATGAGGAGAAGCAAACACTCTTCATCAGACAGCATATACAACAGCCAAGAAAGACATGAGGCAAAATGTGCACCAGCTTTCTGTGCATCCGACTTTGAATCCAGCCCATTATTCCTTTTAAAAAAACAACAATTCAATATTTACTTCTTTTCTTGCAAAAGAAACTTTTGCCATATATAGATCAAAATATCTATATAACTAAGTAGCTTTGTGGGAGCGGAATAAATTCCATTTGCACAACAGGACTTCTCCCCAAACGTGTCCCCTAAATCTGTTCTTGGGAGCAGATTTGACGTCAACAAGGAGCACAAGCATGAGGAGTGGGGAAGACAACTCATGAGCAACTTTTACTCATTCCTCCCCCAAAGTTGTGATATTCTGCACATACCTACATAAACCTTTTCTGGGGGAAGAATGGTCCTGCAAATTGGGGGGTGGGCAGTATCCCACACAGCCCTAAATCTGCCATTCAACTGCACCATTTGAATGGAAAGTCGGTCTTCCCTGTTGCGGTCAAGCAGCATGCTACTGAAAGGAAAGGAATAGCTAGAAATCACTGATTATTTTCAAAGCCAAGAGCCATAATTATGCTGAACGTAAGTGGTGTATGAACCAAAGGTATGGGGAAACCATTTCTTCGATGTGTGTCCTGGCAACACCAAAATGTTCCACTCAATTCCTCCCCCCCCCAGCATGTGCCTCATGCCATCATCTCTAGTGTGGTGTAAACTGCTTGCTGGGTTTAAATCTCAGCCAGAAAGGATGTTCACTGAGTGATTTTAGGCTCAGTGCTTTATCTCACTCTAACCTACCATGCAGATATTGTTGTGAGGATAAAACTAGACATAAGGAGCTCTGAATCATGGGAAGATAGCGGGTCAAACTTTGAATACATAAATAATAATTCGCCATATTTGATTGACAGAAGCACATTTTAGTTTCAGATGCTTGTAGCTTGAGAGTATTACAACATTCACAATGTTGTATAGAAAATTGGCATCTTTTAGATGGACTCTGCTGAATCCTGCATAGATATAAATCCATCTAATATATGCAAGATGATCCAAGAAACATACCTGTGTGATATTGTATGATTGTTAAAAAGTAGCTTTAAGCAACTTCCTTAATATTAACGAGTTTTGTTAAATCACAATATTGTAATGCTTGCAATCACTGCATTTGAGATTGCTTTAATCACTCTCATTATTTTCGCTAAAACTGTAGGCAATTCCATTCTTTTTTTCTCCTTTTGTCTTCCACTTCTCCCTCTACCTCCTTCCCATTCCGTTTTATAGTCCTTTTCAGACATAAACACGGAGGGGAAGCAATTTTGATTTCGTTTCTGAGTGGTGCTGCAAAGAAAAGTAACAAACATCTGTTTTTGCCATAACTGCATCCATATGTTCAAACTCTCTAATACGCGTCTCCTGGAGAAATTTACAACCCTATTTGGTGGGCACTGCATACTATTGAATTAACTTTTTTTCACAGTTAAAAGAGAGAAGAGTTTAATTTATGCCAGGGCTCAAAAAAGCTCAGCCCAATCGCTTGTTTATAATAGGAGAGCTAAAGCTTGGAACATGTAAAGTGATTTTAAAAAATGCTTTTGAGCATGTGCAGAGTTCCTTTGCCTCCTCATTGAGCAATTGAATCCTGTTCCCACATGTTTAGTATTAAGTAGCAGGCTTCCAGGGCAGATGGTATGACTCCCAAACAGCCTGGGTCTCCCACATCTCCTCAGAAACTGAGTACTGGAATATATAATATGTTCAGAGACTGGAACTACGCATTAAATTAAAAACTAAAACGCTGCCAAGGAAAGTCTGCATTTCTCTTGCCTCTTTATTACTGCCAGAGAGAAGAGAAAGCAGAGAAGTAATTCTACACACCTGGTAACCAGTTGCGTATGTGTGTGTATATACACAATCAGTACAAGTGATCAATATTTAATCATTTGTTCATTACACATTAACATATTTTTCGGCTTAACATGTGGAAATGCTAAATGCTCTCTCTCTCTGTGTGTAGAGCAATGGATTGTAAAGGAGTCCTATAGTTTGTTTCATTTTATAGCCTCATTTTACAGCATCTGGAACAATTATGGAAAGAACCAAAGTTCTGTTATTACAGAGGACTAACAGAAATAGGACTTTTTATTACTGAAATGTTTTAGAAGCATTGAGCTAAAACGTTGGTTTGTGCAATTTTGTATTATTGTAGTTGATGTTCCAGATTAATTGTATTACTTTTTAATTAGATGCTGATGTGGGAAACTTTTCACTAGTGAAAAGCTTATATGGCAGAGTAATAGCCAAGCCCAGCTCCCTGGCAGTTTCACTGCAGTTCTTGGAATGCATAGTAAATAAATGTATACTACTGTTGAAGACCAGAGATAATAGATAACCTTGGGATAGAACTATTGGCTGCAGAGTGCTGAGTTTACAGCCCACCCTTGGAACTCAAGGATACATATGCAGTCTCTCATTCAGGCACTGCCCAGGCACAGATCTGCTTAGCTTCAGTATCATTATGACACACTGTACTTAGGCCCATGTCCTTGAAGCTACTTCAGTTTACTCCTGTCCTGATGTCATTGCAACAGCCTGATTCCTGCTTCACGTCATTTGGCTCCTGTGGCCTCTGATGTACACAGCATGGAAGTATCAGACTTGGGGTCAATTGCACTTCACTTTGATATGGGAAACGAAGGAGAACTCAACACAAGGCTTCCATTTTGGCAGCAGTCCTTTATTCTTTAGACCATGCAGCCCTGTCCTCAGATGCCCAGAGAGCACAAGCTGTTCCTATTTCCAAGTATGAAGATGCTTGCATTATAGATTCAGGATCACATTTGGAACAATGCTAATTCACTCGCTCAGTTCCTCTGAGTTTAATTGGAGTTGGTCACCACATTGGATTGGAACTGTCATAATTAGTGTCATGATTCTGTGTAGGTTATTATGTTCATAATATTAGCAAATCGTTTAAATAAAGCTAAGAACTTTACTTGAAGTTTCACCCTTGGATCTTCAGATGATGTTGGACTACAACCCTAGTCATGGTCAATGGTCAGAGATAATAGGAATTGTACTTCAGCAATATCTGGGAAATCAGGGTTGGGAAGACTGGGGTGTAGACCTTTCGGTTGAAGAACATGGTAGTTTTCTCCAGAGCAATTCACCTAAGGTCTTTAAAAGATACAAAATAAATGTTTTGGCTTTGTAACTAGAGCAAATTAAGTAGATCTGATATTTAAAGAATGAATACTTGCTATTTCAAGACATTTCAATCAATTTATCACTTTGTAACATTTAGATTGCAGTCCTTCATACATTTAGATTGCAGGCTGCTTCAATTCAATAGGATTTAAGCACCCTACCGGTACACAGGATTACAACTTCAAACTAAGAAAGGGCAGCCCATATTTATCTCTGCATTTCAGTGTAATCTTTTTAATTAATTGAATATTGTTCATTAAATTTCATTTCATTATTTCGAAAAGTAAAGGGCTTATATAGAAAATACTTTAGTTTTAAATTACAGTTGTTCTGAGCAACACATTGTTACATTTAAATTTTATGATGCTGATATCATCCTAAATGTAATTTGTATTGCATTTTATATTGACAATTCTGTTTAAAGGCCTTCGCTACTTTTTCCACCTTTGGGGTAACGCTCAGTACAAAGGTAGAAATACTTAGAGGTTTGAGTTTTTCTTAGTACCTGAAAATATTAGCTTTTGTTGCAGGCATATGATGCAAGCAGAACAAGGCGGTGGAAGCAAAGAAAAATGGAGTCCATAAGGAGAGTTTCTGATTGTAATAGCTGGTCTCTGTTTAATATCACGGAACAGAATGAAGTTTTGCAGTTTCTCATGGAAATAGCTCCTAGAGTACTAAAATGATTACCTCATTCTTAATACCAGTGCCAAGCACTTAGCCCCACTGTGCACACACGGGCTTGATTTTCAAGATGAAAAAAACCAGAAGTGTGGAATGACATTTTCAGGTGACAGTTATGGTTCTATTGCCTGTAATTAGCACCTCTTAACATGCAAACCTGCCTATATTTTTTCCAGGCTGTTGAAGCTCAAATCCGAAGTTTTGGGCAGACTCCTTCCCAACTGCTCATAGAGCCGCATCCTCCAAGAAGCTCTGCCATGCAGGTGGTAAGTTAGGTGCCAGGTTAATTATTTGCGAATCAGCTGCTCCAAATTCATACAGGCACACTTCATTTCCCAGTACAGATAATTTTAAGTGATTTAAGTGTTCTTTCTCCATAGAATTAATTGAATACATTATGAAGGATAGAAAAGGTTTGTTCATTTTCTGAGCCAGGTTTTAGAAACCTTGCGTACAAGCCAGGGCATTAGAGTTGATGGGTACTTTGCTGTTAGGTGATATCCAACGTTGCATGAGCAACGTTAAGAGTGGAAGCCTGTTCTGAAAGCAGGCTGACACCATTGGACGCCATTCATTGTCTTCATTTGGGTGTGGCATTTACTCAACGTCTGGTTCTTGTGAAGAGTCAGGTGCGTTTGTTTGCATACTGTGTGTTTTCAGAATATTCAGATATACCATAGGATCTATAGTTTTCTGCATAGGCCCTGTGGTTCTGTGCTCAATACTAAAACGGGCAACATTTCATGACAACAAATTTTCTGTACTAAATTAAGGTTGCCATACTGCGTTAGAGTTGTACTTATGGGAAGTAGAGGGAGGAGAGGCAGATGGGCTAAAGCAGAAGGAGAGGTTTTGGTGGGAAGCAAAAGAACCAAAAAGCACAAGATACATCACCATAGCTGAATCCTAGTTACCTTATCAGTTGCTTGAATTCAAGGTTGCTCACACTGTATTATTTGCTCACATGATTGTATGCAAGTAATATGAAACATTAAATTGTAACTGTTTTTAACACAATATGGAAATCAACATGTTGATCCTATGATTACAGTAGCTTCCAAATCCTTAACAGTTTTGTTTTTTAAGTTCAGTGGTGGTCTGATCCACACATTCCATTTCTGAAGTTGTAGCCAAACTATTCAGATCTCTCAGGGAATGGGTGGGCAGATGATATGTCTGAGCGTTGGGCGGTGATGAGATTTTGTTACCACTTTGCACTTCTCAGCTTTTCCAAGTAAGCAGATGTGTAATTGACTTCTCCATCTGCAAATGTCTTCAGAAATGTAAAATGTGCAGATCAGTCCTATGTTGAGGTTCATGTTTTTACTCCTGCAGCTGTTGTTGTTTGATAACCCAGTGTCAGGGAACTGCCATCGGAAGGAAGGGAAGTGAAAGGGCTCACACCGGTTGGGAGAGACTCAGCAGCTGAAGAGGGAACCAGTAGGGGGAGAGGAGCTGAGCTGAGGGAAAGGGAGCTGGAGGGATGGCTCAGAGACACTTCCAGCGAAAACAGTGGGGAGGTTTCAGGACCTCCTGTAGGGACACCCACTCCTCGCCGGAAACTGTCACGCAGAGAGTCCAGAAGACGTGTTTCCGTTAAGGAGCTTTTATGTTGGAAGCGATTCCGAAAGCAACCACTGTCGGAATCTGCCAGCGACTGACGGAGCCATGTTTAAGGGGCTCCGTTACAGACAGAGGTTTGCAAACTTGACCAAACTCTGAGGGACTAGGATTTTACACACAAGCAGCTCATCGTCCCATGACAGCATTCCGACAGTCTTCGTGAGCAGCTTGTGCAGGAGAAGGCATCATGAGCAACCCAGCCGGAACCGGAGAAGCAGGAGCTGGAGCGGGTCCAAGCCTGGAAGAAAGGTACCGGGTGTTGGAGGTCCAGCTAGCGCTGCAGACGGCGAGGCTTGAGGAGAGGAGGGCTCAGGATGCAGACAAAAAGGGGAAAGACACCCAGCTCGTCAGAAAGGTACCAGGATTGGTGCAGAAGTTTGGGGGGGAGCCCAAAGACTATCATGGCTTTCGGACAGAGATGCAATATGCCCTCAATCTGCAGTTTGATGAATTCCCTGACGAGGAATCACGAGTGGCTTTCGTGATTGGGCATCTTGAAAAGGGGGCGAGAGACTGGGTTAGACCCCTGATGGCAGCGAATAGTGACGTCCTAAAGGACACGATGAAGTTCTTTCGCGCCATGGATCTGATGTTTTCCAGCGATATTGAACAGGGAGTGGTCCGCAGACAGTTAATGGCTTGCAAACAGGGGAGCCGATCTGTCCGTGAGTACTGGACTGAGTTCACCATGTTGATCCATAAATTGGGGTGGGATCTATCGGCGGAACCCATTCAAATGCTCTTTGAAGAAGGGCTTTCTTCGGCTGTGAAAGACGAACTTTCCCGGGCGCCCAGGGCGGAGTCTATGGACCAGCTGACCAAATCAGCGCTGACCATAGGAGCGCGCCAGGAGGCGAGAGCATTGGAGAGGCGGGAAGGGAAGGGGGAACGTTGGAAGGAGTTCCGCATTCCAGACATTCCAGAGCCAACTTTCCCGCCGGCAGAGCCGATGGAAATCGGAACAGAGCGCGCGCGCGCAGTTTCAAAGCCCAGTGAGGGGGGAAAGAAGGAGGGAAAAGGCGCCCGGAAATGCTATCTCTGCCAACAGCCAGGTCACTTTGCCAGAGTCTGCCCCCAGAGGAAGGAATGGCAAGGGATGGTAGGAGCTGTGGAGGGAAGAGAGGAAGAAATACCGAAGCAAGTAAAAGCCAACGCCTGGCTGCCACCGTCGGGGCACAGCAGCCAGGCCAAAGAGCAGTGAAAGTGCCCACGCCAGAACCTCCTAAACCCGCCCTAGTGATAGAAGTGGCGCTAGAGCTGCCAAACGGACACCCTCTAAAGATAAAGGCGCTGTTGGACTCAGGCAGCTCCTGCAATTTCATGAGCAAAGAGTTTGCAGCTGAACACCAGATACAGACGATCCCTTTAAGCAACCCCCTGCAGGTGACCACGATCGATGGCAGGGAGCTGTTGGGAGGAGAAGTCAGCTTGCAGACCGTCCCAATGATAATGAAGGTGGCAAGGCACACCGAACTGATAGCGTTTAATGTGGCCACCTTGGGAGGAGCTCCCATTATATTGGGGATGAGCTGGCTAGCGTTACATGATCCGCTGGTGGGCTGGCATCAGAGAGTGGTTTCTTTTGGTTCAGCACATTGCTTAGAACACTGCAAAGAGGGAAAGGGTTTGGCAGGGGCCCAAGCCACCCTAGCAGGGACTGAAGTAACGGAGAACGTGAAGGTACCACGACAATACGCAGATCTCCGCGACGTCTTCAGCGAAAGGGAAGCTGACCAACTACCCCCGCATAGACCCTTTGACTGTCAAATCAATTTACTCCCTGGGGCACAGCTCCCTGTAGGCAAGCTGTACGCCATGTCAGACAGAGAGATGCAGGAGCTAAGAGAGTTCATTGACAAGAACCTGAAGAGAGGGTTCATCAGAGAGTCCAGGGCGGTGGGGGGCAGCCCAGTGTTTTTTGTGGATAAAAAAAACACGAACAAGCCGAGGCTTGTGTGTGACTTCAGGGCCTTAAATGCAGTGTCAGAACCAGTGGCTTTCCCTATGCCCAGGATTGACGACATTTTGACAAGGGTCAGGAAGGGAAAGATTTTTACTAAACTGGACCTAAGGGGGGCGTACAACCTGATACGAATAAGGAAGGGGGATGAATGGAAAACCACCATGTTCACCCCTTTGGGGGCATTTGAATATTTAGTTATGCCCTTCGGCCTACAAGGAGGCTCCGCGTGCTTTCAATCGTTTATGAACCACGTCCTGGGGCCTTTGCTTTACAAGAATTGTGTGGCCTTCTTAGACGACGTGTTGGTGTATTCTGAGAATGAGGAGCAGCATGTGAGAGACGTCAGAGAAGTGTTGAGCAGGCTGCAAGCCAACCAGCTGTGGGTGAAACTGGAGAAGTGTCAGTTTCATACCAAGGAGGTGGAATTCCTGGGGTATCGCCTGTCAGACAAGGGATTGGCCATGGATCCCGGCAAGGTCCAGGCGGTGCTGGAATGGAAAACACCCAAAACAAGGAAGGATGTGCAGAGGTTCCTAGGATTTGGGAACTTCTATCGTAAGTTCATCCGAAACTTTGCCCACCTGACGGCGCCCATTACGGACTGTCTCAGCAGTAAGAAGAAGTTCGTTTGGACTGAGGAGGCGGAGCGAGCATTTGAGGAACTAAAAAGGGCCTTCGCCTCGGAACAACAACTCCTGCATGTGGATTTACAAAAACCGATGAGAGTGGAAACTGACGCATCAGACAGAGCTATTGGGGCGGTGCTTCTGCAGCCAGGGAAGGAGGAGTCAGAGTGGAGACCGTGTGCCTTTTTTTCGCGAAAGCTGAACAAATCCGAGAGGAACTACACGGTGTATGACCGAGAACTACTAGCCATTCATGAGGCGTTCCGGAGATGGAGGCACCTGCTAATTGGCGCACAACATAAGGTGCAAGTGTGCACTGACCACAAGAACCTAGAGTATTGGAGGACGGCACGAGTGCTCAACCAACGGCAAGTGAGATGGGCCCAGGAGTTCTCCAAATTTAACTTTGAGATTTGTTACGTGCCAGGCCCAGAGAACATTAGGGCGGACGCTCTCTCACGCAAACCTGAATATTTGGAGGGGGAGGGAGCACCAGAAGAGAGACATGTCATTCCAGAGGACCGCTGGGTGTGTGGGGCGGCATTGGTGGGACAAAGAGAACTGGTAGAGGAAACAGAGAATGATGAATACGCCCAGAATAAGCTCAGAGGTCTTAGGGGTGAGGGAGAGGAACCAGGGGGTTTCGAGGAAAGAAATGGAGCTTTGTATTACAAAGGGGCACTGTATATCCCTGAAGGAGACTTAAGGGGGAGGGTACTCAAGCAGTTGCACGACAGCCCCACGGCGGGGCATTTTGGACAACACAAAACCATGTGGTTGGTCACCAGGGAATTTTGGTGGCCTAAGGTGAGGGAAGATGTACGGGAGTATGTAAGAGGGTGTGAGCAATGCCAGCGAGCCAAAGGGGAGAGGCGGGCACCGGCGGGGCTATTAGAACCCTTACCAACCCCAGAACGACCTTGGGAGGCAGTGTCGATAGATTTTATGACTGATCTGCCGAAGTCCAAGGGGAAAACAGCCATCATGGTGGTGGTAGACCTACTAACAAAGATGTGCCACTTTGTAGCCTGCTCGCATGCAGTCACGGCGGAAGAGACAGCGAAGTTATTTGTAGAACACATTTTTAGGTTGCACGGGGTGCCATTGAGGGTGGTCTCAGACCGAGGAAAACAATTTACTTCCAGGTTCTGGAGGAAGCTCATGAGCTTACTGCAGGTGGAGGTCAACTTTTCGACTGCCCGGCACCCTGAAACCAACGGGCAGGCGGAAAGAGCAAACGGGGTCCTCCAGCAATACCTGAGGTGTTATGTCAATGACAGAGAGAATGACTGGGTAGAAAAGTTGGCGCTGGCGGAATTTGCCTACAACAATGCCGAGAATGTGTCCACAGGGATGAGCCCCTTCTTGGCTAATTATGGGTGTCATCCCAGGGCTTTCCCAGGGGGAGAAGGGGAGAGATGGGGTGTCCCGGCAGCCGAGCATTTTGTAGAAGAAATGGAAGCAATCCATCGTCAGCTCCAACTCAACTTAGAAAGGGCGAAGGAAGAATACAAGAGGCAGGCAGACAAGAACCGAAGGGAAGGTGAAACCATAAGGGTGGGAGATAGGGTGTGGCTGTCAACCCAAGGGTTGCCGTTCAAAGGAGGTTGTAAGAAATTAAGACCCAGGAGATTGGGTCCCTTTGAGGTCATTCAACAGGTCAACCCAGTGGCTTTCAGGCTCCGGTTACCCAACCACATGAAACTGCACCCAGTATTTCACAGGTCGTTACTGTCACCGTATGAGGGGGGACGAGAAGGGATGGCCACTCGGGGACCGGTCATAGAAGAAAGGGAATGCAGCAGCCATGTGGCAGAAATCCTCGACGCCAGATGGAAGGGGGATCAGGTGGAGTATTTGGTAGCGTGGGAAGGAGAACCGGAGTCAGAAAACACTTGGGTAATGGCAGAAGATATCAATGACGAGGTATTGATAGAAACGTTCCATCAAAGGTTCCCAAGGAAACCTCAGCCTGTGGAGAGGTTCCGGAGGGAATACTTTGGGACCACCGATGAGGAGGAGGAGTTGGAAGGATTCTCGGAATCGGAAGGGGAAGGGGAGATGGACTCTGAGGAGGAGGAGTACTTCGAGACCAGGAACCGCAACAGGTGGAGAGAAGTGTTCGGGACATCGGAAGATGAAGGAAGTTCATTCCGGGGTTTTGCCTCCTCACCGCCCGTAGAGGAGGGGGCGAGAGGGGATGAAGGGGGCCCTGGAGGGGAGGTGGATGTCAGGGAACTGCCATCGGAAGGAAGGGAAGTGAAAGGGCTCACACCGGTTGGGAGAGACTCAGCAGCTGAAGAGGGAACCAGTAGGGGGAGAGGAGCTGAGCTGAGGGAAAGGGAGCTGGAGGGATGGCTCAGAGACACTTCCAGCGAAAACAGTGGGGAGGTTTCAGGACCTCCTGTAGGGACACCCACTCCTCGCCGGAAACTGTCACGCAGAGAGTCCAGAAGACGTGTTTCCGTTAAGGAGCTTTTATGTTGGAAGCGATTCCGAAAGCAACCACTGTCGGAATCTGCCAGCGACTGACGGAGCCATGTTTAAGGGGCTCCGTTACAGACAGAGGTTTGCAAACTTGACCAAACTCTGAGGGACTAGGATTTTACACACAAGCAGCTCATCGTCCCATGACACCCAGGTACCAGATGATAAATGGTTTTGAACACTAGAATTTGAGCAAAGATCAAGTTTTTCCTAGACAAAAACACATTGGCTTTTCAGATGCATTAGTACATTGGCTTTCCCCGTCACAAAGCCAAATGTTTTATCACCATAATGATTCAGTTAATCACTAAAAGTTTCAATGCAAGATTTTTTTGGGGGGAGGGGTGGTAGGTGGAGTATGCATAGAGAAGAAATTAAAGGCACCATGGGCTGCATTAAGTGCACAAGCCATAATATGCACCAGGTGTAGTAATTAGCAATCACATGAAGGCTGCCTATTTGTCTGGTTTGGCTGCTGTTGCTGTATCCCCTTGTGTTTTCACACCATCAGATAGCTGGATTTAATTGAGGCCACATCAGATGAGGCATTACTGACACCTTTAATTGAATGAGCATCCAGGGAGGATTAACTCATAATATTGATTGGCTTTTAGCCACTTGCTCAAAAGGGTGTCTGGGTAGCTTATTAGTTGTTTTTATTTACACCTTTATACAAAGACTGTAAATAGGAATTCATAGTGCAATATGTTTTTCTAAGTACTCTTAATAACTTTTTTAAAAGGAGTGATAATAAAAATGCAAATGAACTTAATTTTTTATTAGTTCTGTATAAAAATATGCTAAATGTGCTCTCTTATATACACATTTACATATGTGTACATGCATTGTAATGTTGCTGATGATAAAGAGGCAAAAGCCATTACCAGCGTATTCAAATTCCATAAAGATACTAATTAATTATTAAGAAATAGCTTCTCAGATGCAGTCACAGGTAATACTAATGGACAATGAAGAAAACACTCCATGTAAATATAAATTTCTCTCAGCAAACTGAACATTAAAACCAAGCACTCTGACAATCCTGACTTGAGCTTTATATAGCTTAATAGCTGTGTCGACAAAGCATCACAAAAAAATGAGAGATGCTTTTGTCATAGTGACGTTATGCATTGTCTATAAGCACAAGTTTTTAGGATAGTGGTTTAAATCTTGTGGTTTTCTAATACATTTCATTTATACATTTTTATGTATGTTCCAGAGACTTTCAATGGGAACAGAGTGCAGCTAACTTAGATTTATCCAACCCCTACACCCACCTTTAATTTATTCTACTTTAAAGTCATAAAGTTTTAGACTTAGATCAAAATTTTCCATGACTGGAATTCTGCTTATGGAATACTCCTGTGGTGGAGGACACAATTTTCACCAAACCCTCTTTACTCCTGCAGTCCTCTCTGTCCTCTGAAAATCTTCTATGGGAGGTGATACTAGGTGAATTGGCAAAAAATCATTCCTTGTATCAGTGACAGCCTCTGGTGTCCAAGCTATAGTATTTACAATACACAGAAAGACGTAGAAAAGTGCATGCATTACACATTTTAATTCTGTATTGCTATTCCTAAATTAATTCTGATGGTATGCAAACACTGCACATTTAGCTTTCTGTTTTTCCCGCCTCTCTATGATTTTCCTGGAATTTTATTCTTTGAGCTTTGGTGCAGCTTTTAAAATTCTCTGCTTTATTTTTATTTTTCATTGGGGTGTACTTTTTTTGAAGCACTACTTCTGCTGATGTTGAAGCTAAACTGTTTGCAACATACAGGCAACTGGAAACTTTTAAATGGGGCCAATGACTTGCTACAAATGTTGGCTTCTTAATATTTTTTTCACTCTGTATGTAATTAAGGGAAAAAACCTCAAGGTGTTCAATGAAATGATAGTTTCCATGGGCCTGTCAAAAATTACTGCATTGGCATTCATTTGCGGTGGCTATTGCTTGTTTTAATTGGGTCTTCCTTCTTTTGTCCTGTCCTGTCCTTCCTTTCTTTCTTTCTTCCTCCTTTGTCTTTCCTTTTTTCCGTGTGGTTGGGGTCTTGTTGTGCCCACTCAACAGTATCTCCTCCTGCAGAGTCCATTGATGTTCACAGACCAAGCTCAGCAAGATGTCATCATGGTCCTAAAATTTCCATCAAACTCCCCTGTAACGCATGTAGCAGCCAACACCCAGCCAGGTTTGGCAAATCCTGCTGTGATTACCGTCACTGCTAATCGACTGTTTGCTGTGAATAAGTGGCACAACCTTCCTGGTAAGTATGGGAATACTAGCAAGTTAAGATATAAACAGCAAGTTGGGTTGATTTTATGTGTCAAAGATGATGCATGTTTGTTTGTAATGGTTTGGGTCTTAGGAACCACAAGCGAAGTTCCATTATGAGAGTGGAACTTTCCATCCTTCCCACTGTACCTCTAGAAAGTCATTTCTGGGATTGGAGGACTGTGAAGGATGCAGGTATGGATGCTGCAGCTGGAGGGAACTAGCAAAAAATAAAGAGCAAAACCTTTGCATGAATTAAAATACCTTTCACATGCACAAGGTATTCATTTGATCCAATCCAATATGAGATCTTTCAGCATGCCTATTAATATCGAAAAAGACAATATCTAAAAAGACACCCGAAGCTGGTTCAGGATCCGGCAGCCAGCTTGATTACTGGGGCAAGAAGGTTTGAGCATATTACATTGATCCTGACCCAACTGCAATGGCTGACAAATAAGTTCTGGGCCCAAGTCAAAGTGCTGCTTTTGACCTGTGAAGCCTTAAATGGTTCAAGACCACAATACCTCAAGGACAGCATCTCCCTGTATAAAGCAACCCAGACCCTGCAATCATCATCTGAGGCCCTTCTTTATGTGCCTCCCTTATGAGAGGTTCAGAGGGTTGAAGCACTTAAATGGGCCTTATCTGTGGTGGCCCCCCTGTTTGTGGAATGCACTCCACAGCGGCGCTCACCTGGTGTCTTCATTACATATCTTTAGGTGGCAGGTGAAAAAAAATTCTCTACAACCAGGCCTTTGACTGATTAACATTCTATGGCCCTTTAAATGTGTTCATGAGATGGGGAGTTATTGGTTTGTTTTTGTTTTTATTCCTGTTTTTATTATGTATTTTGTGTTCTCATTTTGTATTTTTTTTAGGGGGGGTGAACTGCCCTGTGATATTTGGGGCTATAGAAATTAATAAATCATAATCACAATCATAAAATGATCTGCTAATTAATTCCCTTCTATTTCAGGTTCTGTTAATAGCAATTTTAGAATTATGTTTTTGAAATATTCTCGTTATTAGAAAACCTTTCAGAGCAGTGTTATAAAGGAATTGCACAAGAAAACCTAATAATGTAGCCTATCTCTATATAACAATAAAATGCTGTAACTGCCCTATAAGATACATACCTTGTTCTGTAGAATAAGTAGACTTCATAGCTCAAAGATTAGCTGCCAAATATTTTTTATAATAAGTAAATTAATTTGCCTAACAAAACAACTGGTAATGCTAGACTTTTTAGAAATTTCTAGAATCAGATCTATGACCAGAATTCACACTTTTGAATCATAGTGGCCTGCCTTGCTGCGGGATAGCAAAAAGACCATCCTTGGTCCTCTGTCTGCTTAAATTTGAATAGTGAGTTTTAGCAAACAAATATAGCAACCTCTATATCTCCTGATTTCCCACTTTTCCCACTTCTTTTCCTTGCTGTTCCTTGGAGCAATTTGTCCCCCAAGTCATCTCCTATTCAACAATGTTCACTGTTCTGTACTACCTATTACCCATTAAACCTTCATTACCCTCTTGGCCTTTTCACTTCCTTATCAAATGTTATTCCCCCCCCCCCCTTTCATTTTTGATATGTCTGGCTGTTAAGCTTATAAACCACAAGACAGAGCTCTTGTTCAGAGCTTGTTACAAAATTCCTATCACAATTGTGGTACTAAATAAAATCTACTTTTGCAAAGAATGCAAGGACAAGGAGGCGTACTAACGTGGCTCTTTACATGTGCAAGTAAAATTGTACACCTACTTCATTTTGGTAACTTGTCAGCTTAAGCACTTTATTACCCGTTATGTCCATATAGGGTAGAAACTTACATTGTGTCATCATTTATTCAGATTTTGCTGAAGCAGGACTTCTGAATTCCATAACAACTGTGTAATCATTCCAGCAATGCTGGTTTTATAATAAGCATATGCTTTGCGAGGTACATGTGAAAATGCGAGATATTGCACACATGATTTTTATTACGTTAGCTTCCATTTCCGGAAGCTTTCATTGATATTTTGAAGTGGAGCTCTGAGGGGAAAAAATGTGTTTAGCATCAGCAAAACATGAACGTCTCAGTTACAAAAGAAATGTTCATACATTTGCATAAAATTCTGGTGTTCACAAATGTTTCTTGAAGTTCATGTATGCAGGTTTCCCATGATGAATAGAATATTTAATATAGTGTGAGCGAAATCCTTTTCTCCATCATAAAGTAAGATATTTTTTTTTTTAAAAAAATCCTTTGTGCGGTACTATTCAAAGTATTTTTTCTTTTAATGGAGGAAATAATATTTGCCACAGTCAGCAGATGGTTGTCACATTTTGTTTTCAGTGCTCTTTACCACTTAATTTTGTTTTGTTGCAACATGAGAGGCTGCTGGTCAAGCATCTGCTATAGCTTATGGTCCAGAGCTGGAGCCTCTGATGATGGTACACATTGAGAATAGCAATAATCTAAAATAAATGTAATAAACAGTCCTTGAAAGCACCTGGATTTTTTTGTTGATGGTGTTCAATAAATGGATGAAGCTTCCACAGGGAAACAATGGCGTATAGTGTTTGATTTATAGGATTTTCCATGGTTTTAATGCCTGAAAGTAACACAGTTTTTAAATCTTCTCTCGTGCATTCTAGCTCATCAAGGTGCCGTACAGGACCAGCCATACCAGCTGCCAGTGGAAATCGATCCTCTCATAGGTCTGTCACTTCCTTCTCTCTTTGCGATTCATTAAGCTCTGTATGGTGGCCCTGAAGTGTAGATTACGGTTGTTTTTCACTTGCTGGTTGCTGGGAATGGAATTTTCCTGATAAACCATTTGCATGCAAATTGGAATGCAATGAGCTGTGGCTATGCTGGTATTTCATCAACTCCCCCTCATTGGTTTGCCTAATTTGAACAGGCCTAGGACGTGTGTCAGTGAAAATTAATATGGATGCCGTAATAATGTGTGATTGAGAATGCGCATGAAGTACTGTCAGGATAATATTGGGTCTTTTCATCACTCAGACTTGTTGATGAGCAAGAGCGAGGCATGTTATGATGAATTGGTGCTCCAGTAATGCGATGGAGCTCTTTTGCTGAGGAAATTTTCATAATAACAGTGGGATTCTTAACAGCACTGTGTTGTGAAAAATAAAACTGTGGTGCCAGAATTTCATCATTAAGGGAGATCAATCCTTTCTTCACAGGCCTGCTGTTCAGGCTGAGGGAATTAATGTGTAATTGCAGAACAGTTCCAAAGTCGAAATATATTGCTCAGCCATTTTTAGTGTTCAGGTACTAGTATTCTACCGTTTTTCCAGGGTATGGCAGACTTCAGGATCACAATCAGGAAAGTAAGGATATTGTTTCTCAGCTAGATAAATCATTATAATGCATTCTACCTCCATGTGGCTTGTTATGGTGGTGGTAATTCTTATTACCAAGAAGAAGGGCTTGTTTGTTTGCAAACCTTTGTTTTAGGCATTTGCAGTTTGGCCACCATAATTCATTATAGCTTGTGAATTTGTATGTATGACAGTTCTGAAAGGCATCACTTAGCAAGTACAATTTTTTCCTCCTCTTCTATGATTTAACTTTAGAAGAGCACAAAATTTATTTTCATAATCACCTCAAAATTCATCTGTAGCTTGATTTCTCAAACCTTCCTTTTATAAGCTCTTTAGTTATTGAATGCAAATAATCAGAATATTTACATTTAAAGACCAAGGCAATTGTCACAAAATATTTTGTCACATTATTTCAAGTTAGTCAAAGTGTATATGAATATAACTATAAGTGTATAATATACAACTATAAGTGTATAATATAACTACTATAGCTAGTGAAAAATTTATTAAGTGGTAATTGATTATTAGTATATGCACATATGAATACTGATATATGTGTCATGATTGGTGATGTGTAATAACTACATGAAAATTGTTGCAAGGTGCACTGTTGCTCCATTCACTCATTAACACTAAGCCAAACTATGGCTTAGCATGAACAAAGAAGTGTATGGGCTCATAGGAGATTGCATCCTCTTTGCCACCTCAGTTACAGCTTGTGGTTTGTCTGGAGCAAGACAAACAACAAACTCAAGTCTGGATGACATGCTAAACTAAACCATGGCTAATCTCACAGCAGCATACTTGCAGGAGGACCATAGTCAGACCAAAACTGCTATGATCTCCTCTCCAGGAGTCAACATGCTTACACTAAGTCATAGTTTGGCTTAGTGTTACCTGCGGACTGGGTCTATTTAGCTGACTGATTTATTTAATACAGATTGTCATGGTCAGTGAATGTAACCTTTGGCTACATCACAGAGTTATGATGCTGACATGCATTCCCTTCAGCATTTCAATGCAAATGCACAAATGTACATCCAGACGTTCAAGTGGTTTTCCATGAGCTCTTTTTAGTCAGCCTAAAAGCTATATTGTATGCTGCTATCCCTGGTTCAAGTGATAATGTTTTAGTTGTATCAAGAAATTATGTCTCCAACCATTTATTTATTTATTAGAACATTTATAGACCACCTTTCACTGTAAAATATATGGGTGTACATACAATAACACAGTATGCAGTAGGCATCCTAAACAAGAATTATATTTAAAGTCAGAGCCATTTGATTCATAATGAGTTCCCCAAGGAATGGAATAGTTTTAAATATACCCATACAGACATTCAATTACATAAAGCCTTATATTGCACATTTTAAAATGTGCAATACTGGTATAATATCATTTGTGGATGTCTACTTATTAGGAGGTAAAGTTTTTTATTTTAAAAACAAAACACAGCACTCCTTTTTAAAAGGAGATTAATACATTGATTAATTTAAGGGTTAACTTTCTGTAAACTGTCATTTGTTTCTACAGAGAACTGTGGAGATAAGAGAGTATCAGCAGAGGGCCTAAATGATAGTTTAACTCTTGCCCTTTAAAAACCAGTGATAGCCCTGTGAGTCAGGTTTCTGTTTTATAGACATTCTGCTCAGTTACAGGCCGATCAGGGGGCAGGATTTCACACAAATTGGAATTATTGTGAGGGGATGACTCAAGATGTCAGGCCAAGGAGAGCAGATGGGAGTCAGGTGTGTTTGGCTGTTGGTTAGCTCAAGAAAGGGCTGGAAGCTGGAGTCAGGCAGTAGACATCAAGGGAGTTAAGAAGTAGCTCAGAGAAGCTGAGAGGAATCAAGAGCTGAAATCATTGGCTAAAGCTGAGGAAGAAGGTCTGTGAGGAAGAACTTGTGACTTGAGGGACTGTCTTCAGGAGAGTTTTGCACTCAAGGACCAATGGGATTGCAGAGAGCCTGAGATAATGGTGGTTCCTGGACCCTGGAGAAGACTGCAGCAGAGTTTTTGACAGACTCTGGAGGAAAGAGGTCATGGATTTGCATGAAGACTACTCATGTAGCTCTCACTGCCTAGTTGAGGAGTGTTAGAGGGGAAGCAGCAGTGGTATAGTGAAATTGGCATTAGGTCTGAATAGTGGGAGGAACTGAAACTCACATTACTATCCTCTGAAAAAGAGCAGGAACCCTGTATTGCATTTGCCATGACATTTAAAGTGATTTATCGTTTAAACATTTATGTTTCAAGCAAGTGTAACAAAGTGAAGTTAACAGTGCAGTTTATTAAGTAACCATACACACAAACATCACCATCTTGTTTATATTAATACCTTTTGAAAATAAAGTGTAATCTTTTTTTTTCACATCAGCACTTTATGGTGGTGCATAGAGTATGATATTCCATTTGGAAGGGCACAGATTTCAATATACAACCCAGTATCACTGAAGTTCTGGTGAATCTGGTATTAACTCCCAGAATGTTTCTGAGTATAACCAGTGGTGTATGGAGGTTGTTAATTGTCCTAATGTGTATCTGCCAGAGTTATAACTCACCTGGTTGATTCTGCTGGATAAGCATACTTTGGAAATGCCATTGGTATGTAACTAGAGGCTTATAGAAGGTGCTTGACAATAAGATGGGGAAATTGTAGCAAAACGGTGGGGAAGAAGTGAACGGATTGGGGGTGGGTAGGAGGGAAGCAACAAGCATGAATGTGTGTGCATCAGTTTGACAAGGAATTAAAACTCGATTTGCTACTGTGTTAAATAATTATTTTCTCTTTTGTCTCTCCTCCCCCATCCCCTTCTAGCCAGCAATACGGGTATGCACAAGAGACAAATTACGGATCTCCTAGATCAAAGTATTCAAGTCCATTCTCAGTGTTTTGTCATCACTTCTGACAATCGCTACATCCTGGTCTGTGGTTTTTGGGACAAAAGTTTCCGGGTGTACTCTACAGATACAGGTACTGGATTCATTTCAAAAACTTTGGAGAAGGTTTTGCTGACTGTTTGCATTCTCCTTTGCAACTCAAAATCTCGTTCAGAGTTTAAAAGATAAACCATTCCCCGTTCACAGGATCTCAGTCTGATGTATGTGACACAGAGAGAGAAAAAGAGGAAAGAAGAGGAAACCAAGCAGATTTATTCAAGGAGATTATTGAAGAGTGAACTGTACCCCTTTCATACTGCAGGCAGGAAACACCACTTTAAAATGGTCCCCCCAATTAGAAAACACATTGCAAATTAAAACCAAAGAATTCCACAAGCTAGTACATCTGATGAAAGGTTGTAGCCCACCAGGTTCCTGTTGCGCTAGTTTTCTACTTGCATGGAAATGTTTTAAAGCATTAAAAATTGCTCACCCACAGTCAATGTTCGTCTGTTCTACTACCATTCCCTCCAACTTCTGCTACATATTTGAGACTAGGCTAAAGCATATTAGTTAAACTGGAACATAAAAATGTTGCTATTAAATGTGTCCTTGGACATGTGCTTAATAACTCTCAAAATGCCCTATTTGAGACACATGTGCTCTCTTGCACTCAACTGACTAAATAAGGGAGGGAGTGTGAAGCTGAATCACTTTGTTCTTTCCACATGAATCAATTATTAATAGTAAGCGTATGTGTATTTAAAAACAAAATATACCTTTTTCTTCCCTTTTATTATCCCATTTAAAGCAATGCTGTGTTGTGTTTACTGAACGTTCCCTGACTGCAGTTCTTTAAACAGCACTCTTTATTCAGATGGCTATTTTGCTTTTCATTTATTTTTTTGGAAATGATTAGCAAATGGTGATAGAAGGCATTGTGTAAATTTAGAAGTGAATGTTTAGCAAGCTGTGGGTTAAACCACAGAGCCTAGGGCTTGCCGATAAGAAGGTCGGCGGTTCGAATCCCTGCGACGGGGTGAGCTCCCGTTGCTCGGTCCCAGCTCCTGCCAACCTAGCAGTTCAAAAGCACGTTAAAGTGCAAGTAGATAAATAGGTACCGCTCCGGCAGGAAGGTAAACGGCATTTCCGTGCTGCTCTGGTTCACCAGAAGCGGCTTAGTCATGCTGGCCACATGACCTGGAAGCTGTACGGCGGCTCCCTCGGCCAATAAAGCGAGATGAGCGCCGCAACCCCAGAGTCAGTCACGACTGGACCTAATGATCAGGGGTCCCTTTACCCTTTATCTTTATAACATTTAAGTAAGATAGATGTATTGAATGATCAAGCTTGGATCCAAAGTAGCATGAGTCTTGGCTAGTGCAAGTTTCCCCACCCAGCTTCCACTAATTCTCCATTCCCATTGCACATCTCTGTGTTTTATCCCACCACTTTTCTGGAAGGCACCTAGAACACAAGAGCAAATTTTCAGTGGCTATAGTGGGTTCCACTTTGGAAAAGGGGCTGGAAAGCCCTGTTCCATGAACAGAATTCTGTTTGTGATCATCTGGATCCCAAATGCCACATAAAACAAAGAAACCAACTTCCTGTGATGATGATGATTTATTTATATGCCACCCATCTGACAGGGTTGTCCCAGCCACTCTGGGCAGCTTCCAACAAATTAAAACATACAACACAGTAAAACAACAAATATTAAAACCTTCCCTATACAAGGCTTCCTTCAGGTGTCGTCTAAAAGTCTGGTGGGAGGGAGTTCCACAGGGTGGTTAGACTACCGAGAAGGCCCTCTGCCTGGTTCCTGTAACCTCACTTCTCGCAATGAGGGAACCTCCAGAAGACCCTCGGAGCTGGATCTCAGTGAATGATGGGGGTGGAGACAGCCAGTTAAGACATCAGGGGAACAAAATTAGTTTGGTAATCTCGTATAATTTTTAATGAAAAAGATCAACATTAATATCTAGCGCAGTACTATTAAGTGTACAGTGGGAAAGTCCTGTTTTAGATGATGATAACTGATTGATAAGCAATTAAGAAATATAATAGAATGCAAAATCTAGTTTTGCTCTTTTTTCTTTTTCTATCTAGTGCAATGGAAAAGTCCTGTTTAAGATTATACTAACTGATTGATAAGCAATTAGGAAATATAATAGAAAACAAAATCTAGTTTTGCTGTTTTTTCCCCTTTTTAAACCAGCTTACTCTTCTGTTTAATTTATTTTTTAAAAAATACATGCAAATAATAGCTGGTTGTAGTTTTATATTTGGTTAACTCCCCATGCAAATACGTTTTCTGAGTTGAGTGTGAGGGGGAGAAATGAACAGAAGATGATGTGATCAGTAATAGGTAATGGCAAGCTATCACAAGTGTTGAATTCAATTATATTTTAGCACTTACGCTAAAAGAATCTTTTCCTTATTATATTTCAAGGGGGGGTATAACAGGAAATACCTTGAGCATAAATCACACTCTCTGAGTTTGGCTGGAACAGCAGAGCCACAATAAAACCATATTGCAGTGGTGGATGTTATTTTCAGACAACTTTTTCAATTCAGTAGTGCAAAAACTTTTCCCCTGTTTTATTATTTGCAGTACAGCTGTCATATAAAACATTAACTAGAAAATTTGTTCTGTCAAAAAAGGATGTCCTTCTTTGCACAATGAGTAATCATTGATGGTATGATGTAAAAAGCTGGAGTGGTATTAAAGCAAAAAAAAGTTAAGGCTGTCTTACAAAATTATCAGTAAGTAATTGAACAAAGAAAGGTGGCTGGACAGAGTGATTTCTGTTGCCCCATGCCTCTTGGGGAAGCTTTGTAGCAGGCTAGCAGAGCATGTGCTTTGAATAAAAAAGGTATCCGGTTCAATCCTTGGCATCTCCTGGTAGGGCAAGGAAAGATCCCTATCTGAAACTCTTGAGAGCCACTGCCAATCAGTGTGTTTGAGCAGGTGTGGGGAACCTTCTTCCGCTCCAGATGTTGATAAACAACTCCCATCAGCCCCAGAAAGTATGGCCAATGGCCAGTGAGAGTTGTATTTCAGCAAAGCCTCTCCTCTTCCTAGAGGGGAGGTGTTGTGAGCGGGAACACCTAGAGGGTGTTGTGAGCGGGAACACCTAGAGGGCCAAAGTTTCCAGAGTAGAGAATACTAAGCTAGATAGAGCAATGTTTTGACTCTGTATAAGGCCGTTTCCTTTTCCTTAACAAAAGCAAAATGAATGTTTGAGAAGCTGCTGACCGAGGTTTGAAAACAGAGAATGTTGTAGAATCATAGAATTGTAGAGTCAGGAGAGCCCACAGGGGTCATCCAAGCCAACCCCTGCCATGTAGGAAACCGTGTCCACAGCCATTCTTGGGATGGGCTCGAATCACTAACCTTCTGATTAATAGCCAGATGCACTGACCCATTGCATTGGAATTACAGTCATACCTTGGGTTGAAGTAGCTTCGGGATGAATATTTTCGGGTTGAGCTCCGCAGCGACCCAGAAGTAACAGAGCGCGTTACTTCTGGGTTTCGCTGCTTGCACATGCGCAGATGCTCAAAATGACGTCACACGCATGTGCGGAAGCGGCAAAACGCAACCCACGCATGCACAGATGCACAGTCGCGTCTTACGTTTACTTCAGGATGCGAAAAGGGCTCCAGAATGGATCCCGTTCGTATCCAGAGGTACCAGTGTAAAAGCAAAAACTAACTGAGATGAAAACTTCATACCTTTTCAAAGAAACAGCTATTAGGTTGAGTTAATTGAGAAATTAAAACAAATGAGTCTTGTGGTGCCTTAAATACAGATTTATAGAAGCATAAGCTTTTTCATGGGCTAGAGTTCACAAATAGAATGGGTATTTTGAACTAACTGGAAAAGGGTGAATAAATGATGGATCAACAATATGTTTCATGGTCCTGATCTAGGGAGGCAAGAAAAGCTTTTGGCTACAACTCTCTCACATTGCAAGCATTCTTGAAGAGACTTTAATAATAATAAGAAGAAGAAGAAGAAGAAGAAGAAGACGAAGAAGAAGACGAAGAAGAAGAAGAAGAAGAAGAAGAAGAAGAAGAAGAAGAAGAAGAAGTGTGAACACCTCAAAAAGCCTTTTGGAAGGACAATTATTATGATTTTATATCTTGCAGTTAGTCTGCCCTATGCTGGCTAGGAACTTGCAGGATGATTCAATGTATTTCTGTGTGCACAGAGTTCTACTCCTAAGCCAGAGCCCTTTGAATATGTTTGGTTCTTCATAATAACATACATAGATGCTTTCTGCTTACATACATTGTATCAAATTCATACCAATGCAAACTGGAACATATTTATATATAAACTGCAAGTACTAAATGGATTTTTAAAAAATCTAGGATAATTAAAACAATACCTCTATTTGAGTGCTATTGTTTTGTTGGCTGGCGTGATAAAAAGAAATCTGGGGACAATTTTAGCATTTCAGTGACTTTTAACCGCTTAAAACAAAGAAACTAAAAGTTAAAATGTCTGAGTAGAGTAAAAAGAGGCTACAACAGAGATTGGGAATGTGCGACTCTCTAGATTTAGGCATCCCCAACCTGCGGCCCACCAGATGTTTTAGCCTACAACTCCCATGATCCCTAGCTAACAGGACCAGTGGTCAGGAATGATGGGAATTGTAGTCCAAAACATCTGGAGGGCTGAAGGTTGGGGATGCCTGCATCTAGATGTTGTTCGACTCTCAACATCTTTCAACCCCAGCTAGCATGGCCAGTGGTTAGGGAAGATGGAAGTCTGGCACCACAGGTTCCCTACAGCTGGACTATCAGTGTTTTTTTATTCAGAAGGTGCCAGGTTGCAGATCTGATTGTAGATCTACATCAAATTACCCAGATATTGGGAATAATTTCTGAGTCCCAATGCGGTGGCATTCATACCTCACATTATAGCCAAAAAGGATCCCAGAGTGGCTTACAAAAAACATAGTAAAAGAACCCCTGCCCCTTAGGGAAACAATCTAAGTCATACCACAAGAAATAAAAGGCATGGAAAGGAAGAAAATGAAAAACAAGCTCAGGTAAAAGTTATTGAAGTTATAATGTGGTTTTATAGCCCTGTGTGTGCATATTCTGGGTGCCCTCAGAATTATTTCATTCAAAATTATGTCTTTTTCACCTGGCCCTAGTTGGCAGATCTTGGGGATAGAAAGCCACTGTCTTTTTGAACGGACATTTATGAGATAGATAGATAGATAGATGATAGATAGATAGATAGATAGATAGATAGATAGATAGATAGATATGTGATCTCATTCAGTATAAGGAAGCTTCACATCTTTATATACCTTATGCGAAGTGCACTGTTATATATCTATATTTATATATTGGCTAATGGCTGAAAAAAATGTGTTTTGTATATTCCAGGGAAACTGATGCAAGTAGTGTTTGGACACTGGGATGTTGTCACCTGTCTTTCTCGCTCCGAATCCTACATTGGAGGAAACTGTTACATTCTCTCAGGGTCTCGTGATGCAACGTTGCTACTGTGGTACTGGAATGGCAAAACCAATTGCATTGGTGATAGCCCAAGTGGTAAGGAAGGCCTTTGTTGTTAATTACTGTTTTGGGTTTTGTTTTTTTTGTAAATGGCAGACTTGTTGCATATGATATTTCAGTGCTGTTATACCTGAATTGCTGAACTGGGGCACGTTTCTTGTTTGGGGCAGCCCCCTAGATCACAGGTAATATACTGTTTTCCATATTTCTTGAGTGTGGTTACTGCAGGGCATACTGTTTATCCCAGCAAATAATTCTGCTTCTGTGGAGCCCTGTAGGTTAAGTCACTCTGAGACTTTTTTGTGAGAAACAAATGCAAATAGTAAATGAAAGAATGAATGAATGAATGAAATGAAATGAACAATATCCTTCACATCTATGAAGAGCTGTCATACTAGCCAGCCATACAGGCAACAGAAATACCGTATTTCACCATCTATAAGACGCCCCCATGTATAAGATGCCCCCTATTTTGGGGGACTCACATTTAAGAAAATGGGGGGAGATGTATCCGTGTATAAGACGCCCCCTAATTTTTGACATTATTTTTAAGGGATAAAACCTAGTCTTATACACGGAAAAATACGGTAAATTGATTCAGATCTCTTAGACCAAAGCAATTTTAAATGAACAGTCTTTTGGGAAGGTAAAATAATCTAAATGTATATACATTTCATATTTATCTGTAACCTAGACCATTACCTCCAAAGGTATGGGCAAAGGAAGGAAGATAAGAAAATATGTTTGCCATTGTGTGTGTGTGTGTGTGTGTGTGTGAGAGAGAGAGAGAGAGAGAGAGAGAGAGACAAGGGGGTATGCAAGAGAACTATTATTATTACTATTTCTCTACAATTTCAAATCCAATACGGTTGCTGACTGGGACAAAAATCTTTGGTTAGAATGTTTTTTTGCAACGGGGAAGTATTTAGCAGTCGCCAAAAAGACAAAATGGTGCCCATCTGATATGTAACAGGAGGGAGTTCCGTAGGATAGGGTACTGCCACACTAGGCCCAATTCCGACGTTGTGTGGAATGAATTTCTTGTTGTGATGTATCTTTTGCAGAGCACAGTGACTGGTTGCTCATATAAGGAGTAATACCAGCTCCTTGAACTTAGCCTGGTAGTTAATTGACAGCCAGTTAAGTTATTTAATATGATGGCAATATTCTGTCCCGCTGAGCAGTTGAGATGCCACATTTTCTGTTTCTGAGTCACCCTCAAGGGCAGACCCACACAGTACACTGTTTCTTCCAAGATAACCAGGAACACTCCCTCCCATAAGGATGCATTGATCAGAACCTCTTTTAGAAAGGGTTTTGAGGTCTGATGGGTCAATAAAAATTAAATTTATTTTTTTTCTCCTCTCTCTCTCATATGCCATCCTTTATTACAAGTGATCACTGGTGGGAACTAAGTTACATAGATGTCAATAAATCAAGATGTAATGGCATTTAGATTAAAATGAATTAAAAGGATTAGCAAGATATCTAAAAGCGGAATAGATAATATTTGTAGAGGAAGTTTTCATGGGGTTGCTAAATTACTCTGTTGCATATAATGGTTTGTCTTAAACTTTGAACATTCAATATGATACCAGCTTACATATGTGTTAGCCATTTATATTTCTTCAGTATGAGCAGCTTCAACACATAATGGTATTCTGGACAACAAAGGGTTCCTTTAAAATAAATTACTGCACATGAAAGCTGTGTCAAACTTTAGCACTGTTGCAGCCTTTAGGAAGTATCCTTTGTTTAAAGCTTCCATTCCTGTCTTTTAAAAAGTTTTTGCTCTCTATAATCAAGCATCCTAGAGCGACATCTACTGGTAGTGATGTGAAATTCCATAAAACAATCCATGTCGTAGAAAAGTCAGTGGTAGAAATGTTACTTTCAGTGTTGAGAAATCAAGGTCTTGTACTCCAGAACAATCACATATCTCAATCATGCTTCATGGTTGTTTATAATATTTTGTCAAAGCGTTGTCAATCAGCAGAGCCATACTGATTAGTCACTTGCCGTCAACAAGTGACTGTTGAAAAGTCAATACAGTCGTACCTCGGCTCCCGAACGCTTTAGGAATCAAACGTTCCGGCTCCCAAACAATCAAAAACTGGAAGTGAGTGTTCCGGTTTTTGAACTTTTTTTGGAAGCTGAACGTCCAGCACAGCTTCTGCTATTGTTTCCGGCGCGCCTGCGCAATCGGGAACCAATCGGAAGCCGCGCCTTGGTTTCCGAACTTTTCAGAAGTTGAACGGATTCTGTTCGACTTCCAAAGTACATCTGTATTCAGTTAACATGTATGGTTGTGAATTTTTCTGGATGTTGCTATCTTTTTTCAAATTGCTTTGAAGTGTTTTTTTTAACAATCAAGCAGTGTATAAATTTTATGAAATAAATATCACGCAACAGTGATGACCGAATGCAGCAATATTTATTTGTAGTTATTCTGACGAATAGTCATGTAGCAGACACTTAGGTGTGTGGCTTCCTTTTTCTTTTTCGTTTAAATTTCCGACCACAATACTGAGATGCATATATGTACTTTTCAGCCATAGTACACTTTCCGTACCTGAATGTCTTCTGAGATTGTGTTACATTTTCCTACCTTTTCACACATTTACTGTGTCCAATCTACACCTTTGAATCATCAATGCATATGGTTCACTAAGCATCTCTTTCCAAGTTTTACAGCAGTGAGGGCCAACTGGACATTGCAAGGAATGTAATGCCACTTATCACACCTCCTCTCAGATGTTCTCCAAGTAATTTCTTGTAAAAGGAACATAGAGTATTTCCCCATCCTCACTCTTCATTAGCTGCTACATTTGGACCAGATAGTCCTTCAAATAGAGGATGTGTTCTAATAGAGAATTGTTCTCTTGTCCAAGTAGGGATTATAACTACTTATACAGTGGTACCTCGGGTTACATACGCTTCAGGTTACAGACTCCGCTAACCCAGAAATAGTGCTTCAGGTTAAGAACTTTGCTTCAGGGTGAGAACAGAAATTGTGATCCGGCGGCGCGGCAGCAGCAGGAGGCCCCATTAGCTAAAGTGGTGCTTCAGGTTAAGAACAGTTTCAGGTTAAGTACAGACCTCCGGAACGAATTAAGTACTTAACCCGAGGTACCACTGTAGTTTGAAAAATAAGTGAATGGAGAAGGTGGGGAAGAATGGAGGCAGAAGTGCTGAATCATATAATGTATACTGCAGAACCATTCAAGAAAATAGAAGGGTTCCTTGTTTATGAATTTATTTAGTTTACTGGCTTTTCTGGTTTGTATTTCACATCAGAAATGTGATTAGAAGTGACCATTGTTGCCTTACAATGACATATAGTATTTCTCTATTGGATAGTTAATATGGGCAGTAGCCTATGAACACAAGGATTTCTATTTATGCAATGGGACTTTACCCCCCCCCCCACCTTTGCACACCCCCACCCTCCCCAAATATGCTCTGGAGAGTGGGGGGGGGGGCTCTCCTTGAAGAAATGTAGCAGAAATCCTTGCACTGGAGAGACCTTGACTCAGGACCACATTGGATGCATCTCCCTATGTCCTTCATGGGAAGAGTTGTTCCCACCTTAGAATCATAGAATCATAGAATCATAGAATCATAGAGTTGGAAGAGACCACAAGGGCCATCGAGTCCAACCCCCTGCCAAGCAGGAAACACCATCAGAGCACTCCTGACATATGGTTGTCAAGCCTCTGCTTAAAGACCTCCAAAGAAGGAGACTCCACCACACTCCTTGGCAGCAAATTCCACTGTCGAACAGCTCTTACTGTCAGGAAGTTCTTCCTAATGTTTAGGTGGAATCTTCTTTCTTGTAGTTTGGATCCATTGCTCCGTGTCCGCTTCTCTGGAGCAGCAGAAAACAACCTTTCTCCCTCCTCTATGTGACATCCTTTTATATATTTGAACATGGCTATCATATCACCCCTTAACCTCCTCTTCCCTTTGTGTATGGGAATCATGTCATGTCCCAATCACTTGCTTGTTCACAGTGGAAAGCTCCTCCTATCCCCTCCCCCCCCAAATGATTAGGTTGTTTTTAGTCTATTTTCCCATTTGTATTCGTGTTTCAGAATTGTGTACAAATATTTGCTAAAAGTGTTCGCCTGGAATGTGAAGTGAGTGGGAAAGTGTGCGTTGACCTTTATCACACACCCTCTTCCACCTCCGTCACAAATACTTATAATGGTGGTTTGCTTAGTAGATTGCCAGCACGCTAGCTGTGTTTTAAATTAGATGGAGACCAGCTTTTCAGTGTTGCTGTGTTCAAGCTCAGGTGTCACTAAAATGATACGCATGAAATTATCCAGAAGGACCAGGATGGTTTAGTACTCCATGATGGAATGCAGGCCTTCATATTTCAGGCAAAACAAGGCTCTGTTTACTGCTTATAGGCTTGATGTTGGATGTTGTAAAAGGAATAATATTCATATGGTAAATGAATAAAAATATAACGTTTTCCATATGTGTAGCACTGGAGTAATACGCTTAACATATAACATTTATTTACCTTATTAGATGTTCAAGCTAGTTTCCCTCTCCTAATCAACAAAGATATGCTCTCCATAGATCCATTTTGATTGTCTAATTTTCTTTTGTCAGTGCTGTTCTTCCAGTGGGCCAAAGAGAGAAACTTCAGAATAATTTCCTCAATTAATTTCTTAACTTAAGAAGTTGCTCTGTATAAATCTGAAATGGGACATTCTTTGTGTTCCACTTAATGTAAATGCTAATATTGGCCGTGCTGATTTGACTATTTTTAAATCGTATTGTGAGTCTAAAGTACGCAGGTTTGAGAACTCCTTATTCAGCCACAGGACTATAAAGGTCCTCAGAAAAAAATCAAGTTTGCTTTAGTTATAGCTTTGTATTAGCTAGTACCTATTCCTCGTTTGTTTTCACAGACTTTTATTTCTGATTTCGAATGTTAAAACCACCTGTTTGAAAGGAAGAACTCCTGCCTCATAAAGATTGCATCAATACTTTAATATCTGTATGTTTTAAAATACTGATGCACCATTTGTGGTATTATACTATATTTTCCCCCCTTTGAATTCATTCATTCCCGTTTCCTTTCCTTTAAAAAAAATAACTTTGAACCAGCTTTCTTTAAAAAGAAAAAAACCCTGGCTAATAAGTGTATCTGGAATTATTTATAATTTTATTTATGAGTTATAATAGCAGTCTGTTACCAATCTCAGTGTTCCTGAACTAGCTATATATGATCATATTTCATATTTCTATGTTTAGAAGTTCTTAGTACACTCATTTTCAGTTCCTAGATCAAATTTTTAAAAGTCAACTCTTTTTGAACATTTAGGACACAATATGAAGAGGGTGGGGACCCCCATAGAATATAATAGGGCCCTGTTTTCTCTCTGCTTATGGTGCGTGTTCTTTGGCAGAGGATGTGTACACAGGGCCATTTAAACTGGATTTATTGCATCTTACATGTGCATGCTTTTCATGTCATATCATATGCACAATGTTGTCCTCATCCAAATGACAGCCTCCACTTTCCTTCCATTCAACTAGAATTTCCTGCATATAATGTGGGGTTTTTTTTGGGGGGGAGGGGTGTCCAGCATAAAATTGCATGTTACCCAGTTGTCGACGGAAGCACATTGTGTGGGTGTGGTGCTTTTTTTAAAAAAGTGTGTTGTTGCGATATTTTCCTAGGTGCCATCTCTCACCGCATACCCTATTTCTGTTGTTGAGGGATACCTGGGTGGGCTGCTGGTGGGGCCGAGCACAATGCACTCTCCTTCTGCTTAAGCTGCAATTTTGTGCAAGTCTGGTATAGGAAAACTTGTATCTAAAAAATAAACAAGAGTTGTGTGCTCAGGTGAACCAATGCATGCCCACAATGGTCTTAAGGTTTTTGGAATTCAGGGCGGGTGGAGAAGTACTAATTATGGGGAGGGGGCAATACCACACAGTGCAAATACAGCCCACTAGTCCACTAGTGTGAATGGGAAGCATTGAGAGTGCTCACATGCGGATGAATATGCACAAAAACACACACAGGGGAGGGTGGGGAAATGGCTCTGCAGTCCTATGTGCACATTAACGCTTTGGGATATACACAGCCTGAAGGGAAGGACTGGACAGGGGTATAAGAAGTGTGTACAGACCACACATTCCCTGTATGAACCTGACATGCTTTCTGCATGCGTGCTTGTTATGCGCCACTTGGTCTCTGGTGGGGGTTCTTCTACACGTGCCAGCATTGGGAAGGTTTTAGCTTATATTTAAACATTCAGCTATTTATTTATAAAATTTATACACCTCTTGATTGTAAAAAAACAAAAACAAAACTCAAATCTTATTAGACATTCACAGTTTTGCTTTAAAATACTTTCAAGGGAGTTAAACTGAACAGCAGATTTTGTTTATTTAACCTAACCTTTTAAGATACGTTTATAGCAGGAGTCAATAAAAATAGAGAAGGGTTGTTTTATTTAATTATATTTTTATGTTGAGACGTAAAAAACAAATTAATTGCTTTTGTAATATTGAAGTGCTAGGGGAGCCTTACAGTTGTAGAAAAATCAGTTATCTACATGAATTAGCTTTGAATAATAAATAGAGTCATGTTATGCTTGGTTTAGGAGAAGCTAGATTTTAAAGTTAAAAAAAAAATAGAATTAGTAGTGGTTTGTAGATGAAATGTAGGTTGGAAGTCAACATTCATAAGGAGTCTGCTGGATTGATTTAAGATGTATGGACCACTATTCACATTCGGTTGCCTCTCCAGATTCTCTTTCACTTTTTCTCTATGAAATTTAAGCCTAACAGAATGAAACAGCAGATACACTTCATAATCAAGCAAGGAACAAACTCTCAAGAAAATTTAAGTAATTTCCATTTTTTTCTAGTACAATATTACTAGCCGTACAGAACTAATCTCCTTTTACGCTCTAAGGTTATGAATTCTTTGTTTTAATTCTGTAAGAGTTATAACTTATGCAAACAGTTAGTAGGAAGGAAAAGGATTCTACAGAACGGATTTGGTTTTTGTGTGTGTTTTGTAACTCTTGAAGTAGCGTAATTTCTCTATTTTATATGATTTAGAAGGTACTCTCTTTGTTTTGTGAATGTTGTGTTAAATACCAAGTTCAAGTTATAGGTAAAGCTTTAACAATGAGCTTGAGGCCGTGTTAAATATAGTGTTGCCCAAAATAAATCTGCAAAACAGTTTTGGATATTAGAACAGGATTTGGGCTTTCTTTAATTTCATTTGACTTGTTCATCTTGCTTTAAGGATCTCCATAAAGATGTACTCAACATTCTTTTCAGGCCTTCATTAAAGCTTGGATCAGTGGTCGTAAACCTGCTTAAGGGACAAAGCCTTGCCTTTCTTTGAAGTCACTTCCCTGGGATTTCAAAGAAGACATAGAAGCCAGTTCCCCCAAAAGCAGTTCTGAAAAGTTTGAAGTGGTGCCCCTTAAACCAGAAGCAAAGTTATTTTTCCCCCTTTTCTTTGCTGAAAACCATGACAATCTTCTGAGGTACTAAGAATTTAAAAGCTTTTTAAAGAAATCTCTTCTGCTCTACAATCAGCTTCTGAGTTGACACCATTATTTGGAAAACCAGAAGCATGAAGAACCCTAAATGCTTAACATTTTTATCAAAGGAATCAGTCTGACTTTTCAAAGGACTCCTGTTCCATAAGGCTACATTGGTGCTGAGAACGAAGGTTAGACAAACTTTCAATAGCCTTTTAAACATACCATTGCTACATCAATGTAGGCAGCCTGTGTTAAAATTGTAAATACAGTTCATCTTATTAAAAATATTTAGTTAATTTCTTGTGCATCTGAATTAATTATATATATATTTGAAACATAAAATTGCTAAACTGGTAACAACTCAAATAACATTTGATGTGCAAAAATGAATTATGTAGTCACAAGGGAAATACATGTGGAAATTGGCTGGAGTCCAGACACTTAGTAACGTATATGACCTTCGGGATTGTGTCTGATGTTGTATTTTTCAACCTATGTTTAATTTATTTCTTCTGAAGATTTTACATTTGAATCCTTGGCATTGCAACATCATTTAACGTCCAAACTCTTTAAGTCCATCCAACTGCCACTCTTTTCATATACTCTAAGCTCAGAACGGGAGAGGGTGTATATTTGTCTGGATGGATCTATTGTTGCCTCTTCCTTCAAAAACTTTTGTGCTGTTGGTCATTCCTAGGTAATATGAGCTGTTAATACTTTTAGAGTGCAACAGACTTTGAAAACCCTGAATGTAACTCGTGCCAATAATGCAATTACAGTCAGAGCTCATTCCAGGCCCTCCTTAATCTGAAAAGGACTGGGCATGCAGACTCAAAATGTGCTTGGGTACTCTATGCTAGATGAGAGTGGTAGCACTGCTGGAGTGCCAAACCCTTTGTTGGTCTTAGGTCCATACTAATTTTACTGCCATTTTGAACTGGGCTTACTACAGTGCCTCCTTCTTATCCTGTATGGCAAGGGTGGAGAGCCTCAGGTCTGGGGGCCAACTATGACCTTCCAGGCTTCTCTATCTGGCTCTCAGGACTTCCCCAGGCAAGCCCCCCTCCTCCCTCCTTGAATAGTTTTGCCTGATGGAATGTGTCCTGGTTGCCAATATGGAGAGAGGTGTATGGTTGTGGTTATATATAAACTTCTGGTTTTTGCATGGCTGGAATGTAGCCCACGTGCAAAGAAACATCCCTCCCTTCCTTATTTTGCCTCTGGTCCTGTTTGCTATTGGCTTGTGGCCTGTGGAAGATTGCTAGCAAGGGAATGCAACCCTCAATGAGTTTACTTTACCCACTTTAAGAAATGGAAGCTTTGAGCAGTAGCCTTAAGTTGCCATTTGCATGAAAGATGAGTGCGCTGTCATTCTTCACGCGAAAGAGAATAATAGCGAGTGGCTATGTCATCCCATGGCCCTTTTGCAGCATCTGATCTTGCCTAAGGAATGAGCTACAGATTGCTCTCAAATAGCTCTAACTCAGCTCCTAGGAACTATTTATAGTCCTATATTCATCACACACAGCATGTGCTGCCACAGCTAGCCATGCCATGGAAGCAAGAGGACACAAAATGAAAGGTAACTCAATGATCTCAGATACATATCAGTCAACCTTTCACACAGCAATTGTACCATTGTATGTTTAAAGAAGGACTTTTTGGTTAAACCATGCACATTCATGTCAGTAGTAAAAAAAAGTACTGCTTTTTTAAAAATTACTTTAGCTGCGCCTTAGATCAGGAAAGATCAGCAAACCCCTCTTTTTTATAAAAGCGTAGTGACTGTTCACAGTCACCTAAGCACTGCCTAATAAACATAAGGAGATATAGTAGGGTTCCTGCTCTTAGGCTTTTAATATGATTTCCACCACCACCCCTCCTGAACTGTCTGCCATACTTCCTGGATTTGAGTGTGCTTTGCCAAATCTTCCATAAAATAAAAGCTTTTTAAAAATTTATGGTGGCTATTTTAAAATTGTGTAGTTTGAAAGAGGGAGCAGGGTTGAGTTGCAGTAAAGTATTGTTTTTTCCTTGTTTTTTTTAAAAAAGCACTTTTCTCGGAAATAAAATTAAGTCTAGTTTGGCATACAGCAGAATAAAAACATAGCTTGAACTCCAAGTTTGTGTTCTGGTTTGTTGAAATCGATTGAAGTTTTGCCCAGTATTTCAATAGGATATGCATTGTACCCATGTAGGAAGCTGCCTCTTACCATGTCAAGCTGGGGACTTTCATACCATCTGCTATTTTATCCTTTTAGCAGCAGATATGAGGGTTGAATCCTAGCATGAAACCATTCTACCACTGAGTTGTAATGCCTCCCTGATCCAATAGTTCCTTGTACGATGCAGGTCTGATCCTGTCAAATGGCAAAGTGAGACCGTTGCCTCAGGTGATAGATACCGATCAGCGGCAGCTATGTCTCCCAGCCATTCCTCCTGAGAACTTTGGCCATTCAACTTAGTTGGCCAGCAGAGTCTTGCTGCCCTAAGGTAGCAAGTGGAGGATGCTACCCTGTTGCCAGGGTTGGATTCAACCATCAACCCTGGGTACAGCAAAAACGATGGGGCATCTTATACTTTGCCTCAGGGAACCTAATGTCTTGAGCAAGCCTTGTATGCATGCCAGCTTTGATCTGTTCATGGAATTCCCTGCCCTGCTCTCCCCATACACCCCAAAAGGAGTTCCTTATTAATTTGCCCATTTGCAGATTCTATGGAGAAGGAACCATTGCTGTATACAAACAAAAGCCCGCATAGGCTCATTGACCTAGTTTAATTGCTTTTATTGGACCATGTAGTCATATTGACTACATACAAACACCTCATAGGTAAGGCTTATTTTACCAGTGTCTCTGTGAATTGAGCATTGTGTGTTAAAAACGTTCCATTATGTGTTTTATCTTGGCTGCATAGAACTGTGTTGTGCATTTACTGGGGGGCAACAGCATATGACGCAAATAAATATCACAACACTATCAATGGAATTTGCACTACTGCAGGTGCCACATAATACCCATTCCGGATTTGTAAGAATGTGATCATTTAATGCAGCAGCGTCTACACTTTGGAACTAGCTGCCTATTGAGATCAAGCAGGTGCCTTCCCTGTACTGTTTTCAGTGCATGCTAAAAATATTCTTGTTTAGACAAGCCTACCCAGATGCTTAGAAAGTTGAGGTAATTTTGATTTGTTTCAGTATTCTGACTTTTGTAAGTTTTAAAGTATGGTTGTGAATTTTTCTTGATTTTACTGTTTGATCTTTTGTAAACCTCTTTGAAGTTTTTTTTCCTCCACCAATCAAGCAGTGTGTAAATTTTATGAAATAAATAAAATAATTAAGTGTGACAAAGGAATTTCTTTCTTTCTTCCCATTGAAGGTGAATTTGCCACTCCTCGAGCAATCTTGACAGGTCATGACTATGAGATTACCTGCGCTTCAATTTGTGCTGAACTCGGCCTGGTAATAAGTGGTTCTAAAGGTAAATTTTGTTGCAGCCTTTTCTAACTCTACTTGGAAATGTTTTTTCCCCCTTGAAAGCTGAAGATTAGTACTTTTTAGGCTATGAAAGTTAAGTTTATTCATTTTTCTTATACAAATCTTTTATCTTCAGCAATTTTGAAAAGCTAAGCAAAGCAAATGAACAACTAGCAAGACAGACGAAATGTTACATTTCACCGTTTAATTATGAGTCCCACGTAGTGCTTTGTAGAGACTAACCATGTCTAATCGTCAGGGGACAGCTTTTTCCTCTCTTTCTGTTGTGTCCTGACCTCTGCCTGGAGTGTACCAGTGCTGCAGCGTAAATTATGTCATTTATGTTTTATGTTCCAATAGAAATGGACACTGGGTTTTCCTCATGTATATTCTCACTGGTACTGAGAATATATTTGTATCGGTTATATGTTCCTGTGCTTGTCCACAAATCACCTCCCATGCTAGGTGCAAATCCCTGTGGAAAATCCTTTTCCTTCCATTTTGTTTGCAATGTGTGTGTGAGGGGGAGAGATATTTTCCTGGAACAATATAGTCATACCTCGGGTTGAATGTGCTTCGGGTTGAGCGTGTTCGAGTTGCGCTCTGTGGCAACCCGGAAGTAACGGAGCCGCTTGCACATGCGCTCAAAATGACGTCATGCGGATGTGCAGAAGCGGCGAAAAGTGACACGCGTGTGCGCAGATGTGCCGTCGCTAGTTATGTTTGCTTCTAGATGTGAACGGGGCTCCGGAACGGATCCCGTTCATATCTAGAGATACCACTGTATCTACAAGTTGATCCATTGGTCCTCAAAAGCAGAAACTGTGTTGATCCATTGGTCCTCAAAAGCAGAAGACACAGTTATTCTGGATATACAGGCCTCTAGTGTTCAGAATGTTCAACCAAGACCAGCCAGAATAGAGTGGTACTATTACTTCTCTTGATCTGGACACTATACATCTGTTGATGCAGCCTAGAATAGCATTAGCTTTTTTTTTGCTGCTACATCACACTGTTGACTCATGTTAAGCTTGTGGTCCACCAAGACCCCTAGATCCTTTTCACATGTACTGCTAGTAAGCTAGGTGTCCCTCCATCCTATATTTGTGCATCTGCTTCTTCATGCCGAAGTGCAGAACCTTACATTTGTCCCTATTGAAATTCATTTTGTTAGCTTGCACCCAGTTCTCCAATTTGTTAAGGTCATTTTGAATTCTGACTGTCTTCTGCAGCATGGTTCTGTTAATACGGTAGGACTTACTTCTGAGTAAACATGCATAGCAAGGCACCATTTTCCTTCATTTACTACTAGGGTGTGGAGCAGTTAGTTTTAGGGAAGGGGGCGTGTGGTAGGATTTCTCACTGCCTAGGTTCAAATATTCACTCACCTTACTGGGTAAATTGTGAGGATAGAATGGGGAGGAGGAGAACCTTGAACTCCTTGGAGGAAAGGCGGGAAATAAATGTAATGAATAAATAAGAATAAATAAGTGAACGTAGCCAGTCACACACACTAGGTGGCTGTGAGGATAAAATTGGGTAAAAACATGCACATTGCTCTGACTTGAAGGAATGGCAAGATATACATGTCTTAAATAGAGTTTTAATGACACTGCCGCATTGTCTAAGCAAACCAGCTTATTTTCCTGTTATGATCACAATTAATCAGAGAAAGCCAGATCTACTTTGCTAGCATCTGTAGAAAGTGTTAACGTTTTTACCTTTTTCCTCCTCTTTCATCAGAAGGACCATGTCTCATACATTCTATGAATGGAGATCTACTGAGGGCGTTAGAAGCACCTGAAAACTGTCTGAAAGCAAAGCTTATCCAGGCATCAAGAGAGGGTCACTGTGTCATATACTATGACAATGGTCACTTCTGCGTATTCAGTGTGAATGGGAAACTGCAAGCGACTATGGAAACTGATGACAATATAAGGGTGAGCATTTTAAACTTCATTCCGTGTGCAGCATCGTCATAATTCCATATATTTGAAGTCTTATACTTCAGTGTTTTCTCAGCAAGTGATAAAAAAAGAAGAATGAAGACACAAAACTTTGTTGTACCTTTCCCTACTTATCTGTTTGCTTTGTAGTACAAAAGACCTTAAGAAAAACTAATTAAAACAGGAATGAGGAGCGTCTTTAGCCTGGCAGGCCAGACTTTTTTATTTCTCCCACAACCTGCAAGCCAACTTTGACAGATGAGTGGGATCATCCACCTGCCACTCATCCGTGTCATAATGATATCAGTTGGTTGGCAGGTAGGTTGTTCTGTCCATGTGTCAAAGTAGACCCATGGGAGTGGGGGGAGATGCTCACCATGCAGGATTAAACTCAGTGCAGGGAGTTCAATCCTTCTTTCCCACAGGGTTCAGGTGCGCCAGCAAGTTTGCTGCAGAAAACTCACTGGCACATCGGAACCAAGCAGGATTGAACTTTTGGATCAGCTGGTGCATGGGGCCAGCGACATAACAAGCTGATTTTTGTGTAGAGGAGAATCACGCTCTAATTGTTTACAGATATAATTATATGGGGGAAGTGCCTGTAACTTGTTTCACATGTCCACCTGCATTAAATGTATTATCAATTCATACTTTATACTTGCCATACTATTCATAATTCACAGCCAAGTGGTTGTGGTAGTGTTACCATAGCCCCCTGGTACTTAGTGTTTTTAACTTCCTTTTCCTACAATAACTGTGCTGATAACGTGTCGCTTTCCGTTGTGATTATGTTGTCAGCTAGACCAGTAAATCTGTAAAATATCTCACAATCCCTTGGCTGGCTAAAACAATTTCTGTAGTGTTTGTCATTCCCAAGGTTTCAGGAGTGTCGCTTTATGCAATGGAAATTCTACTCTCTGTAGACCAGCATTACACACAAACCAAGCCATTATTTTCCCGCAACAGTCCCACTTGGATTTAGTCTTAAACAATCCACAGTCTTTCCCCCAGAGCTTCTGTACTTTATCATGCTGCAAGGAACGCGGCAACAGGATGATTAAAACGAGAGTGTTCAAAATGTCTCTGCCCACAGGCACTGGAGTCCAACAGTTTCACATTCTGATGGTAGTAGAAAAATTGAGTGTGTTCAAATTGTTCTGATATATATATATATATATATATATATATATATATATATATATAGTATCTGTGGGCTCAGTTTGCACAGCCAACAAAGTTGAAGCTTTCAGTTGTTCTATTCAGACAGTATAATCTTCTGATTTACTGTCTTGTATACAAGTACAAAAAAAATGCTACCAAGAGAACTTTTAGGCAGTCTGGATATACTCAGGGCCTAATCAACACATTCCACCTGTTTTTGCTTTAAATATTGTATTGCTCAGTGGAACTTAGGCTAACAGCATATCACAGCAGATCTGCCTTGCAATGTTTAGATATCTTAATGAGTAACTTAAATCTAAGTCGGCAGGCCGTCCAGAGAACTAAAGTTATTCTATCCTAAACAAGGCCAGTATGCTATTCTGCCCAAAGGAACCAATTTATTTTTCTTTCCTGAGTCTGTTTTGAAAAGTGAAGTATCTAACTGGCTCTTGCTGCTTTATACCAATGTTGTCATGCTGACAGGTCTGCTTTTTCAGAATAGTGGTCTCTCACAAATCTGAGTTTTGAGACTGTTTGAGGGGAGTGCAAGTCAGAAACAAATGAATATGGAAGATTCCTTAAAATGTATGCTTTGGAAGATTATTTGCACATCTGAACTATATACTGTATTGGAAAAAAGTTGAGTTGTCATTAGGTTACCACTTAGTAGAAACCAAAGGTATTTTCATAGTGAGGCAACATCAGAACTTTAAACCGCTTCTTGAGATAAAGAACATCTTTTATATTCCAAATCCTGAGGGCAATATTGTGAAACTGAAACATTGACAGACTTGCCCCCACTCCCAAACCAACATATATATTGGTCTATCAATGTCCCCCCCCCCCCATTCCCATCTAGGTGACTCAGTAAAATGCCACATCTATTAGTAAAACTATAAATCCCATATTTTATTTAATCAAGAGCACAGAAATTTGCTGGATTCATTGGTTGTAGAAGAGTTCAAGATTAATGGCTTTAATTTGCCTTTTAATATAGCATTTCTCTGATAAAAAGCCTCCAGTATAACATTCAAGTGAACCATAACCATAAGGTTAATGGATTTTCATCAGATGAATTTTATAACTGTAGCAAATAATTATTTGTCATGGTCTTCACTGCAATTTCAAAAATACCCTTAGGAGATTGCCATTTGTGAAATGAGCAAAAAATGGATATTGATTTTGCTTATAATGAATAATCTTTTTAGTAATTGTATTTGGTTTATTAGATAACGTGAGTGCAGCATTTTCTTTTAAACAATTTACTGCCTCAGCTTCATCATCCTTCCTGCCGTCTTCATTGTCATTTGTTAATGTATAATGTACCTGATGTGCTTAGATTCTAAGGGCAAGTACAGTTTCTTTCTTAGGTGAAAAATGTGTAGCACGTATTTGGGACTTATCATAAGAAATAACAACTACCATGATAAGTAATTTAGCCATACTGCAGTTTATACTGAGTTGAAGGGTTTTGATTATTCTACTTTTAATTTATAGCAATTGTGGGAAAAGGTTTTATTTATGAAAAGCTAATGAAAAAATATTAGAAGCTAAATTTAGAAGTTAACAACTTCTAAAATTAATTAGAGTTAACTTAAAAGTTAAACATTTTCACTTTCAACTATTTAAAATGTAAGTGAAAAAGAGTTAATGGTTAAAAGCTAAGTTGAGCTGAAGAAGGTTCTTCACCCTGAGTCTGGGAGGATGGGGCCCTGACTAACTCCAGCTACAAAAGCTGAGGCTGCTGAACAAACTATTGGGCTGGGGTATTGTTTTTGTTGCTGCTTTTGATATTATTTATATTTATCTTTTGTAACTTTTAGTTTTTCTTATGATTTATGTGGAAATTGTTCAATTTGGTTGTGTTCTTTTTGATATTTTATGTATTGTTTATAACTACTTTGGGTAGTAATTTTACTACCCAATACAAACTTTTTGCTTTGTACTTATGTGATTTTCATGTTGGAAGCCACCTTGAACATGGTTTGAACTATGGGAAGGCGACATACAAAATAAGATGATGCATGATGTATAGCTCAGTCAGTAGAGCATGAGACTCAGAGTTGTGGGTTTGAGCCCCACATTGAACAGAAGATTCCTGCATCGCAGGTGGTTGGACTAGATGACCCTCATGGTTCCTTCTGACTGTGATTTTCAACTCATATCCCAAGGAAATAGATTCTTAACAGAGCATGAGGTGCTCCCATGTATGAGTGTGAGGCATTAGTACTCGACTGGCGGGGCTGACATCTACCAAAAGAGAATGGCATGATGAAGGAGAAACCTATGCCAGCGTAGCTCCTGAAATGGTGCAGATAACGCTGCTTCTTTTAGCTCTCTCTGATTATTCCCATCTGCTTGCAGAGAGATACGAGACAGGCAAGGTTATGTTGCTGGCTGGAATGACTGTGCTGTGTAACTTGAGGAGACGGAGTCCTCTGAAAGAGTGCAGCAGTTTCCCATGCAATAACCTTTGCAGTTTGGCCTTGAAACTATGTGTTGACATTGTGCCCACATAATGCACCCATAATTTAACAAGCAAATATGTTAAAAGATTATCAATAGCAACTTTCAGCCTCCAGTTAACATGTTGAAGGTTTTCCATTCAGCACTCCCAGCTATAACCAGGGGACAGTAAAAGTTACTCTGTGAATTTTATTTTATAGCATGTAATATGGCTTATAAGAAAATAAATGCTGCCATTGTCTGCAAGTTTGAGTTAAGTCCTCACTGTCCAAATAAGCAATAATTACAAAAATATTGACTTGTATATTTTGGAACAATTAATGGAAAGGTTGTGATCATGGTATTATGTGTTTTATCTACTCTCCGTCTGTATATGCATTTGCAAATCCTGCATTTGTAATGAAAGCATTCAGCCTTGTTGGATGATAATTAACACATGGAAGAAAGAATGGAATGACTAAAGTTGTTCTTTTAACAGAAGTCTTGCCTTTTCTTTTTCTAGGCAATTCAGCTGAGCCGGGATGGACAGTACCTCCTTACAGGAGGCGACAATGGGGTTGTTATGGTGTGGCAAGTGTGTGACCTCAAGCAACTTTTTGCCTATCCTGGTTGTGATGCTGGAATCCGATCCATGGCTCTTTCCTATGACCAAAGGTGAGTCAGTTCGTTTTGAGTTATTTGCTATTGTAGTGGCTTCATTCAGCACAGATCTTATATAGCAGAAAAGGATCCATAATGATAAAAAGTAACACCGAGAAAGCAAAAAGACTTCCTAATTTATTTAGTGCATTTGTACCCTGTTTTTCAGCCGAAAAGGCTCCCAGAGCAGCTTACATACAATCAAAACAGTCTTAGGAAGAAAAGAAAACCCCAAAACAGCACAACAAATTGGGGGAAAGGGACAGGGAGGGAAGAGGAAAATAGAAATAAAAACCCAGGAACTAATTTGTAAAGAGTTGTTCCTATAATGACCATGTGACACAGTTCAGGGAATGCAGGTACTTGATGGAAAGCTGATGAAATGAGACCTTCTTCCCATCTCTCTCTCTCTGAGGCAGCCCATTCAGTTCAATTTATTGTATATAGCCAGAGGCCTTACAAAGGGCAAAAAACAAGACATTCCACTAAAATCACACAACATAAGTCTATAATTTACAACATTTTTTAAAAATTACAGTACATTAACATAACTGGAAAATTTGGCTACCAGATTTGTAGGTGTTTTCAGCTAAGAGTTCAACTAGGAGGATCAATCTGAGAACCAATAGAGAATAGGATATATAAAAAGGGAAGTTTTTAATGTGTGACATTTTAATGTATTTTTAATCTTTGTTGTAAGCCACCCAGAGTGGCTGGGGAAACCCGGCCAGATGGGCGGGGTACAAATAATAAATTACAATTACAATATAAAAAAAATAGATAATTCTCTGGGCACTGTATGTAAAGGGCAAATCAACAAATAGGGCATGCTATCCAACCTGACTGCACCCATAAAGGCTTTTCTGTTCCATTTGTGCTATTCCAAAGTATCTCCTCTCTAAGTATGCTGAGGTCATCTGTTGAAACTTAAGTTCAACAAAGGCCCTGCATAACTCTGGAAAAGTCTCAAAATAGTGAGGTCTTGAGTGGTTGCACTTAATTTGAGGGTACCAAATAGAGTAACGGGCAGCGATAATGGATGCTCTGTCTTGGTTGGCGTCATGGTTGAAGATTCAGTTTCTAAGATCCTGAACTAAAGAATAGATATTTCCCCATTCAAAGATTGTAAGCTATAATCTTGACACTTTTGTGCCCAGCCTCCTGTTCTTAGTTGTTCCAACCAGCACAGCTTCATGAGAATATGGTCCTCAAAAGCATTTGGTCTATGAAAGTATCTAGCATAGTTTAGATCAATTGTGGTTGCTATCGATAGACCCAACTCACCTCTACGATGAGCCGACAGAGTCCCAGGTGAAAGCTCCAGTATCTGCCTCATAAATTTGCTTTGTAGAACTTCTAGTTCAGATTTGACACGTTCCACCAGGGCAGTCCGATGGAATGCCTTCCTCCAGATGACAGTAGGCCTCACGGAGCTAGCCTTTTAACAGCTGGAGTGAGCTCTGCTTCCCAGCTCTCCCACTACTGGAACAACTATCCCCATTAGAAGAAATGAGTGATCCATGCCATTCTGTTGGCTAATGTTGTACAGATAAGAGGTTTAGTTCCATTACAGCTGGGGTGGCCAAGATGGTGCCCTCCAGATGTTCAACTCCAATCCCCATCAGCCCCAGGCAGGATGGCCAATGGTGAGGGATGATGGGAGTTGCACAGGTTTCCCAACCCAACTCAAACCAGTGCCAAGGTAGAGTGTGCTTCTTTGTCTGAAGCCTTTTCTCCCACTCATCCCAGCGGTGTACACTGACAGATACCCAGTGGCAATCTGCGTACATTCCAGGCATTCTTTGCCATCATTCAGCTAAGCAGGCGTGTGGCTAAATGTGGCTCCCCCCCCCCTCAATTTTCTTCTGTCTTTTCTTCATAGGTGTATAATGACAGGCATGGCTTCTGGCAGCATAGTGCTTTTCTACAACGATTTCAACAGGTGGCATCATGAATACCAGACTAGGTACTGATGTTGAAACTTGCCGGATGGCATAGGTAGGCCTACTGCTAAATGGAGACTTGAAGCATAGGAGTCTCGCTTGGGTAGCTTGCCAGAGCCTCCGTTCTTATAAATAATTAATATAACATCTGAATGTAACTTAAAATTTGCTGGGAGACGCTATTTTTTAAAGCTAATTGCTATTTTTGTAGACTTTGCTTGACTTTTTTGTGGGGGAAGGGAAAAGAAGCAGAAAATGGCTGCTGGGGTTCTGTAGCTTAAAAAGAAAATCTATATTTTTAGTCATAGTAAGTCTATTTTGATCCATGTATGGGGGGAGAGACCTAATTAAGATGGCTAAAATTCTTGTACTAGCTATATTATGAAACATGTTTCTCATGTAAATCTTTATAATATTGAGGAATATTTGATTAACAGTGGAAGCTGGTTATAATACTGTAAGTTGGTTATAATACTGGTGTTTTAAACTGGGCTAACCCACACCACATTTTGTCTCTTGTACCTTTCCAATGATTATACTATTTCAAGCACTGAATTTCTGGGAATCGAGAATATTTAAATTATGATAAATGTAATTTTGTTTCCATCAATGATCAAGCATGCTTCTAAAATTAGTTTTTTGATTTTTTTTAAAAGTTTGCTGTTTTTGTTGTGCAGTTGAAAAAGAAATCAGCAATAGAGTTGTTATATGAAATGCAAATCTATACGTTTTCCTCCTCCTCTTCCTTTTAATGCATATCCAAAATGTGGCTTGTTCCTCAAAACTGAGGTATCCTCTATTAGCAAACTGCATTACTTTTAAAATCATGTGGAGATCTTAAAGTACACTTCTGCTAGCTGCCTATAAGCACTACTAGGCTGCAAGCAGAAGATAATTCCAGCTCTGCCTACAGAATCTCTGGTGGCAAGAGCTTTAATTTCCATTGTAACATGGCTTGTGAGAGCAGTATACGAAAATGAGGCATGTTTGCATCAGTCCTTGTCCAATCATGTTGAAAATCACAGAATAGCCCCCGCCTCTTAGGTAATGAATTAAAAATTTATACTAAGGAACAATGTTATTTTGGTGTTGCATAAATTCTACTTTTTCTACAAGATTGCTGTGCAGAATTCTGTGAAAATATTTGTGAAAGGGATTGTATTGTTTTGTAGGTCTGTATTGCATAAATTACTTTGTATGCTGTGCTTTATTAAGATTTGAAACTTACATTCCATATCTATATTGGTATATAATTTTCTTCAGCTGCTAACTTGAAGCAGTTCACATTGTTGTTGTTTTTTCTAGCATTTCAACTACTCTCTCTTTAAGGTAAAAGATCTGAAAGGGGAAAACTCAGTTTAGAAAAATAATAATAAAAAGGCATTTGTAATTTATGTGTAATGAATCTCTTCTTTTTTGCTAAGAAAAAAAAACTTGGGTAAGTGTGTTCAGTTCTATGAAGAAAGGCTTTTTTTAAAAAAAATTGCTACTGCAGCAGTACTCACATTAAATTTCGAAAAGCTCCTGGATGGCAGTAGCAGTGACTTGGAAGCGGTTCACACTGGACTGGGGCTTTCTCCCAGGTAAGGATGCATATGATTGCAACCTCAATCTGAGTGTACAGAAGAAGGCCCAGTCTAATTTCAAAGCCTCTGTTCCGATAATGTAAATGGCATGCAAGACAAAAGAAAATCAAGTTTAACACACACATCGGATAGACTTTCTAAAAGAAAAATTGCCAGTGCTCTTTTCAAGAATGTTTATTGCAGATCTTACAGTTCTAAGGTAAAGGCTAATAGAAAATGATTCAGAATTGTTAAAAAGGAGCAAAAGGGAAGTAAGCAAGAGTACATACAATATTGAAACAAGCATTAAGATAAAAGATCATTAAGATAAAAGATCCATCTACCTTGACTGCACATTTAGCATAACTGCTCCCAAATAGTTCCGCTTTTCCTGAAGTTATACAGAGTGGGCTAATGAAAAAAATAAAATGGCCAAAGTATTCTGTGTCGTTGGCCAAGTAGATCATTGTTTTAGTTGGCTTGCTTTGAATATATGGCTCCATTTAGGTAATGCGACATGCAGCAGCGTTCTATTCCAGATAATTTGTGGTAGTGTTTAACAATGCCAGGAGGGAATTGGTGCAGAACCAACAACAACGGCTTAAAAATGCTTTGTTGGCTGCAGTCTTCATACCAAAAAAATAATGGGAGAAAAATGATTTGCCCCATGATTGCGTTACTTTCGTATTCAATGCCATACAGTTTAAGTTCATGTTTTCTAAACTTTAGTTTCAATATTTTGAAAACAAGTTCCCTCACCCTGCACACATTCACTCAGGTTGTCTTTCAGTATTGTAGATTGCCCACTAGGACCAGTCTTGCCTTTCCAGAATAACTCTGGAACTGAACTTTGTAAGGTCACACAAACAAATTACAGCTTTTCAATTGTTGACCCCTGGCAATTTTATATTATAAAGACCAGAGTTTGGTGGGCAAGGCCTTTTAGTGGTTCTTCCTATGTAGAAGTTTGTATATCAACATGTGATTACCACGAGAGTAGATCAATTCATTCACATCCCAAAATGTTCAAAATTATATTTAACACTAATTATTATTATTTTTTGGGGGGAAAAATAAAGCCCAAATATAATGGTCAAAGTACTAAAAGCTAACGTACATACTACCTACCTCTCTTTCAGACAGATGTGAACAAACTACAGTAGTGAGGGCATGTGAATAGTAGTGGATAAATTCCCGACCTAGCAATGAACTTCAGTAGAATTTGTCTCAAAATCCTGCAGTATCATCATGACATGATGAGACAGAGTGCGTAGAGAGTTGGAGTGGCTCAGAAGCAGCAGGAAATAAAGTTTTGAGCCCGACCACAGGAAGATCACGAGCTGCAGCATTTATCATAGTGGTTTGATCCACAGCAGCTTGGCCAGAGTCCTGACAGCGCTTGTTGCAGAAAATTTGTCTTTCTTTATCTAGAGCTGTGTTCTAAAATACAAATAAATGAAGAAATAAAAAAACAAACGCACATCACTAAACCATTACAAATCTCATATTCGACAGCACACAATAAACCCATCTTTCGATGCATGCATTAGTCTGAAGAAAAGGAGAAGTAACATTGGAAGGCTTTTGTAAATTTGTGGTTAGCGTGGATGGTTTCGGAGACTAGCTTCACACATGCATCACACCCAGCGCATTAGGAACAAGCACTGCATGAAAACAACATGCCATTGCAATGCCAGTGAGATAATTTTAATGAGCTGCTTTAAACAACAACCCCCCCCCCGACAAAAAAACAACCTCTTCTCCTTTGCAAGTCTGGTGAGGAAAAAACATGTATGTGTGGCCGGGGGGGGGGGCGGTAAAAACACCTGCTAAGCACTCAGACCCTGATTTAGCTGTACTAGCAAGTAACTGGCAGTCCTGATGTTGATTTGCATCAAGGCACTTCTATGTGGATAAACATCTACATACCCAGTCCCCTTGCAATTTAATATCTAGGTATGTAACCATTACCAGTATTGTTTTCTCATATAGCTCAGGACACATTAACCAGAATTGGTTAACATGCTTTAGGACAAGATATAAAAGTAACATGAGTTTTTAATGCTAGACTTATTTCTACTTCAAAGACTACATATGCATGCTTGCAAAGAGGTTGTGTTCTTCTACATACTATACTTCCCTCCCCCCCCCCATGTGAGCAGCTCCAACCATCCACAGGTTAAAGCTCACATAGTCTCCACCAAATCCTGAAATCACAGTGGTGCAGAATGAGCAACAAGGATATCAGGAATGGCTACTGACCATGCCAGTGTTTGCACAAACAAATTAGGCAGAACAAGAAGCTGGGGATAACTGAGAATACTTGTACAGAAAACACTGCATCCTATGAATACACCCTAAATCAATAAGGCAGCAAGTAGGACACTCTGAGTTAAATCCATGCTTAGAGGAGAAATAGAAATCAATGCGGCATTAGTTTTAATGCCACCACTCCACACAAAGTGGAGCTGTGGTTATCATCTAAGGAGGTCACCAGAACCTAGCTGTAAAGCTTTTCATAAACTCTTCCACGTCAGGCTTCTGATGCGGGAGTAGTTATTCCCACAACTAGAAGAATTCCTTCACATTCAGAACTAGCACAACAGGGTGAAAGCTAAGACGAATCTTTCCCCCGTGATATACAAATTTCGTATGACCATCGAGGTCCCAGATGAAATGGGGCGGGGGGGGCGGCGGAGATATTTCAAACATACAATCTTGCCCCACACACTTGCAGCCTAAAATAGTACCACCTGGGAAAGCTTTCATTCTCATGAGTGTGTTAAACAGCCTCAGAATACAAGTTTAGTTATTTCTATCTGCTTTATGAGGGTGACCACAGAAATGCACATCCACGAGGCCATGTTGGCAGTGGTAGTGATGCAGTTTGGGGATTATGGATCAGTAATCCAACACATAGCATCCCGGGAGAGCCGTTATCTTCCCTTTCTGCAGACAGTACAAGTTCTACTTTAAAAAAGAATCTGTACCCCAAGACACAGGACACAAAACACCATGCATGGCTGAAATGGTACCTATGGCGCAAACATATAAATGCAATGAAAGCTTGCCATGTGCCTCGTCTGCATCACTTAACAGACATCCCCACTTCAGACTGCTATCTGGTTACTTCTCCTTTTCTTTCAAACTAAAAAAAGAACATATTTTTAATGTAGCGAGAAAGCATCGTAATTAGTACATACCATTGCCTTGGACCTACTCAGAGGAAAGCAATGCAGGCATTGGGAGAGGAAGCAAAAGAAGAAAGCAAGGGACAGACACTAGACTTACTTGAAGCAGAACCAATAGTATTGCAACATTTATAAACGTAAAGAACCCTATTCTGAAATTAAAAGGTAGCACTAGAACTAGTTAAGTAAATGGTTTTAATGCAACGATAGTCCCTACTCAGAATGTGCCCACTGAAATTAATGGACCCGAGGTAGTCATTAGTCATGTCTATCAGTTTAAATGGCTCTACCCCGAGTCAGACTGACATTGGATACAACCCATTATATCTTAAGATTCCAAGGGGGAAACAGCATATTGTATTTTTTAAAGATGCAATTTCATTCTTCTACCACATGAGGGCCATGTCTGCTTTAACTCAAAATCTCAGTGAAAGAACTGTTTTGTGATGCAAAGCTGAAAATAAATTGGAATTAAGACAATTCTGTATACAGCAGAACACAGGAAATGAATGCTTGCTGAACAGATGTGGAGATGATTTTACCACATTCCCTAAACATGTATTTTCTTAGGGCTCAATAACAAATAAAGATAGATACTAAAAGTAAAAAGTGAGGACGACTTTGTTATGGCATTTCTCCTCATCTCTGTTTGTCCCCTGTATGCTGTGATTTCTTATATAAATATACAGAAATGGTTCATTCACAGTATACAATGGGACCAAGTTGCTAGAATACTGGCAATAGGTTCTGGGGGGATCTTTGCACGTAACTGGGAAGCCCAAAAGAAAATGTGTGTCAGAATCAAAAACATACACCCTTCTAGTTGTGTTCACCTCTGCAGTTGTGTGATAAAAAATAATTTATGTATGCCTTCACCACCACTACCACCTCTCGTGGGAAGATGAGCAAGTTGCCCTTGAGCTAAGTGTACACATGCTTCACCACACAGGAGACGCCAAATTCCTCTTACAAACCTTGCCACAGAAACATGAACAGAAGAAATGCACTTTCCCTGTACTTCCTAGTAATGTACAAGCCAACCTGTGATTACAGGTTGGCTATTTAGTTCAGAAGAGGAGCCAAACAGGTAGGCTTCGAACATCTACGGAAATTATTGTATACGTTCTACACCTCAATACTAAAATCATCATGGCTTTTTCCTTCCCCTTTAATTAATGCAGCAAGTGACTATAGTCAGCACTACACATCTCCATATTCTTCTCACTACCCTATACATATTTACTCAGTTGTATTGCAGCAGTTTAATCAGCAGGGAAGGAGAAAAGGCAACGAAAACCCGTAAGTAGTGTTTGCAGTGTGTTTCACTGGCTAGAAACAAAACCATCAGGCCAGAGGATTAGAAAACTCCACACCAATAAGAAGCCAGAAACTGCATTATACTGGAGGCAAGCTTAAAGGCGTGCAAACTTGCGAGCAGCTAAGAGTTAGAATTTAAAATCACTCTGTTAAATAATATATTTTATACCAGGTTTCTGCTTCAGGTTTATCCATAAGTCTCAAAAATGCAAAGTATGAAGTTCTGGGGCCCCTCAGACTGTCAAGTCAAACTGTCAAATGAAATGCAAGCAACAGCATCAGTCTAAAGTATTTTCCCCCTTCTACTGCTGTATTTCATTCTAAAATAAAATGCTACTTTTTAAACTGTCATTCATAAGCTGACATAGGTAGCTACAAATGTACAATGACAGGGCAATCTTATACTTCTTGCTTACCCATGATGACAGGGTTTTACCTAGAGGTAAGTGAGTACAGGGCCATAGGCTAAGGCACCACCATAATTCTTTCCAGAAATCTTAGGATTTTCCCCAAACCTAAAATGACTTTGGTTTCCTACTGCATAACAATGTCTATTGGTGCTGCATATTTGTGTAGCAGTGCAAACAAAAGCCGCTAACATAAGGTAGCATCTTTAAGAACATCATTGCCAAAATGCTGTATTTTATGAAATAAAAATTCTTTAGAGCACAGGTGGAATAGCTAAAAGCTATCTGTGACTGGACACAAAGATAACAGATGACTTAAATAGGTCTGAACTGTTTGCTTAAAGTGAAATTACACAATTATAAAACAAAAAATATTAAACACAAAAAACGTCAGCAGCTCCTTTTAAAGTGTTGTTCTTAAAAATGCATCCACAGCACGGGGGAAAACAGACACAACCAAAATTATTCACTGCTCTTTTTCAATGGAAGGATTTCATAATGGCATTTCTGAGGGTGGGTGGTATGGGGGAGCTGGCAGGTGACTGATAGTAGATTAGTAAAATAATAAAAATGATGCATTTGCTTACCATGATGACAGAAACCCCTGCGGTTGGGTTATTCTGTTTTGGTAGTGTGTTGTTAAAGTGCTGCTTTAATTTACCTGTTACTTCAGCTTGCATATTATTTTCCTGGGAGGCATCATCCTTTGTAAAGAAAAAAAGAGAATAGCACTTTAGCATGCAGAAGAGCATTGCAAGCCCTCTTTCTTTCTTTCTTTCTTTCTTTCTTTCTTTCTTTCTTTCTTTCTTTGGAGTGGGATGACAAATTAGCCTGGACATGAAATAGCCTGTACACAAACTTTTCCACATTATGAGCCTTCTGCCACATAAAACCAAGAAGGAAAAATCTCTGGGTGTGATAGATAACTGTAACTAAACAGTTCTAAATCCCAGTGGCTGCTAAGGGACACAGATAGGCACTTTTTAGTCCTATGGTGTTAATCCAATGCAGAGCTTATCTTTAGATGCCTTCTGCCTTGTGATTGTATCAAAATTGATGGACTTTTGGAGAGCATCATGAATTCATGCTATGATAACATGCAGGCTATGAAAAGATTCTCTACAGTATATGCTACTGCCACCCCTGGGCTCCTTTGTGTGGACAGGCAGGATATAAATAAAATAAAATAACTACAAAATGAAAGGTAACAAACTGAAAACACAGTGGAACTAAAAGTTTTCAAATGAAGCACAATAAATTTATTTCCCAGATACCCATGCCTCTTTTGAGCGATTCACTAAAATGTCAACACACAATAGGCATGTTCAGGGACTCATTGAAATCTGAACATATGGAAGAGGGCAGAGGCATGCAGGCAAGCCCTGCCCTTACCATCATGACGTGCAACGCCCTCCCCTCATCAGAAAAATTCAGTCTTTCCCATGTTGTAAAATGAAGGTTTACAGAGGTTTCTACTCCAGGCAATCGAAAGTAGTTGTCCCTTCAGTGCTTCTCCATGTAGCCAGGCTTGCTGCCATCGACATTTGACACATAAGGTGTATTCGAGTATTTGCCTGAATATGTGAATGCTCAAAGTAGTTTTGAAACCTGTACAGCAGTGGTAGAAAACCTGTGGCCTTCTGTATATTATTGGTTTCTAATTCCCATCAGTCCCAATCAGCATGGCCAATGTCATGGCTTGTGAGAGCTGTAGTTAAACAACCTCTGGAAAACCACAGATTCCTCATGCCACTGCAATCATCCCAATGTAGTCAGAGAGCTTAACAAAATCAGGCATCAGCTGCCAGGCTCCAGTGCTCTTTCACTACTTGTATACTGCTAAACATTCTGTCCATTCTGGTTATGCATTGTGCAGACCAGAAATTGAGCCTCTTTCCCCTCCTCTCACCCAACATGTTAGAGGCACTGTCAGGACTGACTCCACTGATCAAAATAAAAAAATCCTTCCAGTAGCACCTTTAAGACCAACTAAGTTAGTTCTTGGTATGAGCTTTCGTGTGCAAGCACACTTCTTCAGATACACTGAAACAGAAGTTGCCAGATCCTTCTATATAGTGAGAAGGTGGGGAGGGGTATTACTCAGAAGGGTGGTGGGAATGGGAGATAGCTGAGATGAGCCTGCTGACGACTCTTAACGACTGTAATAGGTCTTACAGGAAAAGGCAAGGGGTGAGAAGGTGAGAAATGGCTTAGTCATGTATAATGGGATAAGAATCCAATGTCTTTGTTCAAACCAGGTGTCTCCATGGTTTTAAGTTTGGTAATGAGTTGCAATTCAGCAGCTTCTCTTTCCAGTCTATTTCTGAAATTCCTTTGTAGTAAAACAGCTACTTTGAGATCTTGTATAGAATGTCCTGGGAGATTGAAGTGTTCTCCTACTGGTTTCTCTGTTTTGTGATTCTTGATGTCAGATTTATGTCCATTTATTCTTTGGCGTAAGGTTTGGCCTGTTTGTCCAATATAGAGAGCTGAAGGACACTGTTGGCATTTGATGCCATACACAATGTTAGATGATGAGCAATTGAATAGTCCCGAGATGGTATGTGTGATGTTGTTGGGGCCAGTAATGGTGTTGTCCGGGTGTATGTGGCAGCAAAGTTGGCATCTGGGTTTATTGCAGGCTCTGGTGCCAGTGTCCGTGTTAAGTCTGGTTGTAGTATTATTGTGGGTTAGGAGTTGTTTAAGATTGGGTGGCTGTCTGTAGGCAATGAAAGGTCTTCCTCCCAGAGCTTGAGAAAGAGAACTGTCATTGTCCAGGAGAGGTTGTAGATCTCTGATGATGCGTTGTACTGTTTTAACTTGGGAGCTGTATGTGATGACTAGAGGTGTTCTGTTATTTTCTTTTTTGGGTCTGTCTTGCAGCAAGTTCTCTCTGGGTATAAGTCTGGCTCTGTTGATCTGTTGTCTAACTTCATCTGCTGGGTATTTTAGTTCTGAAAAGGTTTGCTGTAGATCTCTTAGGTGGGAGTCTCTGTCTGTAGAATTGGAACAGATGCGGCTGTAACGTAGTGCCTGGCTATATACAATGGACTGTTTGGTATGTTTGGGATGGTAGCTAGAGGCATGTAGATATGTTTGTCGGTCAGTTGGTTTACGGTATAAGGTGGTGTCTATGCGCCCATCCTGTATTTTTATAGTAGTGTCCAAAAAATGTATTTCTTGCATAGATTGATTCATTGTAAGGTTGATTGTGGGGTGAAAATCATTAAATTTCTGGTGAAAGGTGTCCAGGGTCTGTTGACCATGTGTCCAGATGATAAAAATATCGTCAATGTATCGTAGGTACAAGAGAGGTTTGAGTGGGTAGGAGTTTAGGAAACGTTGTTCTAAATCTGCCATGAAGATGTTGGCATACTGTGGGGCCATGCGGGTGCCCATTGCTGTGCCGCTGATCTGAAGGAACAGGTCATCACCGAATTTGAAGTTGTTGTGGGTAAGGACGAATTGGCAGAGTTTGGTGGCAAGGTCCGCTGTGGTTTTATCTGGAATGGTGTTCCTTATAGCTTGTAAACCATCGTTGTGTGGGATGTTGGTATACAGAGATTCCACATCCATAGTAGCTAGTATAGTATTGTTGGGAAGATTATTTAAAGATTGTATTTTCCTCAGAAAATCTGTGGTGTCACGTACATAGCTGGGAGCACTGATGGCATATGGTTTCAGAACAGAGTCCATATAACCGGAGACACCCACTGTAATAGTGCCAATACCTGAAATGATGGGGCGTCCTGGATTTCCTGGTTTGTGTATTTTAGGTAGAAGATAGAAAGTTCCTGGTCGAGGTTCTGTTGGTGTGTTGGTGAGGATCTGTTCTTGGATGTGTGGGGGTAGTTCCTTAACAATCTTGTTCAGTTCTTTCTTGTATTCTTGTGTGGGGTCTGAGTCCAATTTTGTGTAAAAGGCGGTATTGGAAAGTTGTTTGTGAGCCTCCTGAATGTAGTCAGTTTTGTTCATGATGACGACAGCTCCACTGGTGGAGCTGTCGTCATCATGAACAAAACTGACTACATTCAGGAGGCTCACAAACAACTTTCCAATACCGCCTTTTACACAAAATTGGACTCAGACCCCACACAAGAATACAAGAAAGAACTGAACAAGATTGTTAAGGAACTACCCCCACACATCCAAGAACAGATCCTCACCAACACACCAACAGAACCTCGACCAGGAACTTTCTATCTTCTACCTAAAATACACAAACCAGGAAATCCAGGACGCCCCATCATTTCAGGTATTGGCACTATTACAGTGGGTGTCTCCGGTTATATGGACTCTGTTCTGAAACCATATGCCATCAGTGCTCCCAGCTATGTACGTGACACCACAGATTTTCTGAGGAAAATACAATCTTTAAATAATCTTCCCAACAATACTATACTAGCTACTATGGATGTGGAATCTCTGTATACCAACATCCCACACAACGATGGTTTACAAGCTATAAGGAACACCATTCCAGATAAAACCACAGCGGACCTTGCCACCAAACTCTGCCAATTCGTCCTTACCCACAACAACTTCAAATTCGGTGATGACCTGTTCCTTCAGATCAGCGGCACAGCAATGGGCACCCGCATGGCCCCACAGTATGCCAACATCTTCATGGCAGATTTAGAACAACGTTTCCTAAACTCCTACCCACTCAAACCTCTCTTGTACCTACGATACATTGACGATATTTTTATCATCTGGACACATGGTCAACAGACCCTGGACACCTTTCACCAGAAATTTAATGATTTTCACCCCACAATCAACCTTACAATGAATCAATCTATGCAAGAAATACATTTTTTGGACACTACTATAAAAATACAGGATGGGCGCATAGACACCACCTTATACCGTAAACCAACTGACCGACAAACATATCTACATGCCTCTAGCTACCATCCCAAACATACCAAACAGTCCATTGTATATAGCCAGGCACTACGTTACAGCCGCATCTGTTCCAATTCTACAGACAGAGACTCCCACCTAAGAGATCTACAGCAAACCTTTTCAGAACTAAAATACCCAGCAGATGAAGTTAGACAACAGATCAACAGAGCCAGACTTATACCCAGAGAGAACTTGCTGCAAGACAGACCCAAAAAAGAAAATAACAGAACACCTCTAGTCATCACATACAGCTCCCAAGTTAAAACAGTACAACGCATCATCAGAGATCTACAACCTCTCCTGGACAATGACAGTTCTCTTTCTCAAGCTCTGGGAGGAAGACCTTTCATTGCCTACAGACAGCCACCCAATCTTAAACAACTCCTAACCCACAATAATACTACAACCAGACTTAACACGGACACTGGCACCAGAGCCTGCAATAAACCCAGATGCCAACTTTGCTGCCACATACACCCGGACAACACCATTACTGGCCCCAACAACATCACACATACCATCTCGGGACTATTCAATTGCTCATCATCTAACATTGTGTATGGCATCAAATGCCAACAGTGTCCTTCAGCTCTCTATATTGGACAAACAGGCCAAACCTTACGCCAAAGAATAAATGGACATAAATCTGACATCAAGAATCACAAAACAGAGAAACCAGTAGGAGAACACTTCAATCTCCCAGGACATTCTATACAAGATCTCAAAGTAGCTGTTTTACTACAAAGGAATTTCAGAAATAGACTGGAAAGAGAAGCTGCTGAATTGCAACTCATTACCAAACTTAAAACCATGGAGACACCTGGTTTGAACAAAGACATTGGATTCTTATCCCATTATACATGACTAAGCCATTTCTCACCTTCTCACCCCTTGCCTTTTCCTGTAAGACCTATTACAGTCGTTAAGAGTCGTCAGCAGGCTCATCTCAGCTATCTCCCATTCCCACCACCCTTCTGAGTAATACCCCTCCCCACCTTCTCACTATATAGAAGGATCTGGCAACTTCTGTTTCAGTGTATCTGAAGAAGTGTGCTTGCACACGAAAGCTCATACCAAGAACTAACTTAGTTGGTCTTAAAGGTGCTACTGGAAGGATTTTTTTATTTTGACTATGGCAGACCAACACGGCTACCTATCTCCACTGATCAAGTAAAGGCAAAGGGACCCCTGACCATTAGGTCCAGTCATGGCCGACTCTGGGGTTGCGGCGCTCATCTCGCTTTATTGGCCGAGGGAGCCGGCGTACAGCTTCCAGGTCATGTGGCCAGCATGACTAAACCGCTTCCGGCGATCCAGAGCAGCGCATGGAAACGCTGTTTACCTTCCCACTGGAGCGGCACCTATTTATCTACTTGCACCTTGACATGCTTTTGAACTGCTAGGTGGGCAGGAGCAGGGACCGAGCAACGGGAGCTCACCCAGTTGAGGGGATTCGAACCGCCAACCTTCTGCCAGCAACAAAAATGTCTCCTTCTACCAGAAAACTGACATGGAAGTACAATTCTGTCATAATCACAACACTGATAGCAGGCCCGTGCAGAGTTTATCTGAGGCCAGGGGCAGGAGTCTTCTTAGAATAAAAACTCAGACAAAAAAGCAGCTGATTCCTGATGGGGCCCCTGGTCAGTTTAGCACTCTGAGGCCGGGGGCAAGTGTACCCAAGCTGCCCTCCCCCTCTGCACAGCCCTGACTGAGAGAAACTTCAGTTGTTTTGAAAACAAGGGCCGCCAAGTACCCATACGTCTTCTGAAGCCTTCAAATACAGACCATGCAACTAGATGGAAGATCTTTTGGGGCATTAAAAAACAACAGCAGCAGCACATGTCAGACTATGCAAGCGGCTTTGGAGTAACAGCGTAAAGGTAGAACCTAGCTGGGGGATGTGCCAAACTGCATTTCAGAAGATTAGGACTTAACACAGGGTGGGCTTCTTTAGAATTAATTTTGCATAAACATGCAACATAAGAAAGTATTTACTCACTGACACCCAGGGGTGGTTTAGAATCTGAGCGGCTGTATATCGCGCTTCCACATTTACTTGTAGCATCAGACTAATTAACTCCTGGAAGGGGGGGGGGGAACATGAGGAAAGGAATGAGCACAATTTATAGTCGTATTAAAAATGGGAGACTGCTTTTGTCACAATTTTTGCTTTCGATCTTCATGCCCACTAGACTTTGAGTTTACGTTCTCTTGGTAAATAGTCTCTAATGAAGTAAGTAAGTATGTGTCCCAATTAAGATTTTTCTTCGGGCAGCTTTATTTCTGGCTGTGCAGAAGCAATAAAGTGCACAGATGCTGGGGAAAGGATGCTAAGCAGACCGCAAAAGGAAGCCTCAAGTGCATCCTCACCTTCCGTTTAAAAGCATATTGACGGCTGTGGTTACACTCTAAAATGGGGAAGCCCTCATCCCACAAAGCTGTAGCAAGAGGGTTGTGTCAGAAGTTAGCCATATTTTTGAGATAAGAGAATTGCACCGGGAATTCCCTCTTGGGAGGCAAAGCCCATGATATTTACAGCAACACGTTCCATCTAAAAATCACACTGCCATTGACTGAACACACTGGAGGTGGTGGAGGTGGAATTGCTTTTGCCCAGGAACAAATATTGCTGTTTCACTACTGCAGAATTCATTATTCTTACAATATAGGCCCATGCCCAAAGGAAGGGGTCCTGATCCCCTACAGCAAATGAAAAGCATCTATTTCTTATTTAGAAAATAGGAGCCTAGTACCTGTGTTTCATTTTACTTTACAAAAGTGGAAACAAAAATGAGAACATTTCAGCTGTGTCATAAATCAAAACAGGCATGAAACGTGAACTTAATTACATTCTCCTCAATGTCACATGATTACAGTCAATTGTTGCCCACATCTAGGCATAAATATTCTACTGACCTATTCTACTGACCTTTGATATGGATAAGTTCGTACTCTGATTTAGCAGAGCACCTGTCAGCATATTACCTAAAACCTATTAATTTGTCCAATAATTTTCAAATATGAAACTCCACCACTCATTTGACTTTCAGAAAATAATGTGAACTTGAGTGTTTTCCTTAATCACTTCACTGAACTGGTCCCACTGCAGTGGCTGATGTTTTAATATCCAAATGAAAGAATAGCTGTCAAGCTAGCTGCATTACCACGGGAGCCTCTATTGAAACAATTTGTCTTGGTCTGTTCTCCCAGCAATGGCTCTGGTGTCTTTCGTACTCTGCAACCAGTTTGGGTAGCAAAGACCAAACCAAAAACCAAAACATAGCTTCAGCTTTAATATCATTAATACAGCCTAATACCTTAGCAGAGTCAGTGATATTATCCCAGTATGGAGAGGGAAATTCTAGCTTTCCAACCAAGATCTGATCAAAGAGATCTTCTTGCACATTGTTCTCACTGTGGATCAAAACCAAGAAGAAAAAGCATGTCAATTTAAAAATCATTTATGAAAGCTAAAAAAAACAAAGTTATGTTTATTTATTTTTATTGATTAGTTCAGAATTTGCAAACTGCTCTCTGTTCAGAGAATACCCAAGAAGAAATATAATACACTGTTCAGAATATAAACGTAATAGAGACAATTAAACAAACAATTAGATCCATATCACTCTGCCCTAATTTTCATTCTTATACAACTTTGGACTCAATTTATTTAAGCCATACAAGTCAAGAAAACAGGTTTCTGGCTGCTTCTTGTCAGTGAAAGACTTCAGAACACCTCAGTGGCTCTAAAGTGGCACAATTCTCCCTACACATCAAACAGTCGGTTACTATGGGCAATTATACAAAATAGGGAAGAGATGCTAGCCTGTTCTAGCTGCTCCCATCCTGAGCAGTGAAGGAACATATCATTTTCTCACACTTGGATTCAAATTATATGTTGTGCAGGATTTTATATAGTAGTATTTATATTTATTTATAAAAGTATTTTTAAAAGTATTTATATACTGCCGTATCATAAAATAGCAGGGCAGTGTACAACAATATGTATAAAATGAAACATAAAACAGCATTCTGTGATTAAAAAAAGCACAGTCATCTGAATTCAATTGTGCAGAAACTGAAGCCTGCCCTCATAGCTCAAGGCAGGAACAGCTAGACGAGGTTTGCAGTTGTGGGGGTACAACTCTGAAATGTTTGGGTGGTATTCAACTAAGTTTGTTTGGAGGAGACTTATTAAAATTAATGGACCTAAGTTAGTCATTAATTTCAATAGCTCTACTCTGTATATAACTTGGTTGAATACCACCCTTTACTTAACATTTCAGTCTCCTTTGCATTGGTATACTGATTTATGGAAGCTGCTTTGCTCACCAGAACTGATTACCTCTTCCTATTGCCATGTCCCATGGCAGAGGTGGCTAACTTGTGGCCCTCTGGATGTTGCTGAACTCCCATCAGTCAGAGCCAGCATGGCCAATGAACAGTGATGATAGGAACTGTCAACAACATCTGGAGGGCCACAAGTTGCCGACTCCTGCCCTACAGGATGTGAGCAAAAATTTCATTTTTTGTTTAACTCTGATTAGTGAACTATGCTGTGTGGGCTGTGGATGCCTTTCATGAGGCTAAGGACCATTTCTGCAAAAGGAGCTTAGAGATGAGCCAAGAGGTAAGAAGGAAATGTTCAAGAAACGTAAGAAAGGGGAAATCAATAAGGAAGATTATACATGAGTTCTGGGCACCACAGTTTAAGAAGGATATTAACAAACTGGAATGGGTGCAGAGGAGGGCGACCAAGAAGATCAAGGGTCTGGAAGCCAAGCCTTAGGAGGAACGATTGATGAAATTGGGTATGTTTAACCTGGTAAACAGGCAACTTAGAGGAGATACGATATCCATCTTCAAGTATCTAAAGAGCTGTCACATGGTGGATAGATCAAGCTTGTTTTCTCCTGCTCCAGAGACAAGGCCCAAAAGATCCCAGAAAGAAGATTCCGACTAAACATCAAGTAGAATTTTCTGAGTGTAAGAGCTGTTTGACAGTGGAACACTGGAACAGACTCCCATGGGAGGTGGGAATCTCCTTCCTTGGAGGTTTTACAGCAAAGGCTGGATGGCCATCTGTCATGGATGCTTTAGTTGAGATTCTTCATTGTAGGGAGAAGTACTGGTGATCCTCAGAGTCCTTTCCAACTCTACAATTCTATGATTCTAATATGAATATTTTTTGCACTCCTGGAAGCCCCTATATTTGATGAATATATGAAGTGGCTCAAGAAGTCCAGCTAACTTGACCACCGAAAGGTTTGTAATAAATGAAAATTGGGAATCTAAAGACATCAGACACGTGAATGTTCTAACACAATATGCTGATTATAGTTATAAGATGTCCAAGTCCAAGTTCTAACACTAGAGGGCAAGCTCTGCATGCTTAATACAATAGATGGGTTCTGAAGAAAGAGACTCAAGGACAAGGTGACAAAGATGCTGGGAGGCTTGCTTGCCTACCTTTGACAAACAATATAGCCTATTCATTTCTTCCTGTAACAAATATTGCTCTTCTTTCTGAATATTCTGATGGCATATAAACTGAACGCATTACACTTAACAGAATTAGGAAGGAAGGAAGGAAGGAAGGAGATATATGGCCTGTGAAATATGGGAGAAGAAACAGTATTTATAATATTTATAATTTAAAGATTGAAAGTGATGTAGCATAGGGAGGAACAGATCATCCATTTTAAATGTCACTTCATACTACTTACCTACGAAATGGTGGAAATCCACATAACAGTATGAATGTGATGACACCTGCAGCCCAAATGTCGACCTTTAAGCCATAACTGTAAAAAAAGAGGGGGGGGGTAATGACATCTTTAAGGTACTTCCTCTATATGCACTACAAGATTCTGCACAGGAGGTTATCAGGTTTATACAAATTTACTGGTTCGTGACATTTTAATTTCTAATTTTAGCAGCACACTAACAGCAAATTTTCAAGCAAAGCTTGACAAAGCTTGCTATTGACCTAGAAGTAAGTAAAGACCAGGCTGAGATTAATTTGTTCCAGATATTATTATATAGAATACATGTCCATATTATTATATGGAATATAATAAAATGTCTATTGTCTGTATCTCAGATACTCAAAATCATGGTATTCCATATATTATCCAATGTGAAAATAATATTTGGCTTTGTTCAGATGTAATGTCAAATGATGGTTTGGTGTTCACAAACTCCTTTCTTCCTATCCCTCCTCTCACATCTTCAGCTTGATTAGTAACTTGCGCGGTTTTGCCAAACCAAAGTTTTCCATTTCATCTGAAGCCTATGGCTTCCATTTAATCAGAAGACTATGGCTTCTGCAAGCCTCTGAAAAAACCCAATAGTCTGGTAGAACACTGAATCAAGCCTACATAAGCACATACCTGTTTATACAGGGCCTTAGGATAAATGGGTTCGTATCAAACATTAGTTGTACTTGGAGTAGACCTACCGAAATCAGACATTGCTAACTTAGGTCTATAAATTTCAATGTGTCTACTCCAAGTAAAGCTTAGCTGGATACAACCCACTGATTTCAAATATATTTCCTGTTCAAACAACTATACACAACCACTCTATAACTATTCTTAAAACATATTAAAATCTGCGCACACACTTTCTTACACCAAGCACAATAATAAGAAACCCCATTTTAATAATGCATGCTCACCCTGTCTCTGCAATGATTTCAGGAGCTACGTATGTTGGCGTGCCACAGACTGTATAGAGGGGTCCTTCAACCACAGTGGCTAGTCCAAAGTCTCCTAGTTTCAGCGATTTTGTCCCATCTGGATACTCACAAACCTGGGGTGGAGGGGTGAAGGGAGGAGAAAACAGAGAAGGAATAATAACTTGTTAGTGGAGAAACATCGGGACAATACCTTACAGGATTGTTGCTAAGAATTATTGCATGCAAAGTGTATTGAGGGGGAAAGTGCAATATAAATGCTACCCTGCCCCATGCAAGTAGATAAACACATTCCAGTCATTCTAAGTGGAAAATGCATTCTAATGTTCATCAATAGGTGGCAACAAGTTTGTAGAAAGCAAGTGATGTAAATACTTAAGACCTAATAGCAATACAGTGGTACCTCAGGTTAAGAACTTAATTCGTTCTGGAGGTCTGTTCTTAACCTGAAACTGTTCTTAACCTGAAGCACCACTTTAGCTAATGGGGCCTCCCGCCGCCGCTGCACTGCTGCTGCGCAATTTCTGTTCTCATCCTAAAGCAAAGTTCTTAACCCGAGATACTATTTCTGGGGTAGCGGAGTCTGTAACCTGAAACGTCTGTAACCTGAAATGTCTGTAACCCGAGGTACCACTGTAATATTGTAGTAGACAAGAATGAGACAGACACTGGATTGGCATATGAAGGCTACCATTTTATTTAAACCTGCATTCATGTCAATCAAATCCAAAACCCATAAGACAGAATAAAACAGGAACCTAAGCAGTTATCCCCCCAATATATTGGCCTGGCTTTCCATGCTGCTTTCACCTGAGTGCCCTTCCCGAGGGAAAACCCTGTGCTGGGTCCCATGAGTCAGTAAAAGCAGGTTCCAACCTTGCAGTTGCCCCCACATTGCAGGGCAGTTAGCAATCAGGGCTATGTGACTGTTACAAGCACCTCCCATCTATGTTGGTGCCCTGTGCCGTGGCTAGTTTGTTAGGACACTCGTCCTTTCACCCCAAACATGCCATAAACACATACATACTCTCTCATGAACACATGCACTATTCCACCCACCAACAAACTTGTGACAAAAAAATATTCTGTCCAGAACAAAGGGCTGCTATATATTATCCTTTAAAGCTGGAACTCCAAAGAAGGTGAAAAAGATGCTTCTCCCCAGCCAATCTAGATGCCATGAAAAAAAAATGTTTCATGGCCCTCAGAGCAATCAGTTATCACCTGGGCTAACTCAAAACCCAAGGGAGGGAAGATGGGTCACCCAGTCTGAGTGAGACTGCGATGTGTCCTGGGTCTTAATACATTGCAAACATACAGGCTCTCATCTTCAACGCACCATTATCAAGGAATTTTAATGGGTAACTGTAAAAGCAAATCAATTGTTTTTTTGTGGAGAGTCTCTTTTGTGGGTGGGTGGAATTAGCAAAGTCTGTGGATAAGTCTAATTAAAGCAGCTGCCTACTTAAGCATGTAAATAGTCTAACAGTCAAATTTGGTTACAAAATCAATGACTAAGAATCAAATGGTGGGGAAGATATTCTGAGGGAAGTGTTAGAAGGCCTTACAGAGCTTCTTATGTTACTTACTTCTGAACTATACTTGTCAGGGAACTCTTTGAAGAAGTAAAAGAAAGTACATAAAACATTTGGCATATAGTTCCAATGGGCATACCATAGATCAACTACATCTCTAAAATATGCCTGTTTAATTGCCCAGTGTGCCTTTTTTCTTAGTTAGCAACATAATAAAGATAGATAGAGATAATCATGCAGGTGCAACAGAGACAACAGTGTGATGTAGCTGCTAAAAAAGCTAATGCTAGGCTGCATCAACAGAAGTATAGTGCTCAAATCAAGGGAAGTAATAGCCCTGCTCTATTCTGTCTTGGTCAGACCACACCTAGAGTACTGTGTCCTGTTCTGGGTGCCACAATTTAAGAAGGATGTTGACAAGCTGCAACATGTGCAGAAGGGGGCAACCAAGGAGATCAAGGGTCTGGAAACCAGGCCTTATGAAAAACGATTGGTGTTTACCCAGGGTTCATGTTTTCTTCTGGAAATGAGGCACAGAGGAGACTGTGGTGTCTTTATGATATATGGTTAATTTACACATATATACAACCTGAGTCTGCGATGGTGGGGTTTCCATCATCAACAAAACTGACAAATTCCAAGCTGGATAGCTCAGTTGGTTAGAACATGGTGCTGATAATGTCAGGGTCACAGGTTTGATCCCCGTATGGGACAACTGCATATTCCTACATTGCAGGGGTTTGGATTAGATTATCCTTAGGGTCCTTTCCAACTCTACGCTTCTACCTCAAAAGGGCCTTGTTTCTCCCACAGCCATGGCCTCTCTCTCTCTCTGCCTTTCCAGCCTGCAGCTTTTTGAATCCAGCTTCTAGCTCACATAACTTTCTAAACTCTGGCTTTATCTGTTGAGGGAGCCAGTTGTCATCTCACACGAGCCCCTTGAGCCCCTTTGATTCTTGCAATGGCCCATCACCGAGGAGGCGAGCTTTTAACACTTGCTAGATCCAGGGATTAGAAGTCTGGCACCCATCTTAACACCCCAGACCTTGATAAAATTCTAACACTTAATGGATCAAGAAATTTAGAGGAGTCTGACACTCTCAAACTCATGACAATGCCCTTTCCCCACATAACAGAAGGACATTCTCCCAAGACCCAAAGACCCCTGCTAAAACAGCTGCAGGAACTCAACAATGTAACAATGTTTACTTTGCTTTAGAAGATTAGTTTAAACTTTTTATTGCATATTTTTAAGATGATTTCTTATAAGAATAATTCTTAGAATTTCTTATATTGCAATTTATGTATAGCTGGATTATATCATATCGTTTTATTGGGTGAGTTCTTATTGGTGATTTTTCTGATTGTTTATCACTCTTGGGAACAATTATTAGCAGAAAGCCTTTTTCATTAAATAAACAAAAATGTAATGCACTGCAGTACCTCACAGCCATAAAAGAAAGTCTCATGATTCCTGACAAAACATCACATATAAGATCCATTATTTTATATGCATATAGCAATGAAGAACTGGTAAAGTTGAATGCAAATCAGACAAGTGGCTGACATTATATCTAGCAACTAAATGTATTTCAATGATGAGAAATAATTTACATTAAGAACTACTATGTCATTCCAACCTGCAAATCAATGCCAATCATGGCATCTGTCAAGTAATCTCTTTAGGCTTTCTAAGTGAAAAGTGCATCTGTGCCTATTTATACCTGATTTGATTACTAATGAGAGCTTAAAGTGTCAGATTAGCCCAAGAGCTTCAACTCACTTAAGTGCCTGATGTCATTGTTATTATTGTAAAGCAGACAGGATCAACAATAGTGAATCACAGCCTGTACCTGTAAGTGAGCACTCAGTTCTTGCATGCTGCAGTTTCCACACAGAGAAACAAATCAAGCATAAGTATTAAAATGTTCACATTAAATTTGCTTTAAGTTATTATTAAGGATATTTTTGTACTGGGAACATTATTAAAGAGATAAAATATTTCACAAAATAGATACTGGTTTTACCACTTTCAGTATTCATATATGAAAACTTGCTTACAAAAAAGGGCTGTCTGTCTCTCTCTACCTGTATATCTCTCCTAATATCCCTCTCCTGGCAAAACAAAATAGAAATCCCTCATATATGATATAGTCTCATGTCTGGATTTCATGTCAAGTCATTCCAGAGTTTGTTGGAATCACTGACAGTGATTCCATCCCTTAAACATAGCTTTGCTCAGGATGGTTCCAACTGTGGAAAGAGAAGGGGAGGCATGTCCCCTGATTTCCCTTTCGCTGTGCTGCATCCAGCATTCCCCAACCCCCCAAAGCAGATTTATTTGTTAGAGAACAAGTCCCATTAAAACCAGCTTCCTTTTGAGCAAACCTGCTTAGGACTGCACTGTCAGCTAATTTGCTACTTATTTGCTAAAAAAGCACACCTTATTGAATTTAAAGTAAATACGTGCACGAAATAGCACTTTGAAGTTTGTTTGTGTTCGAGTCCCACTTTATTACTTCAGCCGTCAGGCAAGAGCTAAGCTTTTTTTAAGTGCATTTATTAGAAATGCTATCAAATCAAATGTATGTCTTTGTGTAGGGAGATTCACATGGTGCCTTCTGATCTGGTTTCAAATGTTCTTAACGTGTGGGAAGTGGAAGCATTAACACAGATCGTCTCATGTTTTGTATTAGGCTATTGCAATATGCTGCAGGTGTGGCTTTCCTTGAAGATGACTCGGAAACTTCAATTGGTTCAAAATTAAGCAGCCAGATTATTGGATGGGTTCTGTTTAGATGTTATATAACCAGGGCTGGATTTAGGTTTGATGAGCCCCTAAGCTATTGAAGGTAATGGAGCCCTTTATATGTCCAGCTGTCCGTTGTCAACAACAAATTGTCGCTGTAATATTAACAATGTAATATTTAAACTGAAAAGTATTGTTATAGATTGTTTTCAATATTTTATGAAAGCAGATAGAATTTAGGCACACTGTTATTTGTGTTTCTTTACACACACACACACACACACACACACACACACACTTTGCTTCTCAGCACTTAACATATAGGTATGAATTTGCATTAACGTGGCAAAGAGATGGGAGAATAACATGAAACAGGCAACATACCAATAGATTTTCTGGCTTGATATCTCTGTGAACGATACTGAGACCATGGAGATATTTCAGTGCACTGGCTAGATTGTAGACCATTGCACTTCCATCACGCTCTGTGTATTTTGTTGAAGACGTGATAGCATCAAAAAGGTCTCCTCCCTGTAATGGTCAGGAGGATCAAATAATTAAAACAAAACAAAATCCATCATATTTTATAACTGTTGAAGGAAAATCAGATTTTCCCCCCATTATGCAATATTGGGCCCTTTCTGAGAATCAGGCTAAAGGCCTAGTCTCCAACCCTGTTACCACCACCAGAGGGGTAAGACAGGGTTGTCTATTGGCCCCAGCATTGTTTAATTTTTATATTAACTCACTGGTGACTCACATGGCCAATGATGCTTTCCACCCCCCCAAATTAGCAGGCCGACCTCTGAACGTTCTTCTGTATGCGGACGCCGCCACACTTCTTGCCAGATCCCCTATTGGACTGAGGAGAATGTTGCAAGCTCTACATGAATACTGTGATCAGCATGAGCTCCAACCCAACTATGCTAAGACCAAGATCATGGTCTTCTCTGCCCGAGACTCCATCGATGGTCGATGAACGGGACCCCCCTAGAGCAGGTTAACTGCTTTAAATATCTGGGACAAGTAATACGGTCAAATAGGTCTTTTCTGGCCCATAGAGACTATATAACAACTAACGCATCTAAAGCTGCCATCCAGATTAGATCTCTATATGCTAAGAATCAGGCTCAGTCAGTGAAGATAGCTTTGAGACTCTTTCAAATGAGACTCTTTCAAATGAAAGTCCTCCCCCTTCTTTTGGTGGGCATCTCTTTAGGCTCCCGTAGGGATTTTTTGAAACTGGATTCTATTCAAACGAGATTCCTTAGAGCCATCCTTAGGATTCCCCCCTCGGTAGCGGGTGCGGTTATGAGATTAGAGGTTGGCTGGCAAGCCCTACGGTATGTGGCCTTGAAGACGAAGCTCTGGCTATGGCTCAAGCTTTGTTTTAAACCAGTGGGTATTGCCCCCTTGATATTGAGGGACGATTTCCAATCATCGTGGGAAAGGGAGGTCATTAATGAGGTTCAATCCTGCGGATTGTCTCACCTCTACTTTGAGCCTATGACGTACAATCAAGCTAGAGCTGTGATCTCCCGGAGACTGAGTGACATTGCCAGACAAGAGGACATAGCCCAGGTAAAACCAGGGATGTTCCTAGGGGACCAGATTTATCGGACCATACCAGCCCCCTACCTTGCAGAAATCCATTATGTGGAATACCGTAGACTTCTTACAGCGGCTAGATTAAATGTCCTTGACTCTGCGATATTGTGGGGAAGGTACAGGGGGGTACCATACGCCCAGAGAACCTGTCATTGTGCCATGGGTGTGGTTGAGTCCACTGAACATATTATTTTGACTTGCCCTTCTTATGCAGAGCTTAGACAAAATTTTATAGACCCTCTCCTATGTCAATTCAGCTTCCTACCCAGAGAAAACCAGGTTTTACACTTGCTGAATAACGCCACTAGAGCTATACCTTCCTTGGTGGCCAAATTTCTCTTTTTACCTTTTAAGCGTCGCAAGACTATAATTGACTGTATTGATATGGGGCTATCTGTTTAGCCCATTTTAGTGTTGGCTAAGTTTTAAAATCTTTCTGGATGTTTTAACTGTGTATTGATAAAATGTACTTTTTTTCTGACTGACGGTCGAACAAAAATGATGATGATGAATATTGGGGAAATCACAATGGAAGCAATAGGGTGAAAGTTGCACATACCTAAACCTCACCAAAATGAGTGGAACTAGAATGCTCACTGTGTGCTTAACATTGCATTCCTATGCACTCTTGCTGGTAAATGAAATATCGTTCAACTAAGTAGGGCTTACTTCTAAGAAAAGCACCACAGTGCATGATTTTAATGGAGTTTAGGAGCATCTAACTTCATTATACTAGACAGCAAATCCCTTATGCTTAATTATGAATGTTAAAAATCCCTGTGCCATGTTCACTGGGAGATATAAGAATGGCTTTTAAAAAATAAAATCTACAAAAGTCTCAATTGAAATATAAAATAATGAAATCTTAGCAGACATTTTTCATGGGCATTACATGTGTTGCGGACCTGCCTCATTGGCATAAGTCTCTAAAGTCTGACAATTCTCAACCATTGATTGCAAACAACAAAGGTTTTTTCTTTTTAATGTGCTTTCTAGCAGAGGTAAATATGAAGAAAAATAAATTGGACACAAAAATGCTCTTATTTAACTTTAAAGGGCTACTTCTGCCAAATGTGAAGTGAAATCTGAAAGTAAATAAGAACTGGATAAAGAATTCCTACATTTAAAAAAATTGAGGGAGAAAGGAAACCTGGAAATTTATAATGTGGTGGCTGTTTATGCTATACATAGGTGGTTACATGCCAATCTAATATTAATTTTAAATTGCAATTTTAAAACAGTGCAGAAACATAACATGATTGCGCAGCAAATTTCTACATCTGGATATCCATGATAACTTAGCATGTAAATGCAATGTATATAACAGTCATATGTGCCAGACTCAGACTTCAGAAATAATTATCATTTTCACATGTTACAAAATTTGCAGGTTAAGGCACATAGGAACACCAGCTATCACTCTGAACAGGAATTTCAAAAGGGGCTGGGAACTACTTTGGGATGGGAGAGGAAAGTCCCATTGCGTCCCAACATTGTTTTCTGTACCATGACTATTATGCATAGGTACTGGACCCTGGAACTTTCAGTATCTTCATATTCAGTGATGGAAAGCCTCTCACCTTGACCAACTCCATCACCAGGTAGAGCTCGGTTGCAGTATCCATCTCCTCTATTAGCATGATAATATTGGGATGTTTCACTTGGCGCAGTATGGAGACTTCATTTTCAATCAAGTGTTCCTATTTATTATTGGGAAGAGGAGAGGAAGGGAAAAACAAACCAAGACAAATCTTCCTTGTAACAATGTGCTTTAAGATATAGTTTTCACATGACAAAGCAGCTTCCTACAGTGCAGCTTTCCACCACTATTCTTCTCCGCAACATTTACACTGTAGTTATCGAGATATCTCTAGTGAAGCAACATAGGTATAGGCTCAACGATTTAATAAATCCTTTGTTACCAAGGGCTTCCAAAATGTTCCTCATTAAATTGATTTAAAAATGAAAAACAAGGCATGCCATTTGATTAAATCAGGTAAATCTTTAGACGTTTTCAGTTACAAGAAACCAACTGGGTATACTCCAGGAGGGCCGGCCACTTTATTTTACAGTTAACCATGGTTGCTGTAACACTCTGGAAGACACCAAAACAACTATTCCAGAAACCTCACCTTTATCACAGTACAAACATTCTAACAACATGCACTTCATGCATTTGTGGAAAACCCTGCGGGAAGTACATGTGAGCATTCTATGACTGATGAACATGAGCAGTGCCTGAAAAATTAGATGCGATTTGTCCTACACCATAAAATACCATTGAACAAATGGCTTTGGGAAGTCAATTTGCATCAAATCTGTGAAGTTTCGATAATTTTACCCTAACTATTTAGTTACTAAAAAACCCACATGCTGAGCGTGCATTTCCTCCTGTGAAGATGTGGCACATTAGACGTGGCTTAAACAGATCGCACCTTTGAAACCCAATATGTGAGAGCATCAAAAGTCTTTCTGGAACAAACATATATGTCTGCTCCAAACAACCGTGTGCTGGAGAAAAGAAAAACAAAATATGAATGGGTTTTTAAAACATGGTTTATAGTTATAAACCTTAAAAAAAATAAATCAGATCAACTGAGAAAATGAGGGGATTTATTATATTTAGTTGAATTAACTGTGTATCAGAAGGAATATAATAAATATCAAATAATGTGTGAAATTTAGAGACTAGTGATATTTAAAGTGTTACCTATTAATGATTATTTAAATTTACTGTGCATGGTGCCGCTGATTTAGTGAACTATTGTTTAAGTAGCAACTGACAATTAGTAAGAAGCTTTTGAAGATAGCTTCATCAGTATTTTTGTCTGCGATTATTGGGATGGTTGGGATTTAATGTTCTTCCTCTCCTCTGGCAAAGCTGCAAGAAGTTTGGAAGCTTCTGGAACCAAACAAACGGTTGTTAGTCTTAACTATGGTGAAGAAGAGATGCCCCTTTCAGCAAATATTTTCACCTGCATGAAAATATCAAAGGCTCTTGGTTCTAACTACCCTCAGTAAAGTCTCTTCACATATGAACATTCCTTCCCCGTGCATCACTGAGGCTGTGCTTAGAATTATCATCTTAAATTAAGTTCAGGGTCTTTTCTGTCGTAGCCCCATAACTTTGGAATGTCCTCTCATGAAAGACAGCATGACATCCTTCCTGCTATGCTTTCATTATGACTTCAAAGTTTGGACTGTTTAAGCATTCTCTACTGTGTGTGTTTTATTCTGAAATTTGTTGTTTTACATTGTTTATGGTTTTTAATATACTGTGGTTACCATCTGGAGATTTACACTGCAGCTTGGTATATGTTATTTTTAAATACATAAAACAAAGAACACTGATAAAACATCTGTTTTCTTAAAATAGGACTGATTTAAAAAGCTGGACTGGTATGTGAAAATCTCTTATTGTGGTCTGCAAGGTGCATTACACTGCAACTCTTTAAAGGCAAATTCTGATGGGTGAATTCTGGAAACACCTTTACTCCAAAATACTTACCTTCATTCTCAAGACTCTGAAGCAAAATATATCCATATATTTAATGCATTTTCTTTATATAGAACATAAACTTCAATCCCTTTGAAGCAGCACTTTAGAATTTCCCACTGTTGTCCTAGTGATGCTGGTTTGGACCCAAGCACGCATCCATTATTTTGTCTTTGTTAAATTAATGATGCAGATGAGACACATTTTCTGCTGACTTACAAATAATAAATTCACGGGCAATGTAAATGCTATCTTGATGAATGTTTTGTTACATCTGACTAAGCATAATTTTTTGTTACATCTGACTAAACATAATTTTTGTGAATATCGATGCAGCTCTACAAAATTAATATACATACATGGTTGGCGGGATTTGCCCAGATGAATTGTAAATTTAAATACTTTTTCTAAGCGAAGCCGAATTTGACAAATTAACTATCTGTGAGTTTAAAACTCTATAATTCTGCCTTTTCTTGAAATCAGGTAAGATTACTATGGAAGCATCTCCCCACCTTATAATGCTATAGCTCTATATTCTCTCATACCTTTCCACAACATTTTCCTTTGTCTATAATCTTCAGTGCATACTCCTTCCCAGTAGACCTACAAAGAGAGAAACAAAAGAGGAATATCAGGCAGAAATGCAAGGATTTATTCAACATGTGGGTTTTTTGTCTGAATGTAGTGATGATAAAATTGCTTTCATCAATGTGAACAGATGACAGAAAGAAGGTATATCTGCTTTTATTTTGTTTCTCAGCAAGTCATGTCTGCTGTTGCCTTGACTACCAAACGCAGGCTTTCTACTATGATTTTCTCAAGTGTGACCTAATGTGTCGCATTTTGTCCCTGATTTAATGTTAGATGTTCTGTACCTTTCATTCAGCTCTTTAACTGGCAGTCATGTGGCAATTTTTACAGGATTGGTATTTCAAAGTCTCAGGGGTAGAAAGGTTCATTTTAACTTTTTTTTTTTTATTAAACAAAATTAGATCAGCTATTCTGTAGTATAAAATTTATTGGACCACAAAAATCATTTGAAGACAACCTATAGGAGAAAAATTCTGTGGCCATTCTACCTATTTCTGTGAAATTTTGTTTTAAGAAGTCTGCGGCCGCCGTTCTAAATGTCATGTCCTGAAAACTACAATGGATAGTTATTTTCCATGTTTAAGTGCTGCAGGATTAAGAGGTGAAAGCATTTTAAATCTAGTATTATAAGACTTTAGCAAAAGAATAACATTAAAAATATTTTATGGTACATGGCTTTCAAAATGGTTGCAAAAGTGTCCATTAAAATGATCACACAGAATGAAAGACATAGCCATTATGGTTCTGAGTATATGTAGTATTATCTCATCAACATGAAACCCCATTTGTAGGCATGCTCAAATGAAAATGACTCAATGGTTGGTAATTACTTTTACTAGAAACTCACTGAGAATGCAATTCACCACACCCTGCATTTTTAAAGGTTTCCGTTGAGGATGTTTTTTTGTTTTTGTTTGTTTTAAAGGGCACACTTAATAAAGTAATTAGTACATGAGAGAATTTGTACATTCATTGAAAAGCAAGGTTTTGTGGCAAGTCTTTGCCAGGAGTACAGAAGATTACACTGGTCTGCACCCACGTAATGTGTGAAATGGCTCATACAGTACAGCTGTAGCACCCCCCCCCATTCCTTCCTACTGTATAAGACTTCTTGACAGCAGCAGGATTTAAAAATAAATAAATACTGTCAATAGTGTCCAGTTAGTTTGAGCAGCTACAGCAGTAATAATGGTGAAGATATTTTGCTTCAGGTATAATCAGTTTCATGGTGTACAAGCATATAGCACTGGAATTGCATTTAGTAAGGATGGTTGTTATGGAATAATACAGTGCAGCAAAGCATCCCTGGTGTGAAAGCAGAGCTGCGTCTGCTAAGTTGTCATAGTTACAACTGGCTACAGATGAGGACAAAAGGGAGGTTGCAGTATCTGACTGAGCAGTATTTTGAGAAGGGAGTACAGTGGGCTGCATCCAGAAGTGTGCAAACAGAAGAAATAGAATGATTGGTCTTACCTGAAGTGTAGATTTGGGAGTAGGGATGCTGGAGCCAATGGGATAGGACATAGCCCATTGGATCCAGCATCCCACGAGGTAAATTATGGTAGTGGCAGTGTTCTGTGAACTGCTGAAGTAGAGGAAGACTTTGTGTAAGATAGTATTAGCACAGGTATGAGACGTTGTACAAGGCCTTGCTGAAGAGATTGCGCAACACTTTGTGCTCGTGGAAGCTTTGTGCTAAAGTTCTCTTTTTACATGAGAAGCTCTTGCAACATTAGAAGAGTTCTCCCACTGATGAAAGCCACCTCCAGAATAACCCTATACTTTTAAAGCTGCCCTTTACTTTTAAACTGGAGGATTTTTCAGTAACAGAGCCAGTTATTATTGAATACTTGGACAATTATGCAGAAGTTAGTCTAATGACGATTTGAATTGTAGTAGCCTATAAAAGCAATATTCCATTGAAAAGTAGGGCCCATTCACATGACTGAAGAACAGTACGCTAGCCACTGTTGCCTTCTATGACTTGGGGGGTGACTGTCTGAAGTGGGGAGTCTCCCATACTTGTAGAGTAACTGGACAGAGTTCACTGCAACTACTAACACTGGGTGTGTGAATAGTAACTTGATTATATATATTACTATCATTCATGAATACTTTTCCATTTGGTGTGAGCTCCTCTTTTTTATACAGGGGCTGTCCTCAAAGAGGCAACAATACAAATTGTGCCATTTCAGGTGCATTGCCTGTGCATTCTATGGTACCCAACCAAAACAGAAACCCTCCTCCTTGGAAGTCTCTAGGTTCCATGTCCAAGCCTTTTCTGCCTTGATAGGGTCTAGACCTGATAAAAACTTAGTATTCTGTCTTTTCACTGTTTGTAATTATCACCCAATTACTTTCCCGATTTCTGGCAGGGAAAGTTTCTGTTTCCATTAGTATGTAAGTTTTTCAAGCTGTATACTGCTTAGATTTATCGTCCTGCCTGAAGGGTTTTTGGATCAGCAGAAAGCAAGAGAAATATTGTAAAAGCTCCAGGGGCATTTGCTTTTTAAAGCTGGCTTGGGAAACATAGCAAGGTTTACATAAGCACACTGTATTGAGTGAAGGATTTTGAGAAAAAGTTGCTTCATATTTTTGTAAGTGAAGAAGTCGTAAGGGATTTGATTATATTAGCTTGGAATGCTGGTGTTTTGTTTTGTTTTGGTGTTTTTTTTTTGACAGGGGAAAGGAACTATAAAAAATATTTAAGTCTGAACTCAAAATAGACTCCTGAGAATTTCCAATAAATACATAAATAAGTACTTAATACATTTACATTAAAATGTGTGCAGGGCCATAAGGACTGACTGAATTTATTTTCCTTATTTCCAGATTACGTGGGTTTATTTCCTTGGCCTCTGCTTCCCCCATTTGAACTTTTAAACTTCCCTTGCTTCCTCTTTTCCTACTCCCATCACAGCTGGCCCTGCCTCATCTTCCTCCATATTTCCATCCCTAAACCATCTGCTAGATCCGTTCCTCCTTCTCATGCCCACTTTGCTAAATCTCCCTTTTCAGACACCTGTCTCCTTGGTCTCCTAAGATTGCTTACTTAAGGAACTTCATGGAAGGGAAGTCTCCCATCGCCTCGCCACCATGTTCCCAAATCTCCCCCCTCCATCTTGTTCAAGGGCCTCTCCGATTCTCAAAAGAGAGGTTTTGAGAGTTACGTGCATGTGGCTGCAGAGGGGAGGACTGGATGCTGCACTTTTGTTCAGTGAACTATTTAAAGTTAGCATCCAAACCTATATTTCCATATAGATTTCCACTAGAATGTGCGTATGGAAATGTGATCTAGAGCAGGAGTGGCTAACTTGTGGCCTTCTCAATGTTGCTGGCCTCCAATTCCCATCAGCCCTAGCCTCAGGAATAATGGAAATGGGCATCAAAGAAAAACTTGATCCAAATTATTGGAGTACTACAATATATCCAAAACAATGAGAGAAATTGGAAAGATCTCAAAAGATAGACAGGGATTGGAAGGTGTTTAAAAGATACTTGCAAAACCATATCGAAAAATCAGAACTCCTATTAGAATAAACAAGTTCCGTTTCAAATACTGAAATACTAAATAAGATGGATAACAATGTATAATAGAAAAAGACGTATGAAATTAGGTTAAAGGTGTGTGAAAGAAAGTAATAGAAGTGGGAAGAAATTGCAACTGAGTAGATTGGAAGTCTAACACAAAGGTGGGGTGAGGGGTGGTGGATGGTGATGGGAAAAGGAATTATCTGTGGGAATGAGTGTAGGTATGTTTGAACACTTTTAAGGACTGTATGAAATATATGTTTGTATGTTTGTATATTTGTAATATATGTGTATAACAATAACAAATAATAATTAAAAAAAACAAACTTGATCAGCCGCCTCTGGTCTACATTTAGATGAATGCATGGATAATGAATGCATTTCCTTTTTCATTGGCTCGGCTTTTTCTTATGCTTGACAAAAACTTGTGGAGCAATTTTTAAAATATGCATTTCCCAAGACCTTCACGTTTGTTTAATTTGATATCCAACACACTAGGGTTTGCTTACTTATGGTTATTAGTTATCCTTGATGAAGTGGACATCAGGCAGAGGTGTCAAACATATGGAATAGATAGATACCTACACGAACTCTTGCATTTTACAACAAATGATTTACCAAAAGGCACCTGGTTGTCTGTGAAATATAACAATTTTCTAATATATGCTCAATGCACAGTGGAGGGGAAAGTTGCAGCTAAGTAAAAAATGAATAGCTGGGCAATTTTCTTGCTCACCGTTCTATGCACTCCTTTACCACAGCAAAATTACCATCTCCAATCACCTTTCCCACTTTGTATTTCTCAAGAATAGTTGATGTCCCTGAGCATTTGTTTCCATTCAAACCTGCAAGATATAAAGGGCAAAAAGTAAGCTAAACATGGATGTGAGCAATATGGACTGTCCCTTACTGACCTCAACCCTACAGTAGGGCTATATCTTAAGCTGCAAAATCATTTTTTAAAACAGTTATTTTAAGTATCTGTCGCTTCACATTTGCATCTAAAGCAAAAAGAAATAGCTGGCAAGGCTTAATCCAAGCTATATGACCTTGCTGTGCAAATCAGAGGGTAAGCATCCGAACATATTTTTCATGTAAGTTTTTTTTAAAAAACATATTCCAAAAGGCGGCAACATTTCCACGTAAGGATCAACACCCAGCTACCATTTCATTTAGTTCTGTTGTTCAACAAACTGCATTGTTTCAGCTTCTGTTGCAGAGCTATTAAGTGGCATAAATATCACAGGGTTCTGGCGAGACTGAAGAATAAAATAATTTTATAATATACATGAAATATTGCATTATTACTTCCAGTCACCTGCATCACCCTAATCTAGGTGAGAATTCGTTCATGACAATTTCTGTCACAGGGAAATTACTCAGCAGAGATAGGATGTGTATCTACCATTCTCCACATTCTCAGGCTAGGATACAATTTAGCATTAACACATAATACCTGTAAATGCTGCCTAAATTTTACAAATATGTACTTTTATCTCAAGGTGTGCTTACCGAAAGTGAAATATTCTAAATTGGTTTTTATGTAAATGAAGGCTAACATTTTGTGTGTCCATTGCAAATCAAGTACAATATAAACATTAAAACGACAACTCAGAATACCACGAGATGTTTGGAGAGGGGGTTAAGATAACTTAAAATTTCCCTTTCAAAATGGCCAGCACATCTCCATTTAATCTTTAACTGATAAATTGCCCTCTGTGATGCAACTCTTCTGCCAGAGCAATTTGGAACAGTTCCCCCCTGTATAGTTAATAATTAATGGTGTTAAAAATATCTCTCTCACAATTAATGAGAAAATGGTTTCAATTCAGAAAAACAAAATTCACATGGAAATAAAACATATTAAGTGAAATTCTCATGGATGAGGTTCAGGGTATTTGGTCATGCTTATCCTTCTTTTGTGGTGGCCAAGAAGTCTTGTGGGTGTCCTTTTTTTAATTTATTCTACAAATCATGTCATGCCATCCAACATTTATCTGATGAAATTAGGGACATCCCATTCCATAATGATAATGATATTTATACCCCACACTTCCTATTGGGTTGCATCAGCCATTCTGGGTAGCTTCCAACATATATAAAAACATAATAAAACATTAAACATTAATAAAGTTTCCCTATACAGGATTTCAGACAGCCCGGGAGTTGAATAACTACATACTCTCCAACATTTCTCCAATGAAAATAGGGACATCCTAAGGAAAAGCAGGACATTCTGGGATCAAATCAGAAACTAAGACAGCTTTTCTAAATCAAGGACGTCCCTGGAAAATAGGGACACTTGGAGGGTCTGTCATCTCATCAGTTGTCTGGCTTCTGCAGACTTCCTAGGTGCCCATGTTTCAACTGAAGACTAGGGGAAGACATTATGAAGTAACTATTTCAATATTTTGGGTTTTTTAAGATCAGGAAGTGTAGACGGGGAGGTTGCAGAGTGCTAGAGCAATGTTACTGGAAAGAAAAGGCATGCCTTGGATGCCTCACAATCCTAAGGTAAGCTCAAAATTCTGTAACCACCAACATTCTACATAAATCCTTAAGTGGCCTGAGAATGCTGCAGGAAAATGGAGGCCCCTTTCAGAGGGGTAGAAAACTTCTGGGCAAGACAAGGCAGATTTTGGCCCAGCTCTATCAGTAAACCATTTAGTACCTGGTGACATATACTAAATACAAACCCAATCCTATCTCAAAGTCTGCTATATTTCTTTTCATTGCCACTGGCATGCGAAGGGGTGGTCAGTGTCAAGACACCTTAGAGTAAAAAGCTCTAATGAGTCAAATGAATTAATGAATGAATAGCCTCACCTCTATGGATCATCTTTGGCCTAATAGGAAAGTGCAAAGTAATACCAATACAATAGTGTGAACAAGCATATTAACAAAATAGAAAATAATAGTAATTGATTTTTCTAGACTGAAATATTATCTCCAATACAGACATTTAACATAAAAGAACTTGAAAATACACATTCTTACTTTCAGGACTCAGGCAAGGAGATAGTTCAGGCACACCATTCACATTGCACGTTGACCCACAATGTGGTGGAATCTGTGAAAAAATGTGAGAGTTTATACTTCAGCAGTTCAATATGCTTCTGAATAATCACATTAGGAACAAAAACATCCAACAGCCTTCTGTGCTATAAATTAATATTACACAATCATCTGTTAAAAGCCAAACACAATTTTACTAATATTTCCAACGGCCAAAACATACAACCTCTGTAAAGTAGCTGGTTGGGTTTTTTAAATGACATGTTGCATTCAAATCAGACTACGCAAACTCCACTTTCCCTGCACTATACAACACCAACAGTATTTGCTTTGTGCCAAGTCTCTAATACACTGTAACTAGATATGTGAAAGTAGTTGATACCTTCTCACTTCTAACTGATTACTTCTTATGATCCATTTAGCAACAACAGAGTGTAAAGGGATGCACATGAGGTAACTGAATGCTTCCCAAGAGACTGTCTTCCTTTTAATTTCTAACCAGAATGTCACCTGCCTATCCAGAGAATACAAAAGAAGAGCTGAAAACAAGAACAAACCATCTTTAGACAGTTCAGGGAACATATTCATGGATCTCAGTCACTGACCCAGTTCGCAACCATAGGCAGACAAAATACTGTGAATCAAGAACAAAGCTTGCTTTGTTTTGGGGAAACAAACCACGAGCCCAAGCTCAGACGACATGAGCATATTACACCGATTCTGGCTTAACTGCACAGGCTGCTAATTCAATTCAAAGTGCTGTTTTTGACCTATAAAGCCTTAAACAACCCTCAACCGCAATACCACAAGGACCACCTGTCCCCATATAAACCGAGCCAGGCACTTCAGGTTTCTCCCCCAGGAGAGTTCCAGAAGATGGCCACAAGTGAATGGGCCTTTTCTGCAGTGGCTCCCCATTTGTGGAATCCTCTCCCCAAGGAGGTTTGCCTGGTACCTTCATTACGTATCTCTAGGCACCAGGTGAAAAGGTTTCTCTTCAACCAGGCTTTTGGCCTTTAACATGTGACTGTGGGAAGGGGATTACTGGTTTGTTTTGCTTCTGCTTTTGTTTTATTATGCATTTTGTATTTTCATTTTGTATTTTTGTGTTTTGAACCACCCTGTGATATATGGGTGAAGGGAGGAATACAAATTTAATTAATAAATACATAAATTTCAAGCATAATTTTCACTCTCAATTAATAGTGCCAACTAAGGCTTTATTACAGCTCCATGTGTTTTGCAACACAGGTCAATTTTTCCGGAACAATCTGAAAGTCTGAAATTAGGTAGCATAGCTGAAGCAGCTTACACAAATATTTCTACCTATCTGGCACCACAAAGAAGGCCAGACAGATAAATTATATTTACATGGGCTGCTTTTGCAGAATTTGGAAGTCTCAAGATTGCTCCTTGAAGAGTATGCGTTCTGAAATTCTTTTAGCTAGCACTTCCGAAAGCAAGTTTCCCCTCTTTAAATTCTCTCCAACTTCTTTGTCTCCCTCCTGGTTTTCTTGTTTCACTTTCAGATAATGTCTTTGCCCTTTTCAGTCTTCACTGTACTCTCATTTAAAAGATTATCACACGAACTTTCATCACTTGTCACAGGGTGCTTAAAATACTTCTCTAGCCTGAGCTCAAGATCTGTCAAAATGATATTGGACAGCACAAGGGAATGCAAGGTCAGCATTTTCAGTGCCTGGTTATGCAGCAAAATATTTTAAATCATTTCACCAGCAATAATGACAATAATTCAACTGGCAGATCAGGTTTTATTGTAAGATTTCCCAGGACACCAATATGTGCCCAAAGCAGTCAACAGAAGCTACATCAAGACAGCAAAAGGCAACACAAACTAGATCACTGACAGCGAGTTAAGTTTAAGAAAGACAAAAATAACACTGTCTGCCAGACAAATATGCAAGATGGCTGCAACAAAATCTGTACATTTTTTGTTGATGATGATCCCCTAGATGGCTCCTGCACCAAAATAATACAACATAGTTCTTTCAGAAGATATTTTTGTAATAGAACCAGAAACAAGACAGACAAAATAGATTACTATTTATTGCATTGACTTATTAGTTATTTTCTGCTCAGTTCAGTTGTTTTGTTTAAAAGCACAGATTTTGTTTCCTTAAAAGCAAAGAACACTTCATAAAAATTAGTATCATGGCTATGAAATTTAAAACTAGGGTGGATGAAAATAATCTTTCACATAACAAACAACTAACAGCACAGTCTAAACCATGTCTACATAGCACTAAATTCTACTGAATTCAATGAGGTTTATGACCAGGTATGTGGGGTTAGGATTAAAACCTAAACTATTTTAGAGTTTTCAATTTCAGTCAATTGTCACAGGACGCAGAATAACAATGGTAATCTTTAGATAATGTACTATGTTGTTATCTCCTTTCCAAGTCACTAGAATCGACTACATTATTCAGCCTAATTGACATTTGCATTTAACGCTAAGCTATGGTTTGGCACTATACGAAAGCTGCTCCGCCATATCAAGCAGGGAGTATATTTGCAGTCCCATGCGATTCTAAAATAAAGATCACGTGGTGGGGGGAATATGGCAGCATCTTGGCACTTGGCACACAATGCAGCAAGGAAGCGATGCCACTAAAAAGGCACTGCTGCTCCCTCCTCATGAGTAGTCCTTTTCAGCATGGCATCCTACATGCCTTATGATTTGGAGGGCTGAATAGAATTATTTTGGCAGTGTTCTCTGATTGGCCTTGTGGCCCCCTCTTTTTTGCCAACTCCATGCAGTCTGTTTTATGCTGCAGTTTGGCTGACTGGTGTTGGTCATGACTTGCAGGTTGAATTAATGACAAGCACCTGCATAGATGGAGGACCCCCAGCTACAAGTCAACTCAAGATAGAATTGCAAGGAGATGGTCTTGAATGCTGGCCAGCAGGAGCAGGGTTGTACACAGTTTCTCCTCTCCAGAAGCTGGTTAGGAAGAGCAGGGCTCAGCCAATCAGCTGGCTTAAGTCAATTACTCTTTTGCCCCTGCCCCTAGCTTGGTCAAGAACTCCACAGTCTGCATTCTCAGCACAGCCTAACATATTTGTGCTGCTTCTTCCTTTCACAACTCCATGGTTACTGGAGCTGACAGCAAGGGTACCCAAAGCAGCTCTCAATTAGCCTCTTCGGCCAACCGTAAGGAAGGCCAAGTACTCTAATATGATATAAATTCTTCTCTTTCATCTCAAAGAGTCTATTGGGCTTAATGAAATCTTTCAAAGGAGGTTAGCACTAGAGAATTAACATATTCGAGAATTGTTGGATGCATTTTTTGTTGTTGCTGCCGACATACGTAAATCAAGATCTGTTTAAAACTAACAAGAGTAATACAATTTCTAATTGTCTTTCTTTCACTTTCAGACCAGTCAAAAGAACATTGTCCTGTATTCTTCTGGATGCAATTATATTGGGGCGGCTGCCAAGTTTTTCAGTGAATCAGCAATTCAGCATTTGTGCTGAGTAGCAAAAACAAAGCTGCACAAATTATAGCCCTTGATTTCCTATCGTTGTAAGTAGGCTTTCCAGTTAAGGCAGTGGGGTGGGGAGTAGGGACATTTGTTGCGGAGATGTGGTGTTTTTCTGGTAAGCAGTACTGTTCTGAAACAACAAATCTATTACTTGAATGAATAAATAAACTACACGAATGTGATGTAGATAGCCAGTCCTTTTAAGTTGCATAGCATGAGTTGAGAGTCTTCTAGCAATCCAAGCCATGTAACAGGCAAAAGGAGGTACACACAAAATCAACATGTTTAAGAACCCACAGCTGACACAATTAAAAAAACAACCCACAGTTTATTGCAATTCAAATGAAGTATAAGATATAAATCCGAATAGAGATGACAAGGCAAGGTTTTCAGCTGATCGTTCCTTACCAATTTTGCTAGGATGAGTACAGTGGTGCCTCGCAAGACGAAATTAATCCGTTCCGCGAGTCTCTTCGTCTTGCGGTTTTTTCGTCTTGCGAAGCACGGCTATTAGCGGCTTAGCGGCTATTAGCGGCTTAGCGGCTATTAACGGCTTAGCAGCTTAGCGGCTATTAACGGCTTAGCGGCTTTAAGAAAAAGGAAACAAACTCGCAAGAACTCGCAAGACGTTTCGTCTTGCGAAGCAAGCCCATAGGGAAATTCGTCTTGCGGAACGACTCAAAAAATGCAAAACCCTTTCGTCTAGCGAGTTTTTCGTCTTGCAGGGCACCACTGTACTAAGTTACAACAGAGGGAAAGGCAGAAATTAAAGATGGAGACATGCATCTTCTGCCATGCTTGAGCTTGAGCTTCAGCATCACTAAATGAAGAGACATGGCAGAATGATCCAGACAGTGCACAGAAACCAAGTATTTCAAGGAGACCAGTCTACACATTATTTCATCCTAACCACAGCTCAGTTGTTATAGGGATCTCTCAAGGAAAGGATAAAATAAATAAGTCACTTAAAAACAAACAAAAGATTAATTTTACTCCTCCTCATGGACAGCACGTGAACAGAACAAAATTCAAGCAGATACATAATAAAATTTTATCAAGAGTATCCAACTGTTCAGTGGTATGTATACTTGTAATTGTTGTATTTTAGGGGTTAAATTATTTGAACGGCATATATTCCTGTTGGACATTTTCCCAGAAGCATGGGTGTTGGGAATGCATTCCAGATGCAGACACAAGCATTGTCTCAAGCCATGTTCTAATTCAGATATATCAGTTAAGATTACTCAGAACCCAAGTGAACAAAGCACAGCTGAAGTGTACACCCAAACAGCTGCATACTGGAGAGATAAAATAAAGGATTTTAACTACCCTAATTCTCGTAATAACCGACTGTCTTTTAAGACATGCACTAAATATAAACAAATTGAGCATGCAAAACGGCATTCCTTTTTCTATGGTTTTTGTTTTTACTGTGTTTGGTTTGCTGCATGGCCTTTTTTATTAAGGTTTAGTCGATTATGGTGCTACACTGTTCTTATTTTTAAATGCTGCAAGCTGTCAAGTACACACTTGACAAAAACGTATATAAATAAACAAAATCGACAATGAAGGATGAGATAGAGTTTACTGACTGTACTGACCAATTTCACTAAACACAACTATGAGTTCAGCCCCTGGCCCCTGACGGATTGGTAATGGAAAGGAGCTCTGTTATGGGACAGATTTCTCTACCATGGCAGATGGCCCAGCTTCACCTCCATGGGCAGTAGGCTTCCATTTTCATTTCTGCTAGGGGTAGTAGGCAGCAGCAAGCCCTGAAATGGGGAGTTTCAGGGTGCCAGAGACTTGGGATTTGCTGGATACTACATCCCATGGATCCTTGAGGGGCAGGCTTCTTAGCAATGGTAGCCTGGGGCTGATGGGGGGAGTCACCCCCCCCCCACTTTCCACCCTGGCTGGTGGATCCTTTGCTGCCTCCTGTTGCTCTTTGGCCCCATTTAGGGCAGCTCTCTAAGCCAGTGGATAGAGTTTAAACCAGAATCATAGATTATTTTACTCATTGCAATATTGGGTTCAACCTACATTTTAACTACTCTGCAACTGCTTTCATGCATTGTACATTGCAATGGAATAATATATTTTTTTAAATCATTGCTTAATATAGCATGAAGCTGGTGTTTTCTTGCAACCACAAAGGCAATATTCCAAAGCAGAATTAGTATTTAAGCTGAAATAGGGCAAACTTTCTAAAACATACCTTGAGTCCCCGAAAGCTGCCTGGGCTTGTTGGTGAGGAACTAGAAGATTTTGTTGATTTGGGAGTTGAAAGCTGGCTACTTGGAGCTCCGTTTACTATTGGGAATAACAAGGGCAAAAGAAGGAAAAGAAGTTGTTATCACCAATAAAACAAAAGCTGAAATTCCTGTTAAGATATGATATGTTCCTTTTAGATAATATCCTGTTAATCTTTGTTAAACAGAGCAGCTAGCAATAAAATATACATAAAGCTAGGCATTATCTTAAGAGCAGCACGATGCAGTGACCAAGGGCTTGCTAAGACCAACAAGCACACAGCTGAGCCTTCCTTCTTAAGATTTCTTTCCACAGCTGTGTTCTATCACTGGTTTCCCCCCTCTCTCTACCTACTCAAAGCCACATTTTTTTCTGGCACACTGCCTACTCTTACCCCTTCATCTAGCCACACTATCCTTTAGCTTTTCTACATCTCAGAACCTCTTCTGTCAAAGCGTTCAGACTCTCGATCTTGTCTACATAGCTTGCCCTGTCCCTACAGCCTATTGTGATGTTTCAACCACAGCCCAAATGACACTTCACTTGACTCAACAATGGCAATATATCAACATTCTATGGTGCTGGGTACATTCTTCCATGAATTAAAAACGTTGGTGATGGTGAACATTTCAAGGTTATCAGGTCACATCAGCCAATGGGTACTTGAAAAATAATCACGGCCACAGAGCAGTTTAATCTATTACAGAGTACACTGTATCCAAATTACCAAGAACAATTATAAAAGCAAAAAAACAAACAAACCCATGCTTATTTTCTATGTGATCATTTCTCTTAAAAATAAAAGACTTGAAAAAATTATTTGCATCTCCTTCCATCTTGAAACATGCTTTTGACAAGAAACAGCTTCCCATTAGTATGCTTTTAAATATACAAATACATTTCATATTTTAATTTTGAGGGGTTTCTATATATGTGAAAATACGTTGCTTCCCCTTCAGTTCAGTCTGAAGTGGGTTCCACCATTTCACACAACTTAAGACTCTTAATATGCACCATCTATTAGCTTATTTGCAAGGCTCTCTGATGAACAATATATTCCATGTCTCCCAAGGAAGAAGTAGTAAGAAGAAATCTTCCAAAGAGCAAGATTGATTTCAACTGCAGCTCAGTTAAGGACTGCTGCTCCTTTAAGAAAAAAAAATTAGCCTGCCAGCTAGACATTCGGTTTCCATGGAAATGCTAGTTACCACCTACACTTTTTCAGCTGTGTAAAGAATATCTATAATGGGTAACAGAACATTCATTTAACAGGCACCATTGTTTTTGCTGTGTGAATGCCTGCAGTGATGAACCTGTCTGAAAACCAAGCCTTCCAAACTAGCTGCTTTTAAAAAGGAATTTACTTTTAATTCTTTAATATTTAGGAGCCAACCTGCTAATGCGACTGCACAGGGAACTGTTATTCTGTGGCATTATGTATAGATACAGTAAATAAATAAGTAGAAGTTAGCATCTTGCCACCAAGATGTAAGAACCAGCTTCCAAGATGTTCTAGAAAGGCATGTCCAACAAGTCGATCGCCTCACATTAGTGGTCGATCATGGGCTAGTAGTGACCCTGCCACCCATCCCTGGTGTTAGTGGTTTGCTTTGTCGGTGCACGAAATTGTAAGCACATATTTTTCTAGCAAAAAAGCTCCACAACTTTTTTGTACTGGGAGTAGATTGCATTCTCTTGGGAGTTGGACATGCCTGTTCTAGAAGAAGTTAACATTTATGTGAATAGGAAGATCTTACTCTATTGCCTTTTTCACTTCATCCCCAGAATCTGTGTTTTAAAAATAGTTACCTATAGGAAACACATGTTTCTGACCTTCATATGTTCATATGTACCTTATGCCACTTTTGTATTATTACGCTCCCTAACACTAATCCTTCCAAGGTAGCATTGTCCCTTTAGCCTGAAACTATGATTGTGGACACACTATGCCTTTTGAGCACATTCAAAGCCCATTATTTTTCCACAAAAATTCTGGGCACTGTCGTTTGCTCCCTCACAGAGTTACCGTTCCCAGCAACCCATAACAACAGTGCCCAAAGTCATTTGAGGGGGGAAATGGGCTTTGAATGTGCTTTAAAGGTATTAGTGTACATTACCTGAGCCAGCCTCAGAGTCCCAAGCAACACAGCTTCTCACCTGGCCCACAAACAAAACATTACAACATGGAAAGAGAATTTCCTCCCCCTTGGGGCTGCAAGAGGGACCTTGAAATCCTGTCACTGTATTATCACCCAGAAATTAGGGACATCATATAGACGCTGCTTGGTTCTTGGACTCCTCAGTTAGGGTCCACACAGAGATACTCAACCCCACAGAAAGCAAATGAAAAACTTCCTCATAACCTCCCAGTAGCTATGTTCAAGTGGGAGGAAATGGTGGACTAGCACAATATGCAACCTACCTTCCAGAAGAGCACATGGGATAAAGGCAAGCAAGCAAACTTCACACACAATAAAAAAACACATGGAGACAAAATGATTTGCTTTTTCACTGTGAGCAGAAGCAAGGCAGCTTATTTCAATTACATTTTTCTATTGCAAACTAGATAAATTCCCATTGTTAAGTCAGGTAATATCAAACTTTGATGCCACCATGGACCAAGCAACTGGTGTACATGGATCAGTCCACAAGTCCTTAGCTGAAGTTAATTAGTGACTTAATACTCACATGCTTCTCTAAATAACTGGGCATAGTGTTTTAAAAGACACTGCTTCAACTTTGAGCTTTATTTGCATACCATACCACACTTAAACTTGAATTTAAGTTTTGGGAACCATTGCTGTCACCTAATATTGCTCATTTCATACAGAATTTTAAATATACTGCCCCCCCCAGTACTACTTGTGTACTGGCCGGCTTATATCTTAACAAATTTAGCTCCATTGTATACTAACCACAGGTGTCTGATGCCTAAGTTCTTCCTTTCCAAGGTCTACCTAGAGACAGGATAAACTCACCATGTCTTAGTTTTACAAATCATAAAAACACACAGTGCAAAATAATAGGCACACAGAAGCAGATGGAAGGGTTAAAAATGAAAAGGTAGGAGACAAGTGTTGGTACACAGCCATAACTGCCATGGCTCACCTGGGGATTTTGCTGAAGAGTAAGCACTGGAGTAATGGCCACCCCTCTTTACTGTATTCATTCAATTGACACAAAGGAAAAAGACAGGATATAGGTTATTCAGAGACATGAAAGGAAGAAAGATAACATAAAAAGGGAAAAAGCAAGAAGTGGTTTTCCAGAAAGGCTTACAGTGAGCCTATATTTACTACTATGCATAATCCAATTCAAATGAATTTATGAACTAACAGAACTGGAGATCTAGATAAACTGAGTTATTTGGAAATTGTCGAGTTGTGGGAAAGGTGGGGTGCCATATTGGAGATGGGATAAAACCACCTAAAGCAATTAGGTCTGTTGCACCTACGGATCAAATACTAACTTTATAAATGCATCATGAATGCTCAAACCTTTCACATCTCCCCAAACCTTGGGCCTGAGCCTATGGTGTGCGGATGCTGCTTCAATAACCTGTTTGTGATAAAGTCACCTGGTAACTGCCCTCAGCTAACCTGTCAACTTTCACCTCAGGTGGTTAATTATGTGTCTCTCATTTCCAGTCGCCTATTATGTTCCAAAGTCTAATTTCTCTTTATGAATGGTTACGCCACACAAATGAAATATGCCATCCAAAAGCTGAAAAAGCCTAGAGGGCAAGGTAATATGCTTGGGTGGGTGGGGGACTTTTAATATTTTCCCTGGGAGAGAATCTCATATGACTCTGCAGTAAGAAAACCAGCAAGTCTTTTGCTCTATGTTCAGGTCTTTAATGACAACAACAGCCTGTAGACTTATTCTGTCTTCTTCCTTATGTACACTTAAGTCCAAACTTCTGGATGGTACTGTTGGGCCACTGTAATGAGTAGCTTTTTGATTCAGCACATCAACAATCTGTTGTTCTCCGGTTGTCAGTGAACCACTTCCCCTAAAACATTGATATTTTAAAATACTGACACTGGAGCAGGACTGAAAGACATAATCAAAAACATAACTGGGGCAAAAAAACCTAGAAGAAGAAGAAGAAGAAGAAGAAGAAGAAGAGGAGGAGGAGGAGGAGGAGGAGGAGGAGGAGGAGTTTGGATTTGATATCCCACTTTATCACTACCCGAAGGAGTCTCAAAGCGGCTAACATTCTCCTTTCCCTTCCTCCCCCACAACAAAAACTCTGTGAGGTGAGTGGGCCTGAGAGAGTTCAAAGAAGTGTGACTAGCCCAAGGTCACCCAGCAGCTGCATGTGGAGGAGCAGAGACGCGAAGCCGGTTCCCCAGGTTACGAGTCTACCACTCTTAACCACTATACCACACTGAACAAGCACTGTAAAAAAAAGGGGGGCACAAAGAGAAAGGAAGAAAGAAGATGCATTTTGTGTTGGCTAAGGATACCACAGAGAAAAAAGGAGTAAGAAAGTCATGGGCCTCAAAAAGAATAGAGTGGACGAAGGGAAAACACTTAAATGTGTACAACTGAATTTATTCATATTCATCCTCTGCAACCCTTGCATCTCCCTCAGGCTTGGGGAGTGTGTAATTTTGCCTCACCATTTTGGGTGAGCTTAAGGTGAGAAATAGGGTGTCATGGTGGGGCACAGCCATTAAGCAAGAGCACATGTCAAAAAAACACGTGTTACTACACGAACTTCCATGGGTGCCAAAGTCTTCATCAAGAGGCCCCTCTGTAGGTTTTATCTGCTGCCGGTAGTGATAAAGGTGGTGATCTCAGACAGGGCCTTTTTAGTGGTGATACTTTGCCATTCTTTCCCTGGTGGTGCTTTTCTGGTACAGACTTTGTTATTTTTCAGTCAAGTGTCAACCTTTTTATTTGCCAAGGATTTCTAGATGCTGTTTAACAAATGATATTTAAACAACTATTGACTCTAATTTTATTGTTCTGCTGTTTAAAAGTTATTAATTTTTTTGGTAGACATACTGTGTGTGAGACCTGCTGGGGATTGACGAGCAGAAAATATATTAATTAAACAAAGTTCTAAATGCACATTTCCCCCATCCACCCAGGCAGCTGTACCTGAAGCTGGTGATTTACTTCGACGTGAAGGTCCAGGGCTTTTAGATCCAGGGCTTTTAGATCCAGAATACCTTGATATCCCGCATGAACGGGAATAAGAGGATTTCATAACACGACATTCTGTAAACAAACAGATGGATAGCAGAAGAAATATTTTTAGAGTTGCAATCACTTCCAACAAAACCACCTACCAACTAGATTTATCACCCAAACATACTCATTTCATAAACAGTTTTTCTCAAATGAACCAAAAGGAGTTTATAAATTTATAAGCTTATAAACTTGTTGACATCTGGTCAAATGTTGGAAAATTATTTTTCCCCCAGATTGCTTTAAAACTAGATTTGGTTGTTTATTCTGTTACAATAGAAGAGTGTACATATGAATTTTATATATGTCTCATTTCTGATGGAAAAGCAGATCATTTATTTTACAAATAAGAGAATATAAAAGAATGTTAACATATTGCATATTTCATCAAAACTGACTGGAGCAAGTCCTCTTCCACCTGTTCACACCAGTGTCTTTCTGATCCAACTGTAAGCGTAATTATTGTGCCCACTGAGACTGCAATCTGTTTGCTGCTCCTACATGATGAATAGGCGACACAATGTACACTAGAAGTTTTAAACTGAAAGTTGAACTGTCCCTTAGACTACTGTGCAGTTAGCTATTTTAATAAACAACAGTCTCTAGCAAATCTGTTTTCTTAGGTCCTTCAGCAGAACTCTATGATTCAGGTTCATATGGATCCCAGGGATTAGAATGCCTTGATGCTCCATATTGCCTCTCCAAGAACCCTTTGTGTCTTATTGCATCATCCCATCATCTTCCCATCATTGATGTGCACAGGGAATAATGCTAGTGGTATATTTTTCTAGATGGCATGGTTTCTTTAAAATGGACCGCACAAGACCCTCCGATTTGCAGGAATGTATGTTCTTCCCTCACAGGTCCCCTTTACAGAGTTTAGGTTCTCACAGTGGCGGAACTTGGGGTCTCAAATTTCTCATGAAAAACAGGTGCCCCCTCCCACTTCTTGTGTTCCATTCTAAATCATAGTTGCAGTGTCCCCTGTTGTGCTCCCAAGGCTCAGTGCCCAGTGCAACGAAAGCAGTCACGCTCCTCTAAACCCACCTCTGGTTTTCATCTATGCTTCCAGTATGGAGGTCCTGGGCTGCCCAGGCAACAAGACCCTACTCTCAGCCTCGCTGATGTGGTCCAAAGGAAAGAAGAACAATACATTTGCCACCAGCCTGTCTGCATTTGTTGTCAGAAGAAGGCATACAAAACAGAATCAAAATGCCTTAGGGACTTGATTCTACTTTGGATTTGTGCAGCATTTATTCCTTAGCTTTTTCTGCTCCCAAAGATATTCCGCAAGGCATCGGAGGTTTAGGATCAGTGTTTTCCTTTTCCTAGATTGGCTACCTTCCCAGGTTGATGAGCCTCATCTTCCCCTCACTTCCCTCTACATCATCTGCAGAAACTACCTTCTTGACCTTCTTGCCTGTCTTCACATGCAGGGCAAGTGCCTAACTCACCAAGGGTTTGAGACCCATTGGCTACCTTCACCTGGTTTAGCCAGCCAGTCAATGCCATTTCTCAGGGTGTGGCCACTGTCGCATGCAGCTTCTAGGAGCCACAGGTGAGAACTGAGTACAGGGTTGGGACCAAAGGTGGACAAACTACTCCAGAAGGAGCACGGCATGTCTTCTACCAGAGGTACTACTCCTCCCCTAACGCATGATACACCCCATTTACATTTAGCCCATTTATCAGTGCAATATACATGGGGGCGGGGGGGGGGGAGTATGCAGTCACAATGCCACTCAGTGCTTTCATAAGCACTGGGAGCTTATGGTTCAAAACAAATGTACAGACAGTACTTACCACTGTGATCTAGTACAAAATCATCTTGAGCATAACGATATTTCTCAGGTCCACAGGCAATGAAAACATCATCATCACCAAAAAAGTCTTGCAAACAGGTAACCTTTTTTAAAAAAATAAAATAAAAAGCAAAGAAGAATATTACTGAGTGGACTAGCTAGACTAAGGAGAGAAGTTTACATTTTGTGCTACCTTTCTGCTTTGCACATAGCAAGGGTAGGCAACCATTTTTCTGTTAAACACTGCATTTCCTGAGGGAGTAATTAGTCAGGCGTGGCAGGAATTACACCCTCAGTATCCCATCTCAAAATCAAAACATTATAGCCATTTCATTTTTTAAAAAACAAATCCCCTGAAGATTTGCAACTTGGCAGACAATTTAATTTGACCTTATCTACTCTGAATGAACTACTGTGCCTACAAATTTCATTCACTTCTGTTGAAAGGGGAACAAAATTGCAGCTATTTTATAAATTTCCCAGTAGTGCTAGAGAGTACAAATGAGCTCAGCTGTCATGAACTGCATTGAGATCTCGGCAAAGCTGGTCATAGCGGGAGAAGAATGGGACAGATGTGCAGAACTGGATCCTGGAGAGGGCCAATAGATCTAGAAAACGCTGGTCTAGATGGTGGGAATGTGCCCAGTTTGTTGTTGGCAGAGATTCCCACATCAGTGTTATGGGGTGCCTTGACTGGCACAGTAGAACTACCTGACTTGACTCTGGCAACCCACCTTGTTAGTGAAGTATCTTCTGTCCCGAAAAGGAGGAATCCAAGACTAGAGCAGACAGTGAGGCAAGCCGTGTGAACTACATGTCCATCACTAAGAATGCTGCAGTGGCTATGCTGGTGTAAGCAGACCCAACCTACTCGTAGGTGGGCTTGCTGGCTTGCCTAGTCCCATATTTCGGGACAACAACTGTGCACTTTTAATTTCTGGAATACAGAGTTTAGCTGAAGGAGTGTTATTTTTAATGTAATTAAGTTTATAGGGAATTTTTTAATTATGTCCACTTCTTCATGCAGATGTTGCATATGTTGTTGTTGTTGACTTTGCTGTCTGGTCTTTAACCACAAAAAAGACTGATTGATTGGTTGGTTGATTGATTGAACAGTGCCCACTCTGTCCTTCAAAGGGGAGCTCAGGGAGTGTGTTAAGTGTCAAGACATTTTAGCTTACTCCTAACCATGCATTTTAGAGCTCTGTTGTGAACTTCTGAACTGTGTAAACTGTGGTCTGATCTACATTTGGGCATTGCAGTGAATTTCGGAATAAAGCCTTTAACAATAACTGAGCTGGGAGTCTGAGTACTGCAACCATGGGTGGGAACCAAGTCACCAAAAGACTGAAATTGGGAAGCCTTTGATGTGCCTCAGGTCAGGGTGAACTGTTTTCTGAAATGCTGAAACTGGTTCCTTTTGCCTGCTCTCAATCTCACCACCACAGTTATGAGATTACCCACCATGGGGGATGATACGCCTGGATAATGGGAGAGACTATTTTTTGTGGCTATTATTCTGACTGGATCTGGAAACACTGATGTAACTGCAACCTGGTCGTGTATTTTAAAAATAACTTTTTAATGTGACAATTATGTCAATTCAGAATAAATGGCAAGCCTTCTTTACATAGCTATGTTTAAAATAAAATGGGGGGGAAAACCAGACAAATTATGAACACGCCTTAATTTCCCTTATCTCTCCCCCTCCCCTCATGAAATGATACCAGAATTTCAAAACAGAAGGGGGGGAGAGGAAATAAACAGAAAAGAAAAGGAAGAAAAAGCTATTGGCAATTGGGGGGGGGGAGGAGTGTATAAAGCATTATAGTGCGATTCTGTGCATGTTTACTCAGAAGTAAGCCACACTGTTTTCAGTGGGGCATACGCTCTTGTAACTGTGCTTAGTTTATTTTTAAAGCTGCAATCCTAGTTTTATCACTTTCAGTCCACTTGTCTAATGACAAAACGTGCATTCATTACCCTCTATGATAACAGTAAATATGAGCTGGAGTACAGGGAAGGTTTGTTGCTGCCTGCAGTAGAAAAACACTCAGAATATCAATGACTTTCAGCACTCTCAAAGATCATTTGTACAAGGCATTTGAAAGCAGTGCAGTTGTCATAGCAGCTAAACCAGAGATAAAAGCTGGCTGAACTTACAGTAAGACCATCTGTAGGCTGAAACATGTAGCACTGAGCATTTGTTTGATTCTATTATCAAGCTCAATGACACAACGTTCTCTCCTCCCAGTATCCGGTTAGCTTTAGAATAACCTCATGATAAAGGATAAATGTCTACATAAGTCTGGAGAAAAAGTAATTCACCTCAACATAGTTAAGCAGTTTTGACAAGACAAATACTTAACTCTTTCCTAGCCTGCCTGATCAACAGGAATATCTATCCTCTGTACAGAAAAAATAATAATTGTTCCTCTCTTTGTAAAGGTTTTAAATTAACCATACTCTAAGAGAAATCATACCCACCCAACTCCTGAATATCATTCAAGCCATCATTTGTGGTGTTCATTGTACAATAGCTGGAAAAGGTGCATGCCCACACTATGAGACCACAAAAGAAAACCGAACACCCTAAGCTCTAAAGCAATTTTGCCCCCTTTTTGTCCATTTCTCTTTGTCTACTTGTTCCATGATCTAACACAGATTGGGAAAGCCCTTTTGTGCAGTGCTAGGCATGCAGCTGATCCTTTTACAGTAACATAATAATAAATGTAAAGAAAATACTAAGAAGGGGTGAACCTCACAATGAAGAACAAAGGAGGGGGATTTGCAAATGTAGGAAAATGAGTACTTTTATTTGGACTTTGAAGAGAGGTGTATTGCAGCTATGAAGCTCTGCTTTTCTGAATGCAGTCTCCAAGTTGAATAGTCATATATGGCTACCAAAAACTGCATTTTATGAATGTTATCTTTTTCAGATTATGAATAGGATAAAGTAAATATACAAAAGGATTATGGTTTCTAATGTAAAGATTTTCTGCTGACTATCTATTATGTATAAGCGGACTCCTCCAATGAGCAGCAATTTCATTATGTTTACATTTGCACATGTAGAATATATTATTTGAAAAGTTTCTGAAAGCAAGTAAAAATGCTACTAGACATATCCCCATGGATAAAAGGGCTTCTCAGCCATGCTTTTGATCACCTTCATTAGCTTTCCATTTAATTTTATGTTTCCATCAGTTTTGGAAGTCCCAGTACTGAAGCCGATTTCTATTGTATTCATTTCACTTTTTAAAGAAAAGCAACACAGCTCATTTTGTTTATAAGCTAAAGCAATCCTGGTCAGCTGTGCTATTCTTGCAAATCTAAAAGCTTACATCTAGGGCTTCTGAGTGGAACCAGTCCAGGATAGTTACATTGCTTCCAAGGTGCAGTTAACAATGGTCTCCTGAATTTGGCTCGCTTCCAAGTAAATGAAAACAAGCTTGAACTGTTTCAAGGCAAATAGTGGATGACATTCTTCTTTCAAAAGGAATAAAAACTCGATGAAAAGAAAGCAGCCCTCAACCTCAGATGCAAGCTGTAGTAAAACATCAAGCTAGGGAAAGACAGTTAAATTCTTTTTTGTGCAAGATCTAAACGCCACCTATGGCCTTGGACAATATTAATGTCAAGGAAACAGGATATGGTTTTAACGTTTTGAAAGAGGAAATGCTCAGTTTAATGGACAAAGGAAAGGAAGCCTGAGTGTACAGCACACCCAATAATAATTGGCAGCAGAGTGTGAGTGTGTGTGTTTAGTTGAGAAATAATGACAAGCAGCTCAACTAGAAATACTCAGGACTATGCTATACAGCTGCAAATAGAAACTGTTTAAGTATGCTGTAAATGTGACACTAGATGAAGACAGTGAGCTATGGCAAATTCAATGTATTTTTCAAAACGTTTTTCAAAAAAGCATTTTCACAGTGTTTTTTAATATACGTGTAGATTCAGTGCTCACTTTGCATGTATTATTGAAATATAATGGCAGCATCTAATTAGGGACAGCACCCTAGCCTTAATCACAATCTCCTCTATTGCATTCAATAATACAGGTACCAACAATCCTCCAAGCAACATGGCTATACTCCGAGCAGAATACTTTAGGTTGAAGACAACGGGAAAACCTAGTAAAACCAATGTGACTTAACTCAGTCATTACTTTCCTTTGATTTCAATTGCCCTACTTCAAGAATGACTAAAATGGGATTCAACTTACTGTAGGAGCTTTGAACATGGTTTATTGTTCTTCTCTGATACATTTACAGGTTTTTTTTAGGGAAGTGCATGCTTAATTGCCAATTTACACATTGTATTTCTAATCACCATCCTGTGCCTGTTCTAATTTAAAGAACTCCCTCATCCTCTCGCGTTAGTACATCCCTATTAAAATTAATGTATTGTTCAGCTAAACTGTCTGAATCCATTGTGTTAATAGTTTGGGGCCTTAAAGTGCAAAATGCAAGGAAAGCTTGCTGTAGAAATAGGTCAGCAACTCATTTCCCATTTCATATCTGCCACCAACAAGCCCAGGCCTAGACTTAAAAAAATTATCTCCGCAGCCTGCAGCATATAGTAGAAGGTGAAAAGGGCACTTCAATTCCTCCCTGCTGAATAGCACTGCTTGCTCAGACTGCAGATTGTTTACTGTCAAAGCGTCACAGGCACTTTTATAAAAGGACCTGCATGGGGCAGTGGGAAGGCAAATGGATGTAAGTGTTTTAATTCTTGTCCTTAAACACTAAACCACTAGATTATCTAGGGGCTGAAACCAAGATACAAAGAAACACACAGTGTTAGCTTAAAGCAACTATAGCTTAATGAACTACATTTTAGAAATAAATTCTCCATAGCTGATGCTTTCTGCCCACAAACAACCCATTATACTGTCAGAATCTAGAGACAGCAGGGTGTTAAATGGTTCTGAAATATTAATGCATGATAAATTGGGGATTTACCAAAAGAGTTTGGCAGATCAATTTGTACGTATAAAAACAAAAGGCACCAAGCAGTTTATCTGTTGCTGAAGGTATGCTACTAAGCAAAGAAAAAAGCAAACACAAATATATTTGAGCTATCTAACAATACAGGTTGCACCTAAAATAAAACTGTTGCTTACAATTAGAGTATTCCCAAGAAGGGAACTGCAAGAAAAACACTTATCCCAGTATTTCTAATACATAAATGACTCACTGGCCAACTCAATTTAGTTTGGAATAAAAGATGCAAGATTAAACCAATTAAAATGTCAACATGCAAATTTGAGTTAGTCCTGTCCTCACTGGACAGACTGCAATTACAACTCCAGCTGTGATATGAGGCTGGAAAGAAACTGTAATATAAAGCTAGATGTGTGTTGTTGTTTTTTTAAAAAAAATAGATTATTTTATTGTATTTATATTGTTTGACTGGGAGGCACAATGGAAATATTTTAATTAAACATTTCTATGAACAGGAATTCATGTTTAATACATTTAAGGTTCACATAATCATCAGGAAGAGGCCAATTCACTGGTACAGTGCATGCTTTGCATACAGATGGTCCTAGGTTCAAATCCTGACCTCTCTAGTTAAAGTGATCAGGTACCGAGTAATGTGAAAGACTGAGACCCTGGAGAGCAAGTGCTACTCAGAATAGACAATGCTGAGTTAAACAGTCTAACCTAGCACAAGGGTGTTCCCTATATATCTATCTATATTTCTTGAGTGGGCACCGTCTTTGCCATGTCTCTAACACAAATTACGATTTGCATGGACATTATCTTAACATTAAGGTAACATAAGGGACCCCCGACGGTTAGGTCCAGTCGTGGACGACTCTGGGGATGCAGCGCTCATCTCGCTTTACTGGCCGAGGGAGCCGGTGTTTGTCCACAGACAGCTTCCGGGTCATGTGGCCAGCATGACTAAGCCGCTTCTGGAGAACCAGAGCAGCACACAGAAACGCCATTTACCTTCCTGCCAGAGTGGTACCTATTTATCTACTTGCATTTGATATGCTTTCAAACTGCTAGGCTGGCAGGAGCAGGGACCGAGCAACGGGAGCTCACCCCGTCATGGGGATTCGAACCGCCAACCTTCTGATCGGCAAGCCCTAGGCTCTGTGGTTTAACCCACTCGCGTCCCTCTATCTTAACATAGATGCCATCTATTCACATTTCATGTTTTATATTGTTGTGTCTAGACTTTACACTGACTGTAATTGGGAAGATAATTCATAAGAGGTTGGTTGAGACCAGCTGAAGTCCTCCCACTTGCACAGCATAATCCTATGCATGGCCTAAGTAGACATTATATTAATGGTGCAGTTAAAATGCACCATGATGTGGCTGCTAAAAATCAAAGCCTCCCCAAAAATCAAAAACTGCCTCCCATGCATAAGGGAGGCAGGCAGTGCAAGTGAATGGGAGGCTCTAGTCTTTCCTCCTGAGCCAGGGGTGAAAACTTTTCCAAAACTAAATAGAATCCCCCCACCCCTAGCACTTCATTTTCCCATGGAAATTTTTTCTTGTTCACAAATTCCTGAGTAAAAATCAGTGTTAGAAATTGTGATATAAAAGCTAGGAGCGAAATGGCACCTTAAACCCAGTTTATGGGAACAACAACCCAATGCCTAGGCACACTTTTTTATAACAAGAATAAAATGCTGAAAATGAATGAACTGCAGCTAAAACATTATGTTTATTTTTCACATGGTCCAGTCTTCCCCTGCTCACCCCCCTGATATTCTTAATAGGGTCTCTTTTCCAGTCTTCAGAGACTAGCTGGAAGAGGGGAGGCAGAAAAATATCCTTCTTTCCTTTCCTTCCAGCAGTGGCAGGGTTTTTTTTTATTGTGTTTTTATTAAAGATTTCCTTGGTTTACGAAAGTATGTGCAATCGCTCTCTTTTTTTAAAAGTAACATTTTTTACAGATCAGTTTCATCTGTTGAGACATTAGAAACAAAAGGGGGAAAGAGGAGGAGGTGGGAAAGGTGAGTGGGGGTGGGGTGGGGTCGGGTCGCAATATTTCTATTTTACTTAATATATGTGGGGTTTTGTGTCAGCATCACTTGTGCAGGTTCTCTTTGTGTTCCTTTGGTAGTAAGAGAGGTTGGGGTTGGCCTAGGGTGTGGTTGTTTGTTTGTGATTGGCTGTGGTGATCTTTGTTTTCATGTGTGAGTGGGGTGGGTGGCTGTTTTGGATCAGGTTAGCCATATTGATTTGTATGCTGTTGGTGGATTTTTGTCATTGTCTTGTTGGGCTGTGTATGTAATAAAGGGGAGCCATACCGGGGTGAAGGCAACTTCTTCTATTTGTCCCCATGTCAGTTTCAGTTTATTGGTTAATTTTTCTAGTAAGGCTGTTTCGCATACTATTTTGTACCATTGGTCCATGCTTACTCCTGACAGGTCTCTGTCGGTGTCTGGTTATGATGTTTCGGGCTGCTGAAAGTAGGTGGGTTATGAGTTCTTTGTGGTGTAAATGGGCATTATTGTCTTGGGAGATGTTTAGTAGGGCCAATTCTGGGGTGATTTCTAATACTTGTTTAGTTATTTTACACAGCAGTGGAAGTTTTAATCTGAAATCTTAGGCGCAGTACTGCATCCAAAACTCAGAAATTGCTCGTGCTAATGAAATTCCCTGTCACAAAATGCGTCTAGAAACACAATGGGAGTTTCGAACACTGGTAACAATAAATGGGTGCCAACTGCAAATAAATATTAGGCAAGCCTGACAGTTTCAAAGTTTGTTGCTTTGCTTACTAAATACAATTAAAATAAACATGCACATGCTAATTTAGATCATTTACTAAGATACAATAAAATTCTCCAATGCAAATTAAAAATGTTCCAGTGCAAATTATCCTAAAACCCAATCTAAAATTCTGGATGACCTCATGCAGCAGTTTCAAGTAGATGTTAAACAGCATGGGAGCTAATTCAAACTCTGAAGAACCACAATAGAGACTCCAAGGGGCTGAACAGCATCCCCTAATTGCTACCTTCTGCAGTGAAACTACTGGAAAACAAGCCCCTCTGTTCTCAACTCAGTCTCCCCAGAAAAATACCATGGTTGACTGTTTCAGAAGCTGCCAAGAGATCTTGGACAGTCAACACAGATACTCCTCATCCATCTCCTGACTGTTGTGGTCTCCATGCCAAAATTGGCCCTGAACCCCAAATGCAATGGATGTAGAAAATCAGTCTCTAAGCATGCCTGTATTTGGTCACCGTCCAACTGCTCAAGAACCTTGTACAAGACAAAGACATTTGCAAACAGTCTATAGTTGTTCAAGTCTTCTGGGTCAAATCTAGGGTGGATACTATTGATTACAATCAGAAGAAAGCGGATCTATTCTAATTTCACCCAGAAAACTTAACAACTGCTTATAGTCAATGCTCATGCTGTATCATTTGAAAATGAGCCAACAACAATATTCATGATAGACAGGCAAGGGAAAAGAAAGGAGACAACTCCTTGCTGCCAATGGAATTCTGGAATAAGTAAGAAATTGAACTGAAATGCATATTCTTTGGTTTGTTGTCTGATCATCAGACAACCCAGGCAATATGACCAGAAGCACCTAACAGTCTGCCAGTGTGGAAAGACTGAATATCTTTCTGTACTAGTTATTATTAATCAGGCCACTACGGCATACAAAACACAGCAGAGATTACAATTTAATATTCCAGTACAAATCCAAAAAAGATTATTCATGTGCCTCTATTTGAGGACAACTTACAACCTTACTTACGAATAAAAACAGTGATTTGGAAATTGGAGAGCCTATTATTAACCACACTGAAAACATCTGGATTACTTTCACAACTGAAAACAGCATTCAGGAAACAAAAAATATAAAGCACACCCAACAGATGTGTCTTCATTTAACAAATTTATAAAACTTCATAATACTGAAAGAAACTCTAAAGAGAGGTCATTCTACACTTCCTTCCGAAGCTGATAACTATTAAGGTTATGCATCGGCCTCAGGCAAATCCTGGATATCAAACTTGAATGATTTGGGTTTATCTGGGATTTGCCCAGAGTGGTTTAAAGCAGCCCTGGACCAGTCCAAGTCGAGCCTACCCAAAGTGATTCAGGTGGGGGGCGGTCATGTGACTGCATGTTTAATTAGGATTTTAAACCCTAATCAAACTTGGGGTCGGTGGCAAGAAAGGGGAGAAAGAGACACAGGCAAGAATCTCTTTTCCTGTGTCTTTTCCTCCTGACCACATACAATGTGTAATTAGGGTTTCAAACCACAATTAAACAACTAGAGCTGCAAAAGGTCCCCAGTTTGGTTCATGGTCTGGAATGGGTTAGGTCCAGATCATCCTGGGTCAGACTGAACCTGACTCAAAGCACCAAACTGGGCCCCAAACTAGATCAGGTGGACATGCCCAACCCCAGTATATATCCACCACAGTATTAGCAAACATCACAAGGTGTATTGTTTATTAGTACACATACAAGTGTCTAGAGACAATGACATTTGATTATTATAAGCTAAAGATAAGCTGTGCATTTTGGCATAAATTTACTCAACTCGTGAACATCTCCCAAACTTATACTCTCTAAAGCAGGCATCCCCAAACTTGGCCCTCCAGATGTTTTGGGACTATAGTTCCCATCATCTCTGACCACTGGTCCTGTTAGCTAGGGATTATGGGAGTTGTAGTCCCAAAACATCTGGAGGGCCAAGTTTAGGGATGCCTGCTGTAAAGAATATACAGAGAATCAAACCTATTTAGTTACTTCTAAGGATTAGTTGTGAGTGTCTCTAAACTCAACTGTATTTAGAAGCCCAGGCTCACACAAACCACTTGCCAAATGCAGGCATGGGCGTAGCCATGGGGGGGGGCAGGGGAGCAGCTGCCCCTCCCCCAATCAAATAATAGAAATGCTTAACTAATTGACCAATTAGGTCAGTTCTGCTCCCCTTAACAAAAGTCCTGGCTATGCCCATGAATGCAGGTATTTTATCATGCATATGCAGTATGCATGACATATATGTTAAAAAAAACAGGCAGCTGCTGTATAATGCTACAATATACTATGCGTTATATATTCACAGAAATATGGAGAGTCATTCTTTCATACGTATATAAAGACACGAGCCATTCCCAATCCAGTTCCTTTCAGAGGCTTTGGGCCAGAACTTCCATCAGCCAATGGCAAGATGGTGCAAGTTGCAGACAAAAAACATTTGGAGGAGAAAGCTATTGTACATTATCACTTTCATTTTATGAATGCACTGGTGATAAAAGCCAGAGATTTAAAATGCCAACCGATAACTGTAGAGCCATCTAGATAACCAGAAGAACGTAATGGAAATAAGAGCAAATTATGAGGTCAATAGAAAGATTTATTGATTGTACCACATGTTCAATCTAATGGAGTGAACAGAATTACCAGAGAGGCAGGTGGTACAGGGAATGTTAGCTATAGAACTGTAGTAAAAAAAACAAAAAAAGGTCCAGGCAGAAAGAGAGGCAGCCCAAAGGCAGATTATCATCCATCAAAGCAACCCTCACACCATGGAGGTCTGACAAATTGGCAAGGATATTATAATATACGGACTAAAGAACAAGATGCAGCTTAAAAGAATAACAAAGAAGCCGCTTTAATGAGAGAAGATAAAGTTGGAAGTTTCAATGGAATGGCATGCAGCTGGTTAAAATTGACAGACAAGTCCAAAAGGAATAGTGCAGGCAAGCAAAACAGCTTCCCATGCACCCTGTCTCATTTTCCCTAGCTATTTTTCTACATTATTCACTTCATTCCTACTTCTCTCAATTATTTTTCTACTAGGTGTTGATATTATTTTCATTAGCTGTCTAGTTTTCCATCATTTTATTTTAAAAATCTAATTATTTGTTCTCCTTCAGCTTTTTTTTCCAGTTGTGGAGCTAACACATGATCTGCAGGTGCAATTTCGAGGTCAATCGTAGATACTAACCCAAAGAGAATCACATCTCTCTTAAACAGACCTGATATTACAAGGACCACTTCTTTGAATGACCCTCTTGGGATGATGTTCTATCCTAACCTGCTTGTAGTCATATTTGAAATTATGTAAAACATAACATCGTTGTGTTTTTTTAAAAAGAAAAAACCCTAATGTTTCCCCATCAATTAGGACACATGCCTATAAATTCTGTTCACAGTACTAACAGTCAGAAGCAAACGAAGGAGTCTGTAAGCTAATTTTGCAGCTTCACCATATGATCTTGTGCACAGTGGAGAATAACATGGAATGAGGCGTACTGTTTCGGGAATGAAGGATAATACATGTATCATTGATGTAGTACTGGGACCTTAGGCCTGTAAGAGAACAGCAGTCATTTGTATTTTATTTAAAAAACAGAAAACTGTAAGAGACAACTGTTAATTCAGTAACCCTTTTTAAAGTCTGCCGAGGTAGTGCAAATAAGAACAAAGCTGTATCAAAGCAAAACTTATTTACTAATTTACCTTCCAGCTAGCATGCCAGAATATAAACTAGACTGCCAAACAAGCTAGTTGATGAAAAGCATTGCATTTAGCTCCCTTCCTCCAGTTCTTAACAAATGTATATTAACCTAGACTGGATGTGGAGCAGTCAGTTTTCTTGTAGCAGCTGAGAGAAAAATGCGTCATGAACCCACATGGTAGGATGTGATTCATTCCATACCATCCTTTCCTGTTACAATCATTACTGCTTGGCTTCAGTTGCTCTGCCATATAGTTGGGTTATCATACAAGTGGTCAAGATTTCAACTTGAAATACTTGAAGGACTGCCTTTTCCCAATCTGGGACCTGTGTTCTGCAAGGGTGGGATGGAAGATACCTTCATGTGATCTTGCTGGTGGGCTTTTTGAGGAAATGTGGGATAGTAATCTTCTTGCTGGCAGCGTTTCTTCTCTCTGGAGATACAGCAATCACCCAGACTAATAAAGAATTTTAGAAAGCAACTTAAAAACACATCCATTCATGTTGGCATTTGAATGCTATTTAGGAGAACTAGGCTTAGGGTTGCATTTAACTGGACTCTGTTATAGCCTTGAAGATACAGATCATTTCATTCTGCCTAAAGTCAGCTACTGCAGCATTAATATATTTGGGCATTGCTTCTTTTGAACTTATGCCACCAAAGAAGATTGTTACAAGCCAAAATGTGTCTGTCAGCATCAGGATACATTGAACACCACCAGATTATATGGTTAACATATTCTGAATTGTGTAGAGATGTGTTATCTTCACTTGTGTTTATATACGCAGTATTAATATCTATGCAGTATTTGCATAGTATTTGCATCTATTCATGTACTTTACAACTCCAGAAATGTATTTAAGCTTCGATATATAATCTATGTTTATGGAAAATGTTATACATTGGATTTATGATATAATTTTAAATGAGACACTTGTTTGTGTTATGTGCATTATGTGTCCTGGTTCTCTGATAATGCCTTTCGCTTGCATGAATGGAAGACAAGGAGTGTATTTTAGCCTACTGCAAAAATATAAATGTTACATTCACTGATCTGCCTCTGGAAATCAGTAAACGTGTTAATGAATGAATTGCTGGTTGACTAGCCATCTAATTTCCAAATTCTAGAGGGAAAGGTGTTGACATTTACAAAATGGAAGCCTATGGGATTACTTACATTCCAAGCTGAAAAAACAGCTGGCATAATGTTGAAAGCTAAATAAAACAGTAATATCCCAAGGATACGATACCCTTTCCCCCCACAATTCACAACTGGTGGGGTTTTATGGGTTGGTGTTTTTGGTTTTGGTTTTAAAGCAGCAGCCTGCAAGAGTAAAATTTTGTCCTTGACTGGTTTTCTCCTGTTTGGCTTTCATTATACCACAGAGAATCAAAGGAGAGAAAAGCTTCCATAAATTGACTGAAACTATGTATAAGCTACATAGAGGTTTTGTAAAGAGTTTTCACTTGGCTCTTCCCGTTTAAATCTAGTTCTCTGTAGACTTCAGCAGTTTTTATCTGAAATGGAATTAGCTAATCTCAGCAAATCACTAAAATACACATAACAAAAAAAATGCAATGGAGCAGAAGTTATGAGGGGGGAAATTGAAAAAATTGTCCAATAGCACCTTAGAGACCAATTAAGTTTGTTCTGGGTATAAGCTTTTGTGTGCATGCACACTTCTTCAGATATACTGAAGCAGAAGTCACTAGACCCTTATATATAGTGGGAGGGTGGGATGGGGTACTTCTCAGAAAGGTAGTAAGAGATGGATGATTGACTCAATGGGTTATGAGGTTTTGAGTGTAATTCAATCCATAGAATCTGTGGCTAAAGTATATAGCCTTTCACTCTAAAAAGAAGTTTTCCATTAACCTTTGAAAGCATGTTTCTACTAGCTTTAGGTACTGTTTCATTACAGAAGCCTAGTAACCTTCCTCAGAGAATTATCAAATAGCAAGTGTCTCCTTCCACCTTTCTTTCACACAATCAGGATCTGTTGCCAAGCTAATACCTTTCTGATCAAATGTGAAGGTTCAGATTTAGATGCACAAATACATTATCTACTGTTTATTAACAAACTGAGCTGATTTAATTTAAAACCAGGATCCCTGCTTCAAGTAAAGCGAATGCAAAAGTGGAACTGAACTGTGCAAAATGGAAAACTGTATGGAAGAGGGGACAGAATTATCCCGAAGTGGAAATATCCTAAAGGTTTCCAGCCAGCCAGTCAAGAACAAGAGCATATCACACTTTGTGGAACATTTTGTTGCTGGCCCCATTTGGGCACTGAAAACTAAAATTAGTAGTGGATTTAGATTTTGTCATGGTGAAACCCTTGGCATATTGGAGTAGGGACTTAGTGGAATCTATTAGCCGGCTTCAGTAAATTACCAGACTATGCTGTGCTGTTAATAAGTACACATGTTTCCCTAACAGAGAGATCAATAACTGCAGCTGAAGCCATATTGTTTAGAGCTGCCCTAAGGGACAAAAAGACATGTTTTTGTTTTGCTTTTTTAAAAAGAAAACAAGTTTGTATTCCCCCCCTAATCTATTCCACTCACAGTGGCAGTTTCAGCTGTGCCTCATAAAGAGCCTAGAATAAAGCTTGGAGGTTATTTCTACAATCAAGATTCTGGGGCTCAGTTATCAACAATGTTATCCCAAATCCATTATGTTTCAGTAATATTTGACTACTACCTTGGGCAATTGACACTGTGGGTGTCCATGGAACTGTGAATTCAGTGCACCACAGATAACACTCCTGGTGATTTTATGACCTTTTCTCACATAAGGAAAATTAAGTAATACAGGAGTCCCAGATACATGCTGATTATTATTGAACGTCAATAGATGGTATAGCCTTGAAGAGTGCAATATATTTTAAATATATATATTTTAAAAATATGTACACCTGAGTCTTTAGGGAATGACAAGGCAAAGATCTGAAATTAATTCAAGTAAATAAGTGCCACATAGACTCAATATTTTCCTGTTTGAATAAGATTCAGTCAGTAGTTGAACAAAGGAGAAGCACTATGCTTCCATAGGCACATGATACTTGGACCCATTCTGGTTGACGAAGATTATTCCATAATCTGCTATTTGTCTTCTCCCACAGTAGCTTGCGAAGCAGTTTACTTATATAGCATGGGCTGCAGTTTTGCCAATAGGGTCTGTGGAGAGAAAGAAGGCTATACCTTCTCATATAATAGTAAATATGTTTATCTGTGGCTCCAAGCATACTAAGTGATTCAGCATAAATCATATTCTTTTACCAGAATGCATACTTTAACATTTGGGAGGAAATCTCTCTTGTTTTAAGAGCTTACCGTGTTTAGAAGTCTCGTGTAGGTGTTCAAGGTCTTATTAAATTCAAAAAACAAACCCTATGTTTGCTTTTTAAAAATTCATCTATTTCTTATGATGTCAAGGAGGACACATCACAATATATATTTTTATAACATGCTGAACTGTGCATTTCAAAAAGAGAAAGTAGAACATGATTTGCCATTTAGAATTGAGCTTCTAACAAACTCCTTTCAGTCTCTTCCAACATTACAATGATATATTAAAAAAGTGCTGCCCAAGCAGATTTGGAGGCATGAGCAATTTACCTCATTAGAAAATAAGTTCAATCAGTTGGTAATTGGAAGCAAAGTGCCTTGTCTGCCAAACTCTATAGTGAGCTTTCATCATGTTAAACTGCAGGAGGACAATACAAGTAAATGAACTTTCATCTAGGCATTGCCGCAATAAAAGAAAAAGGCTATTTCAATTTCAAGAAGGCAGGAATTGTGTTATATTGTCCAATGGAGTAAGGGGAAGATGTTTGATGAGATTAACTTGACAAGTACAGCTCAACACAGGCAAAAGACAGGGTCACTTGAATATTTCAAGTAAATTTAAGATTGCAGTCTTGTAAATTCATCTTACCTGTTTTCCATCCAGTGTGCAAATTCTCTTGACAACTCCAGAATCTAACTTAATAGCTTCTGTTATATCAGTCAACACCTGGTCAAAGGAGTGAGCAGTCTTTTTATTCAGCAAAATCCTCACAGCTTTGCGTGGCTTCACTCCACTCCGTATAACGGTTACCAGCTTGGGTTTAATGAAGTCTTTGCTCTCCTTCAGTTCACTTCTTGCAGATGTCAAAGATGTGAGGGATCGAGATGACACAGATTTTATGTTGACAGACCAATTAGGATTAACGTTCTTAGTGTAATCAACTTTCCGAAATGGCTCATTGGATGCACAGACATAGCTTTCACCTGGTGTAGAAGAAGGGAGACAAAACGCAAACATTATTATTTCTTTCATTCCATTTATTTATTTAATCTCCTTTGTATTCACCTGATATATCCCATCTACCTCAAAGGTTTGAGAATGATTTTGCTTTAAACCTATCATTGCACAAAAGTTAAAAAGAAACTACCACCCCATCAACTTGATTTCAACAAGATACCTTTCAGGCATCAGATACTAGATAATAATTCACCTATTAAAGTTTTTTACTTGTTGTTTTTTTACAAAGATGAAAATTAAACTCTTATTTCATTCTTTACAAATTGCACTTCATTACTTTAATATTTGCAAATTGCATTCCATCGCTCCATATATGAAACCTTGCTTCATAATCATGCTTGGATTGGAGCAGCCCTATGCATTATAACCACAGAACACATTCAGACCCCTTAGATCAGGGCTTCTCAAATTTCCTATCATTAGGACTCCCTTGAGAGATTTGAAAAATGCAAGTGCTAGGTAAAATTGCATACAAAGAATTAGGAACAGAACATAGGAAGCTGCCTTATACTCAGACGCTGAGGTCAATATTGTCTACTTTAAATGGCAGCGGTTCTCCAGGGTTTCATGCAGTTCTTTGAAGACACCAGGGATTGTATACCTAGCATCTTTTGTATGCAAGGCAGATCCTCTGTCACTGAGTAGTAGTGCTTGGCCATAACTACCTGGAACAGAAAGTCCTCCTTATAATCCTTCCTGCCCAGGAAAACAAATCATCACCCTAAGCAGATATTGCTACATGCAGTTCAGTGGTTCATGACAAGGGTCAGCCTCAAACTACCCAGAGGTTTCCAGCTGGAGCCCCTGTAGACAGTAGTACTATTAGTGTAGTTTCTGAAATGGAACAGCTAAGAGAGAGGTAGCATGCAGATACTTAGCAAATCAATCCACACAAACACAAAAGTGGAAAGGAATTAGAGTTCAGTGGTGGAGCATCTTGGTTTATTTATTATTATTGTTTTATATATGCTAGTAGTAACACCTTGAACTTGGCCTGGTTGGCAACCAGTTCAGATCTCTGAACAGAGGTATTACAGTGGTACCTCAGGTTACATACGCTTCAGGTTACAGACTCCGCTAACCCAGATATATTACATCGGGTTAAGAACTTTGCTTCAGGATGAGAACAGAAATCATGCAGCGGTGGCGCAGTGGCAGCGGGAGACCCCATTAGCTAAAGTGGTGCTTTAGGTTAAGAACAGTTTCAGGTTCACTGTAACATGCTGACAAGGTCTCACTCCTTCACACAGAACACATTGCAGTAATCAAGTCTTGAAGTAACCAATGCATGAACTACTGTAGCAAGGCCTTTCCAGTCCAGGAATGGCTATAGCTGTTGCTGCATTTGGTAAAAAGGTACTTCTAGCCACTGAAGCTATGTGAGCCTCCAGTGACAGAGCTGGATCCAAAAGCACTTCCAAGCTGCAAACTTGCTTCTTCAGGGGGAGTGAAACCCCACCCAGGGTAGGCAACTGACCAATGTCTTGAACCTGGGAACTACTCACCCATAGTGCCTCCTCCCCCTTGCCAGGATTCAAGCTCATGTTGTTTTTTCCTTATCCATTGTGTCCAGGCAATAGCCCAGGGACTACACGGCCTCTCCTGATCTAGATGTTATGGAGAAATAGAGCTGAGTGCCATCAACGTACTGATGGCACCTCACTCCAAATCTCCTAATGATAACTCCCAATGGCTTCCTGTAGGTATTAAATAGCACTGGCAATAAGACAGTCACCTGCGGCACCTCATAACATAGAAAGGCAGTCTTCCAATGCTACTTTCTGGATTCGGTTCTGAAGGTAGGATTGGAACCACTGTTATGCAATGCCCCCAATTCCCATTCCTGAGAGCTGGTCCAGGAGAATACCATGGTTGATGGTATCAAATGCCGATGAGAAATCAAGAAGCAGAAGCACTCCCCCTGTCCTGCTCTCTGCAGAGGTTATCCATCAGGGTGATCAAGACAGACTTAGTTCCATGGCCAGGCCTGAACCCAGAATGGGATGGATCTAAATAATCTGTGTCTTCCAAAAACACCTACAACTGTCCCACCATGGCCCTCTCCGTCACCTTCCCCAAGAAAGGGGTATTGGCAACTGGCCAAATGCTGTTCTAATTCAAAGGGTCCAAAGCCAGTTTCTCTAGGAGTGGTCACACCACTGCCTCTTTCAATGCAGCACGGACCACCCCCTCATGTACCATAGCATTAACCACATTCTGGACACAACTAGACCCTCTCTGTTTGATAAGCCAGGAGGGACAGGGGTTGAGGGGGCACATAGTCAGGTGCATTGTCACCAGCACCTTATCTGCTTTGCATGCAGAATGTCATAGGTTTGATCTCTATCATCTCCAGGTTGGATTGGGAGAGTTTCCTTCCTGAAATCCAGGAGAGCCACTGCCAGTCTGTGTAGAAAACTGAGCTAGATGGACCAACAATCTGACTCTGTTCTGTGCTTTCCATTCTAGAGATTTCATTCTTTTCTACCTGCTCCTTGTCTGGTGTAGCTGCAAGGCCCATAACTACTCTGAGCTCAACACCTGTATCGGCTTGAGATGCACCTCTGGTGGAAGATTTGAGAGATACCTATCTCTCTGACCTGTTTTAATAAAGTTATTTCTTTCTATGCAATGGAAGTACATGGAAAAGTACTTGCGAAAGAAGATAAAAGGATTATGTTGAGCCATTTAAGTTTTTAAGAGTCACTTTCCCACCCTGTTTTGAAACTTATAAAAGGGTAGCATATGAAAACACAGATCAGATATAGATAGTAACCTCCTCCTCTGATTGCATCACATGATTTATTTATTTCAGTCTGTATCTCTTACACTCCCTGAGGTTCATGACGTGCAGCAAGTTTAAAAACAGACTGAAAAGTACTCTTAAGATTTAGAAGTTATAGAGAAGCAGGGCCTGTAGAAATCTTCATTTCCAGTATCTATTATAAAATGCAAAATACACAGACTCCAAAGATCATTTTGAGAACATTATCCTCACATTTACCATGTTAGCTTGAAGGTGATTAAGTTCCAAGTTGGTCTTGAGTCTAATAGTCATGATGGGAGTTGTGAAAAGACAATGTCTACAAGGTATGAACACATTAGAGCTGCACAATGTTTCCAAAGCTTAAAACTAGCCCTTAGCTTACACTTAAAGTAATGCAGCAGGGAAATGCAAACCTTTGGAAATTTCAGCTTTTTAATCTTCCACAAGATTACAGTGCTGCATTCTGCATCTTTTAGCAGTCATGTAAGGGTAGTTCTACACACAACACATTCAGTAGCTAAGCCCAGGTGCTACAGAAATATGAATGACAGCTGCCAAGTCCACATCCATAAGAACTATTTACCTCTGCATCTGGTGAAAAAGGTTGCACAGGGCTTCTGTGCAAGCAACTAGTCAAGAAGTGCTTCAAGTCTACCAGCTCAATGTCACTCATAAAGCTATCCAAATTCAAGGTCAAAAGTTCTTCCAATTCCATTGTAAATATGCTTACACTATATATTCATTTTTAACTTTTTTGGCAGTAAGCATTGTCAGCTGTCTTTTAGTTCTCATAGTAGTACTTCATTCCTATTTACATACATAAATGCATTGCCTCTTTTAGCTGCCTTGCCTTCCAGCTTTTCCGCTTTTGTCAATATCTATGACATCACCGGCTAAACCTGTATGTTCTCAAATAGTCGCTTCACATACTCGGCCTCCCAAGTATATAAGCCACCAATTTAGCTCCTTGTGAAATCACTGCTTCAAAATATTCTGCAGATATTATCCATACCCACAAAAAAATGTTTCAAAGAGACGTTTCCACATATAAAGGGGTGGTTCCACTTTATTTGATGTTGTCATGTATATTATCATCACATGGACTGTCAGGTTTCATGCACATCTTGCCAACAAGCTTTGCAACCCAAAATACAAACATACAGTGGTACCTTGGGTTGAGTACTTAATTTGTTCTGGAGGTCCATTCTTAACCTGAAACTGTTCTTAACCTGAAGCACCACTTTAGCTAATGGGGCCTCCCACTGCCGCTGCACCGCTGGAGCAGGATTTCTGTTCTTATCCTGAAGCAAAGTTCTTAACCCGAGGTACTATTTCTGGGTTAGCGGAGTCTGTAACCTGAAGCATATGTAACCTGAAGTACAACTGTGTATTTTTGTTACCATAGAATAATGTAAACAATTGTAAAGATACAATCCTATACTTACTTGGGAGCAAGTCACATTGAATTTGGTGAGGCTTACTTATAAATAAATTTGTACAGGAATGTGCTAGAGAGTATTCTCTTATGTTTGTGTGTGCCTGAATTTAAAATTTCCTTATGCAATCTTTTTAATGTTTTTGTTTAAATCGTTGCTCCTTTTTCTTGATTTGCTTTTATTCAAAAACCTTTGTTTGACATACAAAGTTTTGCTCAGACCTCTATGGATTGGATCCAGAGTTAGCTATGCTTAAAGCGAAAACCACTGAAAATCAATGCAACTTAAATTACTCATACTTAAATCCCAATGATTTTTTTTTTATATATAATATTTATTGGAGTTTACAATAAAAATAAATATAACAGGCATTGTAACAAATATCTTAACAAACTTTCACATTTTTTTGACTTCCTCACATCTCCCGCTCCCACTTTCAGCGTTATAACTTTTTACCAGCAATTTGTTAACTTATTTGCATTCTTATATCCCTTCTATATATTCATAATCTTATAATTCTCAAAAAGAGTTATATTTTCTCAATCTCACTTATTTTCTTAAGACATCTAAGTTAGTGGTGCTCAATTTATTTATGATCTAGCATCCTGCTTAGCATTCACTCAAGTTGCAATGTTTTTGTAAATAGTTCTTAAATTTCTTCCAATCCTCCTCCATCCTCTCTTCTCCCAGGTCACGGATTCTGCCAGTCATCTCAGCTAGTTCCATATAGTCTATCAGTTGCATCTGCCATTCTTCCAGTGTGGGTAGATCTTGAGTTTTCCAGTACTTTGCGAGAAGTATCCTTGCCGCTGTTGTTGCATACATGAAAAATGTCCAATCCTTCTTTACCACCCCTTGGCCGACAATACCCAAAAGAAAGGCCTCTGGTTTCTTAGTGAAGGTATACTTAAATACCTTTTTCAATTCATTATAAATCATTTCCCAGAACGCCTTCACTTTAGGGCAAGTCCACCAGAGATGGAAGAATGTTCCTTCGGTCTCTTTACATTTCCAACACTTATTATCAGACAGGTGGTAAATTTTTGCAAGTTTGACTGGGGTCATGTACCATCTATATATCATTTTCATTACATTTTCTTTCAAAGCATTACCTGCAGTAAATTTCAATCTAATACTCCACAACCTTTCCCAGTCCTTAAACATAATATTATACCCAATGTCCTGTGCCCACCTTATCATAGCCGATTTGACCATTTCATCTTGTGTATTCCATTTTAACAGCAAGTTATACATCCTTGAAAGTACCTTAGTCTTTGGTTCTAACAATTCTGTTTCTAGTTTCGATTTCTCCACCTGGAACCCTAGTTTCTTGTCGTTTTTAAAAACTTCTTTAATCTGAGCGTAGTGTAACCAGTCTCGCACTTTATCCTTCATTTTCTCCAAACTCTGCAATTTCCAATTGTCTCCATCTTTTTCTAATATTTACCAATATTTAGGCCATTTAGCCTCCATATTGGGTCTTTTTCGGGCCTTAGCTTCCAAAGGTGAAAGCCACCTTGGAGTTTTATTTTCCAGCAAGTCTTTATATTTTGTCCAGACATTAAACAGTGATTTTCTGACAATATGGTTCTTAAAGGCCTTATTTGCTTTAACCTTGTCATACCATAAGTATGCATGCCATCCAAAAGCATTGTTAAACCCTTCCAAATCCAACATGTCAGTGTCTTCAAGAAGCAGCCAATCTTTTAGCCAGCAGAACGCTGCGGCCTCATAATACAACTTTAGATCTGGCAGGGCAAAGCCCCCTCTTTCTTTCGCATCGGTTAATATCTTAAACTTAATTCTGGGCTTTTTGCCCTGCCAGACAAACTTAGAAATATCTCTTTGCCACTTCTGAAAGCACTCCGTCTTGTCCAAAACCTGAAGTGTTTGAAACAAAAACAACATCTTTGGCAATACATTCATCTTAATAGCAGCAATTCGGCCTAACAAAGAAAGTTTCAATTTTGACCAACTATCTAAGTCTCTCTTAATTTCTGCCCAGCATTTTTCATAGTTATCCTTAAATAGACTTAGGTTTTTTGATGTTATGTTTACCCCTAGGTATTTTACTTTTTTAACCACATTAAGTTCTGTCTCTTTCTGAAACCGTTCTGACTCTGTATCTGTTAAGTTTTTCCCCAAAACTTTAGTTTTCTGTTTATTCAATTTAAATCCAGCCACCCGACCAAAATCATTAATCAGTTGTAATACTCTTTTCGTACTAGACTCTGGCTCCTGCAAGGTCAAAACCAGGTCATCTGCAAAAGCTTTTAATTTGTATTGTTTCTGTCCGACCTGGATTCCCTCCACCAACCGGTCCCTTCTGATCATATTCAATAGCACTTCCAGAACCGAGATAAATAACAAAGGGGAAATAGGGCAACCTTGTCGTGTTCCTTTTTCAATTTTAAACTCCTCTGTAACCACATTGTTAACTATCAGTTTAGCTTTCTGCTCTGAATATATCGCCTCAATCCCATTCTCAAAACCCCGTCCCACTCCCATTTCTTTTAAGTTTCCCATCATAAATTTCCAGGAGATGTTGTCAAAGGCCTTCTCCGCATCTATAAAAATTAAAACTGCTTTTGTGTTTATATCTGTTTGCAAAAGTTCCAAAATGTCAGTAATGTTCCTTGTATTAGCAAACAAATGTCTACCTGGGAGAAAGCCTGCCTGGTCCTTATGGATTACTTCATTTAAAACTTTTTTAAATCTACTTGCCAAAATGTCTGCAAATATTTTGTAATCCACGTTTAAAAGAGAGATGGGACGATAGTTCTTAAGTTGTGTCTTTTCAGCTTCCGTCTTTGGTATTAATGTGATAAACGCTTCCTTCCACGACTCCGGTGCCCTCTTCCCCTCCAAAATTTCATTGCTGACCTCCATCAAAGGTTGTATCAAGTAGTCTTTTAATGTCTTATAGTACTTGGAGGTCAGCCCATCTGGCCCTGGGGACTTGCCCAGTTGCATGTTCTGAATGGCTTGTTCAATCTCTTGTCGTGTTATTTTGGAATTCAGGATTGTCCTATTTTCTTGTGACAGTTTGGATAGTCCATTTTTTGCCAAAAATTGTTTAATCTCAGCCTCGTCTTGCGGCCCTTGGGTGTATAGTTTTTTGAAGTATCTCTGGAAACACTTTCTAATGTCCACAGGATTCTGAATGTTTTTTCCTTCAATCTCTAAATTTGTAACCGTATTTAATCTTTGTCTTCTCTTCAACTGCCAAGCTAGCAGTTTCCCACATTTATTCGCCGACTCAAACGTTTTTTGTTTCATTAATTTGACCTTCCATTCTATTTCCTGATTTATCAATTTAGAATATTGTGTTTGATAAAGTTTAATTTCTCTCAGAGTTGGCTGTGACTTCGGATTTAATCTTAACTTCTTCTCTAATTCTTTTATTTTATCCAGGATCTTGTCTTTTTTCTCATTTTGTGTCCTTTTCTTTACAGCATTCTGTTGTATCAAGAATCCCCTCATTACAGCTTTACTTGCGTCCCAGACGATTCTTTTTTCCACCGTAGTATTCATATTTATCTCAAAATAGTCCTTCAAAACTTTTTGGGCCTTCTTGGTAATTTCCTGATCTCTGAACAAATTGTCATTCATCTTCCATCTAAAAGAGCCGGTTGGTAGTAGTGTCATATCCATCTTTACTGCATTATGGTCAGAACAGGTCTTTGGGCAGATTTCCACTTTTCTGGCCTTAGGTGCCAGGCCTCTAGATATCCATATTTGGTCGATTCTTGTCCAGGTCAGTTGGGCTTCAGAAAAGAATGTTCCCTCTCTTCCTAGTGGGTTCTTTGTCCTCCAGATGTCAATCAAGTCCATATTGTCTGTCTCTCGGAAGAGAGAGACAAATTTCTGTCTACATACGGAGAGGACCTTCAAAAAGGAATTGAACTACCTTCTGGGCCTGGGGCAACGGCAGTACCAGCACCTGTGGAACCTGAAGATCCTGTGAACAAGATACCACCCCTTGAAAAATAATCAGATTAATTCAGGATGTCTCTGCAACTGTTGAGCTGGAATATAAATGGCTGTAACATTCCGGAAAAAAGGAAGAAAATATTTCATATATTAAAAAAAGAACAATTGGACATTATTTGCCTACAGGAAACACATGTGACAAGGCTCCACAGAAAAGTGTTAATAAATAAAAGATTGGGCCAGGAATTTATATCTTCGGACAAAGTGAAGAAGAGAGGTGTGGTGATATATGCGAAAGAGAGCCTGTCACCCAAATTCTTATTTAAAGATGAACATGGAAGAATTTTGGCAATTGAGATACAACACCAAGGAGAGAAACTGTTGATATTAGGAATCTATGCACCTAACGAAGGGAAATCGGAATTTTACAAGAAGCTGCATGAGACTATGCTGGATTATCTGGACTACAACAACATCATAATGATGGGAGATATGAATGGGGTCGTATCAACTAACATGGACAAGTCACAAAGTCAAAATGTCACAAAAGACGGCAGACTACCTAAATCCCAATGATTTATAGGTCTACTCAAAATGATGATGATGTCTGGATTCAACTCATTATGTTTGACATTACCAAAATAAAATAATAATATAATAAAATAGCAAGTATTTTGCATCGGCCACAAGCTCCTGCTTATAAATGCTACCAAACTGAAAGTAAAGAAAAGTGTAAGGTGTAAATGAGAGAGAAGCCCTGCTAGTGAGTCTGGAGACATAATGAACGTTTAGAAACACATCAGAATGATCCCAAGAGGGAAAAGCAGTCAAGTGACTTGTAAGACTCTTTGGACCATGATATCCATAATCACTGTATTTCCTGTGTATTTCCATTTCAAACAGCTCTGTCATTAGCAGTCCCCAAACATATCCTGAAACTACATAAGAACAGAAATGCCACTACATTGTCAGAAGCAGGGATGAATGAGAATTTCAATTTGGTACACATTTAGAGCAGACTCTTATCAAATGTGCACGTTCTAAAACAATGTATGAACCGAAACAGAGCCACCCCTCAAAATTTGCACATATCTAAATTTGGTGATGCAGTTAGGCCAGTGAGCAATGTTTTGCAAAACTACATATATTAGGGGGAACATGTGCAGAAAAATTAATTTATTAGTGAAAATATCATACAAAAATCTCTTTTTTAAAATAAAAAACCCACAAATAGCTGCAAAATGTGGATGATTGAGTTTAGGATTGTGTACCTGTGAAACTGAGAAAATCAAAATTGACAGATCTTTCCATCCCGAATCAGAAGAAAAAGCAAAGTTGGGTATCAATAGGACAATCACCTGACTCCAGATTGCACCCAGCAGTCCATCTTACACATTTAGCAGGCAATGTCCCAAGAGGAGTTTATCGGAAATCTAAGCAATAACTATCTGAAACACTCTGAAAACTGTATGCCAAGTATGTTGAACAACTCAGCAGATGTCAGGCAAATATCTGCCAAGCATATTGATATTTCAACAATATTTTATGTTCAACAGTATGAAAGATTACTAAGGTATCTAAAAGGATTAACGGTTAATTTCCTCTGTCAGTGTCCAAACAATATGTACATCAACAACCCTACCACAGACTTGACACTACATTAACTGATATAGTGTCTCAGAGGTGGATTTAGGACAGTCTGACTGGTTGCACTCAGTGGCGAAGCTACCTGCTCCAGGTACATCCAGGGGCTTGGCTGGCATGCGTCCCAGGGGGCGTGGTGTGCGTCCTGGGGGCGTGGTGCACCACCCGCAGAGGGCGTGGCACGTGTTGGGGGTGCACGACGAGCGCTGAGTGTCCCGGGGGCAATGTCACCTCCCCGGATGGTACCCAGGGCGAACCGCCCCCACCTTCATCCGCCAGTGGTTGCACTGCACTAGGAGCCAACTGCGTAGAGCACTGCGTAGTGAACTGAGCAAAACGGAAGGTGAGAGGCAGAGAGGAAGTAAATTTTGGCTTCATGCAGACCACCGTTGAAATTTGATAGACCAAGGTCTGTCCCTGTAAGTCTAGCAATCAAATGATAGACAATTGCTACCGAAGCTACAGTGATAGTTGAACAATGTAAAGGAGTTATCAAGGAAAGTCAGCACTAGTGGTAACAAAAAATCTAGGTAACAACCCTATTCCTATCCTACATATGTAGGGTTAAGCGCAATTGAACTCAGTTATACTTATTTCTAAGAACAGTGCAATCCTATATGGTTTGAGCATAGTCCCCCAAACATATCCTTTGTATCTGTGGGTGAGATTAATTAAAATGGATTAATATGCATGGGTGACATTAAAGTTGTCCAATTTTTTAACTGTTTAAATGTAGTAATTTCTCAGTAATAATAGTTCAGATGCATAAATCTACTTGACGCCATGCATGCCAAAGCACTTTTGGACGAATTTTACACATTCTAGGCCCTGTAGAGAAAGTAAAGTGATAATCAAGGAGTGCTGAAATGATTGTCCATCATTTTATAAGCCAGAGTCCTTGGATTTAAGATAGACTGGTTCCATTAATGCTTATAGGACAAGGTTTACAAAAATCCAAGCATTTAAGTTTAAATGGATTGTAGCGAGTACTCAGTTAATTATATTTATTTCCAAATGGTACTTAGCTGTTATTTATATGAAAGCACCTTGGAACACGCATCTGTGAGACCTTAAAAATTTGCAACTAAGCTGAATAATAAGATAAAAATGGGAATAAAAAACTTTAATAAGGTTTATTCAGTTGTATTTATTATCACATTTGTTTCAGTTACATGCATTAAGAGCCTTCGATTTGCAAGGCTCTCCTAGTAGTATTTCAATTCTGAAACATTGTAAACCGCTGACTTGCTTGGATAAGCTAGCAAGTCAAATCCTCATGGGACAGGTTAAGAGAAGTGCAAATTACGATAATCACATAAAGCAGGATTGCAGCCCTTTTCACCTTGGAAAAAAGGCCAGATATTTCAGACATAAGTGTAAACTATGAAAAGACATAACTATCTGAAGCTGCAATCCTATACCCAGTTCCCTGGGACTTACTTTTGAGTAGCTATGCGCTGAGGATTGCACCGACAATTTTATCACCTCCGAAACAAGTGACTGTGTTAGTTTATACTGTAAAGGGAAATTGCTAACATTTGGTTTCTTTCCCTGCCCCCATACTATAGAACACAAATATTATGTTATGCTCCAAGGGAAACCTGCTTATTCATGACCATATTTTATATATCTTGTAGACATAAAAACATTGAATTTGATTATATAGCTTATTACACAGTAGATGCTGTAGTCTGCATAAACATTCCAGTGGTTTTTAACCATATGATTTTAATCTCAAAGGTTCTTCACTTTCAGAACAAAAAACAAAACAAAAAACCCTGATGCTGCACTTATTAATTCCCCTCAGAAAGCTAACATCAATTTGCAGAAATAATTTCTCTCTTGGGCTATACTCAACATTTATGCTTTTGCTAATGAAATATTTTTATGCATTGGTTACACTGGGTTCAATGATGCTAAGAAATGTGTTGTAGGCTTGCAAGGCAAATTTAAGCATGGCAGATGATTTAGCCATACATTTCAAATAAACAAGTGTATCTTCAAATAGGAGATGAAAGGTCCTCAGTCCAAACCTATTTAGATATTAGTTTTTTTATGGTTCCCATTTTCAAAATCTCTCATGAAGTGATTATTTTCTATCTACCACTCAGATACATTTACAATTTGCTGGAGAATTAGTATGCTTTTGTATATGAGTGTTTGCAAAAGTTAGGTTTTAGATTAGGCAAGCCATTATCCACTTACATCACTATTGTGAACAATATCCCAAATTGCCACATGTAGCAATATGCTTGTAGAAAGTAAACAAACAATATTCAAATGTATCCCCTTTAAATAAGTAAAGTGCACAAATTTGATACTCAAGTGTCAACTATGGGTATTATATGGACTCAAATATGTACTAAGGCTCAAGACAAAACCAAGTACGGTGGTACCTTGGTTTACGAACTTAATCCGTTCCAAAAGTTCATTCTTAAACCAAAGTGTTCTTTCCCCTAAAAGTGGGGAACTCAATTTACAAATAGAACACATTCAACAGGAAGCTGAACATGTTCTGCTTCCAAGGCAAAGTTCACAAACCAAAACACCTGCTTCTGGGTTTACAGCGTTATTAAACCAAATTGTTCATAAACTAAGCTGTTCTCAAACCAAGGTAGCACTGTTTGAGTACTACAGAACTAGTAGTGTACTAATAATACACTGTTAGTAACCATCTGAATCGAGCCAGACTATCCCGAAGGAGTGTCTGCCATACTGTTGAAGCATTTTGGCAGAAATATGAAGATGTTGACAGTTTGATATTTACAATGCATATATATCAGCTAAAGATGTAGGATGATGATGGCAGTTTTTGACTAACGTCTTTTTATGCAGAGATATAGCTACAGACAAATAAATCAATTTTGAGACGTTATACAATTTTTTCCCTACCACCTGCCCCTATGATTAGAATATTTACATATGGACTCCCTTTCCTGCACCAAGAGGATTGTATTCAGTGACATGAGATATTCCAGAGTTCCACTGTAAAGAAATTGTAAAAAAATAAATATTCAAGAACATTGCTGGCTTTTATTCATCCATACAATATTGCATCCTATAAAGAGCATGGATTAGATAAGGCACAAAAATATTGTGGTTTCTGAAAATGAGGGAGAAACAGAAACAAGTGTCTCAACAATACTGCATATGACTTGTCAGGCAAAAATTAATGTCACTAACACTAAGGAGTTTCTTGTCAAAAATATTGTTGATGCCATCTGCCACTGAATTAAACATTAGGAGCATCTTACGACAAAGAGCGAAAATTGCCAATGGAGGTATGCTAATGTTCTAGTAACACAACCACTTTGAAACAAACCTTGCGCTTCACTCCCAATATAAATCGTGCACATACAAAAGACTGACCCTCAACATTAGCAAGACATGACTCTATTCAGACCTGTTTTAAATTGAGCAGAATGTCAACTAGTTATTCTTGCTGGTTTCCATCTTTAGTAACATGGTGCCTCATCATAATATGCCAGCACATGAGGGTGTTAAGTAGTCTAGAGAAACATACACAATACTTCTGGAAACACCATCTGAAGTAAAAAAAAATAAAAAAAATTGAAACATATATCATCCCACTTTCATCATCTCATTGTCATCTCTAAAGCTTCAGGCTGTGCTTATACAATGAGTTCCTTCTGCTTAAAGAAGCCACTTCAATCGCTTAACAATCAAACTCCTATACTGTACAAGATTTAAGGAACAGGAACACACATTTCTCCTTAAACATCTTGCCTGCTCATCTCTTTGTTTTCTCTCTTGAGTTTCTTTAAGATTTATTAAATGGCCAAGCTACCCTAAGCAGAAAGCTTTAACAACAACAGCAACAACAACAGCTGCAGCAGTAGCAGTAGCAACAGCAGCAACAACAATTAATAATATGCATATTATGCATAGACCATAGCATCACTGTAGTCCTCAATGCCACTCGCTGCAGAAATGTAAAGATGTTTTGCTTTGCCATATTAACATGATTACATTTTTCCCTAGTCAACCAACAGAAGTACTAACATACTTCTTTTTCTCTCTATAAGTAGACTGTTTCTAACAAGAACATAAGAAAAGTATACTGGATTAGACCTATGGGTCAACCAGTATGAGTCAATACACTACTTAGTTATCAGGGTTAGAATCATCCTTAAAACAGAAGCAAGAGACTCCTGTAGCATTTTAAGGACTGATAAATTATTTATTTATTAAACTTATTAGTTGCTTTTCTTACAAAAGCAGCTCGAAGTGGCTTACAACAGCAAAGCAACAAGCACATACATAAAACAAAACAAAACAAAAATAATATTGAAGGCAATCATGTTCGTAGAAGGTGGGATTAAAGCATTCCTCTCCTTCAAGGAGGCCGCAAAAAATTAAAAGCCTGATGGGAAATGTTGCTGCCTGACACGTCAAGATATGTAATGATGGCATGAGCTTTTCCCACTTTATCAGATGCTACAAGATACAAGCCCTTGCACTGCCATTATCTACACTGTAGAACTCATTAGAAACAGCTCTCCCCGCCCCCCACCCCAGAAAAACAGCTAGTGTTTCCTATTGAAAGCTACAATAACAGTTTTTATTGATTTCTGAGACTGTTGCAGTGTTGACTGCAGCAGTTCTGCTTTCACAGCTCTCCAAGTTCCCTTTCTATTTTCAGTACCCCAAGAGATACACCTGTCTGAGCAGTGAAGCTTTAAGGACAGTCAAAAGATTTCCTACCTTAGACTAGGAATTATGTATCAAAACATATACTGAAATTTAGTTTTCCTACAGGATACAAATGTTTTTAAGATTTCATGCTTTCTGAGTTTGCAGGATGCAAGAGAATGTTCCTAGAAAATAGCACTAATTTTGCTCATATGTATTTTTTTTCTTGATCACCCCAAGATAATCCCCTACATGAAACTTACAACTAAGCTCCCACATTCAAAGAATATAATAGTCAAACGGTTACTACCTTATTTGTTACTTCAAATTCAACTGCTGGATTATTTTTAAGGAGGTTATCATGTCTTTTCACCAGTTAGAAGACAGATTCATGACAGTTTAAACTAGTGTCCAGTCATTTTAACAAGATTGAAAGCTGTTTGTGACCAACAAAGCAGCGCACATTATATCTGAATATGAATTAATGATGTGCACAAGTTGTGCGTGACAATATGCCAAATCTGTCAGTCTAATAGTAAGTATTTAATTGGTCCCAAAGTTTTTTCCCACCCTCCTCTTGACTAATGAGTATCAGAGCAACCTTTTCTTGTTAAAATATGAAATAATGCTTCATAGTACTACTACTCATTAGAGAAAAGAAATTTCCCCATATGGCTTGTCAATATGCCTGTTTTTAATGGCGTTCATCCATGCATTTGGTGTCTCTACAGATGCCAAGTATATTGACAGATCATAGTACTAGTGAATAAAGACTGAGACATGAAATCAACATGGCATCTTCTTAGGTTATCAGAGATATCTCATAACTTGGGAAATTGCCCCTTTGCCCAAAAGAACCACTTAGGGATAGGATACAAGAGTAGAAGTTGAATCAAAATCTGCATATAAAGAAAATCACTAACAATCCACGTAGGAAGTGAGGATCACAGTATCTGGAATGAAAAGGCATTGTTGCACATTCTTTCTAACCTATTCAACTTATTATGACAATATCCAATTGCAACATGTTAAAGTTAACTATAAAAAAGATGAAGTGATTGCTTTACCATTGCAACCATTAGAGTAAAATATAAAGGAAGGTACTTTTATTGCAAATATTCTATTTGCAGATAAATATGTACATTAGATTAGATGTGAGTTGAGTGGTTAATGTGCCTTACAAATGGCCATTGTGTACATTCAGTACACCTCATGGAATGTGACATAATCTGTCCATGAGGAGAAAATTACGCATGTTTAATTGTCAATATACATGTTCCGCAACTATTGTTGAAGAATGTGCATATTATTTTCAAGAAATGCACCCTTTGCTTCTATCTCTAGCTCAGAAGTAGGGCTGGTTTTCAACACTGCAATATATAACGATATCTGAAATAAGGAAGGAACTACACAGAGGTGAACAGGACAATGTCCTGGCAACTGCTACTACTTAAGGGTCTAAAACTGATAAATGATGGTATTATCAATCATCTTGTGGTCACTTTCAGCAGCAGGCAAGCCAAAATGCATCCAAATGTGACTTTTGGTTTCGGGCTTAGCTACCAAATGGTGGTATTGAGGACAAAGTACCTGCCACCATCGCAAGGCCGCACAGGCCACCACTACTGACAACACCATTACAAGGCCTTGCAGGCTGTCACTGCTTTTGCCACTACCACAGGGCCTTGTAAGCCACCACCAAGACAAGGCCTCTTAGTCTGCTGCTGCTTCTGCTGCCGCCCACTGCTGTGGCAAGGCTTCACAGGCTGCTGATTATTGTGCCACTGCTGCCAGGCTGCTACTGCTTCTGCCTCCCACCCTGGCCATTGTTGATTCTGCTGCCGCCAAGCTGCTTCTGCTACCTAGCAGGGCTGCTGGCAGTCTGGCAGTCCCAGATTATTTGTATTCACTATGACTCGTCTCCGTACTTTGGACTGTCCTGAATACCACCATTTGGTAGCCAAGCTCAAAACCAAAAGTCCTCTTGGGATGCATTTTTACTTGCCTGCTGATGAAACTGAGTGTATGATGATTAATAATATTGTCATTTATCCATTTAGACCCCTAAGTAGTAGCAGTTGCCAGGACATTGTCCTGTTCGCCTCTGTATAGCTCCATCCTTATTTCTGACATTGTGGTTGATTGCAATATTTAGCTGGTAATATTGTGAGGTTTAGCTGCTGATAACATTGCAGTGTTTAGTTGGTGGGTTATCGCAAACTTTAGCTGGTGAGTTATTTTGATGTTGGAAACCAGATATCACCTAGCCCTTACACACATTGTGATTCGCGATATATTGCCAGCTCAAATATTATGAAACAATTAGCACGATGTGAACTTCAAACCAGTTTTGGATGATATATTGAAATATCGCCCAGCCCTACTCAGAAGTAGGCAACCTGTTGCTGGAAGGCAGTCAACCATCTAACTCTGTGTTACTTGTAGTGTGCCTTCCTGCTGACCTAAAACATTGTGCAGCTGTTCCTGCTGAGAGAGGTGGGGAAAGATTTGACCCTCCTCTCTCCTTCTAAGGAGTGATGAAAAAGAACAGGGTTGCAGATACAGTCACATCTGCATTCATAGTGGGACTCCGTTTACATGCACTTGCTCATACATCTTACACATAATAAAAATGTAACTGCATTGGAGGATTTGTGGTGCTGCATCACAATCCTTGATTTGCATGTAGTCAAGAGTGTAGTCCCCATTGGAGGATTTGTCATACCTCATCACAACCCTCAATTTGCATGAAGTTGGGGAGGGGAATGGAAGCGAGAGAGAAGGTGTGTTGGAACAACAGCAGAGGCTGTGGAATAAGAGTAAGAAGCAAGGGTCACTGAGAAGGGGAAAGTGATGGCTTAAAACAACAGTAGAAATACAATTTCATGCAGGGTATTTTACTCCTAGTACCGTATTATGTGTTATATTCAATATGAAGTTTTTAACAAACACACTCATCTAGGAACAACATCCAACAACTGAACTCGGCCTTCTCTACTTGAACAAGTCAGTTGACAGGCTTGCTTTCGATATTCTGTTCATCTTAAAGATACAGTGACATGTATCGCTCCAGGGTGTGTGTGTGTGTAAAGGGCTGCTACAGAAAAGGAGTACGGGGTGGACCAAGTGCAAGGGAAAGTTTAAAAAGGAAGGAGGACGTAGGTGGGTAAAAGGGGATGGATGTGATAATGGTGTTTGTGCAAAGGGGGCTGCAGAATGGGGTTGGGAAGGTGAAAAGGGAGCTCAGTAGTTGCATGGAGTCAAAAGGGAAGGCTCTAGGGGGTTAATGTGGAAGGAGTGGCGGGGGAATAAGAGAGAGTAGGGGCACAGCCCCTAGCGTGCGTGCATGCATGTGTGTGTGTATATACATATACACACGAACAGAGCATCCATCCATATCCAGACTGTATATGACTGTATATGAGCAAACAGCATGCTTCTTGAAGAGTATATATGTTGACTGGCGAATGACCATATTGCCCAGAGAATGCACAAAATGCTCTCACATTATGCACATTCCCCAAGGCCTGTTGGAGACTGTGTATATTGACTGGGAAATGTGCATAATTTACTTCTAATGGACAGACTATTTGTACATTCTCCACGTGGCATGATTTATGTACACATCCCCCGATTACACACATTAACTACTCAGCTCAGCTGACCCCATCTGATAGATCTACACACACCTCTTTGACTCAAGGTAACACTTCATGCGTCTGATGAAAAAGACTGCAGTCCACTAAAATTTATGCCATAATAAATTGGTTAGTTTTTAAGTTTTGTAGTCATTCCTCATAAGTAAGAGTAAAATCCCCCATGCAGAAAGGGTAATCTACCTTTAGTAATGCGCTAAGACCACAATCCTAAATACAATTACATTGGTCTTAGTGGGTCTTACTTTTGAGTAACCATGCATGGGATTGCATTTTTTTTAAAAAAAGTCTTCCCAAATTATAAAGGCTCTTGGAACACAATCAAAATTCTGACTGTCATTTCTAGAGTTGAAACAAAATGTTTTACTAGCCAATTGTTCAAGCAAAGAAATACCTGTATAGTGTTTGTTTGAGCAAGCTTCCAAGGTGAGAGCTCAGCAAAAGCAAGAAAGGAAGAGAATGATGTAGGAGTTCAAGAATTGAAGAGTAGGCGGACCTTTCCAGTTATTAGGCAGCAATCTTGTCACTTGCATCTGATTTCCCTTTATAAATCTCCAAACACACCGCCTTTCACCATAGTTATGCAGACTGCTTACTCAGTTACATTAGAGCAGTGTTTGTCAAACAGACGGCCAGGGACCCCCATTGGCCATCACTGTACTTTTGAGTAGGTCATAATTCTGCAGCCCATCTCCCCCATGGCCATGCTGTTGCCCTTTAATTGATAGATGCAAGCACCAACAGACTGCTGTCCATTTGTCTGACCAATGGACTACAATGAAGTTATATGGGCAACATGATGAGAAAAAACCCCTACTTTGAAATCCAAAAATTATTCATAGTTAAGGACCTGAGGAACACAGAGGTGGATTGCATGTCCATTGCCTGCATCCTTATTTGGGCATGTCAGAATCATACTTTAAAATTATATTATAACGATGTCGCTGCCAAACTGGTACAAGATAATTTGATACTGACTTTTAGTTCACCAATTCCAGGTGTTGTTTAGTTTTAAATCTGAAAGCTTTTATTCTATACAGTGCATGAGGCCCTTGAGCATACTTTCCAGAAGAAGAATCTTGCCTAGGCCAAAAGCTTGCATATTTGATTTGCACAATAATGGTCAGTTTTGATGTCATTGGTTTCATACATGGGAAGCCTTATGGGTATATAGAAAGCTGCATAAATGTACTGCAAGGATCAACATACAAGTGTGTAGCTTTGGACTCCGTATATAAATTGGACATTACCTTCCTAATTCCCTTTGGAACCAGAATATAAACAAGGCATCCTTATGTTTTTGCTATGTTTTGCAGTTCCATATACAAAGTAGCGAAATGAGAATGAGGTACCAAATAACCATTTTACCTACTTCATGCTACATAGAATTACAATGACCTTTCCCTGCCCATCACCAAATATATTTCATATACATTTGTAGCCTCTTGCTCAACAAGCTTTCCTAAAACAATATGTATCTACTTGTATCGGTCCTTTAAAAAGGTCCAATGTGCACTGTGTGTAAATAAAAATGAGAAAAAATAAATGATGGTACTGGAAGGGAATGAGTTTAGGGATCAGCAGTTAATTCTGAAATTTAATTTGCTTTGAAGCCTGCAATTACTATTTGTGCAACATGCAAAACTAGTAATGTTGACTATACTATGCATATATACATAAACCATACACAAGATTTCCAACACTTGTTTTTTTTTAGACCCCAGCTGTTTTCACAAGTGATACTAAGCTCGTTTTTCTCCATCTCTACACACACCTGCATTGCTCTGGTGACCTTTTAAACACACAGGCATTCAAATTTTAGATCAAGGGAGTGCTGTATGGGAAAGGTGGGGTTATTTTTCAGCTCTTTTATGCCTTCTCAGCTAAGGAGCCTGCTGCAGATCACCTGATGACCATTTATAGCTGCATACATGCCAGGCCATTCAAGAGCAGGAGTGCCTATCCAGATCGAGTGGGTGTGTGCAAGCATGGGAACCTCTGAGCCAGAGAGCAGCCTCGCTCATTAACAGAGGCAAATGAGCATCAGCTGGAACAGGGTGACATCATCCAGAAATCGTGGCTAACGGCAAGAGATCTGTTGGAGACACTTGTGAAAACGCCCCCTGACGATCGAGTAGGTCTTCCCCGCCCCACTTGGGCGCAGGTGTTTCGTGCTCCTGCTTACCGTCCACCAGCTCGTCCAGGTTGGAGAGTTTCCGGCTGCCGTCGATGGTGTAGATGGTGCGGACGCCTTGGGGAAGGTTGACATTGTCCGACAGAGACCTGGTGAGCTCGACCAGGAGGGCGTCGAAGGAGCGGAAGCGGTCGCTGGAGATGGGGTAGACCAAGCCCTTGAAGTACTTGTCTCCATTGCGGTAGAAGCGCGCCTTCTTCGCCTTCTTCTCGGAGCTGAGGGCCTGCAAGGTGCGCGTGCGGTAGAAGCTGCAGTGGGCGCTGTGCGCGGGGCTGGGGATGAGCCCGTTCCCTTTGGGGCCCGAGCTGCTGCTGCAAGTGGAGCTGCCCCCTCCGCCGCGGCGGGAGCTCGAGCGCTGCTGCCTTTTGTCCCTCTCCTCGAAATGCTCCAACTCAATGTTCCTCCGCGGGCTGGCCATTGGAGAGCCGTGTCGCCCACACCGCAGCCCAGTACAATATCAACCCTCCCCTCGCAAGCGACACCCCCTCCACTCCCCACCTTAAGCCTCCACACGCGCGCGAGGGGATCCTTTACCTCAGCATCCCGCCAAAAAAAAAAAGAGGGCGGGAGACTGCGGTCCCTCAGAGGCTGGGCGTTAGGAGGAAGCAGCCGTCTTCATCCAAGCAGGAGCAGCAGCAGCTGTAGCTGTAGTAGCGCCAAGCTGTGCCGGGGACTCCGTGCCCATGAGGGGCGGGGGGGGGGGAGAGGAGAGGCAGCAGGTCGCCCTCTTAAGTCACGCGCGCGCAGGCACCACCACGCATCCCTCGCGCCCTCTCGCAGAGCCCCTGCTCAGCACCTCCCGCCTCGGGGACGCCCGTCATGAGCCGCTGAGAGGCCTCCAGGCTGCTTCCATTCAGCCTTAGGCGTGCGCCCGCCTGGGGAAAAGCGGTGCTGGGAGGCGGGGGGGGGGGGAGAGAGAGAGAGAGGACGCCGCCGGCCGCGTCCCCCGCCCCTCAGTCACTCCGCTCGGAGCTACTGAGGAGAGGGAGGTGGGCACGACGGCACGTCTGTTCCGCTCGGGGCCAGCGCGCCCCCGCCCCCCTCTCCAGAATCCCCAACTAAATACGATGCGCTAAGGGAGGGGGGAGAACCCACCCACAAAGAGGACGCCTTTCTGCAGGGCGCCTAAGCTATCCAAATCCCTCCTGCCGCCGCCGCCGCTGCTGCTGCTCCTGCTCCAAATGCATCCGCGCGCCCGCGAAGGCGCATGCACAACCCCGCCGGCAGCCGTAGCCGGGCTGATCTCCCGGGCGATAAAACAGCGCCGCCCTGTAGCGTAAGGCTCTTAAGAGGGGTGCGGCGGTGCCGCCGTGCTGGAGGAAAATAAATAAAGGAAAGCAAAAGGAAACAGGCTTCCCCTCCTCGCCCCCTTCCTTTCCTGTGCCGGCAACCTCTTCGGAAGCCAAGCGCAGAGAATCCAACAGGAGGAGCAGGCGGCGGCTGCAACCCGGCCAATGTGCACTAATAGCAATGCAGTATGTGATGTGACAGAGGCAAGGGGAAGTGGCTGCTGGGTCCTAGAGCGACTCGGATTCCGGCAATCGCAGCTCTTCAAGGCAGGCTCTGGTTGCCCAAGCTGCATTGTGAATCCCGTTATGCACTGAGAGAGGCCGATCAGGGAGCTCAGAAAGGAGCACAGCAAGCTGGCTTCTATCGAGTCAGCCACATTGATCCATCTTGATTGGTATTTTGCACAGTGACCGGCAGCCTGGTTTCCAGGCAGGGAATCTTGCCCAGCCCTACCAGGGACTGAACCCCCGGACCTACTGCAGGCAAAGCACATGCTCTACCATCTACTGCTAAGTATGCTTATAAATGCAACATCCATATGCATCTTCGGGATTTTACATAATGGTTTTTATATGTGCCTCAATCAATATTCCATTTTGATGCCACTAGAAATTTCCATATTTAGGCCCACAAACTACCTGCTACTTTAGCCACATTCCTTACCACAGGAGCCAATTCCTAGGAGCAGAGATCCCTTTGGCCCCCAATGAAATATTTGAGGGGGCTGCCCCCCTCCAAATTGATGGGCATTGCCATTCAAGTGTGTGTGTGTGTGTGCGCGCGTGTGCTGCATCATGTGATCCATTATGTAGGTGTTATGTACTGAGTTGAATAGGATCCAAACTGTAGCAGTCTGATTGGTCCTAGAACAATAGGATCCAAAAGGCAGCAGTCTGATTGGTCCTAGAACAATAGGATTCAGAATGCAGCAGTCTGATTGGTCCTAGAACAATGCAGCAGTATGATTGGTTGGCAGGAACCACCCAATCCTGCTCCAGATAGAAGTGAATCCACAACCTGATTGGCTTACAGTAGAATTCCAGAATTAGCCAATCATGTGCAGCCCATTGTGTAAATAATGTATATAAAGCAGATACTGTGAGGGGACATTCATTCATTCCTCCTCACCACTATGAGCTGAATAAAGAGCATGAAATCACTTTGCGACTCTGAGTATATTTCACTGGCGACGAGGATGGGATCCCGCTGAGCTGACTGCCACACACAGCACCGCAGCACCGCCAACTGCCGCACCGCTGCCTCGCACCGTGTATCCAGGCTTCAGCTCCGGGGCACAAGGAACTCGGAATGGCAGCCAACAGCAGCTTCTCGCCATTCAACCCAGCATCTGGAGACTGGGAAGCGTACGCCTCCCGTTTCACCTTCCTCCTAGAAGCCAAAGGGGTCACCGACGAAGAAGACGCCAAGAAGAGGGCGATATTCTTCAGCGTCTGCGGAGAGGAGACGTTTGAAATCGCCCGGGCTCTCCTTGCGCCTGAAGACTGTTCCATACAAAACAACAATGGAACAGCTGAAGGGGCACTTTTCGCCGCAGCCCTCAGTGGTGGCTCGTCGAAATGCCTTCTACGCAAAGCGGCAAGCCCCTGGGGAAACCATAACTGGGTTTGTGACCTCTCTCCGCCAAGCCGCCCGGTTCTGCAACTTCTCAGAGCTGGAGAACATGCTTCGTGACCGCCTCGTCGGTGGCCTGAAGGATGAGAAGCTGCAACGACGCCTCTACGCTAAGAAGGACCTAACGTTCCAGGTCGCTCTGGAGGAGGCCCTGGCAACAGAAGCTGCCGAGAGGTCGACCCAAGAGGCACGGCCGAGCCTGCCATCCCAACCGAGGGTCCACCATGAAGACCTCACCGACGACTCAGGATCCGACAGGGAGGAGGTGCACCGAGTACAGCAGCGCACTCAAGCAGCGCACAGACCACAGCTGCCTCGACGAGAAGGAGGGAACTGCGCAAGCTGCGGGGAGAGTCACGAGAGGAGGACCTGCCGTTTCCGCAACGCAGAGTGCAGGCAGTGCAGAAAATCGGGACACATCGCCCGGGTGTGTCGGGCTCGGCCCACCCGACACCAGGCATCAGATGACCAATCCAAGAGCCCCAGGTCCCGGGGCCCAACGCACCAAGGCAACTCGACGGAGCTCACGGACTTCCAGGTATACCAGTTGCCCCACCCCAACGTAGAGAAAATTTATGTAGAGGTACAGATAGAGGGGGCCCCATGCCGCATGGAGCTTGACACGGGTTCAACTCTATCCATAATCTCGGCAAGGACCTTAAGGAAACTGTGTCCCACTGGGGGTCCCAAACTCAGGCCGGCCCCATTCACCCTCCGGGACTTCCAGAAACGTAAGGTCCCCACAATGGGGGTGGGGACCTTCAGGGTGCAATACCGAGGGCGGACGCGGCAACTGGACTTGCTTGTGGTCAAGGGCCCCTACATTAGCTTACTGGGATTGGCATGGTTTGGACCACTGGGGCTAGCTGTCACCGGGGTGAACCACACTAGCTTACAAGTGGACGTGGACGCCATATGCAAGGAATTTCCAGGGGTTTTCGATGGGAAATTGGGACAGTATACGGGCCCCCCCATTGCGCTACAGCTTGACCCCGCAGTACGACCGGTCAGGCTCAAGGCCCGCCGGGTCCCGTTCGCCTTGAAACCCCGTATAGACGAGGAATTGGACCGACTCGTAGAGCAAGGAGTGCTGGAGCCGGTGCCTAATGCTCCCTGGGAAACCCCAATCGTCACACCCGTCAAGCCTAATGGTTCGGTCCGCATCTGCGCAGACTACAAATGTACCATAAACAAGGCCCTCACGGCCCACGCATACCCAGTGCCAGTGGTCAGCCATGTCCTTGCCACCCTGGCTGGGTCGAAAATTTTTGGCAAGCTGGACTTGGCCCAAGCATATCAACAGCTGCCAGTAGATGAGGCCACAGCAGAGGCACAGACGATTGTGACGCACAGAGGAGCGTTCAGGGTAAAGCGGCTGCAATTCGGTGTCAGCGTGGCACCAGGCATATTCCAGAATATAATGGACTCTCTCCTTAAAGGGATTCCTGGCGTCACCCCCTTCTTCGATGATGTGTTGATTGCCGGCCCCACACCAGAGGAGTTTGAGGACCGCCTCCGCACCGTTCTGCACCGTTTCCAGACGGCGGGTCTCAAGGTGAAGCGGGAAAAATGTCTACTAGGAGTGCCTCAGGTGGACTTTCTGGGATTTATGGTGGACGCAGAAGGGGTCCACCCGACTGGGGACAAGGTACGGGCCATTTGTGATGCCCCAGCGCCCAAGAGCAAGACTGAACTTCAGGCCTTCTTGGGACTATTGAACTTTTACCATTCCTTCCTTCCCCACAAGGCGGTGGTAGCGGAGCCCCTACACAGACTCCTGGACAAGCGGGCCCCTTGGGTGTGGGGCCAGCGCCAGGAGGCCGCATTCCAGGCAGTCAAGGACTTGCTTGTCTCAAACTCGGTCTTGGCACACTTCGACGAGAGGCTGCCGGTGGTGCTAGCATGCGACGCCTCACCCTATGGCATTGGAGCTGTCCTGGGGCACCAACTCCCGGATGGAAGAGAGGTACCGGTGGCGTACTTTTCCCAGACACTCAACACAACCGAGCGGAACTACTCGCAAATCGACAAGGAGGGTCTGGCAATCGTAAAGGGAGTAAAAAAATTCCATGATTTCTTGTACGGGCGGCCCTTCACCGTGGTGACTGACCACAAGCCGTTGCTTGGCTTGTTTGCCCCCGAAAAGCAGACCCCCCAAGTGCTGTCTCCTCGCGTCCTCAGGTGGTCAATTTTCCTTGCCAGCTACCAGTATGCACTGATTCACCGACCTGGGAAGGCGATGGGCCATGCGGACGCCCTCAGCAGGCTACCACTACCGGAAACAGGCCCTGACCCAGCACCTGCACAAGAGGTTATGAGCCTGGAGCTGCTTCCCGACCGCCCCATTCAGGCACAAGAAGTTGCACACCATTCCAAGAAAGATAGGGTCATCTCCCGGGTCCTGGACTGGGTGTGGAGGGGATGGCCCAGCAGCAGCCCCGGGCCAGAATTCGCCGGCTACACAACCCGCAAACATGAACTGTCGGCCCACAAGGGGTGCCTGTTATGGGGAAGCAGAGTCGTTGTTCCCCAGCCCCTCTGCAAAAGGGTCCTCACAGCCCTACACGAGACACATCCAGGGGTAGTAAGAATGAAGGCCCTTGCCAGGAGTTATGTGTGGTGGCCGGGGATCGATGGAGAGATAGAGGCCTGGGTCAAACACTGCCAGGCCTGCCAAGAATCCCGCCCAGATCCCCCAAGGGCCCCAGTCCAGTCCTGGGAGTCCGCCCGAGCACCATGGTCACGCCTGCATGTGGATTTCGCTGGCCCCTTTCAGGGGAAAACATTCTTCATAGTGGTGGACTCCTACACCAAATGGCTGGAAGTCGCACTGGTACCGTCCACTTCCACGTCCGCAGCCATCCGGGTACTACGCAGGCTGTTTGCAACCCACGGGCTCCCTGACACTCTCGTCTCAGACAACGGGACTGCATTTACGTCAGGAGAATTCCAAACCTTCACAGCGCAGAACGCCATCCGCCACATCCGTTCGGCGCCGTTCCACCCTGCCACCAATGGCCAAGCAGAACGCATGGTGCGGACCACCAAGGACACCCTTCGCCGCATGACGCAAGGGGACTGGGAGTACCGCCTTGCCACATTCCTTCTAGCACAGCACAGCACCCCCAGCTCAACGACTGGCCGGAGCCCCGCTGAACTACTAATGGGTCGGCGCCTTGCAATCAGATTGGACCGCCTTCACCCCGATAGAGCTCAGGATGAGGTAGTGGTGGGGGAAGGCAGGAACCCCCGGACCTTCGAGGCCCAGGACCCAGTGTACGCAAAGAATTTTGGGGCAGGCCCAGCATGGGTACCCGCCACAATCACCAGGGTCACTGGCCCCGTGTCGTACGAGGTGCTAACGGATGGGGGGCAATGCTGGCGCCGCCACTGCGACCAGATACGGCGACGATTCCCGGGAGAAAACCAGGAGGAGGACAGGTCAGAGGAGTCCCAAGGGAACAGCGGGGCAGTGAGGCCCATAGAGCAGGAGGGGCCAGCAGGAGAGGCAGAATCAGTAAATACAGAGAGGACCCGTGAGGCCGAAAGGACACCGGAACCAGAACCACGACTGAGCGAGCCGGTTGCACCAGACCAAACAGCCGCATCACAGCCAGCATCCTTGGAACACGAGCCAGAACCCGGAGCCCGGACCAGGGAACACCCCAGGCCACAACGCACACGTAGGCCGCCGGCATACCTTGAGGACTATGAATGCGACCTCCCGGGCAGGACTGGAACTTAGAGGGGAGGGGTGTTATGTACTGAGTTGAATAGGATCCAAACTGTAGCAGTCTGATTGGTCCTAGAACAATAGGATCCAAAAGGCAGCAGTCTGATTGGTCCTAGAACAATAGGATTCAGAATGCAGCAGTCTGATTGGTCCTAGAACAATGCAGCAGTATGATTGGTTGGCAGGAACCACCCAATCCTGCTCCAGATAGAAGTGAATCCACAACCTGATTGGCTTACAGTAGAATTCCAGAATTAGCCAATCATGTGCAGCCCATTGTGTAAATAATGTATATAAAGCAGATACTGTGAGGGGACATTCATTCATTCCTCCTCACCACTATGAGCTGAATAAAGAGCATGAAATCACTTTGCGACTCTGAGTATATTTCAGTAGGGTAGGGCTTACCTAGACCAGACCAATGTTTTATTCAAGTTGGTACCCCTGCTCCTTATTGTTTCCATTTGGAAATAGACAACAGCTTGCCTAAAAAAAACAGGTATGTTATGATTCACATAATATATTACTAGATTCCATGAACCAAGGTCTTAATCCTCTGCCACTGCAGGGATAACAGACTTGAACCCTAAAAACACTCCAAGCTTCCATCCCTTGCACGTAGTGACTGTGGAGTAAGTCCACTGAACTCACTTTGCTTCTCCGTAAAGATGCCTGGGACTGGGGTGCACATTGAATGAGAATGGCATAATACTTTGGATGACCTTGACTAGCACAGAGGTGGCAAGATTGGAATACTAACATTCCTAACTCATGACAAACAAATACAGATTGCATTCATTGTTGTTTTCAAATGTGGCTATAAACGCCCCAGATCTGGGAGAGATTGTTACTAGAGCCCAAGTGCTAAAGGGGAAAGCACTCTGCTGATGCTCAGTGGCACTTCCCTAACTAGCTTGCACGCAACAGGTTTGATGCTACATTCTGGGGGGGAAAGTTCTGGAATATGAAACATTAGCATGGACACTCTGGGTTTTTGCCACACGACTGTTGGACAAACAACTCTAGTTGTGGAAGATCCATGATGAGATAGATAGCCTACATAATAATAATAATAATAATAATAATAATAATAATAATAATAATAAAATTTTAACACAGAGGTGACAGAGAGGAGGTGAGGCAAAATTGCATCGGGAGCAACAGCTTTCTTAATTCTCCCATGTAGTGTTCCAGATGGCAAACAGCTTCTCTCAGGAGAAAAGACAAGTTTTTTTTTCAGGGTTGGGGTTGACAATATCAACTGGGGAAGTGGTATGGATGCTGAACACTTTATTAAGCTTCTGGCACGAGGTTAAAAGACACCTTATTTATTGTATGCCTCCCAGAGAACTTTATAGTATGGGATGGCAAACAAAAGTCATAAATAAAATAAGTAGAGGGTATGCATTATGTAATGATAGGAGACTGATCTGTTTTGTTGCTGTCATGATTATATAAGAAGCAGGGTTGTTTCTGGACTTGGCATTGGTCCCGGATGCTTAAGTGGTGGCTATGGGCAGGACCATTCTCTTCTGCAATACAGGATTCATCTAGCCAATATAATTAATTCTGATAATCTGCAGACCCTTCCATCACATGTTTATATTAGAGTGCAGGGGTAGATTTGGGAAACAGTACATGATAGGGAGCAGATAACCATGCAGGTTACAAGCTCAGTATGAATTAATCACTGCAATGTACTCAATGTAACACTACTTTTAAAGACCATTTGGAAGCTTCAGTGGGTCTGCTATGTAGCAGCCATATTACCAGCCAGACTTAATACCTGGAGAGTTGTTAAGCTAGTTCAGGGGTAGGCAACCTAAGGCCCTGGGGCCAGATGTGGCCCAATTGCCTTCTCAATCCGGCTCATGGACGGTCTGGGAATCAGTGTGTTTTTACATGAGTAGAATGTGTCCTTTTATTTAAAATGCATCTCTGGGTTATTCGTGGGGCCTGCCTGGTGTGCTTTCAGAGTTGGTTGCATTATCCACAACTATATGAAACACATAAAGAAGACAGCAAGAAAGGATTCAGTTATACAAGATCTAGGTTTCAAACGGAAGTGATTGAAGGGAAAGTAAAATTACTGAAGGCCGCATACAGCATACTATTAGAATGGGAGACGAAAGATGAAGAGGTAAAATCAGTTTTGATCAAATGGGCACAAGATGTAGGTCACAACATTATGATGGAAGATTGGGAAAAATTATGGAAACTGATTTAAAATTTACAGACTGGGGAAATAAGGATGATATGTTTCTGGATAATAAGTTTTGCTTTAATTTTGAATAAAAAAAGTTTTTTTAAAAAAGACCATGTGTTTTTATTTAAAATGCATCTCTGGGTTATTTGTGGGGCACAGGAATTCGTTCTTTCCTCCCCCCCAAAAAAATATAGTCTGGCCCACGACATGGTCTGAGGGACAGTGGACCAGGCCACGGCTGAAAAAAGTTGCTGACCCCTGAGCCAGTTCCTAAGGCATCCCACTGGTGGCAAGTTAATTTATGGCAGAGTTCAAGGTGCTTGGTTTTAAGGTGCTAAATGGCCTGGGCCCAGAATATCTAAGGAAGCGCTTCTTCTCTTGTAACCTCTCCATGCGTTAACAGACTTCAACAAAGCAAGTTGGGTCGAACTGATGCTAACAGTATATTTTATTTATACGTATATATACAACCTGAGCCTGGTTTAATCAGCTATGATTGGATTTTAACACTTGCTGGGATTAGGGGTGTCTGGCACCCACATACTCATAACATTATGCTAGGATAACGATAAGCATCCAAAAAACACAGGCTGCAATCTGAAACCCTACCACTGCGATGATATTGGTAACAGCATCTCCTCCAAAGTAAATGACGAAAGGAGCAACACACAAACACACATACACTTGGGCTGCATTTCTAACCCCACTAGTCCAATTCTGCTGCTGCTGATATTCAGAGGAAACAGGATATTGTGCAAAGAATATAAGAGAACAACAGAAACATTGGGCAAGACATCCTGCCCTCTCATTTCAACAGAAGCCCCAGAACAATCTGCCTCCCACCAATTATCAACACACATCTATTCTGGCATAAGGGGTGGTAGGCAATGCTAATTCTACTCACATTAAGCTGATTAAAGATAGTGGATATGATTCACTTAGGTTCATCAACTGCAATGGGTTTTCTCTTGAGAAGGATTAGTTAAACAGTCAAAACACAATTTTTTTTTAAAAAGCTTTTAAAAAGTGAAGAAAATGGTGTAGGATAGCTTGCAATTTGCCTCCAAAATTCTCCCCCATCCAAAAAAAAACCAGGTTCTTTAAGTAAGCAAAGGCCCACCTTTTTTACAACCATTTTAGCAAAAGAAGAAATCTGGGCTCTTGCATGAATTTCTCTCACTCATTTCACTCACCCGTGGGTTGTGGTTTTTTTAAAAAGAAAAAAAAAGCAAAGTGTTTACAATAAAACTTTCTCCACTGTCTGCCCCAGTCAAGGTGCCTAGACAAAAATCCTTCACTCACTCACTCTCTCACACACAGTGGGGGAGGCAATTAATGAAACTGTGCACACTCAAAAGTGCAAACAGCTTGGACCCTGTTTCTGGGGCTATACAAGAACTGCCCCACTAGACTCCTCTTCCCTCCTCCCACCAGCTTGGAAACTTAAGCCTTCTCTTTTCAGATCTGGCATGGGGGAGAAAGAGAGAAGCATGGAGAATGAGATAGGAATCCTCCCTCCCTCTTTGTATGCCTGGTTAAAAAATAAATAAAATGAAAAAACTCCCTTCTCATTGGAGGCAGAGGAGGCATTTATTGCTAGTGAATTTTGTGACTGGCCAAGCAGAGAAGGTGGACAGAAGCCTATTGGGCACTGGAAATGTGTTGATATTATTGTGGGTGACAGGACAAAGACTGGACCATGGCTTTCAGCATTGGGAGGGTTCAGAATCTTGGCAGGGCCAAGCTCCAATTTTCCCTCTTGAAAACAATGGACAGTTTTGCATGCCATGGTAAGCCAAGCCATGGCTTACCAGGACCCGCTCGTTCCTGGACAGGAGCTTGCACCTGTTTTGCTCCTCCCTGGTCCTTTTAGGTCAGTACAGACTGGCAGATAAGCCAAGATTTGGCTTAGCATGTCATCTGAACCCAGGACCATGTTTAAGCTCCTTCTTCACTAACCATGAGCTGATCGTGGCTAAGGAGGAGATACCTCTGATTTAGTGATAAAGAGTGGGTTTTCCTGGGGAGACTGCCAGGACAAATGGAAAACTGCTTGGACTCATGCTTTCTAGGCACAGACACAAGCGGAATTTGGACGAGCCTGAACCCAAATAACTCTCCCACTGCCCTCTTTCCTTTCTGATCTTTCATATCTTTTTTCCCTGAGGAGGAACCAGCACCATACATTAGTCTTATTTCAAATATTCCCCATTGACATTCTAGCATTTTCTTTTTTTAAGCTCAACCAAACCCCCATATTTTGTCCTTCATTTTGGAATCACAGCTGTGTGCATTATCACAATTGACTGCACTTCATTTCTTTAACCACCCTTCACGTTCCCCCTTCACTCTGTTCCATTTACCCTCTAGCTTCTTCTATCTTTGGCTGCTTACTGTTGTTCTTACTTTTGTTTATAACCTTGTATCACATAACTTCTTTCCCCTGCCCCCTGCCTTGCTTTATCTGTTTGAGCTAAAATATCCTTTGCTGAGTCAGAGCAACTGTGCACCATATTATGATGTCACAACTGTGCCAATTAATTGGCTAGATGATGAAAGCGGGACACACCTTTTTTGCAAGCAGAATTCTGTAGAAAATACACGTATTTAATGTTATTTGGTTTTACAATGAAATGAGTGTAGAATGGCAAAGTTGATTGCATTTTTCTGGGTTTATGCTGGGGCAGTTCAGGGACCTAGCATTTCTTTCTGTGTTTGCATTTGTATGGGTTTTTTTGGGGAAAGATCTGCACTGTGGTTGACAGGCTTGCAAGAAAATGCATCCCCTAAGTGAGAGGGCTGGGAACTACTGAATGCAATATCCTTCTATGAGTCCTACAAACAAATAAAATGTTAAGACCTTTCCATCACAAGTATATATTAGATTGTGGAAGCAGATTTGGGATACAAGATAAAAGAGGTAAACGTTAACCAAGCAAGTAACAAGCTCAACACAAATTACTTGTTATTCCTGTGTTTTATTCTATATTTTCAGCTGCTTTGAGCACAATCCTTTATTGACAAGCAACATACAAATTAAAATTACAGAGGTTATAAATTATTGCTTATTAATTTTATAACCTGACATGCATTGCTTTTCCTTTAGGGATATGTGTGATGAATATCATTCAAGCAATAATGAATCACATTTTTTTTTGCCTTTGATTTAAGAAAGGCCCTAAAGAAAATTAGGATGAGGAACTGAATTTAATTTCTCCAACCCTATAGTATATGCACTTACTTCTGAATTTACTTTTGAGTAGACATGCATATGATTGCCCTGTAAGTCCCTTATTCTTTAGAGTTACACATGACTGGTTAACAGTACAATCTTGCTCAGGTGAATAGGGTGTTAATGATAACAAGCAAATGTCAAGATCTTTTTTAAAAAGAAAAATAATAAAGGGGGCATGGCTTAATACAAATAGCTGCCATGGGGCATGGCATAGTGCAGACTGGTTCCCATGGGGGCACAGCATTGTAACGGGAGTAGATGTATTAATTTTGTGGCTACAGGATAGAGCTTTTGACATGATCTCCTATGCCTACAGAAGCTTATTGCTAATATATGTGTATATTAGCAATAAGCTTGGGTAGGCATAGGAGATCATATGTAATGATTATGGTGGTTTCTCTGAACTCTGTGTTAAACCTCTGTATTATATACTCTGGTTCAGGATGCTTGACTTAAGCAAGAGTCTTTTAGAAACATTTTCACTGTAACTGTCAGGTTTCTGGATCAGAAAACAGGACAGGTACAAAGAGAGAACATTCTGCGGTTAAAAAGGAGACGTCAGCCAGTTTCAGGAGGCCTTGTGGTTTTAAAAAAATCACTAAATGTAGGGATGAAAACCTTCTGTTGAAACAATATATTGTCATTCGGTTGGGGGGGGGGAGATATTATTTAACCAATTGTATCACTAGATTGACCATAACATCCATAAAAACATTTGGTGCAATAGCAAGGGTATAAAAGGGAAAAGGACATGGAAATCTGGGCTCTTGGTCACATCCAGAAAGATTCCCCACCAGTCTGGGAAAATCAAGGCCATGGAAATAATCCTTTCTACTTTGCTAAAGATGTTGTAAATGTTCAGTGCTCTTGCATGAAAGGGCGTGTAAGATTTTTTTTTAAAAAAAACACCTTTCTAGCTAGTAAATAAAGTGCCCAGTCAGCATTTAACAATTTGCTTGTTGACCATGTATTACTGGTCCAGTTGATGTCTCCCTAGTTACCTCACCTACAGGCTAGGGGGGATGCTGATCAGCGGCGTAGCGTGGGTTATCAGCACCCGGGGCAAGGCAAGTAATTTGCGCCCCCTAACCCGGGGCAAGGCAAATAATTTGCGCCCCCTAACCCGGGGCAAGGCAAGTACAGTAATTTACTCTCCCAAGCAGCAGCAGCAGCGAGGCTTCTCTTTCCCCCGCGCTCTCCTGGAGCTGCCTCTTTTCTTTCCGTTTTTCCCTTTCTCCAAGGCTTTTCGCTTTCTCTCCTTAATTGATTCCTCCTCCACACCGCAGCGTTTCCTAGCTGCTCCCCCCCTTCCCCTCTCTCTCCTCCTCACTCTGCTTGCCTTGCCCTGCACCGGCAGCAGCAGGCGCAGCCAGACCCCCGCCAGCCAGCCCGCCCGCCCGCCCACCCGGCTTCCTCTCCTTTTTTTGCCCGCGGCAGAAGGCTTCGCTCTCCCCCTTCCGCGACCTCCTCGCCAAGCCGAGCGAGCGCGGGCTCCCTAACCCGTGGATTTTAGTAGGGGCAGAGAGCTGCTAGTGCGAGCGCGCCCCCCGCCCATGTTGCGCCCGGTGCGGCCGGCCCCCCTGGCACCCCCCACGCTACGCCACTGATGCTGATTGTATGTAAGCTGTGCCCCCTTTGCAGCTCTTGAATGATAAATAATTGTTAACCCCTAACAGCATAACACAAAATGGATGCCACATGTAAAGAGCAGAAAAGAAGAGAGAGGACCACAAAATGGTGCAGACAAGCCGCCTCCATCAGCTCTGTACCAATGGAGAAAAGCACAGGGCACTTACATCAGTGGTAGAAACACACAAACAGAAGCCCTTTGCACCTCATCTGTGCAGAATGGAAGGGAAACTGGGCGTTCAATCCTGGTATCCAATGAAATGCGGGCATGTTTAAGGAGGCATGTTCAACAAGGAGAGGTCAAACGGTACTGACTCAAGCCAGTAAAAACTGGAACTGAGCAGGAAGAGCAAACAGCTGCTCATGCCCTGCAAATTCTGAAGGAATATTTACTGAAACCTTTAGTAAATGGAAACCATGGAAGGTACTGCCTTTATAAAAATAGGGCGTGATCTGCTGCTCAGTTCAACTTCTTGTGCCCAACTTAAAACTGCACAAGCAGTTTGCAGCTATACAGAGAATAAATAAATATAGTCCAGAACCTCCTTATAGGTTCTCCAGTACCAAGTTTCCAATTTCACTTCCATTTATGGCCTTTATTATTAGTTGTACTTCTGGCTGTGTTTATGTTTGCTAGTACTACCGTTATTACTAGGATGCTTTCAACTTATATTTAGTTTGTATGTGGGATGTATCAGGTTTCAGCTTCAATAAACGGTAGTGAAAATAAAGCTCAGAAATGTTTGCTTTCTGAGCTAAAGTATTCAAACCTAGTAGGGAAAGACCACTTTTGCATTATATATTTTAAATATCATATGATAAGTTAGACACTGATAGCTTGATTAGTATTTTTGGCTTGTGTGATTCAGCAATTTTTTGTGGTAACTTCAGCTTTTTGTGCAGCAGGAAAAGTCAGCATATCTAAGAATTCTTTTGTTTGTTTATGTAAGCATTAGAAGCAAACAGTATTTATTGCTGAGAGGGGATTGCATTATTTTATAGTGGCAGCAAAAAAAAAAAAAGTATTTCTACCTTTTTGGGGGGTTGGAGATTTAAGGAATATTTGTGTCAAATTTCAAAAGCAAGATTTTTTTTATTAATGCAAAAGGTTCAACTTCTCTCAACTTCCACCTTATCTGTATAGAGAAAGTAGGTGCGTACACACATTTATAGGCATAACACATATAGATATAGCACCCTAACCTGTATGAGGCTTGAGTGTTCTTGAGTTGAAATGCTTTTATTGCTCTTGGCATGTGAAATGAATTGAGCTGACACTCTCAACTCCTATGGGCTTGGCAAACTATAAAGTCTCAGTATTTTTTATTTATTATGTAAGCAGAATCACAGCCTTGCTCTTTTTTTATACACTGGCAGATAACCGTGATAATCTGAAGAAGCCCTCAGGACTGTCCCAAAGTTATATCAAATTCATTTAGTTTATTTGCAAACAATCTGGATATTTTGTCACCTTCTGAAAACCAAGCATATTTAGAGAATGAATGTTATTCAGTATTGGTCAATTGCTCTTTATTTTTTTTTTTAAACTGCCATATGGAAGCACCAGACAGATGAGATATTCTAGTGGGCAAAAGCTGCCTCAATATCATCAGTATCAACCAGAAGCCACAAATCCAGCCAAAAAACATTGGATGCAATTCTGTATAATGTTTCCATAGGTCAGCAGCAAGTACAGTGGTACCTCGGGTTAAGTACTTAATTCGTTCCAGAGGTCCATTCTTAACCTGAAACTGTTCTTAACCTGAAGCACCACTTTAGCTAATGGGGCCTCCTGCTGCTGCTGCGCCGCTGGGGCACGATTTCTGTTCTCATCCTGAAGCAAAGTTCTTAACCCGAGGTAATATTTCTGGGTTAGCGGAGTCTGTAACCTGAAGCGTATGTAACCTGAAGCGTATGTAACCCGAGGTACCACTGTATTCAAAATTGTTTAAGATAATGGAATCAATGTTCTTTTGTTTTGTTTTGTATATTTCCATCTTATGGATAGCAACCAATTATTCTGTATTTAATTATATTAGCTTATATTATGTGAAAATAATGCTTGAGCTGTCTCTATGAGGCAAAGGATGATTGCTCCTCCACCTCCCTTCATATCCTTCATATCCATTACACAGATACTTGTGTATATTACAATCCTACTAAGTGGCCTAGCAATCATGTAACTGCCCCCCTTTTTGCAATAGCCATTAGGAATTGTAACGCTGGTTTCGATGATGCCCATGGGTCTAAACCAAGCCTGTGAGGCAGCATCTCTGAGATGAGGGGTTGCAGTGGAGGGAACCTGTAGACTTGGTCAAGCCAGTTGCTTTGTTTATTAGTTTTTTTAAAATAATTTTTATTAAAACAACTCTTAGGTTACAAAAGTACTTGCATTGTCTCTTTTTTCCCCAGGTCATAGAGCCTTTTCTACAGATCAGTTACATATGATGTGGGACATTAATGTTGTATACATATGGAGTACCCCATCTGAATGACCAAGTATGACATAGAGACCAATGGGTGGGCCTCACACCTCCTTACCTGGCTGGAAGAAGCACATGCACAGCTGGTGGCTTGCTTGGTGTCACTAGAGCAGATATTTTGCTTTAAACAGCAACACTGATCTCTTCAGCTATGGGGCCTGCTGTGCTGAATCCAACAACGCGAGTGGGGCAGGTTTGTAAATCACAGAGCCATCCGAACTAGACGATGTCTGGCTAATTTATGCCAGTGCAAATTACTCCTAATCCAGACTTTGTTCAGGAGCCTCTGGGAGAGACTACTGCAGGTTGAGCTGCTAGGTAAGTGTGGGCCCCAATTTTGAGGATTGGGCCCCCTGTATCACATGACCCATATAAACAAAGTTTGGAACAGCTGGAAGTTTCTCTTTGCTACATCCTGCCACTTTGTTTTGCTTACATCAGCTTCAGTTCCACTGGCTGAGCCCCAGCTGAACAACGATGAAGGACTTTTGTGTGTGTAGCTCAGCTGAGGTCAGGGGCTTATGCCAGTTTAGCCCTAGCTGAAACCTGGCTCAGCCAGGGAAGCCCAACTTCCACCAGATCCAAACTCTCTCACCTCAGTGGATCTTGGGTTTGGATTGCACTGCAAAGCTCCCTTCTTTGGATTGTGATCAATGTTTAAAATGTCAAAATTGTTTACTTAAAATCAGTGGGTTTTTTCCGGGGGGTGGGGGGTGGAACACAGGGGGATGCATACCCCAAAACATTTTGTGAGTCTAAGTTTGGCCTTATTGAAGGGCAGTATTTCAATATGAGTAGGAAAATGAGAGTACCCCTAAACATTTTTTTTTCAGAAAAAAGCACTGCTTAAAATAAAATATCCTGTCCCCTCTCTCTAGACTGATCTTGGCTAATTCATCACAAATGCCACTTCTCTGATCCTCCGATGGCAATTTGTCTTGCGGGCGGCTCTCAATGTAGATAAATAATAATAAAATAGTAATGATTTTTCCTTAAAAGCATTGGAGTTTTATTGGTAAAAATCAGCACTGGATCAGGTGTTTCCTGGCAGTTAGTTAATTTCATGACTGGTTTAAGACCCCCTAAGCAGCACACCCAGACCCTCTGATCATCTCAGGGATGCAGTAATTGCCTGGAAATGGCCTCTCTGGTGGCAATTACTGCACTTACATGGTGCTTGTGAAAGCTTTACTACTGTTCCCTCCTCCTCCCCTGTGCTAGTCTTGTGGGGGAAAACACAGCTTCCTCCGTACATACTGTAGGTTCTTATTAGATTTATTTATGGATGGTGAGGTGCCATATTATGCTTCTTGGCTATTTTTTTCTTCTTCTAGATACCAGCAAGCCATAATCACTTCACTTTGTTTTTTCCTTGTCTCTCCCTCTGTCTCTGTGTGTCAAACATTAATGCAGAACTACAATATTCTCCTTAGGCTACTTTCACTTCCCTGTGTGAGAAATACCGTAATATAAAATTGGAAGGGGGGGGGGGAGATACTTAAAATACATATATTTGAAATGTTGCCTTTTCACATTTCTGACTTCTAAAGCAGCACGTTTTTCTGGTGGAGTAGAAGTCACAGAAGATACTTAGCTTATAGGGCTGCCCACTATGTACTACGGCAACAGGGCCCTAAATAAAACTTTAATTTTGCTAGGCTTTTGTCCTAACTCCTGTGCTGAGAAAATGAAAGAAAAAAATAGGAAAGTGCACAGTACATTTTGAGGCAGTCAGTGACTGGCTCTAGAGTTAGGAGCCTTTCTGCGCAAAGCAAAATTAAGAAGCAGAAGAGCACCTTCATTGTCATGATCTAGCTGGCTAATGTTGTTGTTGCTTATACATCCCTTCTCTATGGTGTTTCTGGGGTAGTGCTACCCATGTGCTTTCTTTGGATTAGAAAACACTGGAGATTTATGCCAGCTCTGTAATATTTGCTTTATATGCAAATATATGAGCAGAACATTTATGGAAGCAAGCAGGAGGCACAATTACATAGGCAAAAGGTCCCTCAGTATAGCTGTCTGAAAACTGCCCTCTACCTTCAAGGTGCCCTTAGCCAACTGACTGCTTTCTCTCCCCCTGCCTTTGTTTGTTGTTTAGTCATGTCCGACTCTTCGTGAGCCCATGGACCAGAGCACGCCAGGCACTCCTGTCTTCCACTGCCTCCCACAGTTTGGTCAAACTCATGCTGGTAGCTTCGAGAACACTATCCAACCATCTCGTCCTCTGTTGTCCCCTTCTCCTTGTGCCCTCAATTTTTCCCAACATCAGGGTCTTTTCCAGGGAGTCTTCTCTTCTCATGAGGTGGCCAAAGTATTGGAGCCTCAGCTTCATGATCTGTCCTTCCAGTGAGCACTCAGGGCTGATTTCCTTAAGAATGGATAGGTTTGATCTTCTTGCAGTCCATGGGACTCTCAAGAGTCTCCTCCAGCACCATAATTCAAAAGCATCAATTCTTCGGTGATCAGCCTTCTTTATGGTCCAGCTCTCACTTCCATACATCACTACTGGGAAAACCATAGCTTTAACTATACGGACCTTTGTTGGCAAGGTGATGTCTCTGCTTTTTAAGATGCTGTTTAGGTTTGTCATTGCTTTTCTCCCAAGAAGCAGGCGTCTTTTAATTTCGTGGCTGCTGTCACCATCTGCAGTGATCATGGAACCTAAGAAAGAAAAATCTCTCACTGCCTCCATTTCTTCCCCTTCTATTTGCCAGGAGGTGATGGGACCAGTGGCCATGATCTTCGTTTTTTTGATGTTGAGCTTCAAACCATATTTTGCACTCTCCTCTTTCACCCTCATTAAAAGGTTCTTTAATTCCTCCTCACTTTCTGCCATCAATGTTGTGTCATCTGCATATCTGAGGTTGTTGATATTTCTTCCGGCAATCTTAATTCTTGCAAAGCAGCAATCTGTTGTTTTGCACCCAGACACATGCATCTGTTTCCTTCCCTTATCTGGGCAGGTGAAGGAAGTGGGGGAGAATTTTCTCCAAGCACTGATGGTTTTCAAAGAGAGAGAGAGGGGGAGAGAGGGAGGGAGATGTTTTAAACCCTCTTCCAACCATTAGCTCCCAACAGCTGATCATTCTGGGCTATTAACCAGCAATCTGCCTAACAAAGAACCTAGTCTATTGGGACTAACCATAATTGTATATTAATAGTACTAGTCTATATGCATGTTTACGCCAAAGCCACTCTCATGGAGTTCAGTGGACCTATACTCCCAACCATGTGTGTGTAGGATTCCAGCTGGTGTAACATACTTTGAATGGGATGGGAAAATACAGAACTGAATTTTATTTTGTAGATATTCCAGGCTTATGGTCGTGCTGAGCTTGTAACTGTAGAAAAAGACAAAGGCTGATGGCAAATTATATTTATTTACTGAACAAAGGTACATTTGAATATGGCATGCAAACCAACCCTAGGCATGCTTACTTTAAAGTAACCCCTGTTCAGTTCAGTGGAGCTAGGTCACAAGTGAGTGTAGGATTGCAGCCTTAAATCAGAAGAGGCTTGTAGTTGCATCTCTCTAGCAGTTGCTTTCTTGATGTTAGGTCACACAATATATTTAAAGAACTCTTGCACCATTTTAGCACTCATGACTCTTCCCCCACCCACACCAAAGAATCTTGGGAACTGTAGTTGGTTAAGGGTGCTAGGAATTGTTGGTTAGTGAAGGGGTCCCTTAGCAACTCATAGCATCTGTAGCTGACAATAGGATTCTTTTCAGGAAGCCAGGACGGTTAAAGTAGTTTGAGAGTGGTTTAAATGTATCTCATGGATGTGACTTTATTGTGATATTGAGAGACTAAAAGCTGGTGGAAGCATGACTCCACCTTTCAGGATATACACCCGGGGTGGGGGTATAGTGTTTATTGGGTTTCCTTAGCCTCTCTCCACTAGGGCCGTCCCTATCATTAGGCAGGGTGAGGCAGTCACCTTAGGTAGCAGGTGCTGAAGGGACAGCAGTGGCAGCCCCCTGGCTCTTCCTCTCTTGGAGCTGTATGTGCCACATGGCCTGGCCTGCACCCCATAGCTAATCTGCTGTCCCCTCTGCTACCCCATTGCCAACTTTGAACTAAGATCCAGCTGCCAGCCCAGTCAGCTTCTGTACACAGAATGGAGGGTTCCAATATCATCCATGATTATTTCTATTGTTTTATTTTCCCGGTGGTTTATTTTTATGCACACTGCTTATCTATGCTAATCATTTAGGAGGCTATAGATACCATAAACAAACAAACAAACAAACAAACAAACAAACAAACAAACAAACAAACAAGCTTGGGGATCAGTAAAGCAGTAGGAAAATGGATTTTTAATGATCATCAACCCAGATAATGATAACTGAAGCTTATGGGGGAGCAATTATGGACTGCAATGTAAGTGGGCTGAGGAATTTACTGCTTTCCCTATTTAGCCCTCTGACATTTCAATGCTTCCCCTCCTCTTCTGTGATCTCTGAATCTGCTTCTTCAGTGATAATGGGAAATATCCTAGTCTGAGTCAGCTTTGGGGGCAGTAAAAATATGTGTTTCTGGAAGTGCGTGTCATAGGCTGCTGTGAGACGGACAGACAAAGATATACACACATAACCCCACACACAGAAATACAAGGGTTTAAGATGTTTTATGTGAGGCTGTGCTATATGATGCAAGCACTGCCACCTGGTGGTTTCAAATGAGTCATATATTTTCGCTGCTCTTACAATGGGACCATGTAAAACTAAGGCTTTGTACACACCATCAACTTAAAACACAGCCAAGTCGTTTTTATTCTCATTTCGGACTGAAGCTGGTTTGACCGGGAAATGCACCATAAGAGAGGACTAGGTAGATACAGATTGTGGCTAATGCCATGTGTACACTGCTTCCCAAACTATCAGTGGGAGAGCACTAGGTAAAGGGACCCCTGACCATTAGGTCCAGTCATGACCGACTCAGGGGTTGCGGCGCTCATCTCACTTTATTGGCCGAAGGAGCCGGCGTACCTTATTTTCCATTAATACTGAAATACTTATTTATACCTAGCTCCTTATAAGATTTCTGCTAAAGCCATAAAATTTCATTCCAACAATTTTCTAACACTCATTAAATTTACAATATTTCTATATATAAACTTTAAACTTTCCCAATCTTCTACCACCATCTCTTCTCCCTGGTCTCGGATTCTGCCAGTCATTTCCGTCCATTCCATATAGTTCATCAACCTGGAGATCTTCTGTCCGAGGCTCTTAAATCTTTTCCAAGTCCCTTCTGCAGTCTTTCTTCATATTCTTTGATGCTGAGGGTGCTGAAGCGCAGGTCTTGGGGGGGGCCCCGACCCAACCATGCCCCCATTCCCTCTCGACAGACCAACCAACTCTCCACAGCTAAAACCAGTGTCCATACAATATCTCAAATCATGTTTCAAGGCTCCCCCAGATCCAAAGGCCCCCACAACTCCAATCACCTCCTGACCCAGATTCAGGACCCAAAGGTCAGTAGATCTCTGCATGAAAGAGTCTATCCGACCTTCCTTCTTCAATCCAAACAGGGCTCCAATCTTCAAATTCTGACTTTTTCTATGTTCATTCATAAAAGGCCTCCACTTATAGTCCTCAGTTTGTATCTGTAAAACTGGGGCTTCCACTTGTATTATTTTAGGTTTAACAACACCAACATTCTCCTTCGTCTTGTCCCCAGTTTGTCCTGTCAAGGTAGGTTCCTGTGTCAAATCCTGAACAATTTCTGTATTAATGGTCACTTTTTGTTCCAAATTAGTCACTTTTTGTCCCAAGTTCTCAAGTTTAGTATTCATAGCGTCCGTCTTCTTGTGGAGCTGTTCCAACGAATAGCTTAACTTACATAATACAGTCACTAAGGCTCCTTCTGTCAACATTCTTAAAGTCCAAGGTCGATCTCTATTTCACACAGTTCTTATCTTGCAACTGGAAAAACCCCAGCTCCACTCTTGTAACTGTTTCAAAAGCTCCCTCTAGAGGGAAACAGTCTCCACTTGTATCGATCCTTTCAAACACAGTTTAAACTATAAAGATAGTTTCTTTTCCTACTTTTTAAACGCAAATGAGTACAATGGAAAAATATATTTCTCTTATTTTATTGCTAGCTGTCAAAAAACGTCACTCTTTCTGGCAGCCCGTTTCCAGGTTCGGAGCAGTGGTAATTTGGTTTTTCACTCTCTCCTGCGGGCTCACTAGGTCCAAATTCCCCCCCCCTCTTCTCCTGCTTCCAAGGGGGGTTTAATAGTTTTAACCGATGGAGATTTAATCCTTTACAAAAATAAACTTTCCAAGGCTTTAACTTGCAACTTCTTTGCTTCAATCTGTTTACAAAAAAGGAAGGCGGACTTCCAGTTTAGAACCTTCCCGTTTCGATACCAAATTAATGAATTTAAGGATCTAATTTTCCGTTCTACTCACGGGTAGTTGTTTAAAATCCAATTGTCCACAGGAAAAAGACAGCGCTTTCCAGCAACAGCGATGTGGCTTCACTCCGTGAAAGAAGCAGTCAATTCGAAGCACCGCGCCACTCACCCCACTTCGCTCCGGATCCCCAAATCAGGGTTTCCCCGCGAATAGGGGAGGCGCAAAAGGTGCCAGCCGAATCCCAGGTTCACAGGCTTCTCCTGCCTGTGATTTCAGTGGGTCTCCGCCTTCGCCATGGCGGTCAGACCCTAATTTCCGCGGAGCAAATTCCTCCCGATCGGAGGAACTCCGCCATTGCCTGGAGGCGCCAACCCGGAAGTCGAGTGTGAGAACAGTCTAAGGCCAATGTATACAGGATATATAGAATGTTGTGTAAGTGCAGGGCTGGCCCACTCAGGAGGCAAGGTGAAGCAACCGCCTCGGGTGGCAGGATCCACAGGGACACCAGATCCTCAACGGCATAGCTAGCTGCTCGAGGACCCAGGGCAGCACACATGCCCTGCACCTGGGGGTGGAGCGAGCTGCCTATGGGGGTGGGGCAAGCCAGGGCAGGGTGCACTGCGCAAAGCCTCTCCGCTGCCTCCCCCTCAGCTGTAGGGCAGCTGAGGGAGAGGCGGGGGCAGATGCAAGCCCCACACTACTGTTTCAGGCAGCGCGGAGCCTGTAGGCGCCCAAGCCACTACGTCAATCCCAAGAGAGGCACGTGGCTCAGGCACGCTGCAGGCCCTGTGGTAAGTGCCAGCCCCTGCGGTGTGGCACCCAGTGCCAGCTGTGTTTTGTTGTATTTGTTGACTGAACTAAAAAGTTTCATGAGCCCCCAAATGTTTATTTTATTTTAAAAACTCATATTTTTGCCATTTTGTCACCCCCCCTCAGTGATGACACTCGGGGTAAACCACACCCATCACACACCCCCTTCCTGCACAACTGCAGATCCTGATGTAGACCTTTATTCCCCTTGTTCACCTTGTTCATGATGTACCGGTAGATCTTCATTCACCCCTTCTTACCTGGCAGGAAGGGGGAAAGCATTGTGTGGTTCATCTCAGGTACCAAAATGTCTTGGGCCAGCCATGTGTAAGTGCAAGGGGCCTTTATATCTTTCCCACTCCAACATCTGCCACTCCCACCAGTACTTATGGGTTTTTAAGACTGTATGTGATATGGCATCTCTCTCTCTCTCTCTCTCTCTCTCTCTCTCTCTCTCTCTGTGTGTGTAATAGGTAAAAACAACATTTTATTAGGCACACACAAGCCCTTCAGTAGACCTAAAGTTGTTACTTGTCCACTCCGTGTGTGTGTGTGTGTGTGTGTGTGTGTGTGTGTAAATTAAGGCTGCCTTTAAGGTTAAAGCTCTCAAGCTTGGCTTAAAAATAAAAGAGGACATGATTAAAACAGCAGAGATCAACAGTGTTACAAACAGCAAGGATGCAACAATGAAACTAGCAAGGAGAGCAATAAGGCTGTGTTTTTTCCACAGCAAGGAAAAAACACCCTTTTAATAGCCTAGGAGAATTAAGATATTTATGTACCAAATTTATTAATCGCTCTATAAAAATATTTTTAAAATTGTAGTGTTGTCCAAAAATTCTTTGAGACAACAATATACAATGATAACAATATTAAAACCTATGTAAAATCTGAGCACTGATAAGAAGCATGGCTGAGGTCACCCCTCTGGGAAGGCTTGCCAAAATAAGAAAGTTTTAAGCAGGCCAAAAATTGGAAACTACAAGAAGTAACAACAGTGAAGGAATGGGAGATGATGGATTTTGGGGAGCTAGCCGACCTGACCGGAAACGTCCGTGACCAGAGGGAGGAGGAGTACCAAGAGGAGTGGAAGAAATTCAAAGACTATTTAGCTAAATATCTTAAGATAATATAAATAGAATTACTTGCGAGTACCAAATAGGCATAGGATTTGAAAATGTGATGTGTAAAATACTATGTTAAAGTTAAAAATGAAAAAGAAAGAAAGATGTTAATTGACCAAGTAAATTTTATGTGAAAATAGTTTTGGAAGACTGTTACAATGATTTATATGGAAACTCAGCCAGGGGGATTCGAGGAAGTCACCTAACAATGTTAACAAAAGTGGAATTACTGTAATCAGGATAAATGTTTGTTGGTTTATTTGTATGTTTTTTTATTTCCTTTTTTCTATCTGTTTGTTATAAATTTGGAAAACTAATTTTTTTTAATAAAAAAAATAAAGAACATTTTAAGCAGGCACCATATGATCACTGCCTTTCTAATTTGTTCAGGGAGGGAATTCCCTAAGAAAGACCAGTGCTGTGATGCTAAAGGCCCTGCTCTGAGCAGTCATGAAGCAGACCTCAGATATCTTAGGCACAATCAGAAGAGCATCTCCTGATGAGTGCAGTAGCCAAACAGGGGGTAAAGTGATCTTTCAGGTAACTGAACCCTGAGTTGCTTAGGGCCATGGACACAGCTACCAAAATCTTAAATCTGTCTGGCCCAAAAATATGCTGGCTGTACGTTGCTTCAGTTAGCAGTCTAGTCACTGCATCCTGACCCGGCTGCAGCTTCTATATCAAACTCAAGGGGAGCCCCATATGGTGTGCATTGCAGTGATCCAATCATGAAGTAACCATCCACAGCCAGCACTGATAATAACAGGTTCAGCACCAGCTGAGTGTCCCTGGGAGAACATTCCATGATGAGGGAGCCATCACTGGAAAGGCCCCGCCTCTACTTGCCAGCTATCTCTCTTCTGCAGGTGGCAGCACATCTGAGATGGGTGCACATCTTAATGAACTGTCAGGTACCTATATGAGTAGGTGATTCTGCAGATACCCTAGTCCTAAACTGAATGGAACATTATAGGTTCAAACCAGCGTTTGAGTTGTATTTAGAATAAAGCAGAAGTTAGTAAAAATCTTTTACTACTAGCGAGCTGTGTATCAGTAAGTAATCTGGTTGCACTATTCTGAGGTTTGAAGTTTCTGAATAGCTTTCAAAGGCAGCCCACACACAATGCAATATGTTATGTAATGTATTTACATAAGCTACTTTAACAATGCTTAAAGCTAATGCTGCATAAAGTTATTTTTCCTGCTCTGCTGGGGTTTTTGGAGGGTAGGGGAGAGGTAGAAGCACTCACAGTTATGAATAGTTTTTCAATGAATAGTTATGAATAGTTTTATTTGTAATGAATAGTTTTTTCACCCACACAAGTCTGTATATTATGTAATAGTTTACTTTGCAAACAAGGTGGTGACATTGTCCTCCCCTCCCCAAGTCAGTTACGGAGTGACTTGCCACAAAGTCTAGGGAAACCCTCTTCAACATTTGCTGACTCAGAAACAACAACAATATAAGCAATGCCAATGTGGTATAGTGGTTAGAGTGTTGGACCTAGGACCTGGGAAAACAGGGTTCAAATTCCCACTCAGCCATGAAGCTTACTGGGTGATTTTGGGCCAATCACTGCCTCTCAGCCTAACCTACCTCACATGGTTTTTGCTGAGATTAATTGAGGAGAGGGAGAACTGTGCGTGCTACCTTGAACTTGGAGGAAAAAGGTAGGATATGAATACAATAAATAAACATCCTGATTTTCTGTCCTGAAAGAGACATGTTTATGTAAAACCAAACAAACAATAGGGCACATATTTCAACTGTAGAATCTAAGGACACTGGAACATTACTCATTTAATCATGTGGGTTCATAACATTAAAATGCTTGGGCTTGTGAGCTACCCTACAGGGTTAATATCTTCTTTTAAACTAGAGGTTGCTGTGGATGGGGCATGTTATAAGAACCTGCAAAGACTGGATTAGGAACTAGATTACCTGCATCCAATTTCAAAGCTCTAACAAAGCGTCATCATACCTTTTGTTTTGCCACTTAATCTCCACCAGTGGTTTTGAATAATTGAGGTGCAGTTAGCTACACGAGGAAGGGAAGCCTGCTACGAAGCCCTGACAAACTACCAAGAGAACCTTTGCAATCCTCAGCATCGCTAGCCTTATCAAAGTGAGGTGGTTGGACGGCAGCAGCAAATCCATCAAAGCCAGATGCTCTTCCCACACACAGCATTAGCCGTTCAACCCTAGGCCTGCCCTGGGGTGAACTGTTCAGTAATATACCTGGGCAGATGGTAGCTTTCAGAGACTGGAAGGTAGTTTGAGGGGCTGCCACCACCCATTTGTGCATGTATTTATTTTTATCGTTGCTCTTCTGTGGTGTTTGGCCAAACCAGTGTGGCACGTGTCATATTACTTTTAAGATGCACACTGGAAAAGTTGAAGCTATTTCCCCAAAGACATAACTTTTGCTTGAATAGAATAGAATAGCATTTATTATTTATACCCCGCCCTTCTGGCTGGGTTTCCCCAGCCACTCTGGGCAGCTTCCAACAGAGTATTAAAATACAGTGGTCTGTTAAACATTAAATGCTTCCCTAAAGAGGGCTGCCTTCAGATGTCTTCTAAAAGTCTGGTAGTTGTTCAACAACAGCAGCAAGAATACTCATCGCAAAATACTGGAAGACACAAGATTTGCCCACACTGGAAGAGTGGCAGACGCAGTTGATGGACTATATGGAATTGGCTGAAATGACCGGTAGAATCCGAGATTTGGGAGAAGAAACAATGGAAGAGGATTGAAAAAAATTTAAAGATTATTTACAAAAACATTATAAGCTATATGAATGTTAAGAGTTTGCATGATTTGGAAAATTTAGCTTCAGCAATAAGATTTGGTATATGAGAAATTATGTTATAATTATGAAAAGACTAATGTTTAAAGTAATATTATATTTGTTTCAAGGCAATGTAATTAGACAACAAGTATTTTAAACACAAAACATAACTAATTGAAAGTACAAAGGAATGCAAGAAACAAGGAAACAATTTGCAGATATCTTTATTGTAAAGAATGCAGGGTGAGGGAGACGTGGGGAAGTCCAGTTGGTTATGAGAAAATATTGTGGAAAGATGTTTTTTTTTTTTTTTTTTTTTCTTTCTTTTTTTTTTCCTCTTCCTTTTCTCTTACTGTTATTTCTTTATACTGACTGTATATTCTTACCTGAAAAAGTAATAAAAATGTATTAAAAAAAAAATAAAAGTCTGGTAGTTGTTGTTCTCTTTGACATCTGGTGGGAGGGCGTTCCACAGGGCGGGTGCCACTACTGAGAAGGCCCTCTGCCTGGTTCCCTGTAACTTGGCTTCTCGCAGTGAGGGAACCGCTAGAAGGCCCTCGGCGCTGGACCTCAGTGTCCGGGCAGAATGATGGGGGTGGAGACGCTCCTTCAGGTATATGCTGTTATACGCTATCCCCAATCTCTGCCAGCTGGTGACAAGATTCCATGGTGTTCCAGGTGCTCACCCAGGGTTTGTGTTTCCGTCAGAAAATTAAGGCAGAGTGTAAGCTTATTATTGACACACATTAACACCGGAGTCTACTGTGAAGAGTGTTCCCAGCATTCGCATGACAGGAGTCCTTTGTTGCTCTCCTAAGAGTAGAGGAACCTCCAAGGGAAGAAGGCTAAGAGATTGAGGATTGGTGGTGGGGAGACAATGAGTGAGAAGAGGGAGAAGACTGGGAGGAAGTGTTGGAAGAGGCAATGGTGCTTCGTGAGCTGGGAGAGTCTGTGGCAGAGAGACAGAGATGAGTCTGGCTAGTGAAGAAGCATGGGTGTCTCCCAGAACCAGGAGAGGCATGAGGAGAGCAGCTGAGAAGTTAATTCACACAGGTCCCGTCTCAGACTGCTTGGGGGAAACTCTGGAGAGGAGGGGACTTAGGAAGCTGTGGGAAGGCAGGCACATTCAGTCTCAGCAACTGCCTCATGGGGGTTCTAAAAACCAACTATGCCAAGCATAGGCAAACTCGGCCCTCCAGATGTTTTGGGACTACAACTCCCATGATCCCTAGCTAACAGGACAGGTGGTCAGGGATGATGGGAACTGTAGTCCCAAAACATCTGGAGGGCCGAGTTTGCCTATGCCCAAACTATGCTTTAGGGCCAGAGCTGTATAATTTAACAGCTTGTTCCATGCAGAAAGTTTTTTCTGTATTCTATGTTGAGATCACTCCTTTGGCTTATTTGGATAGAACATTTGCTAAAATTGTCATATGTTGTTCATTGTGTATTATGTTGTCTATTGCATTGTTTGCAAATGAAAAGTCTTTCCTCAAAAAAATATTGCATAGGACCAAATGCATTATTACTATCAAAAAGTAAATATGTGATTTATAAGGTGATTTTATCTGTTTCCACTGCTGAGGAAAAAATAGGTTAAAGTATGAACAGGAAAATGTGGTGCTATTTGAATTCTGGAAATTGTGGTAATCTCTCTATTATCCTATAGATTTTTTTAATTAAAATCCACCTGTGGATTTTTGACCTTATATACTTTACTATATTCAAATATGTATGGAATTTCATTTTGTGATGACTTTTGGTTTTAAGGAAATACAACCAACATAATCCCAAGGCTCTAATTCTGTGTTTACTTACTCAGAGTAGCCTCACTGAACTTGGTAGAACTTGCATCTCAGTCGGCATGTACAGGATTGCACTTCGAATGTATTAATTTAAGTATGATTAAAATTGCTTTTCCTGCTGATTTGTTTTGGTATGCATTGGGTTGATTAGGTACTTCTTGGCTTCATGCTAGCAATTGTTACTTGCTTTCGTTTTCTGCTTATTGTAGCAGATAAGACATCTGGGGATGAGTCATGCGGAGAAAAAAAGAAGCATCTAGAATCCATTTGCTTTCTTAAAACTGCATGTGCATCTAGGACAAGTACGACTTGCATTTTTCTGTCAGAGCAGAGATATTTATATAAATGAAAGGTCATAAGCTCGTTGTGCTGAATTAAGCCACACTGTCTTTGGGACAATGGCAAAATAAGGAGACATGAATGGCATACTTCAGCAAAAATGAACATAATATACGAGAGAGAGAGAGAGAGAGAGAGAGAGAGGGGTGAAAGGCTTTATTCCCACTGGTATATATGTGTGAATTGTTTCGATCCTATTGGTTTTAAATTTTAAAGCCTGGAAAGTCTGGGATCAACTTCATTATTATTAACACGTCCATGAATTAAGACCTTCATCTGAGACTCTTCTCCATTTGGCACTTAAGTGGTGGCTACCAGAGAGAGGCCTTTTCTACATCCTGGTGGTGGGATTCTTTTCCTAGACAAACTTGCCCCATTCTGTCATTGGCATCTTTCAATCTGCCAGGCATATTTGCACAATTGTTTCTAATAGTACTTCCTTGTCATTGTGTCTATGGGTTGTAGACCAATGAAATTAATGGATGTGATTGACTTACTCATTTTGGGGGGAAAATATAAACATAATAAAATCACATGTTTTATCACATTGCATGCTAAAATTATATGTGTGGGTAGGGTTGCCTAAACAAAAAACCTCTTAGCAGGCACCCATAACAAAGGCACTTGCCTAATACTAATGTTCCAAACAGCTGCAATGAAAATTGTGGAGGGGGAAAAAAGCAGTTTCTCAGATCGAAGTGGCTGAGTGGGCACGTATTAGGTAAGGCAAACTTTCAAGTAATGTGGTCCAAAGTGGTTGAGGACAATTTCATTTCAACCATCACCTTACGTGCCATGACCACTTCAATCTACGATTGTTAATCTGTGACCTTGAAGGCTTTTAAAAGGAACTAGTTGAGTAAAAAAATAAAATACAAATATCTCAAATCTCTAAACACATGACAGATATTTGGAATCTTTGGACCCAGTCTGATTTGAGAGCTACTGTGATACACTCAGTTGGTAGAGCATGAGGCTCTTTATCTCAGGGCTGTGGGTTTGAACCTCACGTTGGGCAAAAGAGAGTCCTGTGTTGCAAGGGGTTGGACCAGATGATCCTTGTTGCCCCTTCCAACTCCACAATTCTATGAGTCTAACATGATGCCCTCTAGATGTTGTTGCTGTACCATGGTTTTATTTGCTATGAAATTGTTGGTAGTGAAATAGCCTCGCTGCCACCATTGGCCCAGTTTGCCCCACCCATCCCTGGCATAGAGGCAGGGAGTTCATGCCATTTCTGTGACCCAGGTGGGAGGGTGACTGCTCCCCTTATAGTGACCTGCCCACCTAGTCTGTGAGCAGCGCAGTTGCCTTCCAGGGCTGAGTGGGAATATTTCAGATTACCTTTAGTTGATCTTGGTGTGCCCCTTTTCATCTGCTCTGCACTGTTCTGATTTGGGGTGTGTAGCTCTAATTGGCTAAACCTTACTGTCACAACTTAGCATTTAGGGTGGGCTGGGAATTAATTTTAATATGAGATGTCCCTGCAGGAGCCTCCTTGGCAGTAGGCATAAGACAGGGAATCAGGGCACCTCCCTCAGCTTCATGGTAAGTTGAGTTAGGAATGAGAACCTTGCCTAGGCTTAAAACAGATGATGTGGTCCGAGGCAGAGGTTATTGCCCAAGACCAGAGATAAGGGCCACTGCATGCCCTTCATGGTCTGTGCCAATTCCCTGTCTACAGCTATTCATTCTGCCTTGCTGCAATATCTTTAATAAAGTTGTGATCTTCACACCAAATGCCAGTCTTGTGAGTCTTTACTCCGAACAGGGGTATGCAGGCAATGTTAGCTGTATTATCTGATTTTTAGAAAAGGGCGGATGCTGCCAGACTTTGCTCCTGGTCAGAGAACATGGCCAAATGGTATCCTTGCTACTTGGTTCAAAAAAGCAAGCCTGACTATAGAGCTCAGTGAGCTTAACCAGTTACAGTCCCCTTCAAGCCCCTGGAAGATGGGCTACTGAGTTGCAAACTGGGAATCCCTGAGCCCTGGGATGGCAATCCCCCTTATGTTGGTGTGATGGGATGGTGGTGGACAGGTGCCACATATTTTTCCTTGGCCTGATGCAAAAAGGCTGGCTTGGGCTCATGACCAATTCATGCATAAAAAAGTAAAGGGACCCCTGACCATTAGGTCCAGTCGTGGCTGACTCTGGGGTTGCAGCGCTCATCTTGCTTTACTGGCTGAGGGAGCTGGTGTACAGCTTCCGGGTCATGTGGCCAGCATGACTAAGCCGCTTCTGGCGAAGTAGAGCAGTGCACAGAAACACCGTTTACCTTCCCGCCAGAGCAGTACCTATTTATCTACTTGCACTTTGACGTGCTTTCAAACTGCTAGGTTGGCAGGAGCAACAGGAGCTCACTCCGTCGCGGGCATTCGAACCGCTGACCTTCTGATCGGCAAGTCCTAGGCTCTGTGTTTTAACCCACAGCGCCACCCGCATCCCGGAATTCATGCATACTTGGATATTTATGTTTTGCCCTTATAAATCAGTGCATATTCCGGCAATGTCTTTATTGCTTTCTATGTAACCTGCCTTGTAACTTCCTTAGCTGAAGCCATTTTAAGAAAGGAGTTGAGAATCTCAATTGAACACATCCTCAGTTCAATTGAATATGCTTTGTGGATTTCATTACTTTCTCAATTTATTAAAGGGATGACTTTATCTTCATTTCCGCCTTTCTGATATATTTGTTATAGCCCATCTCCTTAATAACTTTGGCTGAACAATTCACTCTGCCTTTGGCTGCCCTTCTCCTTTTGCCTGCAGCACTAATTCACACTCCACTGCATATATTTTTTTATTGCTCGCTTCGCCTCAATTTCTTTTGCAGCTTAAAAAAAAACACCCTCTCAAATCCTTGACCCGTCCATTATTGTTCCACGTTTTTATGATTCACTTCACTGTTGATGTTCAACACTCTTCTGGAATGCCATTCAAGAAAATTAATCTTGATTTTTGTTGTTGATATTACAATTAAAGTTATATAGGAAGCATTTTCACCCGTGAGGTCTTGCTAATGACTTAGGAGGCGGACGAGAAACTATTGGTCTTAGCTAACTATCTCAAAACTGGACTGGTCAAATTAAATAATGTCAAGCAAGGAAAAGCAGCTGATTGAAAGTAGCTAATTGAAAGTGCACATGATTTTACATATCCGTGAAATACATTGCATTTTTGAGAACAGATGGATTGTGGTCAAGGAAACAAGTTTCAAGCGTCACCTAAGCCATGAATGCATCAGTGCTCTGAGTTTTGTGAGGGGCAGCTGGATATGGAAAAGGAATTTTATAAATAAATATATTTAACAATTAAATAGTTGAATAATTAAGTACATTGTCTTGCAGGCTCATTTCCCCATGTATAAAAGGATAATCTACACACTTTCACTCCAGAGTGTTTGAAACTAGACATAAAACTGGGCTCTCTTTCTCTCTCTCAAGTATATAAACTGCAATGTCTGCTATCGAGCCCATTTAACCATTCTTCATATCTTGAATTCTTGAATTCTTGCATTCTTGCCAACAAAGGTCCATATAGTAAAAGCTATCATTTTCCCATTAGTGATGTACGGAAGTGAAAGCTGGACCATCAAGAAGGCTGATCCCCGAAGAATTGATGCTTTTGAATTATGGTGCTGGAGGAGACTCTTGAGAGTCCCATGGACTGCAAGAAGAACAAACCTATCCATTCTTAAGGAAATCAGCCCTGAGTGCTCACTGGAAGGACAGATTGTGAAGCTGAGGCTCCAATATTTTGGCCACCTCATGAGAAGAGAAGACTCCCTGGAAAAGACCCTGATGCTGGGAAAGATGGAGGGCACAAGGAGAAGGGGACGACAGAGGACAAGATGGTTGGACAGTGTTCGCGAAGCTACCAGCATGAGTTTGACCAAACTGCGGGAGGCAGTGGAAGACAGAAGTGCCTGGCGTGCTCTGGTCCATGGGGTCACGAAGAGTTGGACACGACTAAACGACTAAATAACAACATAGCTTGAATTCTAGATGCTAAAACTTGCTGTGCCAACATGTAAGTGTGTAGCCCAAGCTTAATGCCTCCAAAGGTAGTGTTATGACATATTTTGCAGTAATATTAAAATCAGGAAGACATGTAAGCAAAAAGGCAAAATAACTGGGGCTGATTGCCCTTTCACTTCTTTTCTCTTTTTTTTAAAAATGATATTTATTGAGAATTTTAAAGTTACAAAGAAAAAAGAAGGAAAAAACAAGAAAAAGAGAAAAAGAAAGAAAAAAATAAGATAAAAGTAACAATTTAAACAATACAAATCAATAAAAACCAAAATAAAAAACAAAAAGCAAAACACACAATGCATCACAATCAAAAAGCAAAAATAAACAAAAAATTTAAAAACAAATCCAATATTCCCAAATCCTTAACTTTCATTAACTTATTTCATCGACCTCCTCACACCTCCCTTTTTTGTATTCTAGTTAATTATCTTAGCAAATCCTTTCCATCTTTCACAATATTCTGTCATTAAATTACCTTAATCTATTTTAACCTTATCTTACCATAAAAAACCCTAAAACTTAAAACTTAAATCTTATTTATACCGAATTCTTTTAACCATAACATATTCTTACATAATTCTTTTTAACATTTTTGCTAAAGCCAAATACTTTCATTCCAACATTTTTCTAATACTCATTAATTTTACGATACTTTTCTAAATAATTTTTAAAAACTTTCTTCCAATCTTCATCCATCGTCTCTTCTTCCTGGTCTCGGGTTTTGTCAGTCCTTTCTATCCCATCCATCTAGTCCATCAACCTGGTGACCTTATAACCGAGGCTCTTAAGTCTTTTCCATGTCCCTTCTGCAGGTCTTCTTCATGTTTATACCTGTACTTTACTTTGTCTTCTGCTCCTTTCACTCGGGGAGACTCCAGCTTGACAATATTTTTGTCCCTTCTCGACAAGTCAGCCCCTTTTCCATAGTCAACACTGAAATCCATGTGGCATTTAAAGGCATGTTTCAAGGTCCCTCCAAAGTTAGGGGCCCCCACAACTCCGAGCTCCCCCCGGCCTAAAGCCAGACTTGAAAGGTCAAAACATCCCTGCATAGGGGGGTCCATCCAGCCCCCCATCTCCAAGCCAAACAGAACTCCATCTCTCCAAATCTGACTTTTTCCAGGTTCATTCGTCAAATCCAACAACTCATGTTCCTGCTGGGCCACAGCTCCCTCCATCTCTGCCACCCAAGGTCCAGCAACAACCTCCTCCCTCATCTCATCTGTCAAAGCACATTCCTGGATTAATTCCTGAGTGGGTTCTATATAGGTACCCACTGCCTGTCCAAAATTTCCGATCACAACAGTCATCAAATCCATCTTCTCATGTAACTGTTCCAATAAAGCCCTTGTCTTGCAAAAGGCAAGCACCAGAGCCTCTGAGCACATTCTTGTTCAAGGTCGAAGTCTGGTCCCATGATCTTTAATCTTTACAGCTGCTCCCCAGTTCAGTTTTAATAACAGTTTCACAAGCTCCCTCTAGGGGAAACAATTTCTATTTGTATCCATCTTTTTTTTTTTTTTTTAAAGCAGATCTAGCAACAAAGTTTTCCTTTTTCGGATATTTTGTCAATATTTTGTTCCTTTTAAATGTGAAAGGGAACAATGGAATCAATATGTTTCTCTTCTTTTAACTATCTGTCAAAAACGTTCGTCCATAGTCAATGAACTTCTCCAAAACGTCTGTCTTGACACCCCGCTCCCAGGTTCAAGACGGTGGAAAATTACCTTTCTTTACTCTCTCTTCTGCAGGTTTAAACAGTCTAAAAAAGGTTCCCCCCTCTTCTCCTGCTTCCAAGGGGGGTTCAGTAATTTTAAATGATGAAAATTTAGTCCTTTACAGACGACTTTCTAAACTCTAGCTTGCCGTGTCTTTGCTTCAATCTATCTACAAAAGCGGAAGGCGGACTTCCTGTTTAGACCTTCCCGCTTTCGGTGCCTAATTAAGAAATTTCATAGTCCAATTTTCCGTTCTACTCACGGGCAGTTGTTTAAAATCCAATTGTCCACAGGAAAAAGTCAGCGCTCTCCGGCAACAGCAATGCGGCTTCACTCCGTGAAAGAAGCAGTCGATTCAAAGCACCGCGCCACTCACCCCACGTCGCTCCGGATCCCCAAAACAGGGTTTCCCCGCGGGTGGGGGGGGCGCAAAGGTGCCAGCCGAATCCCACATCCCCAGGCTTCTCCTGCCTGTGGTTTTTGATGGGTCTCCGCCTCGCCGTGGCGGTTCAGACCCTGTTTTCCGCGGAGCGGATTCCTCCCGATCGGAGGAAATCTGCCATTGCCAGAGGCGCCAACCCGGAAGTGAGTCACCCTTTCACTTCTTTTCTCAGGCATATTAATGAAATACACAGTTGACATTATCATCACATTATACATCAATATGTATTCAACTTGTGAACTACTGTAGCTTTCAGATTGTTCCAGAATTACTACTTACCATGATTCCTGCTTTATATTGTATGCTGTACTTGTTTTGCATTCACATATGAAAAACTGATGCAGGTACAAGGCAGGGGGAAGAGATATAATAGTCCAGCTATGGATATTGCCAACCAGTATAGGAAAAGGAATGAGGCTTGCACTGCCTGCTCATCTCCCCCATCTTCAGCATCACAAGGGAGTGAATACAGTGATACCTCAGGTTACATACGCTTCAGGTTACAGACTCCACTAACCCAGAAATAGTACCTCAGGTTAAGAACTTTGCTTCAGGATGAGAACAGAAATCGTGCTCCGGCGGCATGGCAGCAAAGGGAGGCCCCATTAGCTAAAGTGGTGCTTCAGGTTAAGAGCAGTTTCAGGTTAAGTATGGACCTCCGGGACGAATTAAGTACTTAACCCGATGTACCACTGTATGTTTTAAAAGACACATATATTAGAATATATCATTTCTGAGAACCTAAAGACAATATGATGGAGCCTTAGGCTGCAATCTTAACCCTACTTATCTGAGGTTCAGCAGGACTGAATCCAATAGCACTTACTTCTAAGCAGACATGATTAGTCTTACACTGTTAGGGCTGCATCTCAAAGCACGGAAATCAGTTGACTTAGTCAGGACTGTCAGTGCTATCCCCAACCATGTCTACTCAGCAGTAAGTCCCACTGAGGCTTAGCCCCAGGTAAGGGGGATAGGACTGCAGCCTTAGTTGGACACAACCCTATGGGTTGCATCTGGTGGTATCTGTTTTAGGCTCTGCTGCAGCAATGCCTCCATGCATGGACATAGGGATACTACCCACCCCCCATACCTACTGAAGCTTTCTGCACCATGTCTCATTTTTTTATTGAGAGCCCCCGAACCCTGAGAAGCAGCTTTTCAGGGTGGGCGTAAGTGGGAAAATATTTGACACAAGTGCAATGCCCAGATTTGCCAAAGGATGGGCCCTTCAGAAATGAAGTTCTGCTCACTTCCTGCTCCTTCTTTCTGCCCACTTCACTTGCTCCCAAAGTCTCTGCTATAAAAGGCCCCTGTTACCCTGACAACCTCTTCCTCCAAATTCTTCTGTTTCTGTCCAGTCCTCAGCTGGGGGAAAGGACAATGGTCAATTGTTCTTCATGGCCCTGTACTTAGTTCTCCTTGTGTTCTTAATGGCATCAATATTGGAAGTCTCCTGAACAGGAAAATAGGTTCAGCCTGTATTTTTCACTGGCCTGGCATCTTCCCATCATACTCTAAAAAAAGAGCTAAATTCTACCCCTTTACGAAACTTAGGATTTGGTGTGTCTGCCCTCCCCCCATTCATAACAATACACTGGATTGCATTGATAGCAATCTCTTAAGAGTATAAAATAAAATTTTATAATGGTTATAATAACCAGGGTCAAGATGACTGAATATTTAAGCTGTCAAAATACTTTGTTATGGCAGCAGTCCTGGAAGCATTTGCCAAGTGCTTATCCCGTAAGAAGCTGATAGTCATGTGCCTTTGGGATCTCAATCCACACAGCATTGATTAATTTATTTATGCATTTATTTCACAGCATTTTTAGCCCACCCAACATCAACAGAACTCAGGCCAGGTTGTTACCAGGTCATTTCAAAGCAATGGGGATACATCCTCATTAAATGAGAGCTGATAAAAATACAGAGTTAAAACCACCAACACCCCCTTTTAATAAGCATCTTCCAACCTGTTACTGACAGTGCTGCTGAGAAATGATATTTACAAACAGGTACTGCAAAAAGCAACTTAAAAGAACATCTGTCAGAGTTGCTTCCAGATCCTAGCTCACAGAGGATCACGCTAGCCAGCGATCATTAAATAAAAGTCTTTATTGAGTTACAGTTTCCATTCTCAAGCTGCTGCGTGCAACCCTACGTCTAATGGTTAGATCGGCGAAGCTCCATCTGAGTCTCCGCCCCTTGTACACCAACTTAATATCCTAGCCTTGCTCCACCTTTTCCGCCTGACTGTTCTTCTCTGGGTCCCTCTGCCCCCCGGGGTCTCTTCCTTCCGGGATTCCTCTGACGCTGACCCCCCTGACTCTTCTCCCTCCTTTCGGTGGGCTTTAGGACCTGGCTCCCTTTCCGGGCTGCCTACTGCGCCACCTTCCTGTGCATTTGAACTTGTCGCGCGCGCCCAACCTTCCACCTTCCGTCTGACCGTTTCTTCGCTCCCCGATGGAGGTGTGGCCACTCCTGACTCGTGCCCTCCCCCCTGTTGTGAGCTGCCAGCGCTTGATCCCTGGCGCCCTTCCTCTTCCCTGCTCTCTGGCGGTGACGCTGGTCCCGATTTCCAACTGCTCCCCTCTGAGTCCCCTCTGGCTCTATCTTCCTGGGGTGTCCCCCTAGGCTCCCCCCTTGCCCTGGCCACTGGTGCTCCTTTCTGTGAATCTTCTGATTCACTGGAAAGACTCGGAGATCTCGGGTCGTCGTCATCACTCATCTTTTCTTCTGCCTCCTCCCCCTCGCTCTCTGTTTCCTCCCTTGCCCTTGCCTCTGCTCCTGAACCCCTGACATCCATCCCCCCCTCGAAGCCCCCTCTTCCCCCCTCCCCTCCTTCCGGTGCGGGATCTGGGTGCTGCTGTGTCAGGGGGACGAATGTCGGATACAGTTCGCTTCCCGTGGCGGGCCGCCATCCGAAGTCTTCCGGTTCTTCCTCCCTGCTCTCGTTGACGACGGTCACCTCCGCTTCCATCTCTGTGCCGCCGTGCTCGAAACCCGGGTCGTCCCCGAAAACGTCCATGTCCGTCTCTCCCTCGTTGCCTTCTGGAGACGTTGCTCGTCCTGGACCCTCCAGCCACCTTCTGCGGAACTGCTCCTCTGGTCGATCATCCCACCAATACGAGGGTTCTGAAGCAGATCCCGAGGGTGACCCCTCCGGGGAACGGGCGTCTCGTGTCGGTTCCTCGTCCGAGTCGAACCCCCGGAACGTGCTGGCTGAAAGCGTGGGCGTGAAAAGCCAGTCGTCGAAAAAGTCTGCTGGCATTGGCCTGTGTGGGAAGAGGGCATGAAACTCTTCTTTGAGCAGAGGTTCGTCTAAAGCGTAGCCCGGCACCCAGCTGTTGGCACTGGCCGGGGTGCCCTCCTTGGCGAGAAGGTATTCTACCCCCTCTTCCCCCCATCTGGAGTCCAAAATCTCCGTGACTTCGTTGATGCGCTCCTCCTGTGCCACTCCCCCTTGCCCGGTTCTCTCTCGGAGCGGACCCGGTGCCGTTCCTGGTTCCTGAAACCTGTGAGGTGCCTTGTAGGGAGTGAGCACCGATCTGTGGAACACCGGATGCATTCTGGAACCCTCCGGAAGAGCCAGCCTGAAAGCCACCGGGTTGACCTGTTCTTCGACTTGGTAGGGCCCCAGTTGTTTATGCCCTAGTTTCTTCTTCGCCAACGACCTGGCCGGCACTGCGTGGGCTGCTAACCAGACCCAGTCTCCCACATGGATCTCTTCGCCAACCCTTCTGTGTTTGTCCGCTTGTACCTTGTATGCGTGTTTAGCCAGCTCCAGGTGCCGCCGCAGCTGATCGTGGACCTCCTGCAACTCCGACGCGAACGCATCTGCTGTCTGCGGCTCCCCCTCCCCCATTCTTTCCAGTCCCGGGAAGGTTCTGGGGTGCCTCCCGTTGTTGGCGAAGAACGGCGTGACCCCCGTGGACACGTGCTTCGTGTTGTTGTAGGCGAACTCGGCGAGAGGCAGGTAATCCACCCACGTCGCAGGCTGTTGATTCGCATAACATCTCAGGTACTGCTGCATGATGGCATTGACCCGCTCCGCTTGCCCGTTGGTCTGCGGGTGTCTAGCCGACGCCAGGTTGATCTTGACGTTCAGGAAGCCCATCAGCCTCTGCCAGAAGTTCGAGATGAACTGTCGCCCTCGGTCGGACAGAATAGACCGCGGCAGACCGTGAACCTTGAACACGTGGTCTATGAACAGTTTGGCGGTTTGTTCCGCCGTGGCCACCTTCGCACACGGAATGAAATGTGCCATCTTGGAGAACAAGTCCACCACCACCAGCACAGCCGTCTTGCCCCTCGAGCTGGGCAGATCCGTGACAAAGTCCAGGGCCACTCTCTCCCATGGTTCGAACGGAGTTTGCAGCGGTTCCAGCAGTCCGGCCGGCGGTCTGTGCACTGGTTTGGCCCTCTGGCAGGTGTCACACCTCGCCACGTAGTCCGCGACTTCCCCTCTCATTCCGGGCCACCAGAAGTCTCTGGCTACTAATTCCACCGTCTTCTCCTTGCCAAAGTGCCCGGCAGTGGGCGCGTCGTGCAGCTGCTGCAGTACCTTGGCGCGAAGTTCGTCTCCCGGCACGTAGATGGCCCCTTTACGGATGAGCAAACCATCTCGCAGCTGGAACTCGTCGGTCGCTGCCGTGCCCCTGTGCACCTCTGCCATCTTTGCTTGCGCGAAGGAGTCATCCTGCAACGCTCGTCGCACCGCATCCAGGTCAACTGTTGCCGCCGCGCACGCCCACACTGTCGGTGCGAAGATGTGCATGGCGGCCGCTGGCGTTGCCTCCTCCAGATACTGTGGCTTACGGGAGAGAGCATCCGCCATGATGTTGGTGTCCCCCGGGACATATTCTATTCGGAAGTCGAAATTCGCAAAGAACTCAGCCCAACGTATCTGCCTCTGGTTCAGGAACTGTGCCGTGCGCCAGTGCTCTAGATTCTTGTGGTCCGTGCAGACCTGCACCGTGTGCTTGGCGCCGATCAGGAAGTGCCTCCACGCTTTGAACGCTGCATGAATGGCCAGCAACTCCCTGTCCCAGATGGTGTAGTTCTGTTCGGACTTGCTGAGCTTCCTTGAGTAAAACGCTCCCGGCCTCCAAACCCCCTGCGGGTCTTTCTGCAGCAGGACTGCTCCCACGGCTCTGTCCGAAGCGTCTGTCTCCACCCTCATCGGCCTGCTGGGGTTGACATGAAGCAGCTGCTCTTCCGACGCGAAGAGACGCTTGAGTGCCTGAAAGGACTGCTCCGCCTGCTCTGTCCAGATGAACTTCTTTTTCTTGGAGCTGAGCGTGTCCGTGATGGCCGCTGTCTGCATCGCAAAGCCTTTGATAAACTTGCGATAGAAGTTCGCGAAGCCGACAAACCGTTGGACCTCCTTCCGGTTGCGTGGGCTTTTCCAATCCAACACTGCTCGGACCTTGGCGCTGTCCATGGCGAGCCCTTTATCAGACAACTTGTAGCCCAGGAAATCCACCTCCGTCACGTCGAATTGGCACTTCTCCAGCTTGGCGTAAAGCCTATGTTGCTGTAGCCTGCTCAGCACTTCCTTGACGTGTCTGTCATGCTCCTGCTGCGATTCCGAAAAGATCAGGATGTCATCCAAGAAACAGACGCACGTCTTGTAGAGGAGCCCCGCCAACACGTGATGCATGAAAGCTTGAAAAACGTGGGAGCCATTTTGCAATCCAAAAGGCATAACTCTATATTCGTAGGTGCCCAGGGGCGTGAACATGGCTGTCTTCCACTCATCTCCTTCCCGCATGCGAATGAGGTTGTATGCCCCTCGCAGGTCCAACTTGGTGAACACTCTGCCCTTCCGTACCTTTGCGAGGAGGTCGTCGATTCGGGGCATGGGGAAGTCCGATGGCTTGGTCACACTGTTCAAGATGCGAAAGTCCACTACAAGTCTTTTTTGGGGCGTGTCCCGCTTCTTAACAAAGAATACCGGACTGCCCCCCGCTGCCTTGGACTCTCGGATGAAACCGCGCTCCAAATTATGATCTATGAACTCTTTGAGTTCCTGCAGTTCGTCCTCAGACATGGAATACAGCTTCCCTTTGGGCAGCGCCGCCCCCGGCAGCAGGTCAATTTTGCAGTCATATGGTCTGTGGGGGGGTAGCCTGTCTGCCTCCTTCTCGCAGAAAACCTCCAAAAATTCCGCGTACTTGTGGGGAACCGCTTGCAGCGTGCCTAGCTGCAGCTGTGACTCCTCTTCCCCTCCTTCCTGCCTGGGCACGATGCAGTGTTCAGCGCAAAAGGAAGAGCCGAAGGTCAGCTGCCTCTGGTACCAAGCCAGCGTCGGGCTGTGCTTGTCCAGCCAACTCATGCCCAATACAATGGGCGTGTCCGATAGTTGAGTGACATTGAAGCTGATGATTTCCCTGTGATTCCCAAGTCGCATCACCATTGGTGGCGTCTGTTTCACCACTTGCCCCCCTAGCAGCTCCCTGCCATCCACCGTGACAACCTGCAGGGGCAGCGTGGCAGGCAGCAACTGTATAGCGTGCCGGTCGACAAAGTCCTGCCCTATAAAGTCCGCATTGCTTCCGGAGTCAATGGTGATTGGCACGTCCATGGTGATTCCATTGGGCAGCTGGAGCGACGCGGTGAGCCTCACTACCGGTTTGGGCGGGAGGGGGTCCATGGGCTGTAAAATCTCTGGGGACTGCTTCACTGACACGTCTGGCTGGGCCCCAGTGCCTCTTCCTCCAACCAGACTCCGTCGTTTCCCTGCTGTGGTTGTCCTTGCTGCGTTGCTGCAGTTACCATTGCTGAGGCTGCAGTGTGCTTGTGGAGCCTCTGGGGACACTCTTTCGCCATATGCTGTGGATCATCGCAGATGTAACACTTCCTGTTCCCTCTAGGAGGCTTCGCTTTCACTGCTGCCGGTGCTAGGGCTCTGGCTGCTGACTGAGCCCTTGCACCTCCAACCTCCATAGGTTCCGCTCCTCCTCCTGGCGGAGGCGTGGATTGCGCACGCGCTGCTTCTCTGGGAAGGAAGGAGGAGCCCCTGGCTGGTTCGCGCCCTCCACGCCCTTCGCCACTGCTCCACGGACGTCCTTCCAGCCGCACCCCCACCGCCAGCGCCCTCTGAACGATCTCCTGCGTGGTCCGGGGTCTCTCCCCCCTCGCAATTTCATCTTTAACCGAGCCGTGCAATCCCTCCCAAAACAGGTCTCTTACAGGAGCCGAATCTCTGTCCCACTCCAGAGCACTGACCAAAGCGAAAAAGCGGGCATGGTACTGCCTTACGCTGGCCCTCCCTTGCTTCAGTCCATGTATCTGCTGCCGAGCAAGATCCACGTCAATGCTTGACAAAAAGCACCCATCCATCGCTTTAATAAAGGCATCCGCATTTTGGAGCGCCGGATCCTTATCTCTCCACAAATTGCGCAGCCATGCTTTAGCATCTCCATGCAAATGGGACATGATGAATCCCACCTTCTCTTGCTCATCTCTAAAGTCTTTGTTCAGCAGTTGCAGTGCACACATTACATCTGCTCTAAAGTTGGGGTACTGTTGCAAATTCCCATCGAAGTGAGAGACCAAACCGCCTGTTCGTCTCCCCAACCCAATCCCCTCCGGTTTGGGTGTCAGTTGCCCTTGCTTCGTAAGCACTTCCAACCTGACCTGGAGATCCCTGTAGGCGGCAGCTGCGTCCTCCTCTCTCTTCCTGGATGCAAGAGCCTCGGCATTCAGGCGCGACACTGCTTCTCTGAGTTCCACTATCTGCTGTTCGGCCGTCATGTTGTCTGCCGTTCGTGAGCTCGCTAGTAGGCACCCGCTTTCTCTCCTCTCCGCGAGGCTGTAGATGCCCACAATTTAAGAGATGGAGCTTACTGTCAGAGTTGCTTCCAGATCCTAGCTCACAGAGGATCACGCTAGCCAGCGATCATTAAATAAAAGTCTTTATTGAGTTACAGTTTCCATTCTCAAGCTGCTGCGTGCAACCCTACGTCTAATGGTTAGATCGGCGAAGCTCCATCTGAGTCTCCGCCCCTTGTACACCAACTTAATATCCTAGCCTTGCTCCACCTTTTCCGCCTGACTGTTCTTCTCTGGGTCCCTCTGCCCCCCGGGGTCTCTTCCTTCCGGGATTCCTCTGACGCTGACCCCCCTGACTCTTCTCCCTCCTTTCGGCGGGCTTTAGGACCTGGCTCCCTTTCCGGGCTGCCTACTGCGCCACCTTCCTGTGCATTTGAACTTGTCGCGCGCGCCCAACCTTCCACCTTCCATCTGACCGTTTCTTCGCTCCCCGATGGAGGTGTGGCCACTCCTGACTCGTGCCCTCCCCCCTGTTGTGAGCTGCCAGCGCTTGATCCCTGGCGCCCTTCCTCTTCCCTGCTCTCTGGCGGTGACGCTGGTCCCGATTTCCAACTGCTCCCCTCTGAGTCCCCTCTGGCTCTATCTTCCTGGGGTGTCCCCCTAGGCTCCCCCCTTGCCCTGGCCACTGGTGCTCCTTTCTGTGAATCTTCTGATTCACTGGAAAGACTCGGAGATCTCGGGTCGTCGTCATCACTCATCTTTTCTTCTGCCTCCTCCCCCTCGCTCTCTGTTTCCTCCCTTGCCCTTGCCTCTGCTCCTGAACCCCTGACAACATCAGACAGTGTTCCAGCCAAGAGTTAACTCAAGAAGAGGGATCAATAAAACGGTGTGTTTGTGAGATGAGGAACCATGCCCAGAAAGATTTTGCTCCAGCTGCTTAGGGAACCAGACCTCAAACCAAGAAGAAGCAGATATGGCTACAGTATCTAAAACAGAAATAAAAAAGTGCTAAACATCAGCAAAATGTATTAAATGTACGGTCCAGAAGACTTTAATTTATTAAACAACATACAAAAGTTAAATAAAACCAACAAGATAAAGGCATTCAAATGACAACCATAAAAAACAACCTCAGGGCAGGAAATAACTGGATTTGAATTAATCTCTAGACCAAGGTAAGAGTGCTTACAATAGATTTTGCTATTTAGAGACAGACTTTCCCCAATTGTGCATAGTGTATGAAGTTTGTTCAGGGTTTATTTTTAATAGCAAAATGGATGCACAGGTGAGGTTGCTGAATTAGGCTCCCAAGCTGCTGCTTGTTTCCCCTCCAAGGACTTTTGGCCAGATACTTCCTGTATCAGAGTTAGTGGGGAAGGGCTACAGCGCAGTGGTAAAGCATGCGCTTTGCATGCAGAAGGTCCCAGCTTCAATTCTGGCATCTCCAGGTACAGCTGGGGATATTCCCTGACTGAAACATGGCCAGCCTTGGATACTATCCTGTGCTGGGAGGTGCCATTTGCTGTTCTGCTGCAGGCCAGCCCTGGCATCCAGACATTGATCAGGTGCAAATCTGCTGAGTTCTCAAGGCTGCATTGAGTGCTCTCAGCCTACCTTAGAAGACATCTTTCCCCTGCTTTTCCAGACAAACCTGTTATTAAACTAAAGTTTTGCTTATATACAAATGAATGAGATTAATCACATATAATTACATATATGATTTTCATTGGACTTTATTAATTTTTTTTTTTGGTTTTATGTCTTCACTGCATCCTGATTTTTGTAAGTTACCTTGAGGTGCCTTTCAGAACATTTTGAATTAAATATACGGTAATCAGCAGAATAAGGGCATTTCTCATGCAGTATTTACTAAGTTGCAGGCAATTCTACCAACTTGCAAGCTTCCTCTTTCTTGTCTCCTGTCAGTTGTGGGTCACTTGGATTAAAGTGGTCCAGACTGAGTAGTGTCTTATCCAGAAAAACATTGTTATTTTTAACCAGGTAATTAAATTAGCTGGTCATCCGTTGAGAAGTAAAAGAAGATTATCTTTGTCTGTGATGGTTCCAGGCTTCTATTTTGTCCAGTGCTGCCATTTCACTTGAAAAACGAATTCTGCAACATTTTTTCATGTTTTTGTTTCAAAAATAAAAAATGCTTGATTGCAATGCTTAGCTGTACATTATGTGTATTTTCTAAAACATATATAAAACCCACTATTTCCTCCTTGCTTTACCTGCAAGTTCACAGGGCTTTGTGTAACAAGGATTCTGTTAAGTCCATCTCGCTGACTCTCTGGAGGGCATCAAGCCACTTAGGATTGGGAATACAAAAAACCAGCCCAGCCATTCCTGATCAAGGGATTGAGATGAACTGATTGGCTATATCCAGTGTTTGCTTTGCCTTAGTAAAAAGTGTTTATAGCTGTGCAAGTTATAGGAACATAGGAAGTTGTTTTATGCTGAGTGAGATCATTGGTCCCTATAGTTCAGTGCTGTTCACACCAGGGGCCCAATAGGCACACGAGACTGGCCCATTTGGCCTACATGACGGTTTTCAGCTATCCACACCCAGCTGGCATTTCAAGTGCTATCACGTGACTTCAGATGTGTGACAGATAAGCCCTGTTGAGGGCAGCCGGAGCTACCAAGTGCATTCCTGATTGTTCCTTGTCAGTCTGGCTTGCATGTGACACTGTTTGAATTCCAAGCTTGAGGGCAAGCCCTGCTGCAGGTGGCTCTGCTTTGGAGCTCTCAATCAGAGCTTGCCACTGGAGCTGATCCATGTATAAGGCAAGCCCCACTTTCAGCAGGAATCTTCAGCAGGAATAGGCCTGGCTTGAATTCAAGGAAAGGAAGAATCTTGCATCCCTGTTTCCTTTGCAACCATCACTTCAGAGCCAAGGCTGAGAAAGAAGAAAGAGAGAAGATGCTTTCTTTGAAGTTGAATCACATGCCAACCTGTCAAAAATGACCCATGGAAGATGGGCTAGTTCTGGATTTCATCCATTTCCCTAACCCTGGTTTAAACTGTCTGACAGCAGCTCTCCATGCTTTCAAGAAGGGAAATTCCCAGTCCTAACTGGTGATGCCAGGGACTGAATCTCAGGATGTTCTGCATGCAAAGCAGAAGGTCTACTACTGAGCTGCAATGATAGAAGTGTACAAATCTCCTGTGGTAGGGAGGGTAATCAATCTTCCCTAGCTATTTAAGTCTCCTTCCTCCCTGATAAGCTGTTGCTGAGGGTTGGGAGGACTCTGGGCAGAGCAGCATATGATGCAGAGCTTGGTGTGCTGTGGCTTGTGTGGTCAGCGGCACTTCCTCCTGTGTCATCACTGGATACAACTTAATGACGTCTCCTTCCCAGGACCCTGGCACACACATTCCTTCCACAAATAGCACTGGTTGTCTACACAGCTGTGGCACAGACAGAAAGTGTTTTCATCTCTTCTTTGGAACTGGGTTCCTCACTTTTATAATAGCAGAGAGTTACAAATATTGGTTTGTTTTTTTTTAAATGAGCCCCTCCCTTCTAAAATCTATGGTAAATCTTATTTTAGAATTCTGCTATCAGAAATGAGTAATTACACAAATGCATAGGGGAAAGAAATCTCTGTAACCCTGTTCCTGAAAACAGGGATGAAAGTATCACTTGGTATTGTACTGTTAGGAAACCATTTTAAAGTGATTACAAAGCGGTATCTCATGGCATGAACTTTTAAAGACCAATATATCATTGCAGATGTTGGGTGTGTGGTTATCAAGGAAGTTATTTATTTATGGCATCCCTGGAAACGTACAGCCAGGGGCTGGGTTATTGTCCTCTGAGGAGATTTAAAACAATATGATAGAAACTACAGCTGGAGTTAATCTTCCTTCTCCTGGGCAGGACAAATATGTTGTTCCATGATAGTGGAAGGAAGGAACAGTCTAAATAAATAAAAGAAAAATCTATATTAGTTACCTGTTACATTTAACATTATGTTACATTTGATATATGATAGCTGTTAAAGATTACTCATTGTGTCTTGAAATCTCCCCTCCTTTCTTGATGTGTATACTTGTTCATATTGGATATTTAGAGTTCATGTTTGGAAGCAATAATATTGTTGGCATCCATTTGTCTCGAAAAGCAATTGAGTGCACCTCCAGGGTTGAAGTCAAACTGCTGTTTTAGCAGTACCAAGGTGACCTCCCCTGGGCACAAGCCTGGGCAGTGTATATGGAGGTCCTGGGCTGCCCAGTCAACAATACCGCCCTCTCTCAGCCTCGCTGATGTGGTCCAAAGGAAAGCAAAGCAATACGTTTGGCACCAGTTTGGCTGCAGCAGTTGCCAAAAGAAGAAAGACAGGACACCATCCAACCATCTTAGGGACTCCACTCTGGATTTGTGTAGGGTTTACTCCTTAGCCTTTTCCTCTCCCAAAGATATCCCACAAGCAAATAACCAAGGTGTAACAAATAACGCATGACCTTAGTTGAAGATTTGCTTGCAGGTAAGGTTCAAGCACCCTGAAAGTAGGCGAAGAGGCAAGAATTTACATTCTGCCTCATTAGTTCTTTTCTTCTTAGCAGTTAGTTCTTGTCCTTCCTAGCATCCTATGATGTGGAGGCCTGTTCAATTGCAGGACACGGAAGGAGAAAGTGGGAGAAAGGTCACCTACATTAGCAATACTGTGGTGGAAAGAGCAGAGCAGTGTGATGTATTCTGTGTTTCAAGAGAAACAGATTACACATATTTCTAAGGTATATTCTATGTCTAGTTATTATTGTTATGCAAGCTAAGGCTTCACTAAGACAGCTAGACTAGATGGACCATTGGCTCAGTTCAACAGGCTTTTCTTATGTTTTTATGAAGTTGCTCCTCCCCATCGTCCTTTCAACATATAAGCCTGCTAAGGCTTCCTTTTATTGTTTATTCTTTAAAAGCTGAGTTTTACGTGTAACAGATGAACAGAGCTGGTCCCTCCATGGTTTCATATACCCAAACATCTTCTGGCAACTTCTCCTCATGGGACCTTGGCATTTTTTGCAACCAGGTATTTGCCACAATGTTGCATTCAAAGTATATATAGCTTAAATATAGTACAGAACTTTATCTGACGACGGGGAAAAATATTATATGCAAGGCAACAGGTGGGTGAAGCAGCTGGTATGAGAAGTGAGCAGCCTGATCATACACACACACACACACACACACACACACACATACATGGGGGGGGGGAACCCAGAGTAGATTGCGACACAATAATTTTCCTAGGAAATTGCAAATCTCACAATCTGTTAATCAGAGCTGATGGTGTAAGTGAGTGTGCCAGGCAGCAAGTCTGGGAGATACTAGACTTTGCAGGAAATGCTCCATTTGAGACCTTCAAAGATCTTGTTAGTTTTGGCTCCAACCTATTGGCATCTCTAATGCAGTCCCACTCATTCAGGAAGGTAATTCATAGTCAAAGTGCGTGACGAGATTTGAAATGTCACTGTAACTTCCACTGTTAACCGATTTGCTGAAGTGTGTTAACTGGCATGGTAATGCTCTGCGGCACAGATGGCCTCTTTAAAAGTTTTGAAGGTGTTCAAATAGTTGCTAATAGTTAGTATCATATTTAGTTTAGCATTTGGCCCCATTCCATAGACAGCTTGGGCTGGTTTTGTGTCAGAAAAAACCTAAGGAGCTGCCCTTCTTTCTTTCTTTTTCTTGGAAAGCTGGTGAAACTGAGTAGCTAAAATGCAAGGTGTTCACATTTTATCACGCTCATGAGCTCAATGGAAGCATGACATGGGAGATGCATGGATGCCTTGTCTGCTTTTTTCTTTTCTTTCCTAAAATCAACCCTGAACCTCCACCCCTAGTCTGAATGGTGCTATGGTGCTGGGGGAAGGAAACCCAACCTTTTCATATCTGGGCCATGATCCTGATACAGCTCACTCCTCCTGAAGCTGCTCTTATTTTTATATTCTGCCCTGATGTTTCTTCTGCATGGCTAACAACTTTAGCAGAAGGCATTTGGGACTGGAGCTGTAGAGCAGGAAGAAAGGGTGTGGCCTCCTTTGTCTTCACCACAGCCCTAGCTGAAATCGCCCTTCCTATGGTTACTTTCAGCAGAAGAAAAAAGACATTTGGAAATGCATCCATGCAATTCCTGAATCACTTTTAGTTTGGCCCTGGACTCCCAGCCATCACCTTTCATCTGCCTTGTGGGATGACACAGGCTTTCCTTAAAAGGATTGATGGCTTAGTACAGTGGTGCCTCACAAGACGAAATTAATCCGTTCCGCGAGTATCTTCGTCTAGCGGTTTTTTCGTCTTGCGAAGCAACCCTATTAGCGGCTTAGCGGATTAGCGCTATTAGCGGTTTAGCGGCTATTAAAGGCTTAGCAGCTTAGCGGATTACCTGCTAAAAGGCTATTAAAGGCTTAGCGGCTTAGAAAAAGGGGGGGGGGGAAGCAAAAAAAATAATATCAAGACTCGCAAGACATTTTCATCTTGCGAAGCAAGCCCATAGGGAAATTCGTCCTGCAAAGTGCATTGAAAATGGAAAACCCTTTCGTCTAGCGGGTTTTCCGTCTTGCAAGGCATTCGTCTTGCGGGGCACCACTGTATATGTGAAGCCCCCCCCCCAAATGAACAACATCACCGCCATCTATTTTTCTAGAAAAAAAAACACTGTTTAGGTCCGGGGGGGGGGGGGATCCCTGAGTAGCCCCTACATTACTCATGGGCTCTCTAGTCCAATTTCTATCCATTGTTGGATCACTTGGATCAATTATTTGATATTGTGTTTTAATGTTGTAACTCATCCAGGGACCTTAGCATGAAGGGCAAGTTCCTATTACTATATATTTTGTTTGCACAGATGAACTTTCATTGCTGTTAGTGCAAATCATGTGTATTCGGAACAGTAATATCCTTTCTGTAGATAAGAGGCTGTGATTCATGAGACATCAGGAAGATCCTTTTTTTCCTTTATGACAGCACTTATGAAAATGATTCACAATAGATACATTCACCTAGAACTCTCCCTGTGTGCTGAATATACTATTCTCCCCCTTCCCACACTGTGAGTAGCAAGTAGGAAGCTCAACCCAGCCATCTCTTTGATGTTCATCCATTTCATCATGCCCCTTAAAAATTCTGAAACACTTCTTCCTTCAGAGCTTATCAAACGACTCTCCCTTTAGACCTCCTCAAATACCTGTACCTCATCTTTTCAAGTTACTCAAGCTGCTTCCTTTTTCCCTTGCCATAACAGCAGAAGCTATTAAGAGCTTCCCTGTCAATCACCCGGAAAGCCTCCCAGGAGATCGGATTAGTATTTGAAGTCCAAGCTGAGAACCAGACAGAGTGCGCTGTAGCAACACACAGGGCGGGGGGGGGGGGGGTTGGGGGAGGAAGAGAGGGGAGGGAAATGTGTTAGAGAGAAATTCTTATTTCATGACAAGTGAAATAGAAGTTTTAGGTGGAATTAGAGGAAATAATCCTGTATAGGTTCTGAGATTATTATCTCCCAAATAATACTTTACCCAACATATTACAGAAACTTTTGTAAGTGGCTGAATATTCAACTTTTGTGATCCTAACACTACAGAGAGGTTGGCATTTATATTTGCGTTTAAAGCTTTGAGGTCTAGTCAGGGTCCCTGATGTGACGCCGGATGGGTAGAGAGACAAGCAAGTTTGCAGTGATTATTTTAAAAGATATTTCCACCCCCCCCCCAAATCTGTCGGACTAGGATAGATAGTGTATGTGTAAGCTTGGAAATGCATTATTTTCTGGAAACCTCCTTGCAAAAATGTGTATATCAGTGAAAACTACATACAAAAAATGTATTTTTGTAAGAGAAATGTGCTGAGGATTTTTCATGATTTTTATTTTAATTGCAACATGCTGCAGAAATGTGGCGAACCAATTTTAAGACTGGAAAAATGAGAAACTTAAGAGAACTAAAACTGAGCTATGACTAGGGATAGATGGATCTGTCAATTGTAGAACAGCTGCTTTGCATGCAGGAAATCCCACTTTGAATCCCTGGTGTCTGCAGGTGACTCAGTACATATATTGTGTTCATGCACTGACCATCCATGCGCTGACAATCTTCTTTCCTTCTCAGCCAAACTAAGCACCAACAAACCTCCTACTTTGTGCACTCTGAGGGCAGTGACATATTGCACAATGGACAGAACTGAGAAGTGGATGAGGCCAAGCCAGTCACAGGGCCTCAAGGCCTAGCCTCTGATGTCAAGAGGCTAGTTCAAGGCATAAAATTGATATTTCAGTCCAACCCCTTCCAGCACCCACTCCCCCCTTAAGGCTTGTCAGTGGAAACAGGGGTTCCTAATTTTATAAGCCTGCTTATTACATTCCAATACCAAGTTTTTTCTCCAAGGAGCCCAGGATAGCAAATGACGGGGTAGCAAAGCAAAGCACTTTAAACAAATGCAGGATTTGAAGAGACAGGGGAGTCATATCCTACCTTCACAAGCAAAATTTCTTTTGTGTTCACTTGTAAATGTCACCTTGCACCTCTGTTGCTTCTAAAAATGCAGCGACTGGTCCTCAAAACAGTCTCCAACTATTTCTGAATGTATTCAAGTGAATGTATTCATTCCTGCAACTGAATCTTGCTTCCCGCTGGTTGTGGGAGCCTTCAGCATTTGCTTGCAGTGGTGCTGGGGCCTGTATTGTGAGGCCTTATGATGACCATGGAGCTCTCCTCAAAGACATCGCTTCCTTTCATATGTCTGGGGAAATCCAAGGGTGGTGGGACATCTTGGAGCGTGTGAAAACAATCCCTTGGGGTTCATCCCAGATTCCCTAGGAGCCTATAATCATAAATCAGTCCAGGAGAGAACCCATAAAACTCCATGTTGAACTCCTACTTCAAACCCTCACTGTATTTGAAGTTTATGGTCTATAGGTCAAATAAACTGAAATTGAAGAGAATGTTTTTGCTATGATGTTTCTGTCTGCTTTTGCTGTCGTTTTGATAGCAAAATAACTCCTTTAAATAACTCCTTGACTGCAGTTTTATTTGTTTTTAAAAAAAATATATTTTCCCCTAATATATCCATTTTTGTAAAATTGGTTGGCTGGACAACTGTATCACAAAATTCAGAGAAGTGCATACTTTGAAGAATGAATCCATTTCAGTTCTTGTACTGTTCACCTTTAACTGTGGACAGAGTCAAATTCCCTGTCCCCCATCTCTAGCTACGATTCTTTCCCTACATTAAAGACCAGTGGCACCACACATTCACACCATTATTGTGGCTGCAGGGGGCCACAACTGGGGGGGGGGAGCTGTCATAACTCATCAAAAATCCACACTCCTTCAATAGAAATACCACCCGGTGCATGTACACAATTTGCTTCCCTTTCCTCCTCTGAAAACCTCTTGCACCATCCCTGAAATGGTGCCGACGGATGGGACTTGCAGTCAAAAACATGGAGGGCACAAGGTTAGGGAAAGCTGCCCTAATTGCATTTTGAAAGTGTGGGAATTCAAAGAGCTATTTTAGGATTCTAAGGGGGGAATTCTAAGAGAGATAGTTAAAGAGAAATCTAGGTGTTACTGCAATGCTGTGGACCACAGCCAGCATCTTTGAATGTGCGGCAGCTGTATAAAGAATTCAGCCCCAATAAAGAATACTCTGAACTCGAAATGAAATGCAGGCATCTCAGTTTTGTTGTCCTTAGCAAAGCCCTTTCACACAGATGGCACGCAGCAGGCTCACCCACACATTTCCACTACCACAGAGAAAAGTGAGTGACACACTGGCAATTTAGGAAGAGAGGAAGTGCTTGGTATAAAATAATTTAGTCATATGTTTGTTGTTACTTCTTAACTATTTACAGTTATACCCTGCCTTTCCACACTAGGTGGTCAACAAGAGCGATGTAAAAAGACAGGGAGTGGTATCTAACATTCTTGGTCCACTAGTGCAATGTTTCCATGTTATGTAACAATGGAATGCAATGCAACAGTTTGCATTAGGGGAAACTTGTTGCACGACAGATGGTGCAACGAAGTTACAAGCAAGCTGCTTATGCACGACCTTCTGCAACAGTGTCTTGCCGGTGCTGAACATTTCCTCAGTGGAACAAGAATACAGTGGTACCTCACGTTACATATGCTTCAGGTTACATACGCTTCAGGTTACAGACTCCGCTAACCCAGAAATAGTGCTTCAGGTTAAGAACTTCGCTTCAGGATGAGAACAGAAACCGGGCTCTGGTGGCGCGGCAGCAGCAGGAGGCCCCATTAGCTAAAGTGGTGCTTCAGGTTAAGAACAGTTTCAGGTTAAGTATGGACCTCCGGAACGAATTAAGTACTTAACCTGAGGTACCACTGTAGAATGCTAAGGGACTTCAGTGTTTTAAGATTTTCAAAATATGTTTTTATTGTTTCCCACCCTAGAATCCTTTGGGAGGAAGACAGGGATATAAATTTTATAAACAAAACAACTAACTTAGCAGCACATCATTGGATGCAACTCCATGCAAAAGCACATTAAAATATATATATATTTTAAAAACAAATAAAACTGCAGTCAAGGAGTTATTTAAAGGAGTTATTTTGCTATCAAAACGACAGCAAAAGCAGACAGAAACATCATAGCAAAAACATTCTCTTCAATTTCAGTTTATTTGACCTATAGACCATAAACTTCAAATACAGTATAGGGTTATCAGGACAGGAATAGCAGAAAAGAAACAACGCAAATAATAATAATAATAATAATAATAATAATAATAATAATATAATATATTATTTGTACCCCGCCCATCTGGCTGGGTTTCCCCAGCCACTCTGGGCGGCTTCCATAGAAACAAAAAATACAGTAAAATATCACAGATTAAAAGCTTCCCTGAACAGGGCTGCCTTAAGATGCCCTCTAAATGTCAGGTAGTTATTTATTGCTTTGACATCTGATGGGAGGGCGTTCCACAGGGCGGGCGCCACTACCGAGAAGGCCCTCTGCCTGGTTCCCTGTAGCTTTGCTTCTCGCAATGAGGGAACCGCCAGAAGGCCCTCGGCGCTGGACCTCAGCGTCTGGGCAGAACGATGGGGGTGGAGACGCTCCTTCAGGTATACTGGGCCGAGGCCATTTAGGGCTTTAAAGGTCAACACCAACACTTTGAATTGTGCTCGGAAACGTACTGGGAGCCAATGTAGGTCTTTCAAGACCGGTGTTATGTGGTCTCGGCGGCCGCCCCCAGTCACCAGTCTAGCTGCCGCATTCTGTATTAATTGTAGTTTCCGGGTCACCTTCAAAGGTAGCCCCACGTAGAGCGCATTGCAGTAGTCCAAGCGGGAGATAACCAGAGCATGCACCACTCTGGCGAGACAGCCCGCGGGCAGGTAGGGTCTCAGCCTGCGTACCAGGTGGAGTTGGTAGACAGCTGCCCTGGATACAGAATTGACCTGTGCCTCCATGGACAGCTGTGAGTCCAAAATGACTCCCAGGCTGCGCACCTGGTCCTTCAGGGGCACAGTTACCCTATTCAGGACCAGGGAGTCCTCCACACCAGCCCGCCCCCTGTCTCCCAAAAACAATACTTCTGTCTTGTCAGGATTCAACTTCAATCCATTAGCCGCCATCCATCCTCCAACCGCCTCCAGGCACTCACACAGGACCTTCACCGCCTTCACTGGTTCTGATTTGAAAGAGAGGTAGAGCTGGGTATCATCTGCATATTGATGGACACCCAGTCCAAATCCCCTGATGATCTCTCCCAGCGGCTTCAAATGCACACAAGTTGTGCCTTTTAAAACAGGAGTGTAACAAAACCCACAAACCACCAGAAACCCTAGAATATTTATTATAAACACATTGATTTGATTGTATTTTTATTGAGAAAGATGAAGTTAAACATGGCATCTTCCAGGAGGTGGCAGCATTGCTAAAGAAAACAAGCTTGGCATTACCACTACAGTTAATTGAACCCAGCTGCTGCAAACTGGTGAAGAAGGCTGGCAAAAGAAGTTACATTTTGCCTTTTCCTCCTGATGGACTGAATGATTCTTTGTATGTCATCAATCAACACAGAGGTCTCGTATGTGGTCAAAATCCATTGTCTTGGGCTTACACCTAGGGATTCTTGAGGAACTTGACACTTGCAGATTCCTGATAAGAACTTATTTGATCCATACCTCTCAAAGTATTGCACCAGTTGAAATTTAATAATAATGATCCCCAAATGTCCCAATACACTTGTCAGCTGACATAAGTATAAAGCAACTGTTGGAAATGCATATTTTGAGAGATGATACATTTAGGTGTGAATATTTGGGTGGATCTATTCCCCCTGCCAAAAAAGAATAACATAAAAATGAGACCAAACATATTTATGGGTGAGCACACATGGAATATATTTATTTGTTCTGTTAGTTCTATACCAGGCTTCCTCAACCTCGGCCCTCCAGATGTTTTGAGACTACAATTCCCACCATCCCTGACCACTGGTCCTGCTAGCTAGGGATCATGGGAGTTGTAGGCCAAAAACATCTGGAGGGCCGAGGTTGAGGAAGCTTGTTCTATACCATCTGTCCACCTGGTGCTCTCTAGGCATGTTAAATCTGATAAACCAATAAAGCAATATTAACAATACAAACTATTTATAGCAGTACAGTGGTACCTCTGGTTACGTACTTAATTCGTTCCAGAGGTCCGTTCTTAACCTGAAACTGTTCTTAACCTGAAGCACCACTTTAGCTAATGGGGCCTCCCGCTGCCGCTGTGCCGCCAGAGCACGATTTCTGTTCTTATCCTGAAGCAAAGTTCTTAACCTGAAGCACTATTTCTGGCTTAGTGGAGTCTGTAACCTGAAACGCCTGTAACCTGAGGTACCACTGTAGCAGCTAAACACTTTGCACCAGCAGAAACACAAAGGGACAAATATAATAGAAGATTGGGGGGGACGGACACTAGTATAAAGGCTATTTAAAATGATAGTAACACAGACCAGAAACAGACCGATCAATGTGCACTTTGCAAGTTGTATGACTGAAGAACAAGCACTCCAGTTCTTAAAGTCCTGATGAAAGTAATGTTAACTTAAGGCGAGTTTTCACCTGACGCCACATTCTGGCATTTACATACAGCTATTCTGAGAATACTTCTCAGCACCTTCCATGAAACACTTCCCACCCTTTCATGCTGGGTGCCATATTGCATCAGTGCCAATAAGCATCCCATTAGCTGTCAATATAACGATGACAAATTTGTATTGCCCATTGGAATATGATGAATAGTACACTAGGAAGCTGCTTGAGGGCTGCTGGCTTGCTCCATTATCAGGAAATGATCTCTTCTTAGTACTGGTTGAAGTACATTTTCACTCCGTATATAACATTCAGCCTTTGAAGTCATATATCACACATTTATCTGCAATACTATTGCTTCCAAGCTGCATCTGAGGACAGACTCTAGTCCTTGAAAACTCGTGCTAGAAGAAATCTGATAATCTTCTTTGAGGTGCTGCAGGACCCTGTATACGTATAGAATGAGCATGAATTTAATTTGTATCTGAATGGTTATGTCTGCATTATGTTCAGCAAGGAGGTGGTAGATCAGAATTGAAGTTTCTATGTGGCACATAGAAATTTTAAGGACATGAGCCCCCATTCCTTATTTGTAGCTTTGACCCATTCATTTGTCACAGGGTTGGGCTTCCCACCATGTAATGGTTGTGCAAGATTACAAGTCTTAAGTTAAAGGAGGTTTTAAATTTTTTTTGGGGGGGGGGTTGCTTTTATCTAGCAGCATGTCAGTCAAGCGGCTGGACACCCCTCCACTCAAACTATGGTCCAGTTTACCTTGGTGCATGTGTACAAAACACACAGAGAATTCAGCACACAACACACAAGGGGGGTAACACACAGTTCCCTTTATGCATTGATCAAATGAACATGCAGAGAGGGCAGGAGGCTCTGTGCACCTCCAACACCACGCCTTTGAGTGTCAGTTTCTAGGAATCACAAATGGGGAGACTGCTGTTGTGCTCAGTCCCTGCTTTTGGGCTTCCCATATGCATCTGGCTGGCCACTGGAGAACAGGATTCTGGAATGTCCCATTGCACTAGCAGGACTCATTGTGCTGCCTTCTGGTGGTGTAACAGCTTAGCTGAATCCCTTCCAGTGTGTACAATTAAAAGCAAATGTCTATGGACTTCATATGAGATGGTTCTGAAAATGTAGTGGCAAAAGTACTACGTGCTTTGAATGAAACAAATAAATGCCCCCCCCCCCCAATTTCATTAATGGCTAAATTCATATGATGAAAGCTTCCCCCCATGCAAAGACTGTGCCTTTCTCATTTACGAACAATGATTTTGAAGGAAGACTATTGCAAAGCAAGCGTAACATCCTTGCCAAGTATTGTTTAGTTCCCATCACCATGCTCATAAAAAAATATATGGAAAATATCTGTACTACAAAATAGAAACATACAAATTAATTGTGCCCTCGAGCTTACAAAGTATTTCCATTTTGACCCTTAAGGAAGCACTTAGGTTGGCACACTATCACATTTCTTCAGCACTAAAGAAGCAATAGCATGCTGCTTGGAAAATGCTAATTTTCTCACAAATGCCATTATGAATGCTGTGAGAAATGTGATTGTATGAGTGTCAGTAACATCTGTTGGTCTCTATTGGACAGTGCCTGTGATGTCACTAACAAACATATTCTCCCCTGGTTTTGAGACCAAAAGTCCTACTATGAAATAAACAAAAACTGTTGTGAGCAAGTGTGCTACTGTTGCTTGACTGTAGCCAACACAGTATAGCATTAAAATTATTTCTTTTATAAGCATTTGGAAAGGATCTTTGGGAAACAAGGGCTTAACTCTGCTTGGGAACGCCTTCCCAGATGTTCTCCCTAGCTGGTCATATGAGAAAGAACTTCCCTTATTTGCTTCTCTGATGTCATTGCCTTCCATACATTTTCCTCATCCTTATCAACAGCGCATAAATGTACCAGTGGCACTTCCAAACTCCTGCTTGCTATAGTCATGCTTCAGCCTGGCTCTCCCCACACCCCACCTCCAGTTTAATATTACGTTCAGTCCCTCTGAACCTGACTTTCAAAGCAGAATGCAAGCTTGGATTTGAATTCTGGATTCACAAGATTGGTTTCACATAAACTTGATGCCTAAACCTGACACCCAAGTAAGTAAAAATAAAATAAAAATCTGTTATCTTTTCTATGGGACCAGAAGGACTAAAATAGTATTTCTGTGCTGGGGGGAAAGTATTCACTCAGCTCTGGCATGGTGGGTTGGTGTGTTTTGGTTGAAGTCTTTCACACATGTAGGCTGATTAAGTCCCACTGAAGTAAACAAGGTTTCAGCAGCCTTCTTGTACAAAATTGCAGCTGCTTTTCAAAGATTGTCCACAAAATGTATTTGATTCACATCACAAGAACATCAGAAGAGGCTGCTGGATCAGACCAATGGCTCATCTACTTCAGCATCCCATTGTTACAGTCACCACCCAGATACCTATGGGCACTCTTTCCTCCTGTGGTTACCAGCAACTGGTGTTCAGAAACATAACTGCTTCCATTTATGGAGATAGAGCATAGCCATCAGGTCTAGGAGCCTTTGAAAGACTTATCTTCCATGAATTTGTCCAATCCTCTTTTAAATCCAACCCAAGTTAGTGGTCATCGCTGCCTCCTGCGGGAGCAAGTTCCATCATTTTACTATGTGCTACGTGAAGAAGTACTTTTTAAAACCTGTCCTGAATCTCCCACCACTTTCTTACCAGGTCCTCTTCTCTTAACTTCACCCATTGTCCCCTATGGAATAGTGGGACAATGTTCTTGATGCTATCAAAACTGTTGGGCTATTTGATGCTCAAAGATTGCTTTCATGCACTGTATTCTTGTCTCAACAAATCACTTCCCCTCTTGTAGTTCTCCCCCCTGCAGTACTCTCCTCATTTAATTTTAAACTGGTATCCAATTGTTTCTTTAACCAGTTTGACTCGTTTTGTTTCTGTTCCTAAATCCAATTCTCCTCTGCTCTCCTGGTTATCAAAATTCTTCATGGAGTTGCTCCACCTTTTCTCCTCTTCATATCCAAATGATCTGTTCCTTGCCTTATTCATTCACAGCTCACATCTCAGTCATCTCTGGAGACTCGCCTGCCATCCTTTAATTTATTATCTGCTGGAGATATATACTTCCAGTACATTTTTGTGCCTACTATTCAAAATGATGAAAGAACTGAACTCCAAACTTTGTTTCATGCTTAAATAGAATTTTAGGCTGTGATCTTGTCAACAGTTTTATTGCAGGCTTCAAAAGGACCAGAGCTGATTTTTTTTAGTGTTTTATAATTAACAGAGCCTCTTCAGTTATTCCCAACATCTCCTGAGCAGATGGCATGTTTTCTCCTCGTTATTTATTTAGAAAATTTATAATCCACTTTTCAATCAAGAGATTCTCAAAGCAGAGAACAGTAAAACAGAGCAATAAAACCAATAATAAAACAACAACATAATCATGATGAAAAATGGGGTGGGGCGGGAACTGCAGCAGCAGAAATTAAAATGATGCTAAAATCTACCCTGGAGATCTGAAACTGCACCTGGGAGCATTTCTGTGAGCTCAGATAGGGGGACTGTTAGCCAGTGGAGTGGGGGTGTGGGAGCACACTACAGCCCTTTTCACATGTACAATTTCATGCAAATGATATAATTTGAGCAAGGACAGTGGGTTTGCGCATGTTCACCCTATTGCCACAGTCACACACCTTGCTAGCCCTCCCCAATGCTACTGGTGCATTTGGATGTCTGCAATGGGGCAGCTTGGGTTGCCCCCATAAGCTGGAACCCTGAGCACTCAGAAGATTGAAGTGTGTGTGTGTGTGTGTGTGTGTGTGTGTATTCAACTAAGTTTTATTCAGAGTAGACCTACTGCAATTAATGGACCTAACATAGACATGTTCATTGATTTTACTCTGAGTAAAAATTAGTTGACTACCACCTGCAATGTGGGAGATGAATAACCCCATATATATCCAGAGCTATCTAACCTCAATTTTAAGTGACGTTTAGCAGAGAATACATGTATTTTTGTTCCTCTGTGTAAAATGAGTACCAGAAGGTGATTATGCCCATCATGCTAGATATTTGTGGCATCCTGGATTTTATGATGACATGAGTGACAAATCCACTCTCTTACTGTTTCTTCTTTGACAAATTATTCCATTTTGATGGAATCTTGTAGGGCTTTCTGCATATCTAGCTTTGCACAGAAGTTCATTATGGACAGCTTTCAGCCAATAAGCTCTTAAACACCCTATTTTCACTAACTTGAGCTTGGCTTGTGCTGCTACACCATCTTCTGTACTGAATCCAAGAGAGAGCTGAAATGTTCTTTGCTGCACAGCACTGTCACATTAAGAAGCAGTAACAGAATTTGAAAATAACATTTTTTATAGGAATAGTGTTCACTGGTAGGTAGCATTGGGAGTACAGAAGGGCCAAATAATTTTCCAACAATTGTAAATACTTGGCTTTTCATTTTGAATCCCTGTTTTGTTTGCCTGATCAGATTTCTATGGATTTCTTTCAGATATTGAGTTCACAACTGCATCAGAACATTGCATTGTGTCATTTTAAGTGGTTGTTATGGACTCTATGTTATGTAAAAGGGTTTCCTGTAAAGGTTTCATTATCTAGAGAGAATATGTATAAATTGATACACTCTGTACATAGCTAAATTCTATAACGCTAAATCAGTGTTTGAAAATGCTGGTTGCAGAACAGTCATATCTGAAAGATTGTTGTGGGGGATGTATGTGTTCAGTAACTGCTTTTGGGTGACTAAATTGCTCTCCTTATCATTTCAATTGTTTTACAAACTTTTACTGCATTAACCGTGCAAGCCTAAGTTTATTCAGAAGTTAGCCCCACTGCGTTCAATAGGACTGTATTTCTAGGACTGTAGACTGACATTGTTGAGATTCATAGTTTTCTTTTTTATGACATTAGCAGTGTCGGCAGTGAGAAGGAAGTTTGTTTCCTGCTTTAACTAAGTGTTGATTCCCTAGGGGTGAGTAGGAGTGACATAGATATTAATGAAAAATAGATTAATTTTTTTGCCACAGAAGCCTTCACACTCTTGCTTAAGGATTCTTATTGTGTCATCTTGTGATTTCTTGAACCTCATAAGGCTCCTGCTGTAAACAGCCTGCTTGTTAATCTACCTTATTATTGCTCCCCATTTCTTGTAAATAATACATGCCAATGGAGGCATCCAAAGCAAAGATGAAATACCCTTAATCTCATTGGAAGCTTGATCCAATCCCACTTTGTTTTTAGCTAAGAGTTTCAGAGTCATAAAACAAGGTTACAGCTTTTGTCTACATAATCCTGAGACACATTCCTAAACTTAAGAAAATAACATATGGTACAGATTCGAAGTTCAGAAGATGACTAGCTGATTAGCTGGTAAAGCATTGTTGGTGTTTACTGCTTATGCTATAAAGGAATGGAAATATAATATTCTGGCAGTGTCTTCACTGGCAGAAGCTTCATAGTTTGACATGCTACAACCTTTTATTGAATTTACCTCTGGTGTTTAGCCAGGTGTTTTTAACCTAAGGCAGGGGTGGGGAGCCTTTTTCAGGCGGGGGGCTAGATTTTAATGTGGCCAACCTTACAAGGGCCACATGCCAAGGCTGTATGGGGCCAAAGGCAGAAGTGAATGGGTGAAAGACAAAACAATAATTAACAAGCATAACAAACACTTACACACACAGAGGTATCCCTTTTTCTGATCTTTAAGGGTTAACCCCACACCCTACACTTCCATCTACCTGAGCACTGGGGGTGGGCATGGATGGAAATGCTGACTTTGACTATTAAAGACCAGGCAGCATATCTCTTATCTCTAATATCAGCACTGGAGGTTCCAGATTTCTTTTGCTGCAGGGCAAGGTGTCCCTCCTAGTCACTCCACAATGAATGGCAGGGAGTGTCGGTATGACCTTGATGGCAGCTGATAGCATCATAAAATGGAAGTGGGTGACCCTAAAAGTGCCCGTTGGGCAGCAAATGCAGATCTGCCACCTTTCCCAATCCACCACCTGAGACTCACTTTGGCTCACGGGAGGTTGCATTGGTAAATACTAATCTAGATCATAATGATAAGACCGCTAACTTGATAACGCTTCTAGTTGTTTGTAGTTGGGTTATTGAGGACAAAGACAGCAGTATAGTATCAATGAATAATGTGTGGCTCCAGTACCTTAAAGAAATGGATGAGACGGGCAAAGCATGAAAAGGGGTCAGCTTTCAAATGAGCCAGTTTTTAAGGGGTGCTGTCTCCTTTTAACATTTCCGAAGGTCTGGTCTCAAATCCCCCTTAAGAAATATGCCGCGCACATCCCCATCTGCTCATAGCAGGTGCAGTTAGGATGCAGAAACAAAAACATTATCTAATTTTCATGATTTCATTCCCTTTCCTAGGAATTTGGCAGATCACTTAATCTGCCTGTGTGCCTCAGTGTCAATCTGTGAAATGGAGAAAATGTTTTATTCCTTGCTTCCCAGACATGTCATCAGGTTAAGTATATGATGATTACCATAAAAGGGCACATTAAAGATGGAAGGTGTTTAATGTTGTAATCCTAAGAACTGTTGCTTTGATTCAACCCCCCATGAGGCACTGATGTTGGGTTTGGACTGCCCCATTTCTTTTCAGTGCCAGAAAGCTTGCTGGATTTGGGCCAGTGTTTCATCCTTGGGAAGTGCATCCCTATCTGGTGCAGAGCTATCTAATCCCGTGTTTACACCACATCTATAGTCATTTGTGCAACACTTGTGCCCCAATCTAGCTAAGGAGAAGCACACTTCCATGATCATATCCCTCACTGGCTAAAGAACCATATGCACAAATGAATTCTATGAGGTTATCCTCCATAAACCAGCAGATGGGACTGTGCAAGCAGAGCCCTAAAAAAGAAAGAAAGAAAGAAAGAAAGAAAGAAGGAAGGAATTTCAGTCATGGACTGGAATCAGCAGTAGAGTGGGGCATGGATCAGTCTCCTAATCACCCTTGCTTACCAGACAGTTGAGTGGCTCAATTTTGGGTTTTAAAAAAGGGTTAAGTGTGAATAAACCCTGCTGCCCTGTGCTCACTGTTTTATATCAAAGCCCTAGGAATTATAGTTATAGCAACAGACCTATCAAGTTCCTGTATGGATTCTTTGGCTTGGAATAACAGAGGGGCACAGCTTTCAAAGGCTCTTTGGGTGCTTATTTATATATTTATGACACTGGCTATCCTACTCTGCAGTCTTTGGATTTGCACAGAGTTTGCAATGAAACAAGTAACATCAAACACAACAAAATCTTCAACAGGAAAACAGCAAAACCAAGAAAAGCAGAGTTAAAAACCAATGGTTCTAAAATGCCTGGGGAAATCAAATAGCTTGTTTGTGGGCTCTTTAAGAGATACAGCTATGACCTATGATCTGAGTCAGAGGTGTGGCCTAGCTGGAGAGGTTGGTCCCTACTCTATGTAAGCTCCCAGACCTCACCAGAAACAAATTTTGTTAGCCACTAACTCAGCTTGGCAACCTAGCAGTTCCTGCCAACCTAGCAGTTCGAAAGCACGTCAAAGTGCAAGTAGATAAATAGGTACCGCTCTGGCGGGAAGGTAAACGGCGTTTCCGTGCGCTGCTCTGGTGCGCCAGAAGCGGCTTAGTCATGCTGGCCACATGTCCCAGAAGCTGTCTGTGGACAAACGCCGGCTCCCTCGGTCAATAAAGTGGGATGAGCGCCGCAACCCCAGAGTCGGCCACGACTGGACCTAATGGTCAGGGGTCCCTTTACCTTTACCTTTAACTCAGCTTGCAGTGAATGTCTACATAAGAAACTGAAGACAACACCCAGAGAGCCTACTTGGAAACATAATTCTCATACATATACATCTTCCATAAGGTGTAGTGTACCAATGTTTGCCTTTGCCAACCTTGTGCATTTGTCATGCTAGCTAGGGCTGATGGGAGTTGTAGTCTAGCATATTCAGGTTAGGAATAAGGAGCAAGGCACATTCAACTCAGAGCTAAATCGTTTTACCTTCAAGGAGCCTGCAGATGCCAGTTTGTACTCGAACCACATTTTTTTTTGTACACTGGATGATAACTCTCATTTATAGCAAATACTGTAAAACTTTTTCTTTCCATCTTGAGATGCTTTTAGACTTTGCTAAGGTAGGAACACACCTGAGAATGCATTCCAACCTGAGGCCATTTTAAGGCACATGAAGTAATCTTACTGGATCAATCTAACATTTTTCTCTCTACAGAAATCAACTAATCTAGTAAATGCAATAGTTGTAAAAGAGATTAATTTGCATACTTTCTCAAATTCTTCACTGGGATGACACAAATAAAAAACATCTATCTACAGGTATATAACCCTTTTATCAGGTGACACCTGGTGATGTGTTCAGTGTAAAATTGTAAGGCAAGCTGTTACTGAATTATAGTCAAGGTCAGGGAAAACACATTTATTTTACTTGTAGCTGTATCATTATCAGTGGCCTCTGATGATAGAGCCACTTGAAGAAAAAACACAGCTTACCTTGGTGAATTTGATTTATTAACATTGCAACTGACAAGGTTGCCCGTTTGTTAGTGCTTATTTTATATTTGAATAGCTTTCGGCACATAAATTTGAGGTATTGCTGCAAGTTACTTAGCATGTTTCATATATCATATGGAAAGGCAGATCTGTACAATAATTCTCTTGATATTTCTATTTGGGATACTACCCTCTTTTTTAAAAAAATGGGCACAATTTCTAGGATTACATCTGAACTCATAATTCAGAGTGATTCCATTTAGACTACACTACGAAATGATGGCTTCACCTTTTGGTCTCCCATTTTGATTTTTGGGTTGAAAGTATTAGAGGGAGCATATGTTGAAAACCATCCTCTTATTGTGAAAATAGTCAGTTCTTTTCAGTCTTGTTTGTTGACATTCGTTTGATTGTTTCTCTTATTTGCTGCTGATTTGGAACCATTTTTTTTCTGGGACTCCTCTGAGGCAATCCATCAGGAATCATGTAGTGAAATGTGGATGCTCTAACGTTACATAGGAAATCAAATTTGACTATGTACGGACTTCACTGAGATCAGACTAAGTTCATTCAGAGGGAAGGCAATGCTTATTGAATAGACAAACATTCCGCCACCCTCCTCCCCATTTCAAAGCAGGCATGAAAAATCATAAATAGAGGGTTGCCCCCTTTTCTTTGTTAGGCTGTATATGAATCTTGTAGTGCGTAAAGTAAAAATGATATATCATAGAGAACAATAGGAAGCTACATACTTGTTTTCCTCTTTAGTTTTGTAGCACATTGGCTCATGGGGAACTCTGTTCTTTGATTCTTCTTAGAAATGAAAAATACAGCTTGTATTATCACAGCTTCTTATTTTATTCAAGTTGTATCCCGAATAGTAATAATGGCCAGCAAATATTGTTTTTTGAACAAAAAGGGCCAAGTTAATTTGCTTTTTATGAACTTATGGATCCAAAAGCTGCATGTTAATCCATCCACACTGTACCTTTAAAGCACATTTTATGCACATGTTTACCCACAAAGAACTCTGGGAACTGTAGTTTGCAAGTCACAGAACTACATTCCCCAGCACCCTTAACACTACAGTTTCCATGATTCTTTGGGGGGGGGGGGGAAACCACGTGCATTAAATGTATGTTAAATGTATGGTTGAATGTGACTTCCAAAAGCTCTTTGTGCAATCAATTTCCACTTGTACAAATCCCCTCTGCCAAACTGGAGCCCCTCAGCAGCACAGCCCACATTATTCAAGAGGGCACTAAATCCACTGGAAAGGCTTTTGAGGGACACAGGGGGCTTCAGTGGAGCAGAGAGGAAGAAAAAGATGACTTGTATGGGTGGTTTTCCAGTCACTCAACCCTTGAGTTCAGCCCATAGATGTTAACCGATAGACTGACATATCTGAGACAAAATTTTACTTTCTTTATTTTCTTACTTCTCTATCCCACCTTTCTGCCAAGGTAGAGTACATGTGGTTCCTAGGAGACCTTCCATGTGGGAGAATAGTCTGATAGAATATGATTAAATGTCACCCATTTAGATTAGTTGTCTCTGGAAAAGAGGCCACTAATAAATTCTGCGCTTAAATCAAATCATAGTTGCTGCATATATTTTCAAGCTAAATTGTTCATTTATAGACCTTTGTATTAGCTTTATTTGTGATGACGAGACAGTCATTGTATAATTACTGCATCCTAATACAGAACATGCCCAGTGTACTTTATATGTAATTCAAATTCTGTAGAATTACAGTGAATTATAAATAGACTTTCAACATCGAAAGTAGGTTAAGATATACAAATTTGTTGTTTTAACCATTACAGTTATTCTCTAGTGAATCAAAGTTACCTCAAGTAATTTTAATATTGCATTTTAGTTTGTGTTAATCTTATTGAAGAATAAATATGGGTTTCCTCTTATGCAATTAGTGGAACCAAACTATTATGAAGAGCACCGACATGTTGAATCATACATAGAAATTAGCTAGGGGTATTTCATTAACAAACTAATTCAGTTATTTCTACAGACTTATGGAAAATGATATTCACCTCTTGGGGATAACTTTTGGCAGGAGAAGACAGTTTTTCTTGGCATCTACTGTACATCACTTCAATCTTTGGTTAGTCAGTTCTCTCCTTCGTGATGGATGTTGGGCACACACTTGTTAAGAAAGTATTCAGCAGTTTATAATGCTAGAGCTTCACTGATCAGACGTTCCAAAGGGCATCCAAAACATTTGTGTAATGAATGTGTTTGGATGAATAGGAGAGCTGTGAGCTGAAAGAACACAAGTAGGACACATTTAATATCAATAACCAATGGTTCATATAATGACAGTTCTCCTGTATTTCCTGAGTTAGGCAGAATCTATGCCAAAAATCTATATTGTTCATCAAAGAAACTAAAAGTCAAATGTTAAGAACAAATTGTGCATAACCCAATTGCTTGAGCATACCAGGGAAAGCATGTACATCTAAAAACCCAATTAATGGTGTGTTGGGTTTCACTCTGTGGAATGATGAAATGTGTACTAGGGTAGGGATGGGCAAATATGCCATTTTCGGTTTCTCTTGGTTTCTTCTTTTTCCATCCTTAACCATTTCTCCACATTTCTACATCAAGGGAGGGGGTGAATGATTTGCATGATTTCCCCCCTCCAATATATATATATTTTATATGCAATTTTGCCTCATATACACATTTTTGCAAGGCAATTTCCCCTGATATAATGCATTTTTGTATGATATTTTCACCATTATATGCATTTTATATGCCCACTTTACTCTAGTATATGCACACATTACTTGGCTGGAGAGCTGCATTGCAAAGGTCAGATAAGTGTAGATTTTGAAGGACAGCTTTATTTGCTATTAGTATTGGAGGGAAAACTTCCGTTGGCACAAATAGACCTCCCCGCCCCCCAAAAAATCTGGAGTAGGACTGCAGCAGGGGGCAAAGGCCTTACAACCCAACACCCGCCCACCTCTCCAGTGCCAGGATCTTTTCCCAGAATACATTCCCCACACATGCTATTTACTTCTTTAAAAGCCATTCATGCCATTGCTAATTGTGAGAATGGCGCCAGAGGTGAATTTAGGGGAGTGCAACCAGTTTGCCCACACTGGGTGCTGAGTTGAGAGGGCACCACAATAATGACTTGGAACAAAAAGTGAGAGGTGGCAGCGGGAGACAGGGGAGGAATTTTGGTATTGCACAGGGCGCAGTTGAAATTCAAAAGCACAAAGTCCACCACTGACGATATTTTGTCTAGTTTGGCATAACAGAAAAAGTGACATTAATGTCCTATGTGTAACTGTAGCCCATTTCCCCTAAAAAAAATAGACATGTTTTCAAACAGAACAATAATGTTAACATCTCGTCCAAATATTATATATTTCATTGGCAATGTAAGTAGATTTCTTGAGTGGAGATTGCACTGCTTCAGTGTCAGATGTAATGTTTTAAGTCCTAATTTTTTAAATAATTGTTTGCTGTTATGTGATTGCAATTTATTATGCCTAAAGCAACCTGAGGACACTTTGGAAATTGAGATGATTCGTTTTAAGTGTTTTATCCTAGTGAGCAAAATTTTAATCATCTGGTTTTCTAATCCCAGCTCTGTTACTGGCACAGTCTGTAAACTTGGCAAGGTCAATTCATCTGCTCTGGCTTCAGTTATTCCAGCTACAAAATCATTAAGAAGGACTCTCTGGTAGATGTGTTTACTTATGTGCTTTGTGGATATTATAAAGAAGTAAGAGACAGCTATAAATTGTTGAAACCAATTTTCTTTTTAGGATTCTGCATGCCAGTATCTAGTATGCAGTATTTTATCATAATTAATTATGACCAGCAGAGGAATGAGTTATAAAATGAATAATTTACAAACCTCTTGGCCACATCTGTATCAAAGCTCTATAATTTCGCTTTCCCTTGAAACTTCAGGTCCCAATGAAAAGTAATTGTCTCTTTACATGTAGGATTGATTCAATGACCTCTTACAATGCAATCAGTCCCACTAGTACTAGATGTTGTTGTTGTTGTTAATTAAATTTCTATACCACTATTCATCCGAGGATCACAGGGTGGTTTAGAAACACAGCAATACATAAGACAGTGTGTATATATACCAAATCTTGCCTCATTACTTGTTGCAATATTCTGCTTCATCAGGTGACTAGTGACAATATAGTTGACAATACTAGCATATTTTTTAGTAGAGTGCATTTGCTTCAGGAACATTATATCCACACCTCTGTGTTTCCATGACACCACATTCAGGAGTACAATCACTGTGCAGTATTGGAGCAGCCATAGCTCAGTAGTAGATCACTTGTCCTGCAAGAAAATGATATTTGGTTTGATCCCTAGTAGCTAGGATTAAAGGGATATCAAGATTGTAGGGCTAGGGAACACCTCTCTGCTTGCCATATTGGATTGCTGCTGTTAGTCAGTTTAGAGTGGACTAGACTTGGTTGAAAGGCAGATTCATAGGTACATAAGCATTCTGTTTCCGTATGTGGAGGATCCTTTTGGCATTATTTTCTTGGCAAATAACACACTCGGAAGCTTCTACTTATTGAAGTTATCTCGAATTATATATTCTACATACCCTAAAATGTACATATTCTTAACTTTAAGTGATGTTATATACATATTACTTCTCAGAATAGCAGACACTTATTTCTAGTAATCTTAATCTTCTTTCAGTCCAATTATACAATTGGGTGTAAAACAATACTGATTCTATTATGTCTTCCCAGGATAAGTTACAACTTGCATAAATTGTAGTGGTTTTCTCTTAGATTAGTTGAGATGGAGTGCTGCAATCAATTCAAGAAGGTGAATAAATGTCACTTATATTCTGATATCTCCTCAGTAAAATTCAGTGCTTGGAATGAACTAGCTGAGTTGAACAAAGTTCACTAAAATAGTTCAAAAAACTACACCTGAAAGTAGTTCCCATATTACCAGGTGAACTAAAGGTGAATTAAGTTCATTTTGGAGCACAACTCTGAATGATTTCTGATTGATCTTCACATTCATTCATTCCCTCCCACCCCAGCAGGAGGCATTTTAATGCTTATTAGGCAGATATTGAGGCATTGCTGTTTCTAAGAATGCCTAGTCACTTAATCCCTGTTGTGGTTCGAGGACCCGACCCCCGCGATGTGAAATGAATACACAAGGACACGTGATATAAGGTTAATGGGCATGGAAAGGCCACAACTTTATTGATTACAGCAGTGAAAAGGTATTGGCTTAGGCATTGGATCTCTAAAACACGTGGGTTTATTCACCAGTAGGTGGAGCCTGTTGATGCTAATCCAACTATAGGCTCCCCCCTGATGTCACCGAGGGTCGTGCCATGGCCTCCCGCCAAGCAGGCATCGGACAGAACACACGACCGCCAGATTCCTTTAACGGAATACCCCAAAATTGAAGGCATAGGCGATGGCCACACCTAGCCCTTCGACACACCACAACACATTATTCCAATGCCTAACCTACCCACCAATACCACAAAAGTTGTGACGATTGCTACGAGGTAGGCGAAAAAACCAAAAAGCCTAATGCCAAATGGAAAAACTCCTACCAGGCCCCCTGGACAACCAGGGCGACCAACCTAAGGTCCATAGCAAGGCCAATGACCTAAGCCCTAACTCTAAGGGAGTGGAGGGTGGGTGACTCGCGACGAGATGACGGCGAAGAATGAGGCCAGGGAGAGGCTGGCACCGCAGCATAAGGCTGCTGAACACGCCCCCTCCAAGGCACCTGGTTGGATGCCTGCAGAGGGGGCGTGGGCGCCAGCCAGGTGAGGTGGAGGCAGGGGGCAACCGCCCACTGCTAGGGGCGGTGCTCGGGCTCCCGCCCACAACAACTTCCCTCTCTTCCAGGGAGGAGAGTCTTTGTTAAGCAATGAGAAGGAAGGAATATGAGGCATTTCCTGTATCTTTCTTGCTGAAGAGATGCACTCTCTTCCAACAGTAGCAGCTTACAGTGAGAAGTATTGGTACATAAACAAAGCAAATGATGCCTAGTGCCGTTAAGAGTGCTGTGGCTGGCAAAATTAAACAGGGCAAGCATTTTCTATTATAGAAATACAATAATGGGGAAAGCTTCACTAGTTGATATTCTGTGTTTCAGGCATCATATTACTTGTGTGTGGCCCTTGGTTTACTTTTGGAGCCTATACTTCATTATAACAGCTTGTAAGATTCTGAACTCAACTTGAACTAGTTTGTTTTGTAAAACTGAATTGAACCTAGATTATTTTTGGATGGGACGACCTTAAACTATAACTTGTTCCTTTTCAAAATGAACTTTCCAACTGGCTTCATTATTTTCAGATAATGGAGGCATTCAATTTGGACAAGAAAATTGGCTTCCAGGTGGAAAAATCAAAATTAGAAACTGAACTGTTAGAACCCAAAACTAAGAATTTGTCAAGAATGTATAACTTGCTGCTGAAATGGAACACTCAGGATGAAACGGTGAAATCTGCTATGATTAAATGGGCACAAGACGTTGGACACAACATTATGTTCGCTGACTGGGAACAGTTATGGACCACAGGTATGAAATTTACGGCATGTAATGCCCTAAGAGAGAATATTATGAAAATGATATACAGGTGGTACATAACCCCAGTCAAGCTTGCAAAAATTTACCATTTGCCTGATAATAAATGTTGGAAATGTAAGGAAATTGAAGGTACATTTTTTCACCTTTGGTGGACGTGCCCAAAGATTAAGGCTTTCTGGGAAATGATATATAATGAATTAAAAAAGGTATTTAAATATACCTTCTTGAAGAAACCAGAGGCCTTTCTCCTGGGCATAGTCGGCCAATCGGTGTTAAAAAAGGATAGAACTTTCTTTATGTATGCAACAACAGCAGCAAGAATACTCATCGCAAAGTATTGGAAGACACAAGAGCTACCCACACTGGAGGAATGGCAGATGAAATTGATGGACTATATGGAATTGGCGGAAATGACTGGCAGAATCCGTGACCAGGGAGAAGAGTCGGTGGAAGAAGATTGGAAGAAATTTAAAGATTACCTACAGAAATATTGCAAAATTAAAGAATGTTAGAGTGATGATGGATTGAAATTAAGTGGTTTCTAGCTGTACAGGTTTTAAAGTTATATACAGATCAAGATTAAGGATTAGGATTAAAAAGGTTAAAAGAATGGAAAATTGGCTATTAATAGGTAAAAATTTAATGTTATATTATATTAAGATCAAGGATTGGGATTAAAAAGGAGGGAAAGGAATTGCTGGACAAACAAACTGAATTGGAATACAAAAGAGGGAGGTATGAGGAGGTCCAGAAAATAAGTAAATCCAAAAGTAGTGATGAAAAGATGGATTGTTTTTAACTGTTTTTTCTTTCTTTTCTTTCTGTATTTTGTATAGTGTATTTTTCTTTTTAATTTTAAATTTTTTTCTTATTGATGTGTCTCTTTTTATGTGAAACTTTAATAAATATCATTAAAAAAAAACAAAAAACAAAATGAACTTTCCAAGCACTGTTAAAATTATAGCAATAGCTATTGTACACATTTTATTTTATCTTTAAAAAAATAAATATTACTTCTAAATGAATCCAAAATCCCTGGAGCAAAATCCAGCTTAGCCTTTTCTAGTTTTTAAAAACTCCAAATGGTAATGTTTACTGATTATAGTTTTGTATACAGATTCTATATCTGTGTAAGTTATTCACTGATCTATTTTTTTTAAATATATATATATATATATAATCTATTTCACATATGATTTATATCATGATTTATCAATTTGCAATGCACATAAAGCCGATAGGATTAACTTTGTGATATATTTTGACACCACAAAATGCATTAAGACTGATAGGTGATAACTATGATTCAACATGAAATGACTATCATAAAGTTAGTTATCTGTGCATCTTCTAAACAATATATCAGTTTGGCAAATAATCTATTGTTCAGTTAGGAAAATAAAAACTTATTGCAATGGCTGAAACCTTCACTCAAAATGAATGAGATGCAAGGATGCACAAGGTCTATTTATTATGGGATTTAAAACCATGCAATGTATGGCACATATATTAATGGCTCTTCTAAACAATTATTGATGATAATGATCAAGAACTAAGCTGGATGGAGTTGATTCTCCATATGCCAGCTGTGATCAGAGACACAATAACCCAATTTTGGAGGGATCTAGCCAGAGCAGATATTTCATACTGGTACACAAAGGTGTGGGAATCATCTCTGCTAGAAAAAAATGGCATATAAACTGAGATTCTCTAGAGGTTAAAAAGTAAGGACCAGTTTATTTTGATATGGTATGATTTTATTGTTGATGATAATAATAATATAGAACACAACCAATCTCTCCTCCCCCAACTGACCTATAAATGGCCATGGACAATACAACAAAATAGGAATACTTCACAAACAATGGTTTGCTGAAAATGCAGCGCATCACCCTGGAAAATAAGGGATAGCCATGTTAATAGTATTTTTATTAAGTATTGATTATGCAGAATCCTCAAATCTGAATTAGAACCAAGCCATAGTGGGCTTTGAACTGGCATCCTAAAGCACATCGGGCAAAGATTCAACCTCTTTGTACTGTTTATTGTACAGCCACAGGAGCATGGACAATTCTTTACCCTTATAAGTCAGAATAGATCAGCTGTTGCTCCTCTGCCCATCTAGAGGCTTCTAGATGGCATTGTTGCTCTGAACAATAGCAGATTCTGCTTTTGCTGCCTGCTCTCCACCCTCAGCTTCATAAGAAGCAAGTCTTATAAATAGTTTGGTAATGAAGAAATTTAAGTGGTTTAACAATTTAAATAGCTTGCATACATATCTATCTGATGTCTTTTCAGTATCTGATGTGTTGACTCTGTGGCAAGGATGAATATCCTCTCTGGTTCACAGATAAAACTGCACACTGGGAAATCTCCCAACTTGCCCCAAGTCTGGCAGACTCTCTGTGACACGTAGTGAAGTATGAATCATATGCTTTAGATCATGTACTCTCAAGACAGCCTACGTTGACATAATAGGATTCAATTAGCATAACATGACCTCTCATTTAGTTCCAATTTTCCAAAGTTAAAGCACTTCAAAAAGCAGTCAAGAGTGAATATAATTGTATTTTTTTTTAATGACCAGGTCATGGCCAGAAATCCTTTTCTTGAATAGCTCTGTTCTTCTGTCATTGATTCTATGCAAAGAATCAATGCCCACATTCCGTCAGTATCGGAGGAAGAAAGTTCTATTTTCCTCTGCTCTTCTGGTGATGTCACAGAGCACAGATGCTTTCTAGTAGAACGCTAGGATGGGTTAGTAGAGTACCAACATGTGAGTGTGTTTCAATCTATTTCTGGTTTTTTCCATGTATTTTTAACTGCTTTTCTCGGACTCTATTTTTATATATGTTATTTTAAAGAGCTGGAAGACCAGCCCTCCTCCCATTTCTTATATGAGCCTTTGGCTTCTGAGTGAAATCCCTACCCTAAAAACATTAGCTTGGAGCTACGTTTGACTAAATGTATTGCCAGGTAAGTGGCTTAGGATCACAGCCACTCCAATTTCAGTACAAAACAAATGACTTAGTTGGAACTTTCATTTTGTCTCTGAAGCAATGCTTTTGCAATAAGTTCATGCATTCTGCGGTGAGTCATGTGCCATGAGATTGTAAATGTGCTTACTTGAAATCAGGGAGATGTATGTCCAAAAAAATTTGCTTAGCGTTACAGCTTAAAGTCGTGCTCACTCATTTCCTTCAGGTGTACACAAAACACATGGCTAGGGTTCTGACCTCTGCACATTCAACATATGCATGAAAAAGCTCTGTCATATGTTTAGAAACTCTGAATGTGAATGGTTCCAGACAGCATGGGAATCTTGTCGTGGACTGGTTGGACACAGAGGAATGGTGGGAGGAACCAGCTGGGGAACCCCCAAGGGAAGAAGGCTCAGAGCCCAGGGACAATGATGAGTGGTCACAGGGAGAAGAGGGAGAAGACTGGGAAGACGAGGTGTTGGAAGCTGAAGAGGTAACAGGGCTTGGTGAGCTGGGAGAGTCTGCGGCAGAGAGAAGTCCAGAATCAAAGGTAGAAACTGAAGCAGGAGAGGAGGGAGGGCAAAAGGCAGAGACAAGTTAGGCTGGTGAAGAGTCAGGGATGTCTCCCCCTCCTGCTGCAACAGGCTCCACCCCTCCGCCCCCTGCTTGTCTCCCAGAGCCAGAAGAGGCATGAAAAGGGCACAGGAGAGATTAGTAACACCCAGACATAGTCTCTGATTGTTTGGGGAGAAAACCCTGGAGAGGAGGGAACTTAGGCAGCTATGGAAAGTTAGGGACCTTCAGACTCAGCAACTGCTTCATGGGGCCAAGACCTACTGGACATGAGTTGCTGTGCTCATTAGGCCTGACACTCCTATGCACATCTTGTTTTTGCTGATAAAGAGTTAACTCCAACTTACACAGTGTGATTTACTGTTGGCTTGTTGACAAGTCTACATGCACTGAGTCATTCTTACACATCTGCTGAACATGTAAACGTTGAGGCAGGGAGAACCAGTGTGCATGATCCTGCTCCCCTGCCACATGTCTACATGGAGAGGAAGAATGAACTTAAGAACTGAGCAATCAAGTGATGAGAAATCAAGTATTTTACATGCAAGTATGAACAGTTCCAAAATCTTAAGGGCACCCACCCAGAGCTGCTACTGTAACCCTGTTCTAATTAGTTATAATCAGTCTTAAAAACAAAAAGGCAACCTGCCTGCAACCTAATAAGAATAATTTTATTTTCATCTTTACTTTTCTAAAATGTCCCTACATTTGATCTACTGATACAGTGAAGAGACAACTGCTGTTAATTCATAATATATTTTATATTTCCAAAAATGCTGTTTTGATCTACAATATCCTATAAATAAAGTGTATTCATGCTATGTTCTCAGCTCTGTAGAATTCTGAACTCTCTGTTCTTAAATAAGTGGTCTCTTGCATGTTTTGTGGATTTGTGATAACATAACATAATGTCGGCCCCTTGAGAAGAAGGGGTGTTTGGTAAGTGGATGCCATTTATACTTTGCGTGTCAGATATGTCATGTACTTAATACAAAAAAATCCCCAGTTTTGATTGAGGCATCGAAGGGGGATTATAATTCAATAATAGGAACTGAATTTCGAGCAATAGGCTGTGATATCATTCAACATGACTTGATTGCACTGGGATTTGGGTATGTCTGAAGGAAACAAACTCTTCTTTCCTCATTGCTATGATCTGTGAAAATGTGTCAACAAGAGCAGAAGTTATTCTAAGTATTCATTTTCTGAATCCCTGCTCTAAAAACAGACGTTATCCCCAGTTCCCCAAAAGCCTGTCATCATTTCCCTTAGTGACACTTAGGATGCGGATTCTCTCAAAGCAAAGTTATTAGTGACAATCAATCTCTTAAAAAGCACTTTTATTCATGATGACAGGAACTTTACTACACCACTTCAGTTGAGCAGTGTGTTCCTTTGATCTGGTAGAAAATCATCCTATGGGCCAATAACACTGGGCGTTGAAGGTAGTGAGAATGCTGATTTATTCAGGGGGAAAATGGAATTGTGTTCTCTTTCCATGAACAAGAGCCTTTTGCAATATCCACATAAAAGAAAGATGTGATTTAATTGATTGATCATCTATCTTTCACCCAATTAAACTTAAATACACTCACATATTACCGAAAAGGCCCTCAATATGTGCCTTTTCAAGAAGGAAGTGAAAGATAACTTAATAATCAAGACCTATTCTTTTTTTAAAGAAGGAAACCAAACCTTCCATATACCAGAATCAAATTTATCAGTCCAACTGACTGAACATTGGTTCCAGTGATTACAGTTGGAGCACCACTAATATAGCAACAAAGGCTTTAATAAGTTGATTAATCTATTTTAAAAATGTTGGTCAAATGCCTGCTCCCTTGGACAGCTCCCTCCACCTTCTATGAAAAATGAAAATGAAAGGCAAAGCTGCCTTAACAAGAGAAATTTGAGGAGCAAATTGACATGGTACTTTAGCTGTTCCCCATTAAAAATGTGGGGAGAGATAGCTGGTCAGATCTAGGCTTTCTAGTATGTACCTCAGCTGTCAGAGTACTCTCTCTCTCTCTCTCTCTCTCTCTCTCTCTGGCTACAGTTGAGGTTGGGCAGGATCATGGCTCTTTCCCATGTGTCCCCTGTCCAAGCTTCAAAATATTTGCCTGAAAGCCTTTTTGTTAATATTACACCAGAACAAATGCATGCAAATGTTAGTGAGGCATTTTCTACAGAAAGGGATTGGTGAAATGAAAATTTATGACAGCTATTGAATATGCAGGTGAACCAAAACTGATCGAGAGTGTCAAACCACTGGGCTGTTTTATCATAATTTGCAATTACTGGGCAACACCCCCTTCTCCCAAAAACATAGTTTCATCTATTATCAGCTGACAAAAACTGACCTACTTTCTAGCCTAGAGTACAAAGGTAATTGTGCTCAAGACTATTTTCCATGGTTAACCTTGACATTTCAAATGCAGAAGGAAATTTGTCATTAAATCTTAAAGATCTGTGTTCTGACGAGCATAAAAAGGAATTATTCTAATCTATTCTCCTTCATTTTCAGATTACAATATAGGCATCTCCATGCTGCAGTATGCCACACTCCACTTAAGGTGAACTTGGAAGAAGTAATTATTTTCGGTATTGGTCAGGAAAGGGAAGAACAGGTAAGGAAAAGTGTAACTATACAGCTGAATTAAACCTATTGTTACTTTACAAATTATTAGAACAAGAATTGCGAAAGCAATCAAGTTTGTGAAGCATATGTTTCTTATTTGGTGAAATCAAAAGAAAACAAAATCAAACCTGACTTGCGACAAACAACAGTAGCTGTGCCGCAACCAGCTCCTGTTTCAAGAAAATAGGAGAGCTCTGCCAAGACGCTGAAGACTTACGCCAGGCATCTTTGCTTTTGAATTTTTCAAATTAGGCCGTGCAAATTCTGTTGCCAAAATGGGAATACAAAAGATCGCACAGGAGGGTTAAAATCTAATCAGATATTTTCTATAGATTGCCTGTATTTCAGACAATAATCTTTACTGTAGAGGTTAATTTGTCAAAAGCTATTAAGCTGGGGAGGCAACCTGCAGCCCTCCAGATGTTGCTTGACTACGTCTTCCATCATTCCTGACCAGTAGTTATACTGGCTGGGCTGATGGGAGCCAGAATCAAACAATAACTGGAGAGCCACAGGTTCCCACCACTGATATACAGGGTGTAGTCAAGAGGGATAACAAGAAGGAAAATGTGTCCAAAAGTGGATAAACATACACATTCTATTTATCAGTCTAAGCTATGGAGTTAGCCATTTAAAACACACTTGTTTTAATATGAACAAAGACAGCACTGTCAGCTGTAGTATTACAAGAAAAATAATGGAGACAAGAAATACTCAAAATTCCAATTTGTCAACTGTTGACTCATAGCTGTGGTGTTTTTAGAGTGAAAAAAAATCAATAATGTAATTGCAACTGATTGCTCTTCAGTTTAATTACTTACAGTGCAATCTTACGTATGTCTGCGCAGAAGTAAGTCCTTTTGATTTCAGTGAAGTTTATTCCCAGGTAAGTGGGCATAGGAATGCACTCTCAGACTGTAATCCAAATCACAATGACCTGGGAAAACGTAATGGGACTTACCTCTGACCAGGATTTTATTCTGAACAGTTTCCAGTTCTTTATTTTCCTGTGGAAAATAATATTAAGGAACAGTGAAAGATGACTAATATAAAGTTTAGGAAAAATGAAATATGACTGCTACAAACCTACTTGCCTCTGAGATAAAAATATAGGGTTGGTTCCAGACATAATCATGCTAAGATTAGGGACTCAGCTACACAGCTGCAATTATAAGTGTGTAACAAAAATGTGACATCAGATGGCTCTGTAGCACTTAATGGCAAATTGCATATATATATATATATATATATATATATATATATATATATAAAATAGCATTTTCATAGTGTTTTTTAAATAGCTATGTAGATCCAGCCCTAGTTAAATGAATGGGGCTTAAGGAGGAGACGACGGGGAGAACCAGATGGAGCCCAGTTCTACGAAGAGCCATATTTCCTTCTTAAGCAAGTGTGAACACAGTAATGAAAAGCATCCATTTCTCTGGCCTACACTCTTGCCTGTGATGCGTTACGGTTGGGATTAAAAAAGTTAAAACAGTCTAAAGATCGGAAACGTAACTTTCAGCCACCCCTAGGAATGGAAAGCTGGTGGCCCTCCAGATGCAGCTTACTCTCTGAATAACCCTATGGCCAAAAGGCGACAGAGGCCTAAGGCAGGCAGATGTTGTGAACTACAACTGCCATCAGCCCCTAGCCATCTGGAGGGCACAAGGTTGGCAAAGGTTGTTTTAGAGCAGTGTTTACCCAAGTGTGGTACCTGCCCCCCAACAGGGGTATGTGAAAGGGTTTCAAAGGGTACAGAGATTTTTTTTTTCTTTTACTTTAGCACAGGCCTTTTTTTTTTTAAGCTGCAAAAAAACAATTCAAAGATTAAAAACTCTATTATTAAAACTACACCCAAATTATCTTCACCCGAGAAGGGGCAAGCCAGGAAAACTAAACTCTCAGGAGGGGAGTGCGGTTATTTTAATTTTGCGAAACAATGACCTAGACAGGCCACAGTCAACTCCTCCTCCCTACTCTAACCATTTGACAATTTAGGGCCTCCCTCTTTTCTATCTCTCCCCAAAACGAATTTTAACGGATGTGCAAACTAATACTTTCAGAAACAGGACATTACAACACTCATTACCTTTTTCGTTTTTCTTTTTAGTTAAAAAAAAAGTGTATGTTAACAGATTTGTTTAAAGGACACACGCTGGGTTAATAAGCATTAGTGACGAGTCAAAGACAAATAAAGAAAATCCAAGTTACTAAAATAATCACTTGTGCACATTATTTTTTTAAAAAAGAGATCTACGAGACTCCCTTCCACAGTCTTCTCAATATAAGATTTCAGATTGCATCCTTAAGGTTCCTCCCAATCTTCTGAAGTGTTGAATTCAGGAGAAACTATGGCTACTCTTGTAGCGGGGTATTTTAATGTAGTTTGTGTGTGTCTCCAACAATTATAAAGACTTACTAGATCTGTACATAACCAATGTAATTAATATATTTGAAAGAAAGAACTTGGAAAGGGAAATGATTAATACTTATTCAATTTTTTCCCTTTCTGTATCTGTGTAAAGTTATAATTTATTTTTAACATATAATTATTAAACTAGGACAGATGAATAAAGATGTAAAATAACCATGTAGAAGGAAACCTAATACATCACATAGGTATTTATAGCCCACAGACACTAGCATTATTCTTAATGAAGATTAATGACCCTTGCTTCTTACACATGTAGATTCCAAAAAGTGTACACAGAGCTGATTAAGCAATCCAAGGTTATTGCAAATCATGTAATGGTAGTCTATAAGATAATATGTGTCCTCAATGGATGTGACTGAGATTTGTCTGGAACATTTCCATTGAACATTGAGAGGGATACCTTCCAAGGCCTATGCCAAGGTTCCTACACCTGAATTTCAATAAAGTTGTGGCCTAATTAAAACCCATATATTGTTGTCAGGTCTCATTTCGGGGGCGGGGGGAGACTCCAGGGACAGGGTCTCGCAAATACAATGGTACCTCAGGTTAAGTACTTAATTCGTTCTGGAGGTCCGTTCTTAACCTGAAACTGTTCTTAACCTGAAGCACCACTTTAGCTAATGGGGTCTCCTGCTGCCGCCACCACCGCCACACGATTTCTGTTCTCATCCTGAAGCAATGTTCTTAACCCAAGGTACTATTTCTGGGTTAGGAGAGTCTGTAACCTGAAGCGTATGTAACCTGAAGCATATGTAACCCGAGGTACCACTGTACCCTACAAAACTGGATGAAAGTTAAGAGAGAAGATACTTGCACTCTTCTCTTTCAAAGCATGTAGGAGGTAATCCAAATCACCATGTACTTTTGCAACAGTTGACATTTTTGTTGTTACATCAAATGTGCTTGTGAGCTTCTTACTGTTGGACAAGGAAACTATGTTATCTTGTATGTTTCTTTGTTTTCATTGGCGGCCAGGAAATTGAGAGCCAAATGTGTGGCTTAACTCTGAAAGTCCCCCCCCCCTTTTCTGGTTTATAGCTAAATAAAACTGTTCCGTACTTAAACTTTTGAAGAGTAATGGCTTTGAAAGTAGCACAGAGCAAGAGGGATGATTTCAGACTAAAATTGGTGATGGTGTTACTCATTTGTTTTGTCAACAGAAAACATGGCAATGCACCCAATTCTTAGCGATATCCTCGAGGAGCCCACAGAAAATATGAGTGACCAGAATTTTCATAGCAAAATCCTTGGGGAATCAGAAAGAGCTACTAGTGCACCACCTAAATTATCATCTTATGTGGGCACTAAACCCACCCAGTCAGCAAAAACTCTTAACAAGACCTCTCTGGAAGAAATATTAGACATGTTGCCATTAAGACCACACTCTGAAACATGGAGGTCTCTGAGCGGTATAAAATCCTGTCCTACGAAGATGGAGTATGGATGGGGAAAAGGTGAGATATATATTTGTGAATATACTTAATATGGTTTCATATAGAATGACATACCACTCTTGACCAAGTTTTGATGTTCTTCCTACTGTGAGATAATTCAGCTAGGCTGAATTCAAACCTCAGTGAAAGTCAATAGCATTGTCTTCATTTGCTGCAACTGTTCATATATGCCTCAAAGGTGGTCATCACACTATTTCTACCCTATTTAACAATTCTATATCTGTATGTTTGTATGTGTTGTTGGTGCACATGAGTGCCCCAGTCAGCACTAACTGAGGCTTAACTTTCTTTAGAAGGGGAGCTCACTGCAAACATATGGTACTTTTGTTATTTTTTATTCATTTAGAAATGAACCTAAGGCTGGTCAAGCTATGCTGATGAAGAAATTCCCACAAGCACAATTTCCTGGAAGTAAAAATACAAGAATAATAAATCATTAATAATTTGTTGCTTTTCCATGACACCCCAAATCATGAGGTACTGCTTGAGGTGACCACCTCACTTTACCTCAAAGCTGGCCCTACCTATAGGCAGACTCCTATTCATAACAAGTGACTTCATGGTTCCTTCCAGCAGCTCAGAATTTATTTTGAGGGATTCCCTGATATATTATGAGACATTATTTTCCATAGCTTGTTTATGGCTTATAGCCCACCCTTAAATGTTTTACTCAGGAGTAATTCCCTGAACTCAATAGGACAAAGGGCCAAACTAGATATGGCCTTTGTCAGGTCATTTGCCCTAGTGTGCCTGATTAACAAAAGAGAAAAGTTGGTGTAGCCCATTCCCAACCCAAATGGCATGGAGAAAGATACGTGAAAAATACTTGTCAGGAATTTGTGGAGTTTAAAAAGACAATAAAGCCTTTTTCTCTTCATGGTGTATTAAAAATATACTAGCACTTTAGGTCAAAGAGAGACATTTTTTATCTTCTTGCGCTACATGTGAGCAATTCAATTGATGTCTACCCCAGCAAGTCACAGGTGTGGAAACAGGAAATCTATATGACAAAATGAAAAAGGCTTGCTATGAATAGTTGAGAAAGGGTATGTGTGTTTGTACAGACATTTTTTCGTAGAGTATGCATAATTCTTGAAACTCAAATACAGAACTGAGAAGAAAAGTTGATACAACCATACTCCACAGAGGCCTTTCTGCTCTTACTTCTCTCCATGCTGTCTTTGTATTTCAAAAAAATTAAATCCTTTTAATTTATTTATGTGTGTGTGTATATGTGTGTTTGTGTATAAAAGTTGAGCTCTGAGAAATTCTCAGGGGTTTTTTAATGCTCAAAGATTGCTATACTTTTATTGAGTCTGTATGCACCTGTTAAAAAAATCTTGTTTTAGAGGTTGTGAAATGACCAAAGGATTTTAGTTGTAAACTGATGTATTTACAAATGGAATGTTTATATCCAAGTATTTTAACCGGAACATATACATTATAGTTAGATTTCTATAAACACCTTTCATTCATAAATCTATATCTTTGGTTGATGCAAAGTAATCCAAAAAGTTAATTTCCATGTCTGTATATGTAATATACTGTGTAGAACCTTTTCAGCAGCAGTCCTCTAACTGCAGAATTGAAAACAAGAAAGAGTCTTGTGCACCTTAAAGGCCAACTAATTGATTATAGCACAAGCTTTCATGGAATAGTGTCTACTTCATCAGGAGCATCAAGTGTAATACTCAGCTGATAGCTGGATGGCTCTTCTTAATTCATGACTATGGCCAACTCAGCTTCATTCGCCTCTCTCTCATCTGTCCTTCTGGCCAGCATTGCCTCCACTTTTCTGACACTCCTTCACCTCAGAATTTTCAGCTTTGCTTTTGCAAGGCAGCTGAGACTTAAACAAAAACACAATGACAGGCAGGGGTTATGAGTACAGCCCATAGTGGACATAGGAATAGCATCTGTGGCACTCTGCCCTTTATGGTAATGGTTTGTAACATGCATTTATAGAAGCAATTAGTTTCCCTTTCAAGTACAAGCAGGCTTTCCTGTAGCAGAATAGAATAATTTTTCTCTGGAGCCTTTGACAAAAACAGGAGTGCTTTATATGTAAGAATGTCAGGATAAGGTGCACACTACACAATTACTGGGCAACTAACCCCGTTGAACTAAGTGGGGCTGACTTCTGAGTCAACATGGGCAATGTTGAACTGCAACGCCCCTTTCATGGAGTATTCAAATAATACACATTTTTGATGTGGCTTGGGTATATGGTAACTTCATTTTCAGTGAATGCCATAAATATAATGAAACAGAAGTTCATGGTAGTTTTGGTGTAATTTTCCATCCAGAATTCTTTCCTCTCTGTGTGGGAAGAGAACAGAAGGAGTTCTTTTCACGTATGCATGTTGTTGAAGTCTCCAGAATTTTTTCCCCACGGTCTTGCATATTTAAAAACAAGAATTTTGTGCATACATCCCTTGTAAGCCCAGCTTCTGAAGCTGTTTACATTTAAAAATGGTTTGCTTTACAAATATATAATAAAGAAATTGTGTGTGTCTGTGTGTGTGTGTGTGTGTGTGTGTGTGTGTTTGTGTGTCCTACTTGACTAGTGGTCTGAATCCATAATTAATTGTACATCTACATATGTGACTTGCCTGAGTTGGCAGTTTGTTCTTATGTCGGTAACTTCTTTATGAAATGTATTAAACGCTTTCCAACTTGGAATAACAATATCAACTATTGCTTTTGGTGCAACTCTCCTATTATTGTTAATTATTTTTTTAAAAAACAACATTTCCCCTTTCTACTTTTGATAGAGAAAATGTGGCTAAGTGATGTATTTACCGAGGTTGGATCACTGAGTAGAGCCATGGAACGTGAGAAAGATAAACAAAAGCTATCCATTGGGTAATGTATTGAAATGGTTGGAATAGCAATTCATATTTATCTCTACTGCAATTCGTTTTGAAAGGGTACAAGGAATAATCCTGAGCTCTTATTGTGCTTTAAGTCAGGCTAATAATAATAATAATAATAATAATAATTTATTTATTTATACCCCGCCCATCTGGCTGGGTCTCCCCAGCCACTCTGGGCAACTTCCAACATAAGATTAAAAATACATTAAAAATTACAATTTTATATAATCAATGCAACTTTTCAATTTGCTGACAACAGAATTCTACTACAATTTAGAAAAGGAAATCTCACTTGCTATGTATCCATAATTTAAATGAAACTATTCTGATGGTGAATGTGTTCATTTAATTATTTAACAGCACAATTCTGTATATCAAAAGTCCCCTTGAAGTCAGCGGGCCTGTCGAATCTACAAGTTTAATTGTACATAAATGCTGTATTTAATTGCATTGTATTGTAAAATAAGCTTTAGACATATAGCAAGTAAATTTTCACTGGGTATGGTAGGCTATCTTGTAACTAAGCCTTGTGACTAGATCACAGGTATTAGACTCAACAGAAAAGCTGTAATTTGACTACTTACCTGTGTGCATAGATGTAGATGAGAGAGCTTGAAACAGAGAGATGCACATACACAGTTACTCAGGATGCAGGAGGAGAGAGAGACAGTCAGTGGTGTTGCATCCTTTGCTGGAGCCCAGGGCGTACAAGCACATGAGCTGGGTGGGACCAGAGGTGGGGCAGTGAACAAAACCTGCTGCCCCAGCTCAGCCCTCACAGGAGGACGGGTTGCGCTGCCTGCCTGCACATCCTCTCCAACATTGGCCAGGTGGCCATTTAGTGAGGGGGGCAAGGACGCAGTGGCAAGGCAGGGCAGGACGGGGACACATTTTAGAAAAAAAGTGTTCAAAACACTGTGTTCTTAGTGCTCTACATCTACATGTGGATGTTGTATCCCAGTTGAACAAATGCTTTCCACTTTTCCTCCCAACATTATTGGCCCAGTAATATTTATGACAGCAATAACACATGCAGTGCAGACTTGGAAGTCTAGTCAGAAATAAGGCCCATTGAGCGCAATTGGACCTCCTCCCAGTACAGTGAATATAGAATCACAGCCTTGGTATGAAAATAACTCAATTCCTAAATGTTTGGAGTCCATTGCCTCATTGTCACAATGATTTAAAATAGGCAAATATTATTTGCAAATGGTTATTGCCTAGCCATTTAAGTTTTGTAACCCCATATTTCGGGGGAGGGAGGGAAATTGTATAGTCTTTACTGAGGGTACTCAGTAAATTTATAGCTGTGTAAATGTTTCAGCTGTGACACATAGCTCATGCTGGTAACCACTACTTATGATGATGCTAAGACAGCTCTAATGCTGCTGCTGTCAATCAGCAGTGCCGCCCTATGATATAACAAGCCATTGCATACCGTATTTTTCGCACCATAGGACGCACCGGCCCATAGGACGCACCTAGTTTTTTGGGGGGGAAATAAAGGAAAAAAAATTTTATTTCCCCCCCAGGTGCGCTGTGCTAAGCCCGAAGCTTGGGGCGTGTGGAGCTCAGTGCGCCCCAAGCTTCTGGGTGCCGGCAAGGTCTCCGCTAGCCCTGGGAGAGCCCCGCGGCTCTCCCATGGCTAGCGGAGCGCTGCGCTAATCCCGAAGCTTGGGGCGTGCAGAGCTCCGCGCGCCCCAAGCTTCTGGGTGCCAGAAAGGTCTCCGCTAGCCGTGGGAGAGCTCCGTGACTTCGCGCGGCTCTCCCAGGGCTAGCAGAGCGCTGCGCTAATCCCGAAGCTTGGGGCGTGCGGAGCTCAGCGCGCCCCAAGCTTCTGGGTGCCGGCAAGCAGTCCGCTAGCCGTGGGAGAGCCCCGCGGCTCTCCCATGGCTAGCGGAGCGCTGCGCTAATCCCGAAGCTTGGGGCGTGCGGAGCTCAGCGCGCCCCAAGCTTCTGGGTGCCGGCAAGGTCTCCGCTAGCCCTGGGAGAGCCCCGCGGCTCTCCCATGGCTAGCGGAGCGCTGCGCTAATCCCGAAGCTTGGGGCGTGCGGAGCTCAGCGCGCCCCAAGCTTCTGGGTGCCGGCAAGGTCTCCGCTAGCCCTGGGAGAGCCCCGCGGCTCTCCCATGGCTAGCGGAGCGCTGCGCTAATCCCGAAGCTTGGGGCGTGCAGAGCTCCGCGCGCCCCAAGCTTCTGGGTGCCAGAAAGGTCTCCGCTAGCCCTGGGAGAGCCCCGCGACTTCGCGCGGCTCTCCCAGGGCTAGCAGAGCGCTGCGCTAATCCCGAAGCTTGGGGCGTGCGGAGCTCAGCGCGCCCCAAGCTTCTGGGTGCCGGCAAGGTCTCCGCTAGCCGTGGGAGAGCCCCGCGGCTCTCCCAGGGCTAGCGGAGCGCTGCGCTAATCCCGAAGCTTGGGGCGTGCAGAGCTCCGCGCGCCCCAAGCTTCTGGGTGCCGGCAAGCAGTCCGCTAGCCGTGGGAGAGCCGCGCGGCTCTCCCAGGGCTAGCGGAGCACTGCGCTAATCCCGAAGCTTGGGGCGTGCGGAGCTCAGCGCGCCCCAAGCTTCTGGGTGCCGGCAAGCAGTCCGCTAGCCGTGGGAGAGCCGCGCGGCTCTCCCAGGGCTAGCGGAGCACTGCGCTAATCCCGAAGCTTGGGGCGTGCGGAGCTCAGCGCGCCCCAAGCTTCTGGGTGCCGGCAAGCAGTCCGCTAGCCGTGGGAGAGCCGCGCGGCTCTCCCAGGGCTAGCGGAGCACTGCGCTAATCCCGAAGCTTGGGGCGTGCGGAGCTCAGCGCGCCCCAAGCTTCTGGGTGCTGGCAAGGTCTCCGCTAGCCGTGGGAGAGCTGGGTTTCCCATGGCTAGCGGATAGCTTCCTGAAGCCTGGAGAGCGAGAGGGGTCGGTGCGCACCGACCCCCCTCGCTCTCCAGGCTTCAGCGAAAGCCTGCATTCGCTCCATAGGACGCACACACATTTCCCCTTCATTTTTGGAGGGGAAAAAGTGCGTCTTATAGAGCGAAAAATACGGTAGTTTCATCCAATGAAGTTATATTGCCATAGGCAATCGACGATTTGCTTTAAGGCTGCTGTTTCTGCTTGTGATCTCACACACTGGGGTCATCTCAGAACCTTTGTTCCACAATTTGAAATGTCATAGAGGTACTGTAATCTATTTCTACTTATGCATGGTTTTGGAGGGTGTTTTGAGCTGCTAATCTTTCAATGGTTTAATGAACTCCAAACATTCTGTCATGATGATCATTTTTTTTTAAAAAAACAACTCCCAGTTGAGCCATGTTGCTTCTAACATATCTCTTTATTAATGTCTAATACTGACTGACAATAAAATGGTGTATTCTAGAAATTCTAAAAGTCTCTTTTGAAAAATAAATGTTGGAATATAGAGAGTTGAATGCATTTTTGCATTCTTCACTTCTGTTTTGTGGGATAATTATATTCTCTTGAAAAGAATACTGTGCAAATGAATGATCACAGTGAACGGTGTAGTTGTGCATATAGGCTTTTGGCAGTTTCACATACATACTCAAAGGATAACAAAATTATAACTTGTATACAATTTCTTTTCTGTATGCTTGCATTGATTCTTTTTGCTCAAGTTGATGTAATTTGTATAAAGCCAATTCACACATCCAGTTTAAAATTAACTGTTAAAAACATCTTTTTCATCCGTAAGAATGTCTGTTTGAATTTGTCAGCTTTGATGATTTTCTTACAGCCCAATTCTATGCATGTTTTCTCAGAATTAGATCCAAAAGTCCAATGGGGAGTTATTCTGATTGAATGAAGTCACCCAACTATTGTAGGGGCCAGGCAGCTGGAACAAATTGCACCACTATCTCACCAGTTACCGTACATTTTCTGGCCAAGTACAAAGTGCTGGTTATGACCTTTAAAGCCCTAAAAGGTTTGAGACCTGGTTATCTTAAGGACTGTCTGCACTGTCAGTCTGGCCATATAATATCCAATTTGAAGACCCTGTTGAAATGCCTCCCTGTAAAAACAATCAGGTTGGTGAGCACCCAGAACAAGGCCTTTTCAGTAGCAGCCCCCCAATTAGAGAATTTTGATTCCAAATGAGATCAGGCTTACCTTGGACTTCCGGGTTGGCGCCATCGCCGAATGGCGGACTCCCTCCGAGCTCCGGAGGGAGTCTGCTCGGCAGGGGCTGGGTCCTACCGCACCGGCGATGCGGGGACCCTTAAAAACCACGGCCACGAGGGTCGTGGACATGGAGACTCGGCTGGCACCGCTAGCGCCCTCCCGACTCGTGAAGGAGCCTTTTTAAAGGCTAAGGATCGGGTGCCGGGGAGAAGCGTGGTGCTTTGAGTCCTCTGCTATCCCTGCCGAGCGCAGCCGCATGCCATTCGGCGGAGAGCGCTGACTTCTTCTATTGAAAATTCGGACTTTTAGACAACAACCCGTGAGTAAAACTGGGTTTAAAAGGAGGAAAAAAAGAATTTCTTTTTGAATTGGACACGAGCGGGGGGGGATCCAAAAAGGAAGTCAGTCCCCCCCCCTATTGTAAACCTTTCAAGACAAGGACGGGGCAACCAAGGTCCAAAAAGATTTGCATTGCTGATAAAAACTAAGAATTTCACGATGGGGAATTATAAGAACTGTGCTGGAGGATGAACTGAGGGAGAAGAAACGTAACCCCCCCCCCCCTGGGAACCGGGGTGATTGAAGAGAGAGCCTGGTGAAAAGAGTCGGAGATTTTGACAGCTGTCAAAGTAGCTGTCAAAGTCGGAAAGTAGAGAGGATTTTATTATGAGAACTTTGCTGGCTAAATTTGTTACAATTTGCTACAATTTGTTAAAACTTGGATACAAAATGGCGAAAATATGGATAACAATCGGACTTTTGGACTAGAGAAGACAAAGTTATAACAATCCCCCTAGAGGAGTTTCGGGACATTACAAAGATGGTCGTAAGTGAAAAAAACACCATTGGAATTTTACAGGACTGGTTATCTTCTGGGAAAGCTGCGAAACGGAAACAATATTTTGTCTACAGGGTGTTCAGCTAAAGGAGACAATAGAATTTTCTATTGAAGAAAGGAAGGGACTGAACGCAAGTTTTTGTTCCTGAATAATAATAATCCCTGCAGACTTACTAAGCTTCTAAATTAGAACGTTTCAGCAGCGGAACAAGAGGAAACTGGACTACAATCTGGAAAGAACAATGGGGGGAGTTTTATTATAGATCTGAAGTTAAGTGTTCTAAAAATGTTTATGAAAGGGAAAAAAAAAAAAAAAAAAAAAGAAAAGAAAAAACCAGCAAGGAGTTGGGGGAAATAGGTGATTTATGGATTGTAAGAATCCCAGGCGGATAACGTGGTTTGGTGGTCAGGGGGAAATTAAACCGGGGACAGGGGGGGAGAACTATAATCCAAAGGCTTGTTAACTTCTTTTTTTGAACTAGCTTTGTCTTATCTATTATATTCTTTATTTCTTATTTCTGATACTTTTATTATGTGGGGAGTTTTTATTATTAAAAAAAGGGAAATTGTGGAATGAAAATGGGGTGGGCCTTGGGAAAGAAATTTTTCGTGTTTTGTTAAGGGTATTGATGTGGAGTGCAGAAATTTTAAATTCGAATAATGGTTCAACAAATTAAGTTTTTAATTAGAACTGAGAGCTTGTGGAGCCAACAATATGAAAAAGGAATATGGTAGGGGTGGGGGAAGGGGGGAGTCCCAGAAAGCGGATATATGAAAATAAGGATATATGAAAATATGTAAACTCTTGCTTTCTGTATTTTCTTTTTTTTTTTTGAAAACTTTAATAAATATTATTTAAAAAAAAAAAAAGAGATCAGGCTTACCTTGCTAACTTTAAGGTCCATTTAAAGACCCACTTTTTCATCATGGCTCTTGGGGGCTAATCTAGGTTATTGGATTTTATTCTTTGGAGCTAAAGGCTTAATTGTTGATGGAGCTAAATTAATGCAATAAGCAGTAAGCAGGACTCCCAAGCTCAGGCTTTTATGTTCCTAGGATGGAACTGCATATTTTAATTGTTTCAACTGGTTTTACTGTTGGATTTTATCCATTTACATTTTTGCATGGTTGTAAACGGCTTTGAGACAAAAGTGGTCTGTAAAAGTGTTGGGGACAGGACTGTTAATAGGATGATTGTTTTATTATTAGGCTGTCTGTCTGTATGCTTTTTACTTTGTTTTTATTATGTTTTTATCATTGATATTCTGTAATGTGTTTTTAAGGTTGTACACTGCCCTGGGATCTTTTGACAAAGGGTGTTATATAAATTAAAGTAATTATTATTATTTCTTTAACTCAAATTGGTAGCATTTAATTTTGGGGGGGTTCTGCCCAGTACATATAAGCATATTATAATAAAATAAACTAGCACCATATAACTGATTCCAGAGAAGATAGTCTCTGAAAACTTTCCTTCCTTCCTTTCTCATTATGCCCTGCATGACATCTCACACACTTCAGTCTCAAGAAAATCTGAATGAAAAATTAATATTTCATGAAAACATAAGTGCTTTAGTTTGACATTTAGCTTTTCCCCTCCCCACCCAGACAGCATTTTCATGTGAAGTTGCTGCCATGTTTCAACGGTGGCTTTTGCCTTCAATCCTAAGCAAATGGGAAAGTGTTGATGTGCTGTTTCTGGAACAGATCACAAAGCAGATTGGCATTGTGCTGGTTATGGGGCTTAGCCCAATTCCACCCACTTGTACAGAAGGGAATGTCAGCGACGGCTCAGACGGCTTTCCTTCTTGTAGAGTTATCTGCATTACAGATAGCTAGAGGATGGACAGATGCTATTAAACTTTATTTCCGAGCATAAACCACAGTTCAGACTCGGAACACAGTATGTTTGCAAAAATCAATACCAAGTTTTATTTATTTTTATTTTATTTTTAAAATGTATTGCTTGCCTTTCAATTCCATTAGAGAACTGAAAGTGGTTGCAGGGCACATGCTTTCTCAAGCAATTCCTCACTGTTCATGAAATGTTTCGATTTTTGAGATTATATAAAAGGCATGTACTAGTACCACTGTTTCTACAAAACACATTGCTCTGTTCCTTTACAAAAAAAAAATGTACATAGGTTATTTAAGTAGAAAGATAAAAAAAGAAAAAGAAATAATGGTTGTTTGTTTTGTGCATGTTTGTTTTTGTGTTTAAGCAGCCGTAGCAATTTGCTTGGATTATCCTCAAATGAACAAAATCAGACTGCCTGGATTCCAAAACTTCAGAAGGGTAAATCTTTATTGTTATTTAGCAGTTTCATTTCATTTTAAATAATTGCCAGTTACTGTAAAAGTGTTATACTGCATTAGTACATTTAAGACTATTTCTACCTAGGGGTGGAAGTGACATATTTTTGAAGGAATGAGTTGTTATGGATAATGATCGTAGGGAAAGAGTTTTTTGTTGAAATATATTTTGAAAGTTTCATGTTTGTGTGTATAGATAAACACACACACACACACACACACACACACACACACACACACACACACAGAGCAATATTTCTGAACACAGAGTGACACCTAATGTTAGCAATATTCAGAGCTGACCCATTGAAATAAATGGACTCAGGTCCATTTCAATGGGTCTATGAGTTTGTCCATTGATTTCAATGAACTTACTCTGAGTATGATTTAGTTGGCTATTACCCATACTTTATTGAGGTCTGTTATCTAAACTATGATTTTTCCTCAAAAAAGGCAAGTATTTTAACTTTACTTCTGCCCATTGGCGACCAAACAGTGGTTGCTATTTTATAGATTATACCAGATCTTCCTTCATCAATCCTCAGCTGCTTGCTTTACTCATATACTTCTTCCCAGATTTGAAAATGCTCATGGACATGTCTTCCTATATATTATCTTGTCTCTGTCTGTATGCACACCAGTGGCTAGATCTCTCAAGTTTGCTACAGTTTCTCATGTCCTAGTTTGTGTAGATGGTGAAAAGTTAGGACTGGAAAAATTGGCAAGAAGATGAGCAACGTTTTTGTTTTGCCGTTCAGCTACAGAGCATGATTGCCCTCGTTCAGTTGGAGGCGAAGCTGAAATAGCATGGACCACATATCCAGTAGACTCCAGTGTGACCCAAGCTTCAATGTGCACCCAGTTGCAAGGGAGCCCTTATTCACATGGTTTTCATCTTTTCTGGGAAGAAAAGAATAATGCAAATCAGGTCTCTGTGTAATCTGGTGCTCCCACGGGAGGCTGGCTCCATACAGTGGAGGCTACTCTCTCATGCCACTCCTTCGCAATGCTTGTTCAGTGCAATCAAAATGTACGAACCATGCTAGCCTTTGTGTGGCAGAGCTAGGTAATGGTTTTATCCTGTTTATGCAGCTTCATGTTGATTTTGTATGGAGTGGAGGCAATTGACCCACTAACCAGTATGGCCTCAGCCAGCCCCCCCCACCTGCCTTCTTTATGTTGGCATGCAACCAAGGAAACGGGGGCAATTGGCAGGCCCCCAGCTGGCTCCAGCCCACTGGCCGGTGTGCAGCATGAATCTGCGACCTGAGCTTCAGAAGCTAGGGCACGCTACTCAGCAGAGTAAACCCTGCTCAAACAGCAGGAGAGGCTGTGTGAGCATATTTACAAGCAGTTTATTCAGCATACATCAGGACAAAAGGAAACACGTCTGATCTCCTTTGTGTCCAAAGCAAAAAAACCAGCGTAAGCAAAAGCTATACACAAAACAGAAGTTCCCAGCATACTGTGCTGGAGTGTAAACAGACATGTGACACACAACAATCATGCCTGTTCCTTAAGGTGGAATGGAATATCCCAACACTTTATACTCTATCCAGGGGGTGCCCCTGCCTGTCAGCTACCTCCTCCTCAGTCTCTGGGATGTGCCTGCAGAGCCTAGCAGGCAGGAGGATGGTGACAAAACTAGAATCAGTTGGCTCTTCCTGTCATTGGCTCTGGCTCCACCTGATGCTTGGACCTTCTCTCCTAATGGTCCCAGGGTGAACCTGCCACCACTTGCATTTATTTGTATGCAAGACTACGTCTGACCACATGCATTCTGTAATTGGAGAGCCATTTCCTCTAGATCAGGGGTAGTCAACCATTTTATACCTACTGCTCACTAATGCATCTTTCTTGATGGTAAAATTTTCTTACCACCCACCAATGCTCGATGGAAGGAGGATTCAGCTTGTGCCATAGAACCCCCTACTGCCCACCTAGAATCCTGAAACACCCACTAGTAGGCTGTAGTGTAGGGACCGGGTTGACAACCCCTGCTCTAGATGGTTCCCACTGAAGTATTTGTGTCACAAAATACACATATTCCTCTTAGAAGTCTGGAGATAGTTCTGAGTTTGGTCATTCTTGGTGCTGAACAGGAGGAATGACAGCCATCATCTTGGTGTGTGTGATTTAATCTACTTGTCAGATCCTCAACAGTTGGAGATCCACAAGTTAACAGTATCAGCAAATCCACATTATCCCAAATGATACAATGCTCTTCATATTTTTGGTGTGAAGGCAACATTTCTCATCACACTTCCCACAGCGTAACTAAATATTCTATCTTTATTAATTACATATTTACATCTTTATGTAAGAAAATGGTGTCTCTTTTCAGTACTTGACTTATGCTTTGAAAAAAATGCATTAATTTAAGTAAGGATCAATTTGTTATTGCTCAGTGAGCCCAGTTATTTGCAGTAAATGCATACAAATTAATTTGGATATGGAAATACATTTCCTGTTTTATGGCAACTCATCTCTTCAACACTTTCACTAAGTAGAGAACACCGTAATTTGGATGTATACAAAGGCTGTTTATTCCAAATATTTCATCCACATAAATGTTTTAAACATGAGTTGGCACAGACATTTTGCATAAAATGTGCTACAATGCAACTGCCTTTTGAAACAAAACAAGGTTGTTCTGTTTGCCTGTTAAGTCAGCTCTAGCAGTTCTTAGAAATGTCATTTATTAAATGTCACGCTAATTGCTTGTAATATCAACCCCTGAAAAGCAAACCTTTGTGAGTGATCTTTCAGAAGCTTTATTTTTCTCTGTTCTGTCTGTCTGGTACATTTTGAAGAGAATAAACAAACAAGATTTACCTTTGATACAGCACTACTCGCTAAAAATATAAGGCTGACTGACTGGTGCATTTAAGGATATTTCATCTCTGCGAATAAAAATGATGCACCCATTCTAAATTAATCAAATGCTTTAAAATTAATTTGATGAAATTAATATTCTAAGATTGATGCCATCATTTATCATCAATATGCTATACTCTGAGTCAGGTTAATGAGTTAGGGGGAAAGTCCATTCTTCATTTGGTTTCTCTGCTGTAATAGAAGGCCAATAATGAAAAAAAGAAAGAAAGAATAAGAAGTAAGAAGTACCTGCTAGATCAGAGGAAAGCTCCACCTGGTTCAGCCTCCTCCTCCTTACAGGGGCCAGCCTGATGCTTCTGAGCATCCCAAATGCAGGGCATGGAGGCGATAGTTCTCTAAGATCATAAGATCAGCCCCAAAGCCTATCTAGTCCTGCATCCTGTTTCCCATAGTGCTCCACCAGATGCCTATTGGAAGCTTACAAGCAGGACACAAGTGCAGTCGCCCATTCCCTGCTGTTGTTTTCCCAGCAGCTAATATTCAATGTACACACAGGTAAGTAACATGACAGTGGGTTAAGGCAGAAGGGTGTTCTGGGCCTATGTTGTATGGTAAGGGTTAATATTTGTTTTTTGATGAACAGAAGCCAGCATTACAATCAGATGCTGCTGATTGCTTCTAATGCTATTTATATCTCCTCCAGACTTATTATCTATATTTCCTGGAGGCTTATTTTGAAATTGTTTTTATGTGCCACTGTAGCTATTGGATTATTCAGTGTAGCTCACTGTACATGTGGCTATTCTTGAAGATGGCTTGGAAACTGCAGGTGGTTCTGATGGCATTTCCACTCCCCCATAACATTAGTTCTTTAACACTTGCCTTGGCTGTTTATCCGTGAATGAACCTAATTCAAAGCATTCACCTTGACATAAAAAACCCCTGAATGGCTTGTGACCTGAAGAGGTGTCCTCCCATCACAACAATGTGCATTCAGTGTGGGATGCCAGTGCTTCCCCGCCATATTTTAAATTGCTGTTACCCACCTCAAGGTTACCTCTGATGAAGGGCGGGATATAAATCCTGTAAGTAAAGAAATGAGCAAATGTTGGTATATGTTTTTGAGCTATTAAAAGTAACCATTCCTATCAGCTGTGCCATGTTTATCATAACGTGGTCACTTAGTCGCTAGGCCCCCAAAATGAGAATCATTCAATAATTATAATGTTAGGAAGTACTTGCCATTAGAGGTATTGCAGGCTGGCACTTGTCCTTGTTCTGGCAGGTATCTCAGATATTATGGTATCAGCCTAATTAAGAGAACAAAATGGAAAGGGAATGAAATCTTCTGTTGAAATGAACTGATGGAAGGTACCTGTCCTGCCTCAGTAGAGACTCATTCCTTTTAGTATAATTGACTTCGCTTGTTGACATTTCCTTGGACAGATCAGGGTAGGTTTTCTTTTCATGCTCAACGGATGCAGATATAGCTACCTACAAGTAGGATGGAATTTATCATGGCACTGGATTGACTGCTTTGATTGGCACATAATTTGTCCCTTTCGTTATAAAATAGGTCTTGGCTTCACTCCCTGCAATTTTGAATGTTTTGGTATGTATGCACTTTAGGGTGGTATAACTTGATTGTTCCTTTTTTCTGCTTGTGGTGCACTGGACTGCATAAATAATTCTGAGGCTGATGGTAACTGGATATTAGCTTGATAAATTGAGCTGTACTTGGTAAACTGTTGATTCTTTTTAGTACCATAACTCACTGCCACTGTGAGTCTTGCACAAATTGGCTGGTTTTAAGATGAAACAATTCTGAAAATTCTTAACTTTGTGGGCCAGGTGTTTTCTTGTTTTTTTGTTTGTGTGTGTGTGTGTGTGTGTGTGAATGAATAGACAGAAATATTCTCATTTGTATGTTTTCAGCTGCAACATTTAGTTGACTAAGCAATGAAATACCTTTTGGTTGATTAAAAAGCTGCCCCAATTATTCGGGGAGAAAGATAGCTATATCTATATAGTCAATTAGGTTGCAATTAATTTATTTGTTGTAATTAACCTGGTAGTAATTAATTTCAAAACATTTGTTTGTAAGAATGTCTCAATTTATAAGAAATAAATTCATAAATAAGTAAATTTATAAGAAATAAATACAATAATTGTTCATGCAAGTACTCCACAAATTCATGACTGGCAGGTACCTTCTTTGAACAGGCTTTCTTACTTTTTTCTTACACAAACAGAATGCCTCTTTTGAGATAGTGACACTTAAGTAGATCATATAGAATCCAAGAAAATGCTCCCCCCCTTTGTTTGGCACTCCTCATTCAATAAGTCAAACTGTGTGATGTTTCCTGTACAGTATGTCTTGTGCAAGGGCTGGGAGACACTGAGCAAACCAGATCACAAATGCCTTGCAATGAAATAGACCCTGCAGACAGTAGCTGGCCATGCATGCTGGCAGAACAGGCAGACTCTGAGGATATTCAGAGTACTCTGCCAAAAGAAAACAGATATGCACTCATGTGATTGTTTGCCTGGTACAAGGAAAGGAATCCTCTAGGCATACATTAAGTGCAATATAACTGTGAATGCAGACTGTGATACTGGACTTGTGGTATATCAGTAAATTCACAGGGAAAAACAGTTTTAAAAGGAATGCAGTAGGTGTTGAAAGGGCATACAGAGAGCACTTTTTTTGGGGGGGGGGAGGTGAAATGTAGTCATAAAGTTGCCTGCATAGCACAAGGGAAGGAAGTGTTGGGGCATATACTGAGTGCGATATAGCCAATTGCACCTACACAGCCTGTGCTTTGGAATTCACAGCCAATTACACTTGTGCAGCCTGTGCTGTTGGAATTAGCTGACTTGCTTCATGACCTGAGATGAGAACTTGTGCCTTGCACACCCAGTGCATGTGATGAGCCATAATAGCGGAAGCACGGCATCTTGGGTGGACTGACAGCAGGCACTAGAACATGTGTTTGGAACGCATGCAGTTTATGCTTCTTCTCCCTTCCAACTTCTTAAGCTCCGTGGAATTAGAAGACAACTCTCCTTGCCTGAGTGCTTCCGTATTTATTTCCCTTCTGCTCTAGCCCATCTGACTGAATTTCTCTGTTCATTTATGTGCTGCTAGAATTGAAAGAGGGCTTGGTTAGGGACTTAGAACATGGACTGCAACTCCCATGAGCCCCAGCTAGTACGGTTAATGGTCAGAATTTATGTGAGCTGTAGTCCAGCAACATCTGGATAGCATCACATTTGCTGGCCCTGGGATAGAAGGAGGGAATTCCTTCTGCACTCTCCACCTGCCTTCTGGGCCCCTTACATTGCTGACAAGAGCTGGGCTGAATTCTGCAGGTCTGTTGCTACCTCTTATTCACCATGTGGAAGTGGCACCTAGTGATGGGATGTTCCTACTCACAATTTGATTCTTACTTCTTCAGCTAAAATCCAGTTTCTCAGATACCATAATCCTCCTGGAAATAAATGCCATTTAAAAACACGACACATTACCATACCATTGATAGCTATATTGCACCTTATATTATCAGTTGCAATGCTTTTTGGAATTCTGATCACTTTCACAGTCTGTTACATTTAGTAGCTTCTTAGATCCAGTGTTTATCAAGTTTTCTTTGTTATAGATGATCTCTGTTTTGCAAGAACTTATGCATGAAATGTATTGGGTTCTTATAAATGACTTAGTGATTTGACATCATAGCCATGTTTGTGCAAAAATGGAGTTATTTTCCTTTATTTACAGTTCAAAAGAAAATGAACACAAGTTCAGCCCTGTATACAAGTTATTTAGAAATACAGTATTTTGATCTATTCAATTATATTCTTTCATTTTAGACAACTCGATTAGGTGAAATCTAAACTGTCCAAATCAAGCCTTCACGACACCGCTATTCAAATAATTAGGATTTGAACTGACATAAGATCCTCCCTCCTCATTTTTCTAATTATACAGATAAACTGGTAGCTGCTAATTCTATCTTCCAGCACTTAATTGTTTGTAAGTGCCTAAAGATTAAAGCTAAATGTCCAATTAAAAAGGTATTAAACTATTGTGAGAGTTTATGGAAAGATAACACAAATTTTGAATTAAATGGTCACCGAGGAATAGTACTGCTGAAATTGGTTGGTTCTTCCCAGTTCTTTATTGCTTTGCCGGAAGTAAGACTCTGAAGGATTAGATTACTGTTATAACCATGCAAGCGTTTAACTTGAGGAAGGGAATTAGACAAGTATGGAATGATTGCAGTTGAGCTTTTGACTGGCAGTGACAAGATAAGGATATAGTATTTATCTTTTTAACAACATCACAAGAAAACGACACTTGTGTTGTTGCTTTGACACAGTAAAGCATATAGGCCTTGTAATTCAACCAAACTGGGCCTGCCACAACCCTATAATTTCTGATTTTCGTAGAGCAGGTATGGGGAACCGTTTTCAAATCAGGGTATACATTCTCTTTTGGGCAAGCTTTTGAGGGCCATGTGCCAAGGGTAGGTGAAGCCAGAGGCAAAGATGCGTGGAGCAGCAAATCCTAATTTTACAACAGTTTACACATAAACAGCTTTCTGTTTTATCCACCTAGGCAAGCAAGAAGTACTACCAGAGTTCAAGGACACACTCAAAGACACTCGAAGAGGGGGGCATTAAAGCAGGTCTGGTGAGCGGTGTGGCCTGGGGAGAGGAGCATAGTTGATGAGAGCACTAAAGGCTAGACAGAGAGAGCTGAAGGGCCATCTTTGGCCCCTGGTCCACCACCACTACACGAACAGGACACAGCACACGCAGCCTCCACCATCCTGTAAAAACCCCTTAATCCTGATTTTATTTTATTCTCTGGTAGATTTACAAAAAGAAAAACATACAGCAATAAATACATTTTAGAAAGGGGCATTATTAGACATAGACACACATAGCATTTTTTTTCTTTTTTTAGTGAAGGCTCCTTTTGCTCTGCAAAAGGAAAGGCCATGGAGAACCAATAGGATTCTCCCTCGCAGCTGTCGCGAACTATGTCACCACCACTCCTTGGGATAAGCGTTGGCTCATCCTTTTGCGTGGACAGGTGGAGTCCCCAGATCCCGAGCAGTCCCCCCCATCATGTGGAATAACGACTCAAGACAACGTGCTATGGGATTAAATTGGCCACAACTTTATTAAATTTCAAATGTGGGTAGACCTTGGCTCAGGCATTGGGCATTCTCCCTCCCCAGTCCCCAGCCGGGGACCTAGGGAGCATCAGGGTTATCCAGTGTGTGTGGGGGGGGGATGGGCCGGCTCTGGAGAACAAATGTTCAAGCAGAGATAGTCGCCCCCGTTACGCCGCCGCCGCAGGGGAGAGCAATGACGACCTTTCGGCGTACGGTCAAAGCCTCCCTTCAGAAACCCCTTTAACGGGGAACCCTGGTATCGCCGCCGCAAAGAGGAAGATGGACTAAAGGATTCCGCCCAAGGCCTGATACTGCCAAAGTTGTGACGTTTTGCTATGGGAAAGGCGAAACCTGCCAATGCAGGGAAATTCCTTTCTGGCCCTTTAACAGCGACCTTAATGTAGCAGCGCCCGCATACCTGTGAAGAAAAGTTAACCTGCAAAACCTGTGAAGAAAAGTTAACCTGCAAATAAGACATTAACTGAGGGTGGGTAGGGTGGGAGAAGCTCTGGAGCCAAGTGAGGATTCCCAGGTAAGATCCTCCCTCTATTTTGTGGGCAGGTAATCCCTCCCCTACCTGGCCTGGTCTCCTTGGCAACGCTTCCCCCAGGTGGGATTGGACAACTGACTGAGGTAGGCGGAGACCTCCAGGTATCCCACCTGAGGGAAGGCAAAGCCAAGCCTATGCTGATGGAGCTGCTCCAGATCCAGGGGCTGTGCGCGTCCACGCAAAGGGCGCCCCCCGTTTTAAGCGGGGAGCGGTCATTCCCTGAGCTTGATGGTGGCAGCACTGATGGGGGAAATAGGGACATTCCAGGATCAGATCATGAGCTGGGTCAATTTTCATAATTCCAGGACTGTCTCTGGGAAATCGGGGCACTTGGAGGCTATGTGGTGGCATGGTCAGGTTCTGTTAGGATAACAAAACATTTGAATAGGACCTGATGTCTTTCCCAGTAATGGTTCTAATTGGTGTTTAATTCTATTGAAACCTGGGTCAGCTGACTGGCCATTCTCATGCTTCTGGGCTCAGCATTTCTGAAGCTATAGATATAGCTCATGTTGCATAAAGCCTTCTACTGCCTTTTACTTGCCAGTTTTATAGATGTCAATGCTGGATTCCTAGGGTTGGTTTAACAATTTTGCCTTCAGCAGCCAAGAAAGAACAGATGAGGTGCATAAAGATGGAAATAAGAACGTGGTTGTTTGGGTTTTTTTTGGGGGGGGGGTTGTGTCAGACTGGCAGAAGAAATGTATTCCAAAGTATCCACTGTCTGTTTTAGAAGCTCTGAAGGTCACAGAATATCCACAGGTGTGTTACGATGAAAACTGTAATGGGAAAAATGTCACCTGCTGAAAATTGACCTCTTTCAGAGCTCTGGCAGAGGCATGTGGCTCATCTTCCACAGATTCTCCTCCTTATAGCATCAGACAGAAAGACTGGAAATATTTTAAAAATAAAAGTCTAGTTATGCTTTTACTCAGTTTGCATCATTTGGGGGTGGTTTTGCCCACACACATCTTGCTGCTAAGTTGTGTTGTCTTGATTATTATGGCATTGATGTATGGTAAATTTCAGTGATCTTCCCAATAGGAAGAACATACCAAGACTGGAGAGGGGTAGTATTATCAGATACTATGCCTCCATACTCATCACTCACCAGTAAGGAACATCAAGAAAGACTGAAAGCAATAACGAAAAGGCATTGGCACAAGATGGTAAGTCATAGCTGGATTTCCCCCCAGCTTCTGAAGTGTCCCATAGAGTTTAGGAAGTATGCTCTGACACCATGGAGCAGGATTATAAAGAACAGAAGTTTATTGAGTGGTCTTAATCTGTGTATGCTTGTGGAGAGCAATCTTAAGTTTTCAGAGTTCATATTAAAGAATAGAGGAGTTTATATGTGTGAACCTAGTGAGCTTTAGCTGTATGTTTTCAAACCTCAGGCCATACTTGATGTGCATAGTATATGCATATATGTTTTTCCTAGTGGGGCAAATAAAAAACAGAGCAAAGGTGGAGATTTTCTCAGGGAAAATTATGTGGGGTGGAGATTTAACTCCCTCACCCTATGCTACTGTTCTGTTCTGGGTTGCTGCCCTTTTCCTCCCCTACACCCCTGCTACACTATGAAACTTCACAATCAAACATCCAACTCTACACTGAAGCCTTCACCACAATTAAATTTTACTTATAAACATAATCTCCTCTCATACACCAACCCTCTCCTATATATACAATCCCTCACTGAACACCTCCACACACTCCACCCTGTGCTGAAAGCCCCCTTGCACACACTGCTTCACACTGACCCTGATCCAACAAACAAGCACAGGCCAACTCATACAAGGAAAGAATTCTCTTGCAGTACAGTAAGACCCAGCTGCTTCATAAGGACCACAGCATGAGGCATCTTTGCTGTTCCCAGGCATATCTTCATCCCAATCTGGATTTGAGCCTGAAAAACTAGGGGAAAGTGGGTGTGTGGAGTGTAAATTGTAAGTAAGTACAATTTGTGACATTTGCACAGCATCATTCCTAATTACGGGACATGTCTCTTAAGGCATTTGCCTTGGCTTCCAATTTCTTGGCTTGTAGAGCTTGAGCCAACATGAGAGCCTTGGCTTTGGTCTTTATACCAGCAGGTTTTTGGTCACTGAATATGAACTCTGTTCTTTAAGATGCCCTGTGTTAGGTACAATATACTGCACTTAAGTTCCCTATATTATGTGGTACTGAATTTACCAGTTCCACAATCAATGAGACGATATCTTCAGAATATCAGAGCAGTTCCATCAATGTTAACACTAGTTAAGGGGCACACCACTTCACTGGAGGAAAATCAGAATACTATATTCCTTCAATTAAAGTCATAATAATAATTAGAGAAGCAAATTGCTAGCACTGTGCTGTTTAATTTGAGAGAAGCACCTCATTTAGAGTAGTTAACTTCTGAGTCCTTAAGTAATTATTTAAACAAACTCACTTTAAGAGATAACAGCAAATCTCATGTAGAAACAAAGCCAATTCATTTACTGAACTTTGCTACTGAGCATTTAACATGTTATCTCTCTGAGGCTGTTATCTCTGTAGCTGAATTTGTGGAAATAGAACCTAATCATTCAGCTGCGAAAGGCTATTCACTGAGGTTTATTTACAGAAGTATCGTATATAGCTTCATTTACAGAAGGCATCCCTTCATTTAAAAGGATTTATTGTATAGTGGAATACACAGGGATCATACTCTAACTAGCAATTATTAGAGGGGTGGCGCCTGAATAAATATTGCTTTTGGTTTGTCCTCTTTTTCTTAGAATGATAAACAGTTTTCTTCTTCTTCAAGGTAGTCTTTTTTATGCCCTTAATCTGGCCATCCAAAGATATTTCATTGCAAATTCAATGCTGTACAACAGGGGTGGAAAACCCCTGGCTCGTGGGCTTTAGGTCTCTGAATTTTATTGTTAACCTTTTGCCCACCCCCCTTAGCCGAATGGACACAGAAAGCACAGCCACTGACATGTATCTTAATGTAAATCTATCATATTTATTAATGTAGCCAAAAATGGACTTTACTTGCTTGATGTGAGTGTTAAAATGTGAGTTTGGTGCATATATTTTCTAATTAGATTAATTACATTGTTTATTGCAATGTTAATAGGAAGTCCCATTATGACTGAGCATTACCAAGGTATCCTAAAATGTTGATGATGAATGAATGAGTGTGTGAAAATACACAAATGTGATTAGAACTAATGTGACCTTGGCTCAGCTCAGAATACTTCAGGTGTCTTTCTCAAGGAGGAGTCAATCTCTTTGCAGTGGGAGGGTGGTGTGTGATGTGGGAGGGATTTTTCCCTTTGCAAAATCCAAACCTACAACCATTGAAACGGGTCACTCATTTGCTTGGCAATATGTTGTTAATATGCCAGCCAGCTGACAATAAAAAATGTCAAAAAACAGTAACGTACGTCGTACGTACGTACCTTTATATGTGTGTGTGTGTGTGTGTGTGTGTGTGTGAGAGAGAGAGAGAGAGAGAGAGAGCTCCTCCTCATCACTTGAACACACAGTACTCCTTAGGCAATATGCATACTTCAGTGGGCAATTACCAGCTCACTGAGTTTGCAGCCAACTCTGAAATCATTATAAAAAAATGTAAACAATAATGATATTTTTTAAAAAACAACAACTGAAGGACCGAACAGTACAGGTGATGAGTCTGTATAATTGTAATCAGAACTGGTACCTAGAATCAGATTGCATCCCTAGGCCTGACAAACAAATATAATTAAAATCCAGGCAATTGGTGAATGGGGCAATTGCCCCATTCACCAATTCTTGCCATCTGCTTCCTCTTCTACATGACTTCTTTCCCCCATTCTTATATAACTTCCTCTTCCTGCATGAACAGGGAAGTGAGTGTGTGACAGCAGTACTGCAATTGCTATTACATCCTCATCACATTTGATCTCATTCTGGCACAATTTCCTTCACCCAGAATTAGCCATGCATTAAAATAATATTTATTTATGTGTGGTTAGGTAGCTGTCTCATATATATTTGAAGGGTACCCCTTCCTTTGTGACCATTTTGTTCCATGAAAGATCTGTCACAGTGAATACTCATGCATGTCTCCTGAACAATTCTGTTACTCGGTCCTTTTCTTCATAGCGGCGCCGTCGAGAAACTAAAGTGAAAATATGCTCTGAAGAGCCTCTGAAACCTTCAAGAAAATCTTACAGGTGCTTTCAATTATTTTTCTGAAACAGGACACAACCTAGTTTGCTATTGGATTGTTTGCCGTGTGTGTGTGTGTGTGTGTGTGTGTGTGTGTGTGTGTGTGTGTTTTAAATGTCAGGTATCTTAAATTTCCAAAAGCAAAAGAAAGGAACAGGTTCAAATTATTTTTGGTAACGATTTAAGGTGCACTTCAACTCTGCAGGATATAGAGGTTCTGCACTGGTAAGTGGATCCTAGGGCTGTTACACAGTGCTGCTAAGTATTGGCATCAAACATGTAAACAGAAGCTGTGCTGGAAGGCCAAGCTACTTGCCACCCAAGCCACTGAATATGTGGGGTGCTTGAAGACCAAATGAATCATAATGTGAAATGGTGATAATTGCATCAAGGGCTGGGCCAAGAGATTCTGCCCCTGCCTCTCCAAGTCCTCTTCCTTCTATGACTCCATGCCTCCTTTTTCTTTCCACCCCTCTTTACATTTATTTTGCCGTAGTGGCAGTCTCTGTGCCGCCGCTCCTACCTTCAGCCCCTTACACTGAGAAATGGCAAAGGGAAAGTCCTTTCTCAGGGTGAACCACCGGGAGAGTGCCTGGGAGTTGCTGCCGCTCTAATACCTAGCTATTCTCTTTAAACTGAGGGGTCATCTGCACTACACCTTTAAAGCAGTATCACACCACTTTAAACCATCATGGCTTCCCCCAGAGAATCCTGGGTACTGTAGTTTCTTAGGGGTCCTGAGAGTTGTTGGGAGAAACCTATTCCCCTCAGAATTCCCAGAGTTCCCTGGGAAGAGAAATTGATTGTTAATCCACTCTGGGCATTGTAGATCTGTGAGGGGAATAGCAACCTTGATGAATTACAGTTCCCAACTGGGTTTGGGAGAATAAAGGAAGGAATTTATACAGATGCCTTCTGTTTCCTATGACCAGAAGGCTCCTATAAAGTCAACCTATCCAAAGGGTAAAACCAAATAAAAAACAAATCCAATAAATTCAGGGGAACACTGGGATGGTGTTCAGAACTCCACTCTGGAATGAGTTTATTCTTCCCCTTCCCAATAGTCTGTGAAGGGCATGCATACCATATGGAGAGCATTAGTGGACAAGGACTGGGCTGGATTGGGCTATGCCATTACCTGGCACTAAAACAGAGACAGACATTATCAGTGGTTGGTACTATCCTCTGCTGTGTCATGCCATTAACATTTTGCAATCTGGTTGTGTTAAAAGAATCGAAATGTCACGTTTTTCACCCAACCTTCTGACACAATGTTTATCAGAAAAGTTGGAACGACCCTTTAATGCTCCTGTTTAGTATTCTTAAATTCAGCTGCCGTTCAGGAACACATTACAAAATGTAACAAATGAAAACAGAAGAAAGTGCATTTTCCCCTAATGTGCCTAAGCCTATTTTATATCAGTTTGACACACATAAGCTTCAAGCTTTGCATTTTCAATTATATGCCTTCCTTAATTAGTCTGTCTTGAAACCCCGTTTACTGAAATATTTATTTGTAGGAAGGACAGGGAACTCTTCCCTCTACAGATGTGGGTGCTCTGTACCTCCCACCATCCCTGACCATGCTGGCTGGGGCTCATGTGAGTTGAAGGCCAACAAAATGTGGAGGGATACAAGTTTCCCATCCCTGGTTTATATGATCAGATCTATCATTGTGCAACTACAGCATATTGCACCATGGTTTCTGTTTATTTCTTGTGCGGAGGCCGTTAAAATATCTGATCTAATTCAAAAAAAGCACTGTATTTTTTCTGATTATGATGTATATGTGATACATAATTTACATGAGATATAATAATTAGTGACCTAGTTGTCCCACAAGCATGACATAGTAGAAACTGTAATAAGTGAGATTCTTTATTCAGTTAGTGATCTTTTTGTAATGTTATGTGTGTCTGTATTTTTAACCCTTAAAGCTAAGTAATGGAATGTCTATGATAATAAATTCCTCTCCAAAAAGTTCTTAAACTAAGATTAGAAATCTCCAGAGCTTAGTTTTACTCAAGTGTCACAATGACTTAACCTTTGAAAAGAACTGTTAATGTGATCATTCAATCCCATAAGATATGGAGTGTGATATTAATGCATCTTCACGGGGAACTCTGGCTAAACAAAAGCCATCTCTTAGTTCATTCTGTCATTTATCTGTTTGAAGAATTTTTATTCCACTCTTCAGCCAAAAAAAACCACATGGCACAAGAGGAAAACAGATTGGAAGGGAGAAGGAATAAAGCTAACTCTGGTAATGCTACTCTTGTTGATTATTACTATATTGGAATATACTGTTATTGCACAACGTCCCTCAACATTAATGTGGTAAGGGGGCATTTTGAACTTACCATCTATTGTGGTATAGTTATTGCCCCCATCAACTTTTTTTGTATGCTTCTCCACACCATCATCATTATTCAAGCACACCAGTGCAAGTAGATAAATAAGGTACCACTGTGGCGGGAAGGTAAATGGCATTTCCTTGCACTCTGGTTTCCGTCATGGAGTTCCGTTGCACCAGAAGCGGTTTAGTCATGCTGGCCACATGACCCAGAAAGCTGTCTGTGGACAAATGCCGGCTCCCTTGGCTTGAAAACGCGATGAATGCCACAACCCCATAGTCGCCTTTGACTGGACTTAACCGTCCAGGGGCCCTTTACCTTTTACCTTTACTGGAATTATGTAACCCCCTTTTCTATCACAAAATTGCAACTTTTCTGAAAGATGTGGGACTCAGCAGTACAGCTGCAAATAAAACGTTTTAAATGTGTTGTAAAGTGCAATATAAAAATGTGACACTAGATGGTGACAGTGAGCTATGCCAAATTCAATGTATTTTTCAAAACACTTTTTCAAAAAGCATTTTCACAGTGTTTATTTTTAATATGTGTGTAGATTCCACCCTGGAGTGGATCCTTGATATTTTCATTTGTGTGGCATCATCCTGGTTTCTATATGTTTAGCTGGTAGCCCCAAGAGAGCTACATACCTTTTGTACTCAGTTCCTTCCCCTAAACCACGTTTGGATCGATTCTTTATTTCAACAGTTGCTTCTTGATGAAATTGTGAAGCTACTATCAAAGCAGATAAATAAAATAGCCCCACCTTCACAATTGCAGGAAGCAGGAGAGAGTGGGACAAAGGGAGGTAGAAGACATAAGCTTGGGCCCTGTGACAGTCTGGAAAGCCATATCATCCTCTCATAAAAGGACTGGGCTGCCTGGGTCCATCATAAATATATATGGTATAGCTCACGTACATTGTTCATATGTTGGTTTCTGTCTCTTTCAGCTTTAGTGCTCCAAATGTTGCATTCTTGTTCAGCACAAATTGTATGAATTTTTTTGCTACCCTATTTCAGTTTATAAATAAACCATTTATTCTCTGTTCAAGTCCTCCAACAGTTTGCTGCTAATCCTCAGAAGATTAATATGCTTTCAGCGATAATCCTTTCATCTGCTGAAGTTCAAAGATGCTGAATCACTAAAGTTAGTAGGCTGACAGAACTTCCAGTAAAATGGTACCAAGAAAGTGACGATCCTTTGTTGGATTTCTTTTAATTTTTAAGGTTAAAATTGTAGGTGGCATAAAAATATCTGTCATTCACAAACCGTCTTTCAGCACCGATAGAACACTTGAAATTTCAGCGCAAAATATTATTTGCCATTTGTCTGCCTCCTCATAGCTTTACATGTGGGCAACCTGCTCTATAAGATCTTACACTAAGAGATGTTGGTGATTAAAGAGCGGGGAATGTATGGATGGTTAATGCTTTGTATAGATTCCAGAAAATTGCACAAGAAGCTCTGAGTGCGGTTGTGCTCAGTTAGGTTCTGCTGTTGTGCTTCCCACAGGCATCTGGTTGGCTACTGTGAGACAGGATGCTGGACTAGATTGGCTATTGGCTGGATCCAGCCAGCTCTCCTTATGTTCCTATTTGAGATACACTTTCCATGTCATCACAATAAATTGAAATTACTGGTTTACTGTGGATGAACAACATGCTGGCGCATACAATCCATTCACTCACCCCTTTTTCAAAACAATCCAGTTATAGTTAGCTTGAGATCTATGTTTGCTACTCTTAAGCAAACCAGGAGTGCAAATCAGGATTTGAAGTTGGCTTATGAATTCTGACTGGCTTGAGAACAACTGGGGCAGGATCCTGGCTTTTCATGCCACAACAAGCTAGCCTCATTTGGGTTTACCTGTGCACATGAAAGGAAGATGCTCATTCACAGTAAGTCCAGGAAAGCCAGGAATCCTGGCTTATTGTGATGTGAAAACATGGCTACTGGACAGCGACAGAAAGAGCCGCAGGCCTTATGATAGGAGAGCTAGGCCTGTACAGCCTGCCGGCTCTCCACTGCTGCCTACTTCTCCAGGTCACTGGACAAGACAACATCACACAAGGGACGCTATGACCTTGGGATGAGGCAGGGAAGCTGCACAGGTACTCCACACATATTGCAGTGGCACTAACTCATACTTTGAACCTGACTTGTGACACACACTTGGCACGAAAGGTAGGCCATCAGTGATTTAATACATCCAAATTGTCTTATGTAGCATAAATTCAATCTACCACTTAAATACTTAAGAAAGGTTTTAGAACTATATAATGAATGTGTATGATGTCATACTCTGTTGGCTGGCAGTGTTTTGTATATTCTTGGAGTCCCGCATAACCTCTTTTTCTCCCCTTCATTCTCCTTATCTGTTTAGTCCCGCTCCAAAAGAGTGAGTGGGTCGGATGGAAGAGAGAGTGGTTGCAAAGCAATGCAGATATTGAGAGTGCATGTATCTTTGGGATGGAAAGAAATGTGCAGTGCAATCCTATGCATATATACTCAAAAGTAAATCCCACTGTGTTCTACTGAACAAAGTTGTGATGGTTATTGGTTTTATGGTTTTAACATTTATGTTCTGGTATCTTGCATTTGATTGGAATATTTATATACTGCTCTGCAGTCCCTTGGGATAAAAGGGTTTATAAATGTAAATGATGATGATAACAACAAATCATTTGAGGAAAAGTGATAATTTGTTGTTTTTCCTTTTGAGCTTTCTCTCTTACGTTCGGAATATAGGAGGCAATTCTTCCCTTCTATATGATGTTTCTGGTTTAAGCATTTATGTTGTGAACTTCTGCGGGATACCATTTTGAACACGAATAACAGGTTATAAATATTTTAAACAAACCAATCATTCAATGAAAGTAATAAGTGTCTAGTAGTACAAACACACACACACACACACTCACACAATCAATTCTTAGCTAAAAATGAGCATGTCTAAGCCAAATCTGTCTGTGTTTTGTCTAAAAGTAGATGGCAACTTAGTCGGCAGAACATGGTACTCTTAATCTCAAGGTCGTGGGTTCGAGCCACATGTTGGGTGAAAGATTCCTGCGTTGTAGGGGGTTAGACTAGATAACCCTTGTGGTCCCTTCCAACTGTAGAGTTCTATGATTCTATGAGCTGTTGCGGGGGGCAGTAGGCCTGTTGCTGGAATTTGTAGGTGGGGAGTGTGCTGTCTTGTTGGCCACTGTGGGAACAGAACGTTGAACTAGATAAACATCTGGCCTGATGCAGCAGCAGATCCCTTGCTGTGTTCTTCTTGATAACATCATGTTCAAACTTTTCTCTTCATATTGCTTTTAGGTATGTTCTTTATGCTGTGGTTTGTTTTTAAACCTTGCATTCTTTGTACAACCCTCTAACTGTTCCATTTTAGAAGAAAAGACCACCAAAAGATAAAAGCCATCTTAAAAAAAAAATGCAACTGTACCCAGTAGGCCTACAACCCATATGTGACGGAAGGTCCTCACAATTTCAGTGAATGTAGCAGAAGTTCTGCTTCAAGGTCACTGTGTAGCGAGTGGAAGCCTCTTGGCTCAGTTTAACAGGACATCAGCCAACTCAAAGCAAATTGCAATTACACTAGAAATTACATTTGGACAAAACAGGAAGGCTGGGCCTGTTAAAGGAGGCAGAATATTTGCTTTGAGAGAATGTGGGTTGGTAGGTGATTGGAGAGGGAGGAGGCAGACATCTGATTTTGAACTTGGCAACCCCTCCAGCTGGTTTAGTCACATATTTTCAGCTCAAAATCTATTTGGCCTTTACAACAGCCAAAATAAATGTCCCTTAATCACTTCCAACCTATTAACAGATGGGTAAACAGCTTTTATAAATGGGGCATACAAAATACTTCACAATCAGCCAAAACTAATTAGTGGCAATAGCTGAACCAAAATGTTTAATTCAAGTAATATATATATCAATGTAGATGAAAGTACAGTTTATTTATTTATTTATTTTTTTAAAAGTCATTTCAAATATTATGCCTTAGAAAAATCACAATGGGCTTCATTTAAACCTGATGAATTTGGAATTCTAATTTGTTTTGGCTTTTCTTCTACATTAAGGCACAATCCAGTGGTGAAGATCTGCCAGCTGAAGGACTACTGTATAGTAAGGGCAAGGGCCACTATTTGAGGGCCACATGCCGATGGTGGGGAGGGCCAGAGGCAAAAGTTGGCAAAACAACAAATGCACATTTGAACAGGAGGCTGGTTTCTGTATTCACCCTTCCCCATCCTCCTTCCAGGCAAGCAAGAGGCATTATCAGAGTATAAGGACACATTCCAGCCAGCGAGAAACACTTGGGGTTTGAGGCAGGACCAGTCTTTGCATTATGCTTATTAAAATAGCTAATAAAAAGTTATTAAAAACAACAACAATGACTGAGCACTAACTGAGTTTTACAGAGGAAGTCTGTGGGCTGACGTTTCTGATCTCTATAAGCTGCTCTGGGAACCTATTTTGGCTGAAGAGTGGTGTAAAACTACTTTAGAAAAACTATTACTCTGTTGTTCTCCTGAATTATCAGTCTACTGCTTCCAACACATGTCTGTCTGTGTATGTATGTATGTATGTATGTATTTTTATGCAGTCACTAAAAGGGTTTGTGTGAAGAAACGCATGAAAAATAATATAGATTTAAGGATAACCCATGTATTCAAATTAGTCACATAAATTTGGTGGATGTTGGGGTTGTTTTAGAGTCTCAACTTTAAAAAGATTGATTCAGAGGAAATGGGTATAAATTGCAACTTTGCAATTTATACAGATGGATGCAATTAATACAGATGATTTTCTGTATTTCAGTGGAAATGTGCATTTTGTTAACATTTGCATTCATCCTTGTTTCCATACGTGTTAAACTTTTTTCCCTGTTTTTTAACAAAATATTTTGTAGGAGAAGGCGTACGCTCAGTATAGTTCACGAGAAAGTCAAAAGGATTGGGCCACACTTGGATATATTTGAAGCTTTCAAACACCTCCGAAAAAGACAAACCAAGGATAAATATATTTCATCCGCCATTATTATACAGAAAACAATCAGAGGATGGCTTGTTCGTTGCAAAATGCACAGATTGAGGCTGAAGGTATTGTATCAGAAGCTAGGTGACATGCCATGGCTAGGATTGCTATGATTAGGCTTATTTATGAACCCTTTGCATTTGCTAGATCAGCTGACCATGGTGCTTTTTATGCATTAATACTATCCGGGGCTGGCACTGCCATGAGACAAGGCAAGGCAGTTGCCTTGGTGCGGGAGGCTCTGGCTCTGTGGACTGTGCCCTGTGCTTCTTGGCTTTCTCTTTCTCCGCTATGCACGTGCTGCCTGTGCCCAAATGCCCACCTCCCAGCAGCGGTGGGTGGCATTGGGCACCTGGGCAGATGTGGTATGGCTGGTACACAGCAGGGGTGGCAGTAGCAGAAGGCAGCATTTTTGTTTTGCCTCTAGGGGCAAAATGTCCTGGACTGGGGCCCTTATATCATTCCAGCAATTTGATAGGCAGGAATCTGATTTGGTAGGTAGCTCTCTCTGTCTGTCTGTCTCTGTGTGTAAAATAAATAGCTTGATGTGGTATAAGGCAGCTTTCTATGTAGCTTAATGTATACTGCCTGAAGCCACAATTTCAGTTAGATATACTGAAGGCCCACAGGCTGTGCCCTTTATTTAAACATTGGTGCAGGTATATAATGGTTTGCATATAATGATAAGTATGGCTTAGTGTGAATGATCAAGTGTGCAGTTATAGAAAATGAAAATCACATATGCTTCCTTCTTCCCCAGTCCTGCTGCTGCCATGCTGTCCAGACGTAAGCAATGGTTTGCGTTAGCATTATGTGTGAACTCAAGGTCATAGTATTTCTCACTCTAAACAAACCATGTGTTCTTGGCTTGTTTGTTTGGGGAAGAGAAGTCACAAACCCAGGTTCGCACATAACCCTAAGCCAAACCATGACTTCTGGGTAGTGTGATGGCAGCAAGGCTGGGGGAGAGACAAGGCAGATATGATTTTTCAATTTGTGTGTCTCCATTCTTACTTGTTCATGCTTAATTGTAGCTTGGCTTACTATTGCATGAGAACTGAGTCAATGTATAGCACCCCATATCTGGTTGTAGTTAACGGTAATTTTTAATCCACCTGCATTGCTTTTGAAGTTTTTTCTAATGTTGCTTTACATTGTCTTGTTTTATGTTTTATGAGAGGGCAGTATATAAATACTTTTATAACTAAATAAAATACATATAAAATTTCCTTGTGTTCTCCTGTATCACAGTATCTGCTGTTGCACATTGGTAATATTTCCCCCCACCAACAAAACACTAACACCTGTTGCTTCTCGTTTTATTTTTTCACTTTTGCTTTGTAGAACTTCTGCAATAGTTTGAACAGACTTTGATACTTGCCTCATCACATTCATTTATGTGTGTGTGTCCTGGTTGTGGTTGTACATACTTGCAAGGGATTTGTCTCTGTTCACCACCTCTAAGAGTTTCTTATTTTACACACTAATAATTTATAATCCTTTCCCTTTGAAATAAATGAAAACAAAATATTTGCATAATTGTAGGCTAGGAGCCATGGACCAAGTTTACTAGCTGTCGTAAAGGAATATCGCAAAGTGATGTTTCGCATTAAACGCCGATGTGGAATCTTGGATCCAACTACACCCCTAATATTTGATCAACTAGAAGACTATCTTGACCACAAAAGATGTATGTATTGGTTATATTATATTATATTATATTATATTATATTATATTATATTATTTCAGAGCAAACCATTATTGAAATTGCAGTACCTCTTGCTTTTTAAAATGCTGTCTATATTTCAATATTTCAGAATTCCAGAAAATGCAACCATCTCTTGCGCTTTCCAAAGCTTACAGTATTGTTTCAAAGACCTTTCCACCATAGATGAAATACAGGCTTATGTATTAACATTATAAGACTCTTATGTGGAGGTACCATAACTCACTGATATAGAGCACAGATACACTGTCCCAAGTTTCCCGTTAAAAGGATCAGGTAGCAGATGATGGGGAAAACCCAGTCTGAGACCCTGGGAAACACCTGCTGGCCAGTTTAGACTGGTGTAGTCAACCTGCTGCCCTCCAGACATTGCTGGACTACAACTCCCATCATCCCCAACCACTGGCTATATTGGCTGGGGTTGATGAGAGTCCCAACAACTTCTGGAGGACACCATGTTGGCTACCCCTGATTTAGGCAACACTGGGAGCTTCTAGTTAATTGAGCACTGAGATGCACAACTGTGTGTTGTTTTGTCAGGTTCTATGGTTAGAACTGCATGGGATGGTGGGAGTCCTATATCTTCCAATGCAGTTCACCACCAAACAGTAATAAAGCACAGGGGGCGGGGGTGGATTTAGTGATTTCCATTAGAGGGCAGAAGAACTTTGCTGAAAATGCTGTCCATTGTTTTATTGCCTGCCCTGCCCCCCCCAACTCATTTCTCCATATGCTTCTCCCACTCCAGTCTGGTATTCAAAATGGGAAATAAGTCCAGCTGGAGGGAAGTTTTGGGGAAGGGACTCAGGGAGGGGATAGGGAGTGACAGATAGAGGAAATATTCAGCATCCACTTTGCCCTCAGCTTCTTCATTGGAAATTACTATGCACTGCTGTTTGGTAGCATTCCTAGGTTCACCACAGTCTTCTGTAGTCCTGTGCTAGCTCAGCTCCAATCTGAATGTTATATCTCCCCTATGGAAGCTGCCTGTAAAGTCTTTCCACATGAAAGGTGATGGTCACAGCATGCAAAAGCAACTTACTGAGTGCCAAGGGCATGCCACGTTTGCATATCAGTGTGGCATGTCCTTGGCAGGAATGGCACTGGCACACAGGAACTACATGTGACTCAGTCCTGACACATGCATTAGCAAATGCTGAAACATGATGTGTACCGTGTGGAGTGCTGCCAAGGTCTTCTTGGCAGTCTCCACGAGGAGGCTGTAATGTTTACATTGACCCTGAGATAGGAAATGATGGAGCAAACTGGCAAGCAATAGGAAGCGATGGAGCAAATTGGCAAGTCACTCAATCTGAGTATTCACAGTGAGATAGCTTGAGAAACAGGCAGGTCCATCTACAGAGGAAAATGAGGCGCTTGGCAGGCATTTTCCAGCACAGAATATGGAGTGAACATATGGCCAATGTGGCAAAGCAACAGTCTATGCTTGATATAGCAGCATCTATCACACTAGCGATGCTAAATGTTGAAAAGGGGGTAATAGATAAATATAAAGTATTACTTTGAAGTTAAGCAGTGGAACTAGTAAAGTAGCTGAAGTAGCAGTGATCATAACATTCTATGTTGACAGTGAATATATCTAGTGACAGCAAGGAGATCTAGTGCTGGGCTGAAATCTGCACCCCAGCAATTTTCATACAATTTTCTGAATTGTGTGTATGTGTATGTTTTCCAATGATTGGGTTAGTCCTTGATGTGGTGGGTGTAGGCAAATTCTATTTGGTGTTGGTGTTACCTTTAATATGAGTTGGCTGCTGATGTATTAAAGAGCAGGTTGGCTACCCTCAGCATCCTGGTAGAAAGCTTGTCCTGTAAAATGAAATGAAAAAAAAAATTAATAAAACCCAGCGGCTACCTCTTATTTAATGATATGATTACCAAGCCTCCCTGCCCCCCAGCCCAATTCTTAGAATTTGCCTACATCTTCAAAATATTAATGGGTACAGTTACACATAAAAAGGATGAAGTTAACCATTGAATATCTTATATCAGTACATGCATATCCAAGGGGTGTGTGTGTGTGTGTGTGTGAGAGAGAGAGAGAGAGAGAGAGAGAGACCGACAGACCTGGAGTGGCACTCTCTGAATGCAGACTGCAATAGTGGAGGAATCAACATAGTGAAAATGGAAATAATAATAATAATAATAATAATAATAATAATAATAATAATAGAATATTTATACCCTGTCCATCTGGATGGGTTACCCCAGCCACTCTGGGTGGCCCCAACAAGAATATTAAACAGAATAAAACTTCAAACATTAAAAACTTCCCTAAACATGGCTGCCTTCAGATGTCTTCTAAAAGTCAGATAGTTTATTTCCTTGACATCTGGTGGGAGGGCATTCCACAGGGTGGGCGCCACCACTGAGAAGGCCCTCTGTCTTATATAGAAACAGTAGCAAGAAATATATAGTTTGACAAGGCATGAAATATTACTTGTCAGGGATTGGATGAATACTGAGGGGTGGGCACCAGGAGAAGTGGGGTTGGAGACTGACTTGGAAGAAGGGATCAGTGAATAAGGGGAACCTGTAACAGCCAGAAGAGAAGAGGCAGAGGCAGGAGAACATGCAGGATTGGAGAGTGAAGGAAGCAAAGATAAGTCAGGCTGGTGGAGAGTCAAGGGCTTCTGCACCGCCGCCTCCTGCCCCCACGTCTCCTGCCCCACTGTCTCCCTGGACCATAAGAGGATTAAAGCGGGAGGAGCAGAAGGTTACACAGAGGCAGAGTCTTCACCTGCTTTTGTGCAGCCCAAATAGGGAGGATACACAAGCCAAGTTTGGGGGCAGGGCCTCTTTGTTGCGGCAACTGCCTCATCAGGTGCACACCTAGGACTATCTGAGAGAAGTAGGATTGATGGACATACCTCCCCCTGACTTGTAAGTGTACTTTTGACAATGACGAGTTGATTTCTCACTCTGGACATTCCATGCCTGACAGCACTGTGACATTATTGGGAGCAGGTGGACTGGCACTCTACCTGGGCAGAGAGTTGTAGTCTGTAACACAGTTTACCCAATATGTTCCCATCCTCACTATTAGAAATTGGGTTAGACGGAGCAAATTTAGCTGCCTCAGGTATGGATATATGACAACATTATCCAAGTCAGGTGTAGGAGCAGCTTTAAATGCCTCAGGTGAAAGTGTGGCAGCTTGGTCAGAAGCCACTGCCAACCCTGTAGCACCTGAATCAAATACTGCAAAAGGATTACTAACAGGAACATTAAAATTCAAAGGGGATTGTTGGAGAAACGGGGGGCCAGACTCAATTCTGCTCTCTTTAGATTTAGACACAGAGAGATAAGGCCGGGACTACCTGAGCGTTTGGTATTACCCATTATAAAACACAAATAGTTTAAAAGTACTGCACCCCCCCACACACTTTTTAAAGCAATATCACAAATCCACTGTTAAAACTTACATAAAACAAGCACACTACTGATAAAAAAATGTAAACTATTATATCCAGAAAGACTGTTCTTTTACCAAGGCACACACTTTTATATTACACTGTCTCAGGCTTCATAATCAACAGCATTAACAAGAGGTCCAGTTATATAATTCTTTATATTCTTATTGGACCTGCAGATCTTGGTGGCCACAGGCTGTGCCCTAGGTGATTAGTCACAAGAAAGGAGCACTTTGGCTCCTCCCCTTCAGCTTGTTCTTCTATTGCTTGATGGCCAGAAGAAATGCACAGCCTTCAGAAACAGATCTTGGTGACTCAGTTCACTTCCACCCCTAGTAGTCATATCATTCCTATACAACGCTTTCATGCATGGTGTCCCAAATGTTTTCTTAAATGAGTTCTAGTCCCATTTCAAAAGTCCTGAAAGCTCTGAAACTCCACAAAGTGTCTACCAGGCACCAGAGTTTGAAGATGAGATGAAAGAAGAATATTATACATTCAGTTTTGATGAGCTAACAGCCTTGTTGGCCTGAGTGTAAATAGAGTTTGATTTCACATTGTTTGATTTCACCTATGGAGATGGCGTCAGACCTAAGTTTCCAGCGTCTTCTCATAAACACTATAATTGAACCTATATCTCATCTGGAGATAATTCTGTATAACAACAGAATGCATTTATTTTATTTTGCTCTGAGCACTTATGGCTGTTGAATAAGAACCACTCAGCTTTAGAAAAATCGTTTTGAGTAGCTAAAGCTGATCCATAAAATAAAATAAAAAATGCATCCTGTTCTTGAATTTGTGTTCACACTGACAAACACATAGAGTGCTCTGAAGAAGCAGGCTTTCCTATTCCTTTTAATTAGGGATATTGTGGGAGTTCACCTGAGCCTGACTTAGATATGACATTTCAGGGTTCAAAAACCCCACTTCAATTTCCCTACTCCAGAGTTAGATTAAAAAAAAACCTGAGGAAAAAAACCCTCTAAACAAAAGAGAGGAACCCCTATACCCTCCTTCTTGCTTCTTCTACTTCCCCGGCCCCCCAAAGCCACCACCTACCGCAGCCCTCCAAAGCACTTCCCTGTTCCTTCCCTTGTCCATTGGTAGGGAATAGGAGCAGCAGTGGAATCAATGAAAGATGAGAAAGGAGAATTTTCTCTCTCCCCAGTTTTCTACCCCTCCACTCTCCCATTTATGCAATGAGTTATAGTCTATGGGAGGGTTAAGACCTGCAATTGCAAGAGCTCCTGAAACACCATTTTCCACAGTATACTTCACTCCTATACCATGCTATGTGTGGATGGCACCTTATCCCACTCATTTTTTGCTTTGTATAATTTGTTTTGCATTTGAGAAGGTAATGCAACTATGCTGTTAACTTTAGTATTTTGAAAAATACTACTCATAAATACTGTTAATTTAATTTAAAAATATCTGATTTAAAATGATACAGAAAATTCAAGATTTGTTAAAGTTCTCACCTAATAAAAATGTACATATACATTATTTTACATTCTAGTTTACGAAACGATGTTTACCAAGAGAGACTTCTTGAAAGAGATGGATAGAAATGAGCTACCTAAATTCTTCAGAGATTGTGGCCTTTTCCCAACCCTGGCTGAAATGAACAATACAATGAAAATGGTATTAGAAGGTAAGAAATTCTCTGGATGTTTTTGTTCAGAGGCAGTAGAGAATGCTGTTCTTAGGCAAAGGGGGGTTTAAATTGTTGAAGGAATGTGCACTTTGTTTATTTAAGTAAAATTTAGAAGCTACATTATGCTGCTGAGTAATTCAAATGAGCCAGTAGTTGTTAGGGCTGTATAAAAAACAAAAATGGGCTTGGAACCTGACTCACTTGGACAGCCGGGTCACCCTGCCCTCAGAGGCTTGGACAGACATTGTGCTTCATCTTGAAGCTGAGGGCACCTCATTTTCTGAAGACTTGGATGGCTTCTTTATTGACTAGAATGAGAACATCAATAAATGTCTGCCCCCCCCCCCATTTTTAGGAAACTGCAGGCAATGTAGCCTCCTCTCAGGGGATGAAGCCTGCTATATTTCAGAGAGATAAGTGTAGAGGTTTTTGACCAAAGAGAGCATTTGATTTATTTATTTATCATTCCCCTCCCCTGTAGTTTTGTGGGCAATGTTATGTTCTATGTCGTGAGTGTTGTGTGGCTGTGCAACATTTTCACATGCATTGTTAAGTGCAGTGCTTTGTGCGCTCTATAAAACCATATCTGTTAGTAAAAACCCTCGGAGGACAAGCCACCTTAATCTTCCAGGGATTCTAGTTTTTTTTTGTATCTTATTTTTGTGGCTTTACCTTAAGAGCAGTGGATAAGAGCTATGATGCCAAGACTAGTCAGAAGTGCAAGATGGTGAGGCCCAAGGCTAAATCAGTTGCAGGTAGTTCCAAGGGTGGAACAGGTGCCACAGGGGTATACTGTGTGTATGACATCTGTATGGTTGTTGCAGTTACACTGATGACTGCAACACAGATCATGAATTGGGGGAGGATGTTAGAATTCCTGCTCCATGATTGCAGTCATGGGATTGTTGTCTATCACATGACGGTTTATGTTTTGACTCCACAGAGTGGGAAGTGATGGACACAGGATGTTTGTGTTACTGTGTTCCATGAAGTGGGACTATTGTCCTTTGTTTTTTCTCTTTGCTGTCTGATGTTAAAGAGAGAGGGAGGGAGCCATGTTGCAGTGCTCCATGTGTGTTTATATGTAGATTAGCCAAAATGCTGAGTTGCTGAGGTCTGTCACGCAAGTTGCGAAGACTCTGCAGATCCCTAAGTGTGCAGGTGTCTGTTGACATCGGTCGCTGTGATGTTCGGGCAGAAGAAAGCTTTTGAAGCTCCCAAACAATCGACCAGGAGGGAGAGAACATGCCAGTCGGGCATGTGACTCTACCAGGGTCCTACTCAAGTGTAGGCTGAACTCCTAACATGATGAAGGTAGATGGTGGAAATACTATATTCTGTTCCCCACCCTCACCTCAAATAATGCTACCTGGCTGATGGAGATCATGGTTTGCTATAAGCTGCCTGAACACACCATCTTGAGTCTAGAGTGTGATCGGCAGTTTTGTGTGGCAAAAGGTGGCCTATTAGATATCCTGGTCCCAAATCCTATAGGTCTTTAAACGTCATAACCAATAAATTGAATTGTGTTTGGAAACAAACAAGCTACCTATTCAGCCAGTTGTTTTTCATGTGTCCCTTCCAAGCCCATAAATGTGTAAATAAGCAAATATTCACAAAAGACAGTAAGACTGCATTGGAAAAAGTAACTCAGGAAGAGTAACTTGAGGAAGATTGACAGTAACCCCCTTCACACACAAAGCCATGTGAAAATTGCTCTCCCATAGCAATCATGAATGATATGCCTTGCAGCTTTCGAGGGAAGGGGCTGCATAGCAACAGACAGGAAAATCCACAAACTTCTTAACAAGATCTGATCAAGGAAAAAGGTGTGACAGGCGTCTTCTGTTTGGATTCTGTATTGCTGGTCAGTTGGCTGTAACAAATATCTGACTGGGGCAGAGAGGACATGCAAGACCCTTTAGGAATGCATCCAAAATACTCCTCATCCTAATTTCTCCCCAAATTTTTGGAATTTTGATTTGCGAATGTGTTCTAACTGTGTGTGTGTTTTTCAGTTCCTTGACCATGTAATCTGTCCTGATATTGTGTTGAAGGGTGGGATATAAATATCAAAACATTTTTCAAAGTTTTCTTTTTTTTTAAAAAAAATCATCTTTAAATATTCATCACCATTTGCTGTTTTGAAAAGGTTTCTGCTGAAAAGGGCATGGAGGGATGATAGCTACTGAGGCTGTGCAAAAGCTTTAGACAAGGCACAAATTTAAGGTAAATAGTACTGCTTCACCGGGCCACATTGAAAGAAATATTCATAGTGATCCGCATTATAGACCTCCCCCACCTCCCAAAGTTTTGGAAGTGCCTTGGAGCTCTGAAAGTGTGTTTTTGTTTTTTACTTTTTCAGGCCAGCACCTCCAAGCTCGCCATAAATTAAAAGCAAGCAAACAAACAGCAGCATGGGGGAGGCAGAGAAATTTCTGTGACTGGTTGTTGTAGATTCCGGAGCTCTCCATTTACTTCTGATCAGAGTGGTTTTGGGCATGAGACAGGTTTTGGTGGTGGCACTTAGGCTATGCAACTGTCTCTGCTTAGAATTCCAAATGGCCCCCAATGACAAGCATTTTAAATGTTCCTTGGAAACAATTTTGATTTGTCAGGTTTATAGATCAGGATGTTTTTGTTTGTTTGTTCCCCTGGTTTTCCGCTCAAATTTTTGTTGCTGTGTTTCTTTTTTTGCTGGTTGGTCTTGTTTACTCTTTATATGAATATTGTTTTTAAGTTGGATTTCTGATCTCCATCTTCATCTTTTGATGGGCAAGTGGCTTAAAATATTAATATAAAAATGCATGGTTCCAACAAAAATAATGTTACTTTAGCCACATGCACTTAAGTCTTTGGGTGAAATTCATGAGCCATGCAGCCCAATCCTGTTCATGTTTATTCACAGATAAGTTACCCAAGTGTTCATAGGATTGCAGTCCTCAAAGTATAAAATTTTACCTGTATTGTTGATATCCAATGATACCAGCACAAAGCCATTCTTGTTTTCTTTTTTAAAAAGGTTGGGTAAATTATTATTTGGACAAAGGGAATTCAAATCAAGTGTTCTTCTGCTTCTTTGGGAATGTTTTAACACAGTTATGCTTTATTGTTTCCAGCCATAGCTTCAAATGCCATAGATGAGCTTTAACTTGAATTTCTAGCAGCCTTGGTTGGTTTACATCACAATTTCTGTGTAGTTAAAATGTTTTTTTAATGCCAGGCAAATCTCTGGGGGGCCTCTTTAAAAGAGCTAATGTTCCCTTTGGCACTGAAATCCACTTACCTTAACTGACTTCAGTTATATTTCAACCTGATTCCTGGTGTCACAACGGTAATGTTAATTGTAGCATCCCAAAGGCTCTTAGTATTCATCAAATATTTGATTTACATTTTCTAATAAGGCTTTTGGAATGCATGAACAGGAAACCTGTCCTCTACCATGATTCCTACTACTGTCTCCTTCATTAACATTGCGAGTTGTTTTTTCTAAAGTAATTAAAATATGTAATTGAATACACTAGAATAATTTTGGAAAATTAGTTTAATTATTCCACAGGTTCTACTGGGAAACATTGCATCTTTTATTATAACTGAATGGGTAAATGTGGCTTTTTAAAATCCCACTTGTATTTCACTAGATTATTTTTTTTAATCATTTAAGCAAATCCTGTCGATAGGCAGGATTGTTTCATGGTTCTCCATAAAAGTACAAAAGTGCTGTCGGATAACTTTCCATCTATACCTAAAATCAATAGCCACCCAAGTTATTCACTCACTCCTGCCCTTGACACAATGCTCATAAGGTAAGTCTAGGATGGATTTCAGCATTGTATATTAGAGAACGTGACTATGTACTTTTTCTGAGGTAATGGCAGTGAGTCTTTCCTTTTAAACTGACGCTACAGCAACTTAATTCTTAAAAACAAAACAAATGCCTGATCCTTCTAAGGAGACCTGTGTGCTTAATCAAGCATCTATGTCATGGGTAGGCAAATTAAGGCCCAGGGGCTGGATCCGGCCCACGGACGGTCCGGGAATCAGCGTGTTTTTACATGAGTAGAATGTGTCCTTTTATTTAAAATGCACTCTGGGTTATTTGTGAGGCATAGGAAGTCATTCATTCCCCCCCCAAAAAATATAGTCCAGCCCCCCACAAGGACCCACCACAAGGTCTTAGGGACAGTGGACCGGCCCCCTGCTGAAAAGGTTTGCTGACCCCTGATCTATGTGCATCAAGCATCCAAGTATCACCAGCATAAATTAGATAAATATAAAAATATGCATCCAATACATGTGAGAGTGGATGATACCTACTTGCATTGCATTGCTTTCTTTGAAATGTTAGTTTGAATGTGGATCCCTATGCAGGTGCTTATACATTCAAATGTGTGATTCTCATGCACACAGAGGGCTGTATGTGTGGAAGCCCAATATACATGCTTATTCTCTCTTTTCTTGTGAGGGGATAATTATGCAGCTTGGACCTCTCTACAGAGTTTGTATTATAGTCTACAGAGTGGAATATGTATTATACTTATGGTGGAAAGGGCATGCTTGAAGCTCCTTGGGGAAAAGAATTAAACAGCCAGATAAACATTCTCTTACTTTATCTTTCCTAGAGACAAGCCAAAATGTAGATCTTCATAACTACTATATAGAACTTTGTACCCAAAATTCTTTCTAAGTGAATGGCTCCCTTAAGCAAACTATATTAGGGAGATCATTTATTTGAGAAAAATGGATGCCAGTTCCTCTTGCTGGGCAACAGCCACAGCTTGAGTCATCTTCCTCTTTTGGCACAACTCCTATACCTTTCACAGTTGTCTGACCTGTAGAAATTTAGCGGGTGAAACTTTTGAAGGCTTGGAGCTGGACTGATGAGGAAATGTCTCTATATGCCAAACTGCTATTAAGGGCACTGCGCTGGAGCACTGTCAAAAGAAAAAAGTTAGCAACCCTATCCATAGCCTTTTGAATTATAACATGTTTTTTCAAAGTCTTGAGTTATCAACAATGGTGCTGAGAAACCTAATGGAAAAAGCATAATATTAAAGGCTGTAGCCCAATTCCAGTCCAGGTACTTTGTCTCATGTAACATCCCCTCCCCTCCAGCAAGTTGCTTTGGGAGGGCAATAGGGCGGGATTTACCATTAAGCAAAATAAGCTCATGTTTAGGCAAACCCTCTAAGTGTCCCTATTTTTCAGGGACATCCCTGATTTAGAGAAGCCATCACAGTTTCTGATTTGATCCCAGAGTGTCCCACTTTTCCTTAGAATGTTCCTATTTTCATTGGAGAAATGTTGGAGGGTATGGAGTTATCCAACCCCCGAACTGTCTGAAGGCAATCCTGTATAGGGAAGGTTTTTTTATGTTTAATGTTTTATTATGTTTTTACATATGTTGGAAGCTGGTCGGAGTACTGGGGCAACCCAATAAGATGTGTGGGGTATAAATAGTAAAATTATCATTATGGAATGGGATGTCCCTATTTTCATGGGAGAAATGTAAGAGGTTATGGTTAAGGGAAGTGGGGCACAACATAAATTTTCCATTGCCAGATTGGCATAAACACATGGTTCTTCCTTGGTGGATCATAGCAAATGCTTTATACCAGTTTATAGTGCATAGCAGTGCCAACACCTCAATGGTTTGCTTGTTCCATTAGATGCAACGAAGGGATTAGGACAATATATAACTTAGTAGCTTAGTAGTGTATTACACATCTTTAAGCAGAATTTTGCTTTTGGGGAAAAAACAATACTATTCAGAAGTTATTCAGAAATAAATTATTAGTTTTTCTAAACTGCTTAGTAAAGAAAAAGAGTATGCCTGATTGCAACATGCTCAACATACACAGTATATGCTGTGTGGCTTGTCCTTTAAAACACTCTGAGTGACTTACACGGCACTAAAAAATAACTGTCCTTCTCCTCAGGTTTACAATAATGTGTGTGTGTGTGTGTGTGTGTGTGTGTGTGTGTGTGTGTCTGTATTACACACAAATGAGAGTGCTCTAAAGGAATGAAAGCTGGCTGAATGCTTCTAAGCACCTCTAGTCTACCATTCTGTGTTCTGACAGCTGGGGCCCTGTGTGTAGACTGAACATGTAACATCACTCGGATAAAGATTGACCTTTGCCATCTCCTGTCATATTATTGCCGGCGAGGAAATTCTCTGTAACCTGAGCCTCCCACGTCTACTTAGCACTTACTCTGCTTATGACAGAGGGAAAGATGTTTAACTTAGAGGGTAGAATAAAGGATTTTTTTGAATTAAACTTTTGCTTACAGATTATCAGGCGAGGAACTGGGGATCTTGAAACAGGAACTCCAGTGTCAGCATCCAGGCACCTTACTGCTGCTACCACTATATTACTCTGTAAGCAAAGGGAACAGCTGGCTGGATCTTTGCAGGTGTTAGGGGGGATAGTGTATCTTTCTGCCCTTGGGGAATCAAGTGACTTGAGAAGCCAGTAGAGTCCCTTACATAGCCGGGCTGAGCTGTTCCACCATCCCTGATGGGAAATCTCTGTGTTGGCACAACTGAGGACATGAGTGCTTTCTGCAATTCTTTTTTCCATGCTCTAGGATAAAACAGGAGGTGCAGGATGCAGCGAATAGAAAAACATGCACACTAAGGAGTGTGCCATGGTACTGCCTCTACAAAGCTTATGATCTGCCACTTCTGCTTCAAGCAGGCAGGCAGGCAGGCAGGCAGGCAGGCAGGCAGGCAAGAGATTGGTGTCTGGGAGTGCCCTTGCTGATTGCTGTAAGGCTCATATCTGCTGGTCGTTGTTTTCTGCTAAATCCAATTTTATTAGACAAGAAAAAATCCATTGACAATGTAGTTACGAGCATTGCCTGTGGGATGGCATTAAATGGGCAATGAACAGCCCATCATTGGTGATTCCTTCTGTTTCCCCAAATGGAAAGAGATCGCCTAGAGTGCCCTTATGAAACGCTGCTTCATCTCAGTGTAGCATGAGCGAGTCCTTTACTGTGTGGATGACAGTGAAAAGGTAATGGATTGCATCTGGAGCAACATAAAGTGTGGACCTACAAGAAAAGCAAGGTAGCTGCCACAGATATTACCGCGATCAATTCTAAGTTATCTTTGGAAAGGGAGAATGCAAAAGACACTGTAGTATGGTTGTTTCCAAATCCTGAAAGTGGAGAAGGGAACAATTTTTTATCTTCAGCAAGAAAGGAAGAATTGGACCTTCCACGTGGCTCATAGCTTCATAAGCTTTTGGAGTATGAAGAGACAGACATTTTAAGTGTTTCATTAGTTGCTGCCTGCAGTGTACACAGCTGTGAACTTGGAAAAGAAATAAGGATTATTTTCATGAAGGAACCTTCAGTAGCACTTTTGTGTGCGCATGCAGTGGTGGATTACTGAAGTAGGCTATTAGTCACCGGCAACCAAATGATAATTAGCTGGATCTTAAATATTGCTGTGTCTCTCAGTTTTTACTGTAGATTCAACTAGTCAGTAAATATGTGCTCTGTATTGTAACAGAGCCGTGCATACACTTGTATGGATGCAAGTTACTGCAAGAGAAATAACACACGCCAGTTGTTGCACTTGCAGTGAGAAAAGCACTTCAAGAATACAAAATTATCTTCATTATGTGCATTATCAAAATCTGATCACGCTCTAACAAGGGTATAAAGGTGCACAGCATCTTCAACAGCAGATCTTGTGAATCAACTTTATGTATTTATTTATTTAAAACATTTTTATTCTGACCTTTATAAAATCATTCCAGGGTGTCTTACAACAGAAAAATAACAATGCAATAAATGTAATCCATTACAAGTCAACAAATATAGCAAAAACAGCAACAGCTGACCAGTTCTTAATAATTGTCAATAGTGCAGTCAATCGCTACAGAGCAGTCTTGCTAGTCCTGTGCTAAGCATGTTGCAATGCTCCTTGTATTTCCCAAACACCTGTCAGCCTGCTGGCATTGAAGCTCTTAGAAGGTGCTGCACAAGGGACTTTGACAGGGGGTTGGGACAACCCACCAGTCAATCATCTGCCAGAAGATGTCCAGGTAGGTTGTCCTGTCCACCTGTTAAAATTGACCCAAAAGGGGTGGGGACAGGTGGGGTGGGGACCTGGCCTGCTTAGTCAAAAAGGTCTGATCTAAATGGAAGGTGCTGCCTTTTTGAGACTATACCAATGGCTCTAAGGATAGGACATAATCTAATCTGCTGCAGCTCCACACTGCACTCCTGTGCAAGTCCCAAACACTGTTCAAGACTATTGGGCAGTTTACACTAATGCTCAGTTATGGCTGTTATGGCTGATGCAGATGGGCAGAGCCTCAGGGTCACACTCCTGACACCAGTGTGGCAGTGTCTCACCTAAATTGGACAGGGCAGCAGTGAGATTAGGGCTGTACGAATGTACTAGTGGGTGCACCAGGTTGGCTCTGTGTAGCCCCAACCTCACCACAACTGTGCTCAGCCCCATTCTCATCCAGGTAGATTGAAGATTACTCCCCAGTGTCAGGAGGGCAACTCTGTGGCTCTGCTCCACCACACCAACCACTGCTGCTAATTCCAGTGTATGGTGTACAAGTTGAACACGCATTTGTGAACACTCATGCATAGTGGTTCATGACTAAAGAATCTATGAAAATGAAAGAAGTGGTGAAAGTCTTAAGGTATTTTTTTTATGTATCCACTCTTTCATCCCTGCTAATAGTTTGCTATATTATCTGTCAATTTTATACAAATAACAGTTTGGATACAATGGCTCCAGTTGAACATTTAAACTTAGTTCTTGGGGAATAAGCCCTATTGAATATACCAGGGCTTAATTCTGAATAAGTGGGCTGTTAATTTAACATGTTCTTTCAGCCATATAGCATAATTAGCAATATCTAAATCAATGGGTGTACGCTGACTTGGTTGGATATCGCTCATTGTCTAGTGGGTTGGGGTTTTTTGTGAGGTTAAAAAAGTGTATTCATTCTGAAAGACAATTACATGTAAAAAAAAAAAAATATTACCTTGCTTAGTTGAAAAATGATTTCAAAACTCCCAAGGGCTTTGTTATATTTACATGAACTTGCATGCTAATCAAATAGGTCATTTTATTCATTGTTACTCAGAAAACCCCAAAGCAAAAGCAAGCTTGAAAGTCTTTAAAAGATATTCAAATCCTCGACAGTTGGAGCACTTCTGTTACAGTATAGCCAAAGCAATGAGTCAGAAATTCTTTGAAAGAGGGTTAAGAGCTAAAACAGCTGGATTGCTGAATGGATGGCAGGAGGCAAAGGTTGAGGCAGCTTGAATCTTATTTTCCACTGTGATTTTGTACTGGTAGGAAGTCTACTGGACGGGGGAGGAAATAACATGCTGCAGAATACTGAAACTGCCCTGTGGCATCTTCTGTACAAATATATACATTTAGTTTCTTCCATGCTCGGAAAGAAAAAAAGTCAACCCACTCCTGAGTTTGTATGGCGTAATGCATGCTATTCCTTCTAAAGCTACATTAAAGATTGCATTCTATTTCAAGGAAGTGTTTACAGTTAAATATTGGTAGAGATAATGAGTGTTATCTGACACTTAACTCCTCAGAGATCCCTGCACTCCTCTGTAGTCAAGGGCACCTGAAAATAATAATAATATTCAAGGACAGTTAGGGGAGGCCAGCTGGAAGGCAATGGAGATAGAAAAACATGTGTCAAGGATATGGACATGCCTTCACTAAAGTACAATGGGGTCCACAGATGCCTTTGCTCATATAATTCCTTTTCCTTGAAATGGAAGGCCATGCCTTGTTCACTGACAAGTAATAATAATAATAAATAATAAATTTTATTTATATCCCGCCCTCCCCAGCCGAAGCCGGGCTCAGGGCGGCTAACAAGTAGAAGGCTGAAAAGAGGTATATAAATAAACAGCAGTATTAGTAGTAAAAAAAAACTGAGGAGGAGAAGGAATTGGGAACCAATGTCCCAAAGACTTAAGACAGACTTAACTGTGAGGGGGGCCACTAGGGGCACCTTGAAAGATGGCTGCTAATAACATCTTGTCCAGCTTGCAAGAGGTAATTAGAGGCTGATATGGGGAGTACATCAGCCTCCCTTCGTCTTTTCAGGGAAGGAAAAGACGCTGCCTCACCTGCTGTTGCCATAAATCACCCCCGAGTTCGGATGAAGGAGGGGGTGAGAGGCACTAGGTGGAAAGCCCTCGGGCAAGCTTGGAGCTCCCTGCCAGCTTCTTTCAGGAGCGGGCCTGGCTGCGATGTTTAAAAAGAAGAAAAGAATTGGACCAATAAACGCACATGCTTCAAGAGAAATCAGGAATGCTTTTATCTGCTAATAAATTTACCACTGAGTGAAGAAGATCGAGACGGAAGGACGAAGGACGAAAGGAACAGAGATAACACCAGAGAACTGCCGACATTTTGGTATGTGGACGGTACGAGGGGGGGGGGAAGACTTTTTTATTTTATTTTTATGTGAGTACCTGATAACCCTCCCCCTCAAAAAACCATCTCGACAACTAATTTACAAGTGAGAGTGAAAATGAACTGTGTGGAAAAAATTATATGTCTGTGAAAGATTTGGAAACAAGTGAGTCTCTCTCAGTGACGCAGTAAGAAATGCTTCGATGCATAGGCAGATCTTGGCTGCAAGATGGATGGTCTAGGGAGGAAGAGCCGCTTGGATATCAGGCTGGAATCGTAAATCAGAAAGGGCTGTTATCCTCCTGGAAGACTAATTATGAGGCAGCGGGTCTGGAAAGTAAACGAGTGGACATTTAGACTGTATTTCACCGGAATGACAGGACGGAGTGTCTGCTCGAAAACATGATGGTTGGATTTGTGGACATATGAGAGAGCATTATAAAACCCACACAGAGACAAAATAAGACTGTTCCTTGTGGAGAAAACTCGGAGGTGACAGAAAAGGAAAATGAATAAATGACAAATATGAGAAGATGGGACTGGAAACATCATTGCAGTAAGGAAAGCAGCACGAATTTGGATCTTTGGATTCCTGAAGATCGAGGAGCATGGGTACCCCCCACAAAAAAATTTTTAATTTGGAAAACATTTGGACTTTATGATGTGTATTGATATAATTTGGACTAATTGGTATGATATGTTTAATTTGGCAAATGGAAACTTAATAAAAATTATTGGGGGGGGGGGGGAAGACAGACTTAACTGTATCCTTTCCGCCACTTCTGACGTTAAGGAGACACATCTTGTTTCTTTCTTTATACAGAAACTCAGCTAATTATGGTCAAGAATTATATAGTGAAAGCCTGTTTCTAAACTAGATAACAAGGTGTATTTGCAAGTTATTCTAGCTGTGATAACTTGCAACATGATTTTATATCTAGGAAGTCTGCTTGTTAGTAGAAACAGTTATCAGGGTTTGTAAAAAGAGTTTTATTGCAATCATGCACAAAATACAAACAACAAGACAAAAATTAGTAAAAATGTGAATAAAGGGCCTTACATCACTTTCTTTGCTATCCATGAGGTGAGAAAACATGAGGGTACACCGGCAAATGAAAGCTTTTAAGACAGCCATATATCCCATATTAGTGGTGACAAAGAGTCTATGAGATGAATAGTACCAGCATGAGAAATGAAACCCCACCATACCACACAGGTTTTTATACCACAAATATACTTGTAGGCCTTGAAGAATCTTCCATGGTTGTGCTATAGACATCCTAGCTGCCACCAATCGCCATGTGATAAGTTTTTTGGAATTTAGTTGTTGAGTATGTTTCTCCCATAGATTCAGGGATGAGCAGTGTCATAGGCACAGAAGTCTTCAATATCTTAAATTTCTAGACTTCCCTTCATCCGAGGACAGTTTACAATGCAAACACACACACAAAAATACCGTAGTAACAAACGGAAACAATACCCCCCTCCCCCCACATTTTAAAGGGTCATAGATAGTTTACTTAGCCAAAGGTCTGGGAATAGAGGAATGTTTTCCTCTGGCTCCTAAAGTAAGGTTACCAGATTTTTTTCAATGAATCCGGAGACCCTATACATACATAGATACATACATAAATACATATATACATACTACATTTTCGGGACGTTGATGCTGCAGCAATGGTGGTGGCAGAGGACCGGCTGCCGCCTTGACCTCAACCGCCACGTTTCCCCTTCCTCCGAGGCTTCTATCTCCTTTCTCCATGAGCCTGGGCAGCCCGAGTTGTTGGTTCTTCGGTGGTGGTGGTGGGGAAGCAGTGTGCGGTGGGTTAGGAATGGAAGGTGGAGAAGGAGGGCCGAGAGCGGAAGCGGCAGCAAGGCTCGGGCAGCGCGATGCCTCCCTTCGCATCGGAGCAGCCCCAATCCCATTCCTACTTGCATGCAAGCAGGAGGGGGTGGGAATCCCTCAACTGAGAGATCCCTGCCTCCTTCTTGCACGCAAGCTCTGATAGGCAGCATGAAGCCTCCCTTCACAGCTTAGTTGCTGGGGTCAGGGAAGGTGGAGGCAGCCTGGAAGCCCACCTGTACCACCATCATATGGGGACTTCTGAGTAGCTCCTGAAGCCAGCCAGAGGCAACTACTCCAGGCTGCTGAGACTGCCACTGCTGCGTTTCCCAGGGACATTAGATGAAATCTGGGGACATTCCGGGGATAGAATTTGTTCGGGGACTTATTCGCAAATCCGGGGATTGTCCCGGGAAACGGCGACGTCTGGTAACCCTATCCTAAAGATATTCTCTCCCTGGGGAGAGCATTTGACAAGCAGGGAGTCACCACAGAAAAGAACTTCTTGTGTTGCTGCCCTTCATAAAGAAGGGCACCAAATGATGACTGGAGGTCCAGGTCAGTTCATATGGAATCATAATGGTGCTGCCTTAGATATTACAAAGGGCAACTGTGTCAATATGTGATGCCACCTGTGAATATTCTGTTATACATTCAAACATAGATTTATATGGCTTAGAATACTACAGTACATGTTATTCCATTTACTGTCCAGTATGGTAATACTGAAATATGTTTTCCAGAGTTTTAAGACCTGTGAGGTATCTGGTTGATAAATTCAGTAATTCCCTCTATGCAGCAGAAATTTATCCCTTTCCCGAGGCAACCTCATTCTACAACATTAATTCAAATTTAGTGAGATCCCTCTTGGCATGTGCCCTCAAGTATTGATTCACCAATATATTTGTGAGCTTCTAGTCATCTACTAATTTTCTATAACTTTAATTCTATGGGCAATTATTTGCTTACTTACACAGCCTCAGTCACAGCAGACAATACAATACTTCCATTCTTTTATTCCTGAAACAATTGATAAATTAGTAAATTTGAATGGTTGACTTGCAATCTGGTGTAATTTTTGATACATTTTTAAAAAAATGAAATTTGGTACCCACTAATATAGACCCCTACTCTTGGCCTCCAGCTCTCCAGTACCTAAAACCAAAAATTCAACTTTATTTTTAAAAATGAAGTTTTTATTGGTTTTTCTATTTGGAAAAATAACCTAGAAGCTATTTTACCTGCTAATCTTCTGGTTTGGGGAATAGGTAAATGAAGGCATGAATAATTAAACTAGTCTCCTACAAGTCCATTTTATGGGTAGGGATAAAAAATTCCCTTTCCATTCAGTACCCTACTGGTGGGTAATTAACATTTCTGTTAAGTTCTAATTATAGTCCTTGTATCTCAGCCATTATGCTAATAGTGTTATTCAGTAGTATGTGAGATTGCATTCATTATCACTGGTGAGTTAAACCTTTATTAAAGAAGAACTCCCTCAGGCCCCATTCTGGAGTTAAGTAATTATTCATTTGGTTTTATCCTTGCAATTAGCTTATATACTGTAGAGCTCATTATTGAGCTTCTATACCTCCCTGAACAAGATTAACCCACCATGGTAAATAAATGCCTAACAGCTCCAAAAGTGCTGCTTTTGAAGTATTTTATTATGTAATGAAATAAGGAATTTCAATGCATTGGTGCAACATCCTACTTCCCCACACAGTCAAAGTGAAGGAAATTACAGTTCTGTGGGACATGTTCGACTCAAGTTAAGTTGCAGAAAAAATAGATCAGATCACAGCCATGGTGAATCCAACTGTTAAGATGATTGAGCTCTGCTTTCCGTCAGTGGCCTCCTTATATTCCATTAGGTGGGTGGAGGTGTGGGCTAGGAAAATGAAGCAGAAGTAACCCAAAACAGTCTATATTCTTGTTTAAAATATTTCTTTGTTTTATGGACCATCCCATCATGGTCTTCTCCTTGTTGCAATTTAACAATACAAAAATACTGTTTCAAAATGGAAGTCTGTTAATGGTTCCTACAGAATCATTACAAAAATTATGGCATTTAGTTGGATGATGAAACTAACAAATTTTGTGTGCTGTAGACGAAACCCACCAGCAAAAGAAAATATTTATGTAATGTGGTTTCTGACAGTATTGGATGTCAGCGTAATGCTAATATCATGATTATTATATCACAGAACCCATAATTTGTAGACATATAAATCCTATTTAATGGAGCTTACTCCCAGGTAAGTAGAGGTTCACAGTCCTAAAGTCTCAGCTTCCTGGTAATTTTATTCTATGCTTTTTTAAGAACACAAATACTTTTATTCATTGCTTTTCTTCTGGGGGTACGCATACCCTTAAACATTTTGCGAATCTAAGTTTGGCCTCATTGAGGGGCAGTATTTCAATATTAGGAAAATGAGAGTACCCCTTAACTTTTTTTATATAGAAAAAGAAGCAGTGCTGTCAGAGCTGGCTCCAGGTCCCAGCTCACAGAGGACCAACGCTAGCCGGCAGTAATGTACAAAAGTCTTTATTGAAGTACAGTTTCCATTTTCAAGCCGCAGCGCCCCAGCTCTACGTCTAGGGGTTAGATCGGCGAAGCTCCATCTGAGTCTCCGCCCCCTGTACACCAGTTTAAGATTCTAGCCTTACTCCACCTCTTCCGTCTCTCCTTTCTCCTCTGGGTCCTGCTACCCCCCGGGGTCCCTTCCTTCCTGGATTCTTCTGACGCTGACGTTGACCCCCCTGACTCCTCCCCCTCTTTTCGGCGGGCTTTGGGACCTGGCTCCCTATCCGGGCTGCCAACTGCGCCGCCCTCCTGTACATTTGAACTTGGCGCGCGCGCCCAGCCTTCAACCTTCCTCTCGACCGTTTCCTCGCTCCCCGATGGAGGCGTGGCCAATCCTGACTCATGTCCTCCCACTGGCAGTGCGCCGCCTGATCCCGATGCCTGGGACTCCTCCCCCCTACTGCACTCTGGTGTGGACGCTGGTCCTGATTTCCAACTGCTGCTCTCTGAGTCCCCTCTGGCCCCTTCTTCCTGGGGTGTCCCCCTCGGCACCCCCCTTGCTCTGACCATGGGAGCCCCTTTCTGTGAATCTTCCGATTCGCTGGAAAGACTCAGAGACCTCGGACCGCTGTCATCGCTAACATTTCCTTCGGACTCCTCCCCCTCGCTCTCTATTTCCTCCCTTTCCTGTGCCTCTGCTCCTGAACCCCTGACATCCATCCCCCCCTCGAAGCCCCCCCTTCCCCCCTCCCCTCCTTCAGGTGTGGGTACTGGGTGCTCCGTCGTTGTGGGGGTGAGTGCCGGATACAGTTCGTCCCCCGTGGCGTGCATCCAGCCGGATAAGTCCGGCTCGTCCTCCGTGCTCTCGCCGACCTCAATTTCCTCTGCTTCCATCTCTTTGCCGCCGTGCTCGAACCCAAGGTCCTCCCCCAACACGTCCATGTCCGTCTCTCCCCCGGTCTCCTCCGGGGACGTTGCCTGCCAAGGACCCCCCAGCCACTTCCTGCGCCACTGCTCCTCTGGTCGATCGTCCCACCAATAGGAACGGTCTGAGGCAGACCCCGAGGGTGATCCCTCCGGGGAACGTGTTTCTAGTGCCGGTTCCTCGTCCGAGGTGAACCCCTGGAATGTGCTGGCTGAAAATGTGGGTGTGAAAAGCCAGTCGTCGAAATACTCGGCTGGCATGGGCCTGTGTGGGAAAAGGGCATGAAACTCGTCCTTGAGAAGAGGTTCGTCCAAGGCATAGTCTGGCACTCAACTGTTGGCGCTGGCCGGGGTACCTTCTCTGGCGAGAAGATATTCTACTCCCTCTTCCCCCCATCTCGAGTCTAAAATCTCTGTGACTTCGTTGACGGGTTCCCGCCTTGGCGACCCCCCCCTTGCGGGCGTTTCCCTGAACGGGTCTGGTGCCGTGCCTGGCTCCTGAAATCTATGAGGTGCTTTGTAGGGTGTGAGCACTGATCTATGGAAAACTGGGTGCATTCTGGATCCCTCCGGCAGTGTCAACCGGAAGGCCACTGGATTGACCTGTGCCTCGACTTGGTAAGGTCCTAGCTGCTTATGCCCTAGCTTCTTCTTCGCTAACGATCTGGCCGGCACTGCCTGGGCTGCTAACCAAACCCAGTCTCCCACCTGTATGTCTTCCCCAACCCTTCTGTGCTTGTCAGCCTGCAGTTTGTATGCGTGCTTTGCTAGTTCTAACTGCCTCCGAAGCTGTTCGTGAACCTCCTGCAACTCTGATGCTAAGGCTTCCGCTGCCTGTGGCTCCCCCTCCCCCGCTCTCGCTAATCCCGGGAAGGTTCTGGGATGCCTCCCGTTGTTGGCGAAGAACGGTGTCACCCCCGTGGACACGTGCTTCGTGTTGTTGTAGGCGAACTCAGCGAGCGGCAGGTAGTCCACCCATGTTGCCGGCTGCTGATTTGCGTAGCATCGCAGGTACTGCTGCATGATGGCGTTGACTCGCTCCGCTTGTCCGTTCGTCTGCGGGTGTCTCGCCGACGCTAGGTTGATCTTGACGTTCAGGAAACCCATCAGCTTCTGCCAGAAGTTCGAGATGAACTGTCGCCCCCGGTCGGACAGGATAGACCGTGGCAGACCGTGAACCCTGAACACGTGGTCTATGAACAGTTTGGCGGTCTGTTCCGCCGTGGCCACCTTCGCGCACGGAATGAAGTGGGCCATTTTGGTGAACATGTCCACCACCACTAGCACTGCCGTCTTGCCCCTCGAGCTGGGTAGATCCGTGACAAAGTCCAGGGCCACCCTCTCCCACGGTTCGAGCGGTGTCTGCAGCGGTTCGAGCAGGCCCGCCGGCGGTTTGTGCACTGACTTGGCCCTTTGGCAGGTGTCGCACCTCGAGACGTAATCCGCGACTTCCCCCCGCATCTTGGGCCACCAAAAATCTCTGGCTACTAATTCTACTGTCTTCTCTTTGCCAAAGTGCCCGGCGGTGGGTGCGTCGTGCAACTGCTGCAGTACTTTCGCGCGGAGGTCGTCTCCCGGTACGTAGAGGGCCCCTCTGCGGATGAGCAATCCGTCGCGTATCTGGAACTCGTCGTCCTCCGCCGTGCCCCTTTGCACCTCCTCCATCTTGGCTTGTGCGAAGGGGTCCTCCTGCAGTGCTCGACGTACAGCATCCAGGTCCACGGTTGCTGAAGCGCACGCCCACGCTTTCGGTGCGAAAATGTGCTTGGCCGCTGCTGGTGCCGCCTCCTCGAGGTATTGCGGCTTTCTGGACAGTGCATCCGCCATGATGTTGTTGTCGCCTGGGATGTACTCTATCCTGAAGTCGAAATCCGCAAAGAACTCCGCCCATCGTATGTGCCTCTGGTTCAGGAACCTTGCCGTGCGCCAGTACTCCAGGTTTTTATGGTCCGTGCGGACCTGCACTGTGTGTTTGGCTCCAATGAGGAAGTGCCGCCACGCCTTGAATGCTGCATGAATGGCCAGCAACTCCCTGTCCCAGATGGTGTAGTTCTGCTCTGACTTGCTGAGCTTCCTGGAGTAGAAGGCACACGGTCTCCAGTCCCCATGCGGGTCTTGCTGCAACAGTACTGCTCCCACGGCTCTGTCTGAGGCGTCCGTTTCAACCCTCATCGGTCTGCTGGGATTCACATGCAGTAGCTGCTCTTCGGACGAGAAGAGACGCTTGAGTTTCTGAAAGGACTGCTCCGCTTGCTCCGTCCAGATGAACTTCTTCTTCTTGGAGCTGAGCGTGTCGGTAATGGCCGCCGTCTGCATCGCGAACCCCTTGATGAACTTGCGGTAAAAGTTGGCGAAACCGACAAACCGCTGGACCTCCTTCCGATTGCGCGGGCTCTTCCAGTCCAACACTGAGCGAACCTTGGCGCTGTCCATGGCGAGCCCCTTGTCCGACAACTTGTAGCCCAGGAAATCTACCTCCTTCATGTCGAACTGGCACTTCTCCAGCTTGGCGTACAGCCTGTGCTCCTGCAGTCTCTGCAGAACTTCCTTGACGTCTCCCTCGTGGGTCTCCTCTGATTCTGAAAATATCAGGATGTCGTCCAGGAAGCAGACGCATTTCTTGTAGAGGAGACCCGCCAATACGTGATGCATGAAGGCTTGAAAACAGTGGGAGCCATTTTGTAATCCAAAGGGCATAACTCTGTATTCATAGGTGCCCAGGGGCGTGAACATGGCAGTCTTCCATTCGTCGCCCTCCCGTATGCGAATCAGGTTGTACGCCCCTCGCAGATCCAACTTTGTGAAAACGCGTCCTTTCCTCACCGTTGCGAGCAGGTCATCTATCTTGGGCATGGGAAAGGCTGTGGGCTTGGTTTTCGAGTTCAAAATTCTATAGTCCACCACAAGCCTTTTTTGGGGCGTGTCCTTCTTCTTCACAAAGAATACAGGACTGCCCCCCACTGCCTTCGACTCCTGGATGAAACCGCGCTTCAAGTTGAGGTCTATGAACTCCCTGAGTTCCTGCAGCTCGTCTTCAGACATGGAATACAGTTTCCCGGTTGGCAGCGTCGCCCCTGGCAGGAGGTCAATCTTGCAGTCATAGGACCTGTGGGGAGGCAGCTTGTCCGCTTCCTTCTCGCAGAAAACCTCCAAAAACGCTGCGTACTTGAGTGGCACTGCTTGCAGCGTGCCTAATTGTAGCTGCGGGTCATCCTCTTCCCCTTCCGGGCTAGGCAGAATGCAATGTTCCGCACAGTATGAGGAGCCGAAGGTCAGTTGTCGCTGGTACCACGCCAATGCTGGGCTGTGCCTGTGCAGCCAACTCATGCCTAATACTATAGGCGTGTCCGACAGTTGGGTGACATTGAAGCTGATGACTTCTCGGTGATTCCCAATTTGCATCACCATCGGAGGCGTTTGCTGCACCACCTGCCCCCCCAGCAATTCCCTGCCATCCACCGTGACAACCTTCAGAGGCAGCGTGGCTGGCAGGAGTGCTATGTTGTGCTCTTGAATGAAATCCAGTCCTATGAAGTCTGCGTTACTACCAGAGTCAATGGTAATCGGCACTTCCATAGTGAGTCCATTGGGTAGTTGGAGCGATGCTGTGAGCTGCACCACTGGTTTGGGCGGGAGGGGGTCTGTGGGCTGCAAAATCTCTGGGGACGGCTTCATTGACTTGTCTGGCTGGGCCCCAGTGCCTCTTCCTCCAACCAGACTCTGTCGTTTCCCTGCTGTGGTTCTCTCTGCTGAGTTGCGTCTGTTACTGTTGCTGAGGCTGCAGTGTGCTTGTGGAGCCTCTGGGGACACTCTTTCGCCATGTGCTGAGCACTGTCGCAGATGTAGCACTTCCTGTTCCCTCTAGGAGGCTTCGCTTTGACTGCTCCCGGTGTTAGGGCTCTGGTTGCTGACTGAGCCCTGGCGCCTCCAATCTCCATCGGTTCCTCTCCCCCTCCCTGCGGAGGTGTGGATTGCGCACGCGCTGCATCCTTGGGAAAGAGGGGAGGTGCTCTCACTGGCGTACGTCCCCAACGTCCTTCTTCTCTGTTCCATGGACGTTCTTCCAGACGCACCCCAATTTGCAGCGCCCGCCGGACAACCTCCTGAGTGCTCTTTGGTCTCTCCCCCCTTGCAATCTCATCTTTCACATTTGCATTCAAGCCTTCCCAAAAAAGGTCTCTGGCTGGGGCAGAATCCTTCTCCCATCCCAGCGCATGGACTAATGCAAAAAAGCGGGAATGGTACTGCCTTACACTGGCTCTGCCTTGTTTGAGCCCATGTATGTCTTTTCTGGCGATATCAATGTCTATATTTGATAAAAAACACGAATCCATCGCTTTAATGAATGCATCCGCATTTTGGAGCGCCGGATCCTTATCTCTCCACAGATTGCGCAGCCACGCTTTAGCTTCCCCATGCAAATGGGACAAGATAAACCCCACCTTCTCTTGCTCATCTCTAAAGTCTTTATCCAGCAGTTCCAGCGCAAACAGCACGTCTGCTCGGAAGTTAGGGTACTGCTGCAAATTCCCATCGAAATGAGATACCAGGCTGCCTCCTCTTTTCCCCAGCCCAATCCCCTCTGATTTGGGTCCCGGTTGCCCCTGCTTAGCAAGCACTTCCAACCTGGCTTGGAGATCCCTGCAGGCGGCAGCCGCTTCCTCTTCCCTTTTCCTGGATGCGAGTACCTCCGCGTTGAGTTGTGTCACTGCATCTTGCAGGGCTGCTAGTTGCTGTTCTGTAGTCATCTTGCCTGACTCTTGTGAGCTCGCGAAGCACCAATCTTCTTCCCTCGCTGCGTCCACTCACGTTACGAGGTTTTTGGTGCAAAACTTTTTGGAGATGGAGCTTACTGTCAGAGCTGGCTCCAGGTCCCAGCTCACAGAGGACCAACGCTAGCCGGCAGTAATGTACAAAAGTCTTTATTGAAGTACAGTTTCCATTTTCAAGCCGCAGCGCCCCAGCTCTACGTCTAGGGGTTAGATCGGCGAAGCTCCATCTGAGTCTCCGCCCCCTGTACACCAGTTTAAGATTCTAGCCTTACTCCACCTCTTCCGTCTCTCCTTTCTCCTCTGGGTCCTGCTACCCCCCGGGGTCCCTTCCTTCCTGGATTCTTCTGACGCTGACGTTGACCCCCCTGACTCCTCCCCCTCTTTTCGGCGGGCTTTGGGACTTGGCTCCCTATCCGGGCTGCCAACTGCGCCGCCCTCCTGTACATTTGAACTTGGCGCGCGCGCCCAGCCTTCAACCTTCCTCTCGACCGTTTCCTCGCTCCCCGATGGAGGCGTGGCCAATCCTGACTCATGTCCTCCCACTGGCAGTGCACCGCCTGATCCCGATGCCTGGGACTCCTCCCCCCTACTGCACTCTGGTGTGGACGCTGGTCCTGATTTCCAACTGCTGCTCTCTGAGTCCCCTCTGGCCCCTTCTTCCTGGGGTGTCCCCCTCGGCACCCCCCTTGCTCTGACCATGGGAGCCCCTTTCTGTGAATCTTCCGATTCGCTGGAAAGACTCAGAGACCTCGGACCGCTGTCATCGCTAACATTTCCTTCGGACTCCTCCCCCTCGCTCTCTATTTCCTCCCTTTCCTGTGCCTCTGCTCCTGAACCCCTGACAAGTGCTTTTATTAGTGGGGGGAAATCCAAGCTTATAAATTCTTTGGAATCCCAGTACCAAATTGTTCAGGGAATGATTCCTATGCACATTTCTGTTTTCCAACAATTTGCTTCAGAAAGCTTCTTCAGTCTTTCCTCAAGCAACACCTTCAGAGTTCATGTAGCTCCATTGCATTCTCCTTTTCTTTCGTGAAATCTTAAATGAAATTAGTCCTCTTTCTCGATAAGCATTATAGAAGTAGTAGTAAAGGAACTGATGATTCACAGGTTATTCTGTGGAGTTTGTTTCAGGTTTTTTGTAGCTTAACATGACCACAACACATGGTGACAAATATAGTTAGAGAGAACACTGTATTAAAAAGGCGATTTTCAACACTTTCATAAAACTAGAGCTATTGTAGACTTGGATACTTAGCCATCCATATTTCATAACCATTTTTTTTCAACCCTTAGGGATTCAAAAATTTTCGTTCCCATGGTAATCTTGGATTCTGAAAATACTCATACTTTCCATAAATGGATGGTAAAATAGTTTAAATAAATAAATGACCAGCTGTCTGGTAGTTAGGCATATATTTGATTTCCATAAGACATAGAAACCTACTGCGTCTGCCAATCAGAGGAAATGAAAGTAAATCAGTCATCAAAGGTATAATATGTTTAACATTTGCATGGTCATGACCTCTCTGTCATTAGCTGATCCTTTTCTTTTTATCATCTTTACTTTCTGCTGCTGTTCCCCAGTTACCTATAGTACTGCTTCAGGTGTTGGTCTGACACAGTTGAAATATATATAAAAATAAAAAATTGTCCAAAAATTTAGAGACCAACTAAGTTTGTTCTTGGTATAAGCTTTCGTGTGCATGCACACTTCTTCAGATACAAGGCATGCACACGAAAGCTTATACCAAGAACAAACTTAGTTGGTCTCTAAAGTGCTACTGGACAATTTTTTATTTTTATATACAGTGGTACCTCAGGTAACATACGCTACAGGTTACATATGCTTCAGGTTACAGACTCCGCTAACCCAGAAATAGTGCTTCAGGTTAAGAACTTTGCTTCAGGATGAGAACAGAAATCATGCTCCGGCGGTGCGGCAGCAGCAGGAGGCCCCATTAGCTAAAGTGGTGCTTCAGGTTAAGAACAGTTTTGGGTTAAGTACGGGCCTCCGGGTACCACTGTATATTTCAACTACAGTACTGCTAGCAATATATATATATATATATATATATATATATATATATATATATATATTATATATATATATATTTATTTATTTATAGGACTTCAACTGGGAGTCTCTCTCTCTCTCTCTCTCTCTCTTTGGCTAAGCTCCAGTAACATACTATCTGTGTGCAGTCCCATAGTAGCTATACAGAGCCTGAAGAGGATGTCAGTGGGGGCGGAGGAAGCCCCAAAGAGGCCAGAGGCACAGCAAGCCTTTGTTTAAAATCCCAGTGGTTTAAATACATTTCTTTATTATAGGGAGGTCTTTGGCCCTTCCATACATACCTTTGGTAGTACAGTACTATAGTTGCTGTCTTTCTTCCCCTGGATTTTTCTAGATGCTTCCACATGGCGTCGTTTTCACTCCAACACTATTATGGAATATTACAGTCATAATTCAAAGTGCTGTTTTCTGTCACAGAAATTCTGACATTTGTGAAATATATGGACTGGTTCAGCAACATGTTCATTGTTTTGCACAATTTACTGCTTTTATGTGTGGCAGGTAGAGTGAGTGGTGCGTATGCTGAGTGACATCCACTTTGAGCCATTATGTTGTCTTTTTTGACAGGTGGCCTGTCACTGTGGTCTGTAACATGACAGATGGTTCAGACCAGCACAGTTACCTCAAGTAGTTCTTTAGGTACAAGGCGAGAACGTTCCTCTGTAACCAGGCCTTTGGCTGATTAGCATTCTATAGCCTTTTAAATGTGTTTGTGGGTGTGTGTGAGGGTTTTTTATTTATTTTTGTTTTCATTTTATTATGTATTTTGTGTTCTCACTTTGTATTTTTAGGTTGTGAACCACCCTGTGATCTTTGGATGAAGGACATTAAAATGAATGAATGAATGAATGAATGTTCCTGCTATCTATTCTCCTAATCTCCCTCAGGGTCCACTTTCCAGAATACCAGATATTATATGGCCTGCCCCCATTCCCCCCCCAGGGGTTGTGAGTGACCTGTACACATACTCATAACTCCAGCATTTACTGGTTAGTGGAATGTAGGAATGGAAGGGGTGTGAATAAAGGCACAGAACATTTTTCAATCTGAAAACATCTCACCATTGGCATGGATGGAAGAAAGCACAGACAGCCTCCAGAAAACAGCATTGTGATTGGTTGTGTGGCTAGTCTGCCACAATTTTGCTTCATAGGAGAGAGCAGCTATAGCACTATAGTTGCTGCTCCTGGTAGGTCCTAATTCAAAGACTGAGATGCACGAAGCTTTGTGATCTTTATGCAGAACTGCAGCATCTATTTGACATTTATCTTGAATTGAAGCAATAGCCGCTTCTTCATTCATGGATTTAAGTACGGTAATTCATTCATGGATTCTCTTGTGCTTTTACCCTTCCTACGTTTTGCTCTCTCCCCTCCCCCATAAGACTCATGATCTTTTGCATAATTGGAAGATTAACAGATGTCCTAGGCAACAGCTTTCAGAAGAATGAGAAAATCACTCTCATGTCATCCATCTTTTGCTGCAGTCCAAACAACTGAAGGGAGGGGAATACTTTGGTCATTTGATTTATTGCCAAGTTTGCAGTCATCAAACATGTGTAGCTTCTGTGTATAACAAATGATCAATGTCATTCTAAAGTAAGGAAAATAGGGACGGAACTGGCATGTTCTTTAATATTCAGTTTATTTGAACATGTACAATTAGAACATACATAGAGGCCCTGCACTCTCAAGGTGTCTTCAGCCAACTCACAGCATTCCCTCTCTATGTAAATGCACACATTTACACCTGCTCCTTCCTCAGCTGCAGCGTTGTCACTTGGACCAAGTTCTGTTTCCTAGCTAACAATTAGCTCCTGTCAGCTGACTATTCAGTGCTATTAACCAGCAGTCAGCCAGGAGCCTTGACAGTAATGCCTTCGAACTTATTTGGTTATACATCCCATGAGACAAGGGTGAGGGGAGAACCATTGAGAAATTTTTAGAGAAATCTACAGCTGAGCTGAAATTTCCTAGAAGGCACTTTCCCCCTGACATTTTTCTTTTTTCCTCACCCACCAAAGGAATTCATTTTTCAGAATGCTCTCTAAATACTTCCCGCCATTTTGTTGACTTAGTGTTTATTTGTTCATGTGTTATGGATTGTGCATTTATATAATAATAATAATAATAATAATAATAATAATAATTTATTATTTATACCCCACCCGTCTGGCTGGGTTTCCCCAGCCACTCTAGGTGGCTTCCAACCGAATATTAAAAATTTCCCTAAATTCCTTCAGTTGTCGTTTAAAAGTAAAATAGTTGTTTATTGCCTTGACATCTGCTGGGAGGGCGTTCCACAGGGCAGGTGCCACTACCGAGAAAGCCCTCTGCCTGGTTCCCTGTAACCTCACTTCTGGCAGCGAGGGAACCGCCAGAAGGCCCTCAGCACTGGACCTCAGTGTCTGGGCTGAACGATGGGGGTGGAGACTCTCCTTCAGGTATACAGGACCGAGGCCGTTTAGGGCTTTAAAGGTCAGCACCAATACTTTGAATTGTGCTCGGAAATGTACTGGGAGCCAATGCAGATCTCTCAGGACCAGTGTTATATGGTCTCAGCCGCCGCTCCCAGTCACCATTCTAGCTGTATTAATTTCAGTTTCCGAGTCACCTTCAAAGGTAGCCCCACGTAGAATGAATTGCAGTAGTCCAAGCGGAAGATAACTAGAGCATGCACCACTCTGGCAAGACAGTCCGCAGGCAGGTAGGGTCTCAGGCTGCGTACCAGATGGAGCTGGTAAACAGCTGCCCTGGCCACAGAATTAACATTTGTGGGAGATTTTCTTGATTTGCTCTTATGTTTGCTATAACCAAATGTTTAGGTGCATATTCTTCATGTCCACAAATGACATGAAGAATTATGAGACGCCATTTGCTCACAGCTCTAGAAATGACTTAGCAGTCATGATTTTGGGGAGGACAAAATATTATTATGGATTATGTAACTAGGATTAGCTAATCAGTGGGATTTTAGCTAAGCAAAAATCTTTGAGTATGTCATCTTCGCTATGGTGCTTTGGATTGGGGCTCCTGTTTGCAAGAGGAATCACCACAATTTATTTTGAAAGACTTCCGACATTAACATGAATATAAATTCCTGGCTGTCATGTGGAGACATTTTCCCCCTTCTGGTAAGCTTTAGTTCATGTGTCAACTATCTTTCATCATGATTCCTATATACTGCTTTATAGTGTAATAGATCAGGCAGTTTGTGCATTTTTATTCTGTTTTGGGCTTATTTCAGATAGATTATATTATTTATCTTCCTACCCCCACCCCAGGACTCTTAGCTGTGCTTTAGTAGTTTCAGAATTTTAGCTAGTGATTTTGGTAGTACGGCTGCTCCTAGATATTAGAACCTATATTTAAATTCCCCCTGAATTTTGTCTATTTTCTTGTGACTATCACATGACTTACTCAAGCATGGCCAGGTAATTCAGTTTTTACTCAAAACTCAAAGTTCATGTGGTTTGGAGAGAGAGTTGAAAATTGATCGCTGGATTGGATTGATTATTGCATTGATTAGCTGCAATAGGAACACACACACACACACACACACACACACGTGATTGGGAACATGGGTCGAAATAGTAATGTATTACTTCTATTAATTTCAACAGAATTTAAAACTCTCCACATGCAGGTCACCCACAGCTATCTTTACTGAATATATTTTTTTGATTTTCCAATATCGTTCCAATAACAGCCTCATTATAACAATGCCAATTTTTAAAAATATAATTTTAAAAAAATTGATTTCCAATATCGCTCACCCACATCTATCTTATCCCATTGCTTAGAAAATAAAAAGGCTGATCCTATGGGACAGATAACACCTTCCTTGCACTAGTACTGTATGGGAAAATATATTTTGTGCTTGATGTTCTGCAGAGGGGAGGCAACCATTTTTAACATTACAGAGGTGGCCCACTTACTTCCATCCAAGACTTACAGGGTGTTATTCCATATACTGCCCTCTAGCCACCACATTCTCTCCTGGTTTCTCTCTGCATCTCAAAAGGTGGGAGCTCCTTATTGAAAGGAGGAAGTACCTAAGGTGGCTCCATAGCATTGAGGCTTAATGTCATTTGGATGGCCACTCCTCTGCCAACCCACTTGGTCACTCCCTTGGGTCCAGCTCTCTGCCCTCTGGACTGCTGTCTCCCTCTCCAGGCTCAGATGCTTCTTGGGGTCCCGAGTTCACTTCTTGTACCCTGCTAGGACCCTTCCTAAGGTGGTCCAGCTGTAACTCCCCAATCTCCTACAGTTCTTCCTCAGGATCTAACTACCCCCCCCACCCAACGACCTCTCCATGAGACTCATGACACTTGGCACATGGTCATCAAGCCCTCCTGAGTGGGAACCAATCCCAGCAGGTCTTGCAATCAACACCAGATTTAAAAGACACCAAATATAATCCCCACTTGCCAAGAAAAAAAATGAGAGTACATTATAAGTCTCCTATATGTGATGTCTGGTGTGGGGCGGAAGAGTGTGGGTTGCAGAAAATGTACTCATGGTCCAAATAAGAACACCTCCTGCCACCTAATTAGGCCTATGAGCTAGAGGTTCCTCAGGTGCTAGAGGAGCCGTTCAGTTATTCAGTTCAGCCCAAACTGCAATGCTATGAAGTTACAGCAGCTTCACTGACACTTCACAGAGTTTGGGAGGAGCAGCTATTGCATAACATGCTCACATATTGCTATATCATCCCTTCCCTTCTGTTACAGGATCATAAAGGGGATTATATTGTGACAGAAGAATAGGGCTTCATGAATGGCATTTCCAAATTGGAAGTTCTAACTTTTTATTTATTTTCTTAAATCACAACCCCTTGCTGACCTGCATTTGAATTTTTTTTGTTGCTAGCATTTTCACCTTTCAGCTGTTAATGCTGACCTTCTGAGTCTTCATTAATACACTTGCAGTTATTATATCCCTGCTTAAGTAGAAAACATTGTAACCAAGCAACAGATGCTCCATTAATTTAGGAATTAGGACAGTCTATTTTGGCTCCCCTTTTCTTGGTATACGAGCACAAAATTTTTCACTTTGATGAATGAATTGCTCTGTTTATAATTTTTATTACTAATGAACAGAAGTGTTCAATAAAAATGACATGACAAAAATGCATGACATTCACTTTTTTCATGTCGAAGTAAATGAACCCTCTGTTTTAGTGATAACAAATTTTCAAAGTTTATATTTGGGAGTTCTTAAAACTAGTTTGACTACCAATTGAGACCAAAACTTTTGGTCATAAATTCAAAAACAGCTTAGTTTTGTTAAAACAGAGAAGGAATCTGAGAAGGAAAGGGTAAGTCCGAAGTTCCTATTCATGAACAGAGCTGATTGCATGGCATGGCACATTTAGGGCAGATCCACACCCTACATTTAAAACACATCCATCCCACATTTAATGCACATGACTTTCACCAGAGAATCCTGGGAACAGTCTTTTAGTAATGGTGCTGGGAACTGTAGCTATGTGTTCCCCTAGCTTCTTTGGGGAAAGTTGTGTGTTTTAAATGTGGGATGGATGTGTTTTAAATGTATGGTTGGATCTGCCCAAATTGTCTCTGGAAATTATTCCTAAGGCAATTCTGATTAGTCATAGTAGAACGGCCAAAAATCCTTTTACTACTTGATGTATTTAGGGTTGGCCCAATGTATTTTGATGTTTGAAGCAGGGAACAAAATGGCGCCCCATTCCACAGACAGACTGGAGTAGCAGGTAAATCTTACTCCATCAGTCATGATGAGACATCTGCCTAAGGACAGCAAGCTGTGTTAGGGGGCCCAGGGCAGGTCACATAGTTCACGTAACACTGTCCTTCAACACCTCACTGCTGTCTGCTTCTCTGTCTTATGGTACAGTGAGCGCCGGATGTACAAAGCAGCAATGGGGTATTGCTGGTGTATATTTTAATCCCCTGTAATCTGCACAATAGTAAGGGTGGTGACGCCGCTTCTCAACTTCGTCATTGCATCCCACTAGTTTACATGCAATGACACCTTCCCCTCCTCTGAAAATTGTCTATGATGCAAATGTGAGGGTTGGTGTGGCGTTTGCCCGTTCTTTTGGAAATGTCTGTACGGGAGGAGAGAAAGAGTTAATAGGTAAACCAATAGAAAAGCCAGAGGCGGAGCCTACCTGTTTTTAAAAGGCTTAGTCAGAGGTTTAGACAGTTGGAAAAAGCAGCTGGGAAAGCAGTTGGCAGACAGATGGAAATAGAGAGACAGTTAGTGCAGTTGGTTCTTGTGTGAGGGGAGGTAGAAGAGTTAGAGACAGGATAAAATAAGACTAAGAGGGTTACAGTGTTTCGAATGCATTTAAAGTTTATTTGTGTTTGCAGTAAAATACAATCTTCATTGTTAACTTGACAACCTGACTGAGACTAAGTGATTTACCAGGGAGAACCTGGTCGGTGGCAGCGGATTAGTGGTGTACGGGTCAATAGTCTGTGAAATAACCGGGGGCTCCGTATGAACGCCACAGTTAGGAACATCCTATTCCATGAAAAATGGTTTCTGGCCTAATGCGAGAAGTAGAAATCACAGTTACAGAATGTCCTGCCTCAGTTTACCTCGCTATCTGCTGCTGACACTTAGCCATGATTTCTGGCTCACAGATGGGGATGGAGGCGAGCAGGAAGATGGGAAAAGCACCAGGGTCAGTAGACTAGAGAGCAGACAGGTTCTGGTGCTTAATGTAATGGGGTGCTTGTTTGGCTCACACATTGCAGAGTTAGCTGAAACTCCTTCACCAGGAGCTATAAACAAAGATAAGAATAACAATATGTACTTGGAGGCTCTGGTGCTTGCCTTTTGCAAGACAAGTGCTTTATTGGAACAGTTACATGAGAAGATGGATTTGATGACTGTTACCATCGGAAATTTTGGACAGGCAGTGGGTAACTATATAGAACCCACTCAGGAATTAATCCAGGAATGTGCTTTGACAGATGAGATGAAGGAGGAGGTTGTTGCTGGACCTCGGGTGGCAGAGATGGAGGGAGCTGTGGCCCAGCAGGAACATGAGTTGTTGGATTTGACGAATGAACCTGGAAAAAGTCAGATTTGGAGAGATGGAGTTCTGTTTGGCTTGGAGATGGGGGGCTGGATGGACCCCCCTATGCAGGGATGTTTTGATTTTTATTTTTCAAGTCTGGCTTTGGGCTGGGGGGAGCTCAGAGTTGTGGGGGCCTTTAACTTTGGAGGGGCCTTGAAACATGCCTTCAAATACCACGTGGATTTCAGTGTTGACTATGGAAAAGGGGCCGACTTGTCGAGAAGGGACAAAAATATTGTCAAGCTGGATCTCCCTGAGTGAAAGGAGCAGAAGACAAAGTAAAGTACAGGTATAAATATGAAGAAGACCTGCGGAAGGGACATGGAAGAGACTTAAGAGCCTCGGACATAAGGTCACCAGGTTGATGGACTAGATGGATGGGATAGAAAGGACTGACAAAACCCGAGACCAGGAAGAAGAGACGATGGATGAAGATTGGAAGAAAGTTTTAAAAATTCATTTAGAAAGTATTGTAAAATTAATGAGTATTAGAAAAACGTTGGAATGAAATTATTGGGCTTTAGCAGAAATGTTAAAAAGAATTATGTAAGAATATGTAATGGTTAGGAAAATTTGGTATAAATAAGATTTAAGTTTTAAGTTTTAGGATTTTTTATGGTAAGATAAGGTTAAAATAGATTGAGGTAATTTAATGACAGAATATTGTGAAAGATGGAAAGGATTTGCTGAGATAATTAATAACTAGAATACAAAGAAGGGAGGTGTGAGGAGGTTGATGAAATAAGGTAATGACAGTTAAGGATTTGGGAATATTGGATTTGTTTTTAAATTTTTTGTTTATTTTTGCTTTTTGCTTTTGATGTATTGTGTGTTTTGTTTTTTCTTTTTGACTTTGGTTTTTATTAATTTGTATTGTTTAATTGTTACTTTTATCTACTTTTTTCTTTCCTTTTTTCTTTCTCTTGTTTTTTCCTTCTTATTTCTTTGTAACCTTAAAATTCTCAATAAATATCATTTAAAAAAGAAGAAGATAAGAATAACAATAATTGGACAACATTGTTATCGCCTCTTGAAACCACCAAACCATATAATATGTAAAGAAAAGTGCATTGAGGAAATCTAAAAATGCAAATCAGGGAAATAAATTGTTATACATGCTGTCAAACTATGGAAACACATGGAATGTTCATTAACAGATGGTCAAGGTTTTACTCAAAAAAAGTTTAAAACCTCAGTGCTTTTACATTTTACAAGCCATTATCGCCACTGTGAACACACACTCTGTCTGAAGCCCCATGCAACTGAGGAGACACCCATTAGAAGAACAAAACTGCTACTGACCATTAGTGGCAAACACACTAAGCAGTGAACATGAACCTCAGAAAAACGTATTATTTCAGCAAGCACCAGAGCCTGTCTATTCAACTCACACATCAGCTACAAACTTTAAATAACAGACTTTATCCCAGCTCTGACCCTTAAAACATCTTCTGCTCTTTTAAATAATTTATATTTAGCTTTTTATAAGGCCCAGGCTAATTATTTTCTTGCTTCCACAGGACAATACAAATTTTGTTGCCCTTCATCCTGTCTTCTTACTGCAATATTATTGTGGGGTTGTTGTTATTTAAAAAAAATAACTATTGCATGTAATTGTTGTTAGTTGCTGTTTAGAACTAGCTGTGTCTGCTCTGAGCAGCTTTTGAACTGCAAAAAGTGGTATAAACAAAATCTCCTCTGCCTGAGATGCAAGTTTAGTGCCATCAATGCTGGAATTTGAGGATGCGATTTTGGGTGTCAGTGATGCCTCTGTCGCCATCATCCCAACTAGATCCTGATTTACTGCCATGCCAAGCACATAGAAGGAGAACCACACATTTAGTTTTGCAAATAAACAAAATGGCAATAGCTCCCTTCTGCTATTTCTCCCTAGCAGCTAGTATTGGGAGCCTTAAATCGAAGGGTGGTATCCAACTGCCATCAGTGCAAGGGGTTTTGCTTGTTTTAACAGAACTTTCCCCCATCTCCTTCTCTACTGCATGCTCTGCATCCCACCCTCAATCTTGTCCAGAGCACTGGGGAAATGCTCATAGAACAGATTTAGGAAATGTGCAACAGGAGGAGAGGGAGCAAAAAATGCCACTGAGCAAGAGGAAATCCTTGTATTGATGGAATGTTCACATAGTACTATGTTAGATACGACCCTATAGCTTTAAATCTGGAATATCCTTGTAGCCAGTCAGGACTAAGAGTTAGGTATTCCTTGACCTATTCTCCATGAACATGCCTAACCTTTTATGCTACTCCCATTTTCAAACCCGTGTAGCTAACAGCTGATGCCATCTATTGCGTCAGTGCGTTTTAAAAATTAATTATGCTTTGAACACTCTGAAAATACTGCTTTAACAAAGTAGCCCTTTACACTTTTCAGGTGCTGATTCAAAAATAAAGAGCATCAGTAAGTCTCAAGCAGTTGAAATGACCTTCATGTTGTATCCACCTCGTGGTCTCAAGCTTATAACTGCAGCTGCTCCCAGGTCAACCTGGCTGAAGCCAATAGTCGATGGGGAAGATGGTTACAAATATTTAGGTAAGATTTTATATATAAAATCAGGCTCTGAATATTCAAAGGTTTTTCTAGTAGTGTTGTATGTACATCTGTATTCATACCTCTGTTTTGATTAGAAATTGATGTAGTCTGTTTAGATGCAGTTAGTATTTTACAGGCTTTTCAGCAAAATCACTTCCTGGAGACATAAGGGGACAAGCAGTTTCTTGAATTTGTTTAAAGGATAGTATATCTTTATAAATATTTGAATTTCAGTTAGCAGAGGAGTTGGGGCAAACTTTTAAATTTTCACTGTAAGAGGGAATCATGCAGAAGAGCATTTGTTCTGAAGATCTCCACACCTTCCATGTATGATGCATAAAGCTGGATTTTAGAAGGCAGCCAGGGCACAAAAAGAGCATATCACTGTGGTGGCTAGTCACCTGTGTACAGGTCATGCTTTGTAGTGCAGCAAAACCCTAATTCCTTTGCAATATGTTTTGGTGGTCTAAAACATGCAATGGGTGAGTTACTTATTGTTTTATGCAAGTATTTTTGTGCCACTTTCCGAACCCACAAAGCATCTCACAAGAAAGCAATGTAAAATGACAATAATTAAAGCAATGAAAGGTTGTTGTTGTTTGTGTTTTTTTTAAAGGACCCTCCCCTCAACTTTTCAGTAAGTATGCACCCTTATATGGAGATCTGGCCTTTATCACACATTCTTTGCTAACATGTCAATCCATGTTGGGCTTTTGCAAGGTGTCGTTGATTGCACTGCATTTTGAAGAATGCTTGGAAACTATGTTGTTGTTTAGTCGTTTAGTCGTGTCCGACTCTTCGTGACCCCATAGACCAGAGCACACCAGGCACTCCTGTCTTCCACTGCCTCCCGCAGTTTGGTCAAACTCATACTGGTAGCTTCGAGAACACTGTCCAACCATCTCATCCTCTGTCGTCCCCTTCTGCTTGTGCCCTCCATCTTTCCCAACATCAGGTTCTTTTCCAGGGAGTCTTCTCTTCTCATGAGGTGGCCAAAGTATTGGAGTCTCAGCTTCACGATCTATCCTTCCAGTGAGCACTCAGGGCTGATTTCCTTAAGAATGGAGAGGTTTGATCTTCTTGCAGTCCATGAGACTCTCAAGAGTCTCCTCCAGCACCATAATTCAAAAGCATCAATTCTTCAGCGATCAGCCTTCTTTATGGTCCAGCTCTCACTTCCATACATCACTACTGGGAAAACCATAGCTTTAACTATACGGACCTTTGTTGGCAAGGTGATGTCTCTGCTTTTTAGGATGCTGTCTAGGTTTGTCATTGCTTTTCTCCCAAGAAGCAGGCATCTTTTAATTTCGTGACTGGGCCTACAGTTCAGAGAAAATGACAGAGAATAGCAGTATCATAATAAACTCAGGCAGCCCGCATTAAGAGCTGCATGGCTGGTGTTGACCTGTGACAGGCCTTTCTCAGTAGTGGCTCCTCACTCATGGAGGTGCTTCCGTCACAGCCTTACAATTTAATTTCATGTTAAAGGCATTCTAAACTAGGACTGCACTATATATTTTCTTCCACCTCATTCCATTAATTTAATGTTTGTATTTCTTTTCATAAGAGTGATGATATAGCAGTTACAAGTTTGTCGTGCGATATGGGTTAATACTGGGAGGAGATAGGTATTGTTGGATTATGCCGGACAAGAGTGTAAACTGAGGCTAAACATGGAGCCTGGCACGCCTCCGCTTGCGCAGCTTTGCTGTTGTCCGTGCCGATCCAACGATCCTTCCTGCCTCTCTCTCTTGCCGGTAGCAGAGCGAACACAGCGGTGAGAAGCAATTGCAACAGTGTGGGTAATAAATTCAGAGCAGACACACCCTGCGTCTTCGGGCCTCCTGCACTTGGCTAACAGGAGATGAAGGCTCGCTCTTGGGTTCTCTCTTAACCTGTGGAAAAACCCACCCCTGTGCTTGACCATCATGTATTATAGTACCTCAGGTGCAACTAATTTGCTGGAAGCGTTTTGCTGCATTTTCTTTACATAATTTAAACAAAGAATGCTGCCCCCACAATTAAAATTATAAAATGAGCTTTATTTGAAGCAAATTCCTCATTAGGGATGCTTCTGAACTGCATAATTTCCCACTTTGGAATACAGATTCTGAAATGACAGCAATTCCTCCCAATAGTTCTCTGGCTCCCATTGTAAGTCTTATTATGGATGGCAGGCATTTTGGGAAAACAACAGATCCCAGACCCCTTGAGACCACTTGTTGTAGCAATGTTACAAACATTAGAAAAGCCTCCCCCAACTTAGTGCCCTCCAGATATTGCTAACTAGACCCCCCTCCTTTCCTGAACATTGACTATGCTGGTTGAGCTTATCAGAGTTGTTCTCTAAATCTGGAGAGTACCAGGTTGGGGGAAGCAGCATTAGTGGAAGTGGAGGGGAGAACCCTTTCTTCCCATAGGCATCAAGTTGGCCATTGTTGAAGGGGCCATTAGAATATTGCTCTCTATATGATCCCAAAAACTGTTTAAGGCATTTTCTCCTCTCTCATAGGTTTTTCCAAAGGGGGGAGGTTTTTCACCAGCCAGAAGAACAAGGCTTTTTCTTGCTTAGATGTTACAGTGAAAATAGGCCTATCTCAGGAATGTCTGGCTTGGGCGGGTAAAAGATAAAGAGCAAGGTTGAATGGATGTTATTGTAACCCCAGAGGGAGGAACTGGACATACGTGAAACAAGGAAGTCCAAATATGGAGAAACGAAAGCTAAATTCTATACCATTTCCCGTAAATCACATGTTTTCTCAGAAATCAAATGATTATCCGTCCCAGAGGGTATAAAAAGGGCTGGCAAGCCCAGAGAGGGCGGGCAGACATCGGGCAACGCGTGTCTGTACCATTATTTTGTCATGACAAAATAAAAATGATTTTACTGCTGTCAAATTGACTCTTTGAAGTGAATTCTAATGCTCCAATATAGGGAGGGAAGGAACTAAGAAAAGGTCTTTCATTGTGAGAACAGGATTGTGGACTAGATGGACGACTGGCCTGATCTGACAGGCCTCTTCTTATAGTCTTTTGTCTCTCAAACAAGAGTCATGAACCTTCGCTGCTTTCTCTCGCACCCTTAAACTTGGCCTGGTGGGCTTTTACTAACATTGTTTGTGGACAGCAAGGTTGTCTTCAGAAAGTAGTTATAGATAATTCCACCCTAGATGACTGGATAGTGTATCTTTTTGAGTTACAGTGGTTATTAAACTAGTTGACAAGAGAACTGCAGGAGTTGCCTTGAAAAGAGATTAGTCTATTAAAGAAAGTCTTTCTGTAGCACAGCAACTGCTCTCCCTGTAAACATTTTTGGAAAGATAGCACTGGACATTTGTTATATGATCCACTCTTGATACTTAAAAAACACTGGCACAAGTTCCAGACTTTCTTTTTGTGTTTCTTGAATCTGCTCTGATGACTTCAGTAAACTTTCATCACTTGTGTGTGCAACAAACAACTGGATTTTATTTACAGATTTCTATTTTGTATTTACAGAGAGAGCATTTGGTCTGATTACTTGAAATGCAAGTCTCAGACAGGGATTAGACATTGCAAGAACTGTGTTTTCTCTTCCTCTGAATATCCAGTATTACAAAACTAGTGTTGCATTATCATTACACTGTGGGTGGAATCCAGAATTGCCCTTGTCCGTATAAAAGGGCTCCTCCCATTTGCAGAAGGGACTGAGCTCCTGTGGACATTCCTACTGGAGAAGGGAGGGGATTTTTTTTCTGGTCTCCCTTTTCCTCTTGAAGCCTGCTGTACCACCTACCACACTGTTCTGCAAGGTCCCACCACTCTCCAGAGCAGGCTTTGGAAAGGCTCAGGCACCTAGAGGGGGAGGGGAAAATGGTCTCAGTAAAAAAATGGCCTCCTACTCTTCTTCTGTCCGCAGTGTCCCCTGACTGGAGTTTCTCTTACAGGAACTCTGAATATAACTGTGTGAGATTTTTGCCTGGTTACTATTCATTGATTGCCACTTGTGGGGAGAGTGGAGGAGCAATTTGACAGGTATTATGAGGGGAATGATGAGGAGCAAACATGAAGCTGCTGCTTATAAAGCCCAATTCTGATTTCAGTGTGTTTGCCAGTTGCATACACTCAGAATTATGTCTTGTTTCTATCGTGCTGAAGATACTGCTTGTATATTTACTCTGCTGTATACGGTGGCATTTCTGTTTAAATTTATTTTTTATTTGTAATACAGTATGTGGATTTCCTTGTCAATTACATATGGCATTTGGTTGTTAATGATTTTCACTATAAACCATAAAAACCATGTTGCAGCCATACATTTATCAGATTTGCTCCGGTAATCAGTCTTTGAGGCAAACTCAAACCGGAATCCTGCAATGCCAATCTCAGAGGTAGTTTTAAGGGAAGAATATGAATTCCTTTAGTTCCTGGCTTTCTTTGTTGAGAATGACTTGTGAAGACAAATACTGATTATCTTGCTGGGAGAGAGAAGTAAAGTTATAATAAGATTAGAAAAATAATTGAGCTATTTTTCTAGAAATGAATTAAACATCATAAACTAAGCATTGTAGAGATTTCCCCTAAATCAAATTTAGCTTTTAAAACATCTTAGCAAATGCAACGATGTTCGGCATCCCAGATTCAACATTATACTTTTATTAAAATTAATACAACTTTAAGAAGGGGATTACCTAAACAGAATAATTCATTACTTTCCTTTGTTATCCTATTTCCAGTGGATTGCTGGAAAGGAGGGAAGGCAGTTGCTAAGAATGTGTTAGAGGTCACTTTTATGAATACTAAAAATGGGCGCTAGAGGCTAACAGCCTAAACCCACCTTCCCTCGAGATATAGGTAATCTAGATGGGGAAATACCCTTAATATTAACATTACTAAACAGCAGAAAAAAGAAGGTAGTTTTGCAGTTTGAATTTGGGCAGAGACAGAGCCCTGAGAGGTTTTTTTATGGAGTTGGCAAAAACAGACATGCTAGAAGTGACGTTGTTCTTTGAGGAGCTAATGTGGTGTGTGTTGCCTAGAATGGGAAGCTGCTTGTTTCAGATTGGTTCTGAACCAAATTTGATTTGAGTGGGCCCCTGGGCAAGGTGTTAAAGGTTGAAAATACCCAACCCAGAGCCACCTATCCTGAACACCAGGGACGTAGAAAGGGGGGAGCGGTTCGCCCCAGGTGTCACCTTGATGGGGGTAACAAAATGGTGGCACTTCCTCCCCCCCAGCGGTAGGGCAGCTGAGGCCAGGCACCCCGTCCCTCCCTACGGGCACCGCCAATCCCGTCCTGGGATGGGTTGCACTTCAGGGCCTCAGCCACCCTATAGCTGGGGGGGGGGGAGGCAGCAGGCGGGACGCCCTATCCCATCCCTCCCTATGGGCACCGTGCGCCCCATGCCGCCCCTATGGGCAGTTCGCGCTGCCCGATGTGCACGAGAGGCTTGCTCTGCCACTGCTGAACACTTCTTCAATTTCTGCCAAAATGTGCTGGATCAGAGTCCAGGTGTATAGATCTGCACTCTTACACCCAAATCTTTCATTTGTGATTCTAACAATCGGAACCGGCATGCATTACATGAAAACAAAGGACTGATGAAACTCTCCATCAATACTGGCAAAAGCTAGACAAACATCCTGGTCCAGAGAAACATAAGGGCACCAGAGGTCTGAACCTGATATCTCCTCAGTGATGAAGTGAGCAGGGCAAGAACAACCACTAAATCAAATTTCAGAACTACCAGCAATCCTGAGACTTTAAAAATAAATAAATTAGTATTTTCTATTTTTTTCAAGCACTGAGAAAAACATATTCATTTGTGAAAGTATGCCATTATGATTCTGGTGAAATAAGAGTAGTATGTCTCTCCCCCTTCTGAGACAACTGTTTCCTGACTAATCAGACAGAAGAACAGCTTCAAAATTGCAGTCAATTCAATAAATTTAGGAATGTCAAATCTGTGATTCATTCTTGTAGTCTTTGGAACAGAAAAACAACTGATAAGATTGATTTCCACCACTCTGCTATTCATTTGATGGAACTGCCGTTTAATTTGAGCTTGGAAATATATTTAGTATTTACTGCAGGGCTATATAATGATAGCCTATATATTTGAAGAGAAAAAGTTGCTGGGTTCCTTGCACCTGATAAACACATCTATAAATATAATACTGTGACATCCTTGCCTCTTCCCTCTTTCTGAGACGGAAGCATGCAAATAACCTTGTATATTCCTCAAAGTGAAATGCATGTTACATTTGTGGTACCATGGAGAATACCAATGCCTCCCATTTTCAGTTGTTATCTCTCCCTTGTTCTTTCCTAAGGATCTTACAGCTTTGCCAGAGATTAATTTCAACATTATCATGATCAGAAAATTATATACTTTTCAGTATATTAGTGCATTCCATTTTGTTTGCTTTTTAAATAAATAACATGCAAGTTTGTCTACTGGGCATTTACCTTTCTTGAATTGTGTATAGATAGATACATAGGAAGAGCAAACAATAAAGATCACCTTGCCTGTCCTGCAGATTTTGAAGGTTCATACAAACTATTTTGTATAACTAACAGGGCTTTTAATCAGTAATGGAGGCCTAACTAAATAAATTTACGCTAACTTCTTTTTAAATGTTGAAATTCCTAATGATAAAATCTGTGGCATGGTATGGTATTTGTTCCTGCATGGGTTGAATGGGAAATGTTCTGTCATTACAAGCTGAACTATACAGTGTTTTAAAAGGTGAGTTACAAAAAATAGCAATGGCAGACCATTTACATTAATATGTATGTGTGGCAGAATATATGCCAGAGTCCCTGTCACTCTGCTTTTCAAGGCTACATCTGATATTTTTCTGTTACAGTAATAAAAACTGCAGCTGTTGCTAAGCAAATGGAATGAATTACATTTACAAGAAAGTTTTTCTGAGTGAAAAAGAAGATAGCTCAGAGGAGCTGTATTGTAAGCTCATGAATGACTTTATCATTTTTATTTTCATTCCCCAACTGGACTAAGGCAAGGTGATCCTTGGACTCTTCAAAATGGTGGAATTTAATCCAAAAGAAGGGGAGCTGGAAAGCAGCTCTGTTTTAAAGCTTGAAAAAAATGCTGTGTCCAAACAAACCAGCCTCTTGCTAAGTTTCCAGTTCCTTGGGCTGGGAAATGGTCTGTTAATCATATAGCCATCTTATAAAAATAGCCCTGTGATCTTGCTGTTGCCACCGTTCCTTAGCAATTGTGTTTGCCCAAGGAAATTTAATTTTTATATAGGTAATTAACACTGTTGATTCTCTTGCTGGCACCACAGATTTTGCACAGGAAACAGCTTGTTTTGTTTCATTTTTTCCCTTTAAAAAATATATCAGATTCCAGTGTTACAGCAGACATTTGTTAGTTCCCATGCAGCCCCAACAGCGCCACCAAATTACTAGGAGGCTTAGGAAAGAATAGATCCAGTCAGTATTAATGATGGGTGAGTTTCCCTTAGCATTTTTCATAATTCATTATTCCCCCTCCCTTAACTCCCCCGCCAAGCTTTCTTGGGGGGAAATGGGGTCCTAGTATATGGAAGCACCTGTAGTTCATTAGTACAGCACATGGTTTGTGCAGAAGGTCTTAGGTTCAGTCACTTGTACAGTATTCCTAGGAGAGAAGTCTGCCTGAGCCTTGGAGAGGTGCTGCCAGTCAGAGAAGATAGTATTAGCTTAGCTCAGCCTTCTCCAGATATTTTGGACCAGAACTCCAGTTAGCTGCAAACAGTGTGATCAATGGTTGGAGATGATAGCAGTTCAAACCATCCGGAGGGTGGTTGTGGGGGCTGGGCAAATAGTTTGACTTATTTCTGTAGCAGTTAAACTATTTTCTGGGATGTGACTCCAGATTCCAGGTATGAATCGATCTGTGGGTTGTGTGATTTGCATACAGAAGCTGTGGGAAGCTCAGGGAATTAAAGTCTCTACATTTTGAAACAAGATTACAAGCTGACACTTTCAAAGCACCGATTTTAACCACTGATTTCAAAACTGCACTGATTTTTGTTGTTGTTTTGTAGAATTCCCAAACAACTCCATGTACAAGGCTTCTAGTGCTTTATATGTGGATTCATGCACTTGGTGTGATAAACATGCTATAACTGAAATTTTAAAAGTCATAACTTTCAGTCGTAACATTTTTATCATACCATGGCCACAAATTCACACGAAAGGCTTTGGAGACTTTAATTCCAGTGTTGACAAAGTCTAAATGACAACATTGTGAATGGCTGATTGTCATTTTGAATTCCTTGGATCAAAATAGACACATTTTCTTCATTAAGAACATTACAGTCTAAAACTTTACGGGAAGATTTATAATCACTGAAAGGAGAAAGTAATCTTCCTTTTGTCAGCATATACAGCCAGAGAGACTCATTAGAAAGTTTGTGTTAATGGATGCTCACTGCAAATATTGCAGTAGTTTGTTTCTGTTACGACAAGACACCCCAAAGGAAGCATGAAATTCTTATCAATGCCGCCATATAAATACTAATTCTAATGCACTTTACATTTATATAAGGGTTTCTGTTTGTGCAGAGCATCATAATGTAAGAAACAATCAAGATCAGCCCTCCCCTGCTTTGTGTCACCAGCTGAGTGCCTTGATAATAATGCCATTTGAGATTGTTGTTCTTTCCTCCCCCCCCCCATGCTAATATTAGCACAAAATGTAATCACAATTATTTCAAATACTAATTGCATGCTCTCTCTTTTGGCAATTGAAAGTTGTCTTTGAAACATGCTTTATATAGGTTTGGATAACGCCTGTTAATAAATGGTTTGGGTCAGCAAGTAGTCTTTGCATGTTCTTCTGGTACAGTAGGTTATGATGCTCACCACCCTTCTGAATCTCCTTTGTTCCCGGGGATGTGGATACCAGCTTGGGATCAGCCTGAGCCACAGAATGGCCAAAAGAATAGGGCTGGAAAGAAATTATTGGTTAGCTGCTTGGCAGATGTCAAGGCAGTACAAACTACTGGAACTAGGGTAGCTTTGCAGGATGGACAGAAGGCCTCAGTACTTCAGAGTTATGTGCAAACTTGTCCATAGAGATTAGCCATGTTCTTTCATTTGCTGTACTTCCTATTGGATTGCACCAGAATTTTAGCACCCAAAACTATATAGTAATAAATTAGGTAAAGGTAAAGGGACCCCTGGCCATTAGGTCCAGTCGTGGATGACTGTGGGGTTGCAGTGCTCATCTCGCTTTATTGGCCGAGGGAGCCAGTGTACAGCTTCCGGGTCATGTGGCCAGCATGACTAAGCCGCTTCTGGCGAACCAGAGCAGCGCACGGAAACGCCATTTACCTTCCCGCCAGAGCGATATTTATCTCCTTGCACTTTGACGTGCTTTCGAACTGCTAGGCTGGCAGGAGCAGGGACTGAGCAACGGGAGCTCACCCCGTCACGGGGATTCGAACTGCCGACCTTCTGATTGGCAAGTCCTAGACTCTGTGGTTTAACCCACAGCGCCACCCATGTCCCGTGCGCCACCCAAAAATCTCAAAATGTGAAGGTGGTTAAAAAATGGCCACCAACATCACAGCTTCAAACTCTTATCCAGAGATCCAGAAATATCATTTGAATTTTTTTTTTTTAAAAAAAGGCTGACATAGAATTTATGATCTACTCAGTGCTAAAGTTTATCATTGGGGAAACAGACGAAAATGGGAGATGCAACACTCAACATAGGGGAGACACATTTACTCAATGGCAAAGTTTCTCATTGGGAAAATATAGAAAGACGATGCATACAAAAATTAGTGTATTTATGTATGCATGCCTGAAATGGCCTAATTTTTTTGTTGACTTTGTGCTAGAACAAGTGATAATATATACAAGATACTTTGGCATAAGAACTGCACTGGAGCCAAAGTCATGCCTTGCTATTCTGTTCCAAATTATTTGCTAATTAGTGCTACACAACCTATCACCTTATTTCTTAATAAATAGAGATCGTATCTTGCATTTGAGTTGCTTAAAGAATAACAAGTCTTTACTTTTTTTCTCCTCTTGCTAATACATTCTAAATGCTGTGTTGTGTCCTTACTAAGCGTTGAATTTCCTTGTAGATATCCTATTAAGATTAATAGAATTTTAGCATTTTTTCATTAATACATTTTCAAATGGATTACCTTTTCAACTATATAAAACAGCCACTTTTTTTAGCTTAAGGATCAACTCACTCTTCCCAAATGGGGTGGCTAGTTATGGATTGTCACAAAAGTGGATGTGGTTTAAATAATACTGCAATATATCTCACCACAGTGGAGGAGACAATATTAGAGACGTGTGTCTGGACTCTTTCTTTGTTATTTAAGTGACTTTGCTAACACATTGAGAAGGGAGTTTGATCACACCTGCCATATGCAAGAAACCCTAAGCGTTTGGTGGTGCCTGCCTTGTGTCCCGGAGGTGGGTGGTAGGTTATTGCTTTGTTGTTTCTCTTTATTTGTGCCTTTATCTTGTGAACCACCCTGAGATCTGTTGATAAAGGGTGGAATATAAATCAAGCAAGCAAGCAAACCAACAACCAACCAACCAACCAACCAACCAACCAAGAAGAAGAAGATAGACAGTAGCTGGCATTGAAAACTGAGTGTGTAAATCCCAGCAGAAGTTCCAAGGCATCTCATCCATCTCATGGGCTTACATACCCCGTGTCACAGAAGGCTAAGGATATACATTAGCTGCACGTTTTATGTTGTAAACCACCCTGTGATCTTCAGGTGAAATATATACATTTCCTGATTGCCTCTCGTAAGCAAGAACAGAATAGCAACAGGTAACTTCTGATTCTAGCAGATAAACTAAGTCCAGTGCCATCTAGTGACGAAACCATATAATAACACTATAGATAAATGTACACCTAAAGGTAAAGGGTAAAGGGACCCCTGACCATTAGGTCCAGTCGTGGCCAACTCTGGGGTTGCGGTGCTCATCTCGCTTTATTGGCCGAGGGAGCCAGCGTACAGCTTCCGGGTCATGTGGCCAGCATGACTGAGCTGCTTCTGGCGAACCAGAGCAGCACACGGAAATGCCGTTTACCTTCCCGCTGGAGCGGTACCTATTTATCTACAGGGCCAGATGAACTGCATCCAAGAGTATTAAAAGAACTGGCAGATGTGATCTCAGAACCACTGGCAGTCATCTTTGAGAATTCCTGGAGAACAGGCGAAGTCCCGGCAGACTAGAGGAGGGCAAATGTTGTCCCTATTTTCAAAAAGGGGAAAAGAGAGGACCCAAATAATTACCGCCCAGTCAGTCTGACATCAATACCAGGGAAGATTCTGGAGCAGATCATTAAGCAAACAGTCTGTGAGCACCTAGAAAGGAATGCTGTGATCACCAATAGTCAGCATGGATTTCTGAAAAATAAGTCATGTCAGACTAACCTGATCTCGTTTTTTGACAGAATTACAAGTCTGGTAGATGAAGGGAACGCAGTGGATGTAGCCTACCTTGATTTCAGCAAGGCATTTGACAAGGTGCCTCATGATATTCTTGTAAAGAAGCTAGTAAAATGTGGTCTTGACTATGCTACCACTCAGTGGATTTGTAACTGGCTGACTGACCGAACCCAAAGGGTGCTCATCAATGGTTCCTCTTCATCCTGGAGAAGAGTGACTAGTGGGGTGCCACAGGGTTCTGTCTTGGGCCCGGTCTTATTCAACATCTTTATCAACGACTTGGATGATGGACTCAAGGGCATCCTGATCAAATTTGCAGATGACACCAAACTGGGAGGGGTGGCTAACACCCCAGAGGACAGGATCACACTTCAAAACGACCTTGACAGATTAGAGAACTGAGCCAAAACAAACAAGATGAATTTTAACAGGGAGAAATGTAAAGTATTGCACTTGGGCAAAAAAAATGAGAGGCACAAATACAAGATGGGTGACACCTGGCTTGAGAGCAGTACATGTGAAAAGGATCTAGGAGTCTTGGTTGACCACAAACTTGACATGAGCCAACAGTGTGATGCGGCAGCTAAAAAAGCCAATGCAATTCTGGGCTGCATCAATAGGAGTATAGCATCTAGATCAAGGGAAGTAATAGTGCCACTGTATTCTGCTCTGGTCAGACCTCACCTGGAGTACTGTGTCCAGTTCTGGGCACCACAGTTCAAGAAGAACACTGACAAACTGGAACGTGTCCAGAGGAGGGCAACCAAAATGGTCAAAGGCCTGGAAACGATGCCTTATGAGGAACGGCTAAGGGAGCTGGGCATGTTTAGCCTGGAGAAGAGGAGGTTAAGGGGTGATATGATAGCCATGTTCAAATATATAAAAGGATGTCACATAGAGGAGGGAGAAAGGTTGTTTTCTGCTGCTCCAGAGAAGCAGACACGGAGCAATGGATCCAAACTACAAGAAAGAAGATTCCACCTAAACATTAGGAAGAACTTCCTGACAGTAAGAGCTGTTCGACAGTGGAATTTGCTGCCAAGGAGTGTGGTGGAGTCTCCTTCTTTGGAGGTCTTTAAGCAGAGGCTTGACAACCATATGTCAGGAGTGCTCTGATGGTGTTTCCTGCTTGGCAGGGGGTTGGACTCGATGGCCCTTGTGGTCTCTTCCAACTCTATGATTCTATGATTCTATGATTCTACTTGCACTTTGATGTGCTTTCGAACTGCTAGGTTGGCATGTACACCTACACACACACAAATGATGTATGTGGAATTGCCATGGTGTGTTGTGGAAGTGAGGCTCACCTAGGAGAGCTGGTGAGAGAGGAGCAGTCAATGGATGCCCTCTGCACTGGAGACGGTGTGAGGGAATAGCTATTGTAGATGGTTCTCTTGGGATCTGGAAAGAGGATCTTTATAGATTTACTTTATATCCTGCCTTTCTTCCCCAAGAAGCCCAGGGCCACACATAACAATTGATAAAACAATTAAAAATCAATTGCAAACCAGATGCAGATTTGGAAATATCTCCACTTGACAGGCTTGTAGAAAGAGGAAGGTCTTCTGTAGGCATCAAAAAGACCACAGAGATGGCTCCAGTTTCGTATTAAAAGGGAAGGAATACCAAAGGGGAGGTGCCACAACACCGAAGGCCTGAATCCTACATTGTGATAAGATGATATCTGCTAGAGAATTGTTTTCTCAGAGAACAGTGACCTGTTGTATATATAAGGGGAAGAGACAATCTTTCAGATATCTTGGTCCAAAGCTGTACAGAAATAGTTTTGCAGCCTCTGTGAGTAGAGGCTGTTATAAGCAGTGGGCATATGTATACGCCAATGGCATCCAAGAGTTCAAAGTGGGGAATTGGCTAATGGAGTCTTTGACAGAGAACCCGAAGACCGCACACTGCCCTGTTGTGCATGGTGTGTGGGAAGCAAGGCCAAAATTTGACGCCTCACCAGCACTCACCCATTCCCTAGGCTTTGAGAAGGAGGTGGGTGGACTTTAGGATCCTGTCAAAGTCCTCACGCCTCCCTGCCAAAGACCAGCGCCTTGCTTACCCGGCTTTGGGAAGGCATCAAAAAATTTTGGGGAGAGCATCAAATATTGTTGAGGGCCACCAGGAAAGGCATGAAGGGCAGCATGCGTACTGGACTGGCCCTGGTGTAGGAAGAATATTGGTGTAAGAGAGGGGAATCCTCTCTTTCTCCTACTGCTGCTAGCACATTTTCTGCCTTAATTTTGAGGGGAAGAGTTTGGGGAAAAGATTGGACCCCCTTTTTGTTGTTGTTGAAAATTGATCTTTAGATCCTATTCAGGACTTACAGCAAGCTGTTTTCCACTTCATTGGAAAATCAGCTTAGTATGTGAATCCCACTTAGAAATTGAAACGTCTTTGTATTCTTGCATCAAACCCTAAATACCTAAATTGTATTCTTGCATCAAACCCTAAATACCTGGTAAGAATTTTAACTAATTTCTTCACAAAGTAAATTTTGCTTCTCACATATCTCAAGTCTCTCTCTCTCTCTCTCTCCCTCTCTCTCCCTCTCTCTCTCTCTCTCTAAAAAAGAGAGAATAGAAGGTGGTAACAGATTATAACTTCATAATTGTAACTAGAATCTTTTATGCAGTTCTGTTCGGTTTTCCACACATACTGCCAAAAGAGGTTTTTCAGTCTGTGGCTTCTTCCAGTTATGTCTTCCATCTGTTTCCTTTCCTTTATTCTTTCATCATTCTGGTTTCTAGATTCCCCCTTTGGCTTAGGGTGCTTTTTACAGAGACTTTTTTTGTGTTAGAAAACTGCTAGCTTGGGCCAAGATCCCACATAGTCCAGCACTTTACCCCATGACACTCTTCAAACAAATGTCCCTGGAAATTTGCAAATCAGATATAATAACAGCATCTGCTAAACGGGGGGGGGGGGGGGGTTTGCTCCAGAATGTGAAGGTTCCATTTTTTAGATATCTTGATGAATCTGCACTGATTAGACCCCTCGTGCATAAATGTGTCGTTCCTTTTTAAACCCATCTAACCTACTGCCTATCACAGCAACCGGGGGGGGGGGGCGCCGCCGTGTCAACCATATTATTAATGTATTGCATGAAGAAATGCTTCTATTTTGTATGTTTAATCAGTCTCATTGGATGGTTGTGGTGTAGTGTTTTGAAGGACGTGTGGTTCCGGAATTGGCCTCCACAGTTACTTACAGACTCATTGTTAAAACTGTGTTTTATGGAAGACAATCTTACTAGGCTACGAAGATCGCCAAAGAAGAAGAAGAAGATTGCTTTGAAGTACTGAACACTGAATATTCCTTATTCACTTTCCCATGCCATTCTTATTAAAAATATTTTAAAATGGTGCATCCTCCTAGTTTCTTTCCTTATAAAGTAAAATGGCACCAATCCCACTTAATATTATTGGGGAAATTGCTGCATCTTTGAATTCAAATGTTATCTTCTTAGCCCAATCTAAATGCTTAATGACACATCAAAGAATTCTGAAAGATTAGTGAGGAAACAGCCACCTTTACAGAAGCCATGCTGATTCTTCCTAAGCAAGGCTTGTTCTTCTGTACTGCTGCAGGACCAATCTGATTGCTTTGGCCCACAAGCCACATTAGTTTCACTTCAGAGCCTTAACACAGTGTGCATTCCTGGGATGACCTTAAAATGACACTTCAACTGTACTGGTAAATCACAACCATCTGGACATATCTGCAATTTTACTTCACAATTTTCTTTTTGTGAAGAACAAATTGACTGCAGACTTACATATCCACAGTTCAAATTTGCTTTTGTTTGAGAGCTTTATCATCAGCAAGAATGTACAGGGGGAACATATTCATAGCCACTCACAATATTTGGGCGCTCAGTTTCTGAAAGCTGCAATTTTATGTTGCTACATCTTCATTTCTGCTGAGATGATTACTTCCTCACCAAGATAAAGGATGTCTGGCCTTTTAGCAGTTAGATGGAATATTTCCTTTTCTGGTGGATAGCCACATTTAAATGGTTGTAGAATGGTTCTATGACTTCCTCTTCTGCTTTACATCGTCATGGGAGAAGTATTCCTGAAGCATTTGAAGTGAGGACAACCAAACTCTCTTTCTGTTCCAACTGTGCTTGTGCATGGTTTTTGCTCTGCTCGACTCAGGTCAATTTTTATTATTTAGAGTTTGCTGTCACAACATGGGCTCACTAGTTTTCTATGTCTGGAGAATCTCTCCTGCCCTCTAGTTGTCAGCTTTTCTGCTGCATCATTTGCTTTCTCAAGTTTCCTAAAAAGTTATATTCAAAATAGCTCATGGAAAAATCAAGGATAACAAGTTACTTTAAGATGCATCTTACATTGACTATGGGGACTAAAGTTTGTATACTCTCTCTCTCTCTCTCTCTCTCTCTCTCTCTCACACACACACACACACACACACACACAAACACAGGGCTAGTGGTGGCATAGTGGGTTGTGGGTTAGGCTAGGACCTGGGAGACCAGAGTTTTAATCCCTGCCCAGCCAGCAAACTCACTGGATTACGTTGGGAGAGTAAACCTGTCCTCACAGGATTGTCAAGAAGGTAAAGTGGCCAAGAGACTGATACTGATGAATTGGAAGAATAAAGATAATCAATGGATCAACAATATGGCAACACTCACAACTTTTGAATGGACTTCTTACAGACATAGACTTTGTTTGGATAAATATGACAACATTTGGAATGAGTTTATACAGAATGTATCTACATCTGTAATCCCCTTTGTGCTCTTAATGGCCCATCACCTCAAGAGGAAGCCAGCTTGGCTTATATTTTATATTTATTGGATCCAGGGCTTCAGGAAGGAATAGGCTGGTTTGACTAGCTTTTAAGGCTTGCTGGATCCAGGGATCAAATGCGAGTTTGGCACCCACAAACTCAAAACAACACACCACAGTAACCTTTGTCCGCATTGTCCTCAATTGAGATGGATCTTCATTTGTATGCTCTTAATATACCAATAAATCTATTGATTTTGTGTTACAGTGGGTGGACATCCAATATTAAAGGCAGCTGATATTCGAGTTGCTGGAGCTTTAGTAGCTGCATCAATGCGAGAAAGGAAGACGAAAGAACAGGAAGCAAACCAAGCTGCTGCTGTAACAGAGAACAGTGTCTAACATAGGATGCAATTCGTGCCCAGTTGTAATAAATGGCATCATCAATTTGATTATAAAGATACTGGATTGCAAACAAACTTCAGTTTCCTCTGATGAAAATTCCCAGTATACAATGGAAAGCATTTCATCTTTAAATTATCAGATGTAGACAGAAGATAACAGAAACATCGCTCTTGAGCCCATACTATACACTAGCTTCCTATACGGTTTGAAACAATTTCAGTAGGATTTAGAAACCTAATGTGTAAAAAAATTAAAATTAAAAATCCCATGCTTATTTGTTTGGATCATAATAGGCACTGTTCTTTTGTTTTTGTCTTCCTGTATTCTGTATGGCAGCGTCTAACATCAAATAAATGTGTCAGTGTTTTTTGCCCGAGAAATTTTACAGCCTTTCTGGTGCCTTTTGATCTCAAAGTTGTTCTGTGTGCTTTTCAAAACAAACTAACTTGCATCAAGCGCTTTAACAATATATTCCCCAAATCTGCAAAAACACGGTGTAAGGTCAGTAAAGGAAAGCCTTTACCTTTCAATAGTCACTTTTCTATAAATAAATTGGCACTTGATCCTCATCAAAGAGCAAGAAATATTGGATATGCTCTCTGAGTGTCCATTGTAGTTTTTTGAGCCAACTACCTGATGGAAGTCATCACTTATATGTAAATGAACTGTCAATGGTTTGCCACTGTTGGCAATCACTGGACTGTGAAGGGTATGTCTTAATAAGAACCAAAGCTCTTCACAGACTTTGATTTACTGGAAATAAAATAGAAAAGTCCTCTGGGATTACGAAGGACACTTGTTTCAGATAAAATGTCTAGACAGTAGCAATATATCTGGGGCTTTTATTATAGCAAAACTGCAAATTAGAATGGAGTGCCGAGAAAGTTCCAGTGACCCAACTGAGTTCAAAAACACTGCTTCCCGCTGATCTTTTCCCCCAAAGCCTAAAGACATAGTAAGATCACAAGCAAGCCCCTCCAAACAAAAAAATAAAACAAAGCATTATGTCCAAGGTTTCGAAGGGCAATGTTTATTGAGCATTCATTTGATTTGTTTGCAGGGAGGTTAGACAATGTTGGCTGTTTAGTGAGCACTTGTCCTGACTTGTTTGCGGGGAGGTTAGATACTGTTACGTCAAGCAAGTTTTCTCCCACACTTTCCAGTGCATGTTCCCGTCGCGATCCTTATCGCAAAAAATCAGATCTTTGGGGGAAGCGAGTTTGTTGTGCCAGACCTCCCAATCAATTGCAAGTGTGCTACCTGAATTTGATGGTATGTGATTAGATCCTGCCCAAAGATAGCAACAGCCTGGAAGCACCCAAAGTTGCAGTTCACCAATATTTTTCCTGATCAATACTAAAAAAATATATGAGATTGTATCAACATAAAAAGGCCATGGTTGGCAGGCAACTTGAATAATTTTCCAGTTTAAGAGCTTCTCCTTTCAAAATTCCAAGTCGACTTTTCTACAAATACTTCTGATGGGAGGGGGGATGAAATCATACTGAATCAAATTCCATTAACATAGAAATGTGAATGGAATGCTCTTCAATGAAAAAAAAAAAAAGAGCCAGCTATGTATTCTAAAGCAGGAATGGGTGAATATATCAATTTTATTTCTCCCAGTTCCTCATTTTTCCAATCTTAAGTTCTGTTCTCCATATTTCTACATTGTTTTGTGATTTTTTAAAAAAGCCCTCATGAAAATTTACCAATCTTTTGCTGTGTGTTTCTACTATACACATTTTTATTTTATGTTGCCTTGCAAAGCAATTTCCCCCAACGTAATGCATTTTTGAATGTTATCTTCACTAATATACACATTTATTTACACGTTTTATCCCAGTATACATATTTTATATTTTGAGAACTGCATCTCAAAGTGCAGATTTTGAAGGAAGGCAGTGTTTTGTCTCAAGTATGGTTTTGGAAAATGCAAATTGGATAAGCTTGCCTTCAGATGTGAACAGAATCAAATTTCAACCCTATCCATATTCTAGAGTTAAATTACTGTCCATTTAAAATGATCTTATCAGGATCAACCCATGCATTTTTAAATGGATTATTCAACCTACTCATTTAAAAAAGCCACCCCCCAAAAAAAACCACACAACTGGAATTGGATCAGGAGCTGCATCAGAGACCATTCGTTCATTTAGCCCATAACTATTTGCTATGACTCTTCAGGGATTCTGCAGAGGTCTAATAGAGCCCTGCTGAGATCCTCATGACTGGAAGTGTGAAAAATTCACCCAAGGAACATTTATGTGCAAAGCATCTTCTTTACTTCTGAGCTACAGTCCCCTCTCCACACATCCTTCACCCACCAGGCTGCCCTCCTGCTGCACACACAGCCACACTCCTGGGATATACTGACTGCCCACAGAGATTCTCTCCACAGTTCGTGATTGAGTTCTGCTACAGAGTATTTTTGGAAACAGTACAACATACTGTAGTGAAGATGATTAGAATTGTGCTACCTTTTAAACTGAACGGTTGGTTTTCTTCTGCATGGTTGCTTCATCATTTTTTATTATTAATTAAATTGCTATACCATCTGTCATCCAAAAATCATAGGGTGGTTTACAATATAAAAACACAGAAATACATGACATAATAACAAAAGAAAACAATGACCTTCTGAGATTTTAGTACCTCTGCTAATCTAGACCCTAGATAGGAGACAGGACTGAGTAAGAAAACTGATACCAAAATGATGGTTTATGGTATCAGTTTGATTCTTTTGGTCTTATCTATAATGTTAATTTTGTTGCATGGTCATATGTATGCTTAAGTTGCCTCTTTAGGCCTTTGGCTAATTAAACAATCCAAGGCCTTTTAAATTGGGTAGGGAGTATTATTGCTTTGTTTGTTATTATGCTACATATTTTTGTGTTTTTATATAGTAAACCACCCTGTGATCCTCAAATGAAGGGTGGTTCATAAGTTTAATAATTAAAATAATAAAATATCGGGTATCATAGGTGGGATGTACTATCCATCTGTCAAAGTGGCCAATGGGTGGGTGTGGGGTGTTCAAGATACTTTTCCTTCCTCCTGTTTTAGGAAGAACATGTCTTCTCTGTTATTTTCTTCCTGCTTTTCAGATTTCATAATTACAAGTGATATGATGTTAAATGCGTTCAGTTTTCATAAGGTACTTTAATGTTCCTTCTCCCCACAGTGTGTGGAGTTTTTTAAAAAAACCAAATAGCTCAAGTCTGTAGTATCTCTGAAATTAGGTTTGTGTGTGTTATGTGAGGCAGAATTAAGCAGTGTGTCTATGTGTGCCATTCATCTAGTTTTTTTATTTGTGTATTTATAGTACAATAATGTACATGTCTACTCCAAAATGTTGCACTGAATTCAGTGAAACTTACTCTCAGCTAAGCAGATACAGGGTGGAATTCAACTAAATAGATCCATTAACTCATGAATTCCCACTTGCGCAATGGAACTCCCTGTCCTTCTACCCTCCCTGCATTTTCCCAAGATCTGTTCTAGCGGACTGGAGGGACCCCCAGATGATATTTAGGGAGGCATAGGGTACCCAAAGAGAGGAAGGAGAAGTTCCTTTGTGCAGCCAAGAGTCCTTGCAGTAGCAGGTCTGTTTAATTGGAAGCTGCCTTTAGTAACGATTGTCTTCATTGAGTTGGATCCAAAGTTCACTTCCGCCAGCTGGATCATCCTCTGAGTGGATTTCCCATAAGTGGACACTCCAGAACAGTGTGGCTGGTGGTGCTGGGAGTTGTGGAGGGAAGGAGAATTTCAAACATCACATCCCTCCCCCCCACATTGGTGGGATCTTCCCTCTGTATCCAAAGCCATCCATGCAAAGAAAAAGACTTTCCATTCGTATAAGGTAAAGTCTGGATCAACCCCACTGTTCTCTCCCCCCCCCCCACACACACATTGTGAGATTTGTGTGTATGTGCTGCTAACATTTTTTAAATAAATAAATAAATAAACAGGAACAGGTGTCCAAGCAATACATTTTTTTCAAAGACAGAAGTTTGTTTTCAAAGCTGTATTTAGAAAATAACAATCCACTACACCACCACCACCACAAAAAGCCAGGCAAATATATTGAAAACATTATATGTTGAATTTGGAAGCCAATCCCATCAGTGCTGTTATCAGTATGAATTATCTTTTAACACACCAAGGACAGAAATATGAGTACCTACATAACAAAAAAGAGCAAAGAAAAGCACCAATGGATGGAAAGGAAGGAGTATATATATAAAATGAACAGCTTCACTCTATTGTAACAGAACATGTTAACAGGATTGGAATAGTAAAACCAGGAAATAATATTACAACCATGGTTATCTGTCTTCAGAGGTATTGCTTGGTTGTTAAAAGACTTGATTCGCTCTGCTCCTAACGCACTGGCACGTAGTACAGAGCTGAGCTTTTGCTAAGGTGATATTTCAGAGGAAAGCAGGGAGGCACATTTCTCCTGAAACCTCCAACTGTGCCTTTAATTTGTTTCTGTGCTGTTTACAAACATTACAGCCACAGAAGAAGTGAGTCGTGGCATAACTGAGAATATTCCAATAGCTTAGACAGCCAGAGACTCTTCCTGTATTCTCACGGCATGCTGCGTGGCCCATAGGCTGTAGCACAGGGGAGGGTAAGTTGCCCAAGCGCCTTGGCAACCAGGCGACTCTTCCTATCTTGCTGTGCTGCAATATGGTGGCTCCCAAGACAGCTGTATGATGCAGGAAGAAATGGAAGTGTTCCTCATGTTGCAGAAACCAGGTGTGAGGAACCAGATTTGTCTGGTAGGCTGGGTCCTTATCTCCCCCATCCCCTGCAGGCCAAGTTCAGCAGGTGGCTGGGACACAACAATAATATCAGGTGACCCATTTTAGCCTGGTTTGTGGTACTTTGAAGCCCAGACAATCAACTGATCATCAAGGCTTCTGGGCACCACTCACAGCTCTCTCGCTCATGGTGCCATGCTCAGGGCTTTGCAGGTACTCTGATCAGATTGGCCCAGCCATATCTTGTACCTGCCTCACACTTAATATCACATAGGCAGTTGAGTGACGCTTTGTCTCTTCTAGCACTGTGCTGGAAGGAAAGAAGGAAGCACTCCCTAGTTTCCTAGTCAACACAGGAATGCATTCACTTCCCTCTACCCACAGTGCAATGGCTGGACTTCATGTATTTTCAAAGTGCTGCTATAGAATTGATGAAAAGGGTCCCCAACTTTGCAATGAATATATGAGACACAAAGCTTGGATTAGTGGTTGTTCTCCGTTCCATTGGCACGGATACTTGCGAATCTCAATAATAGGATTGTTATATTTTGTATTTAATTAAGGATGTTTATATTTCAATGTTTGTAGAATTGGTTTTTATACTTCATAACAGGGTTAGAAGCCTATTTGGACATTAAGTGGAATCTAAATTAATTACTTAATCAGTAATAATGGAAATGGCAATAGTAATTAGAATAAAAATATTGCTCTGCTAGGAAAAACAATATTGTTGTGCACCAGTAATAAATTGTAATAACTGTAATAATAGTAACAACAACAACAACAAATATACTATGAAAAACAGTCCCCTGTGATACATTCACAAGTGAACTTTATGTGGCAACCTCTTTGTCCATTCAAAATCAGCTGCAATCTCTTCATAGACTCTTTAGTTCTTTTTGCTACTGCTTCAGCATGAATTACAGTTTTGGAAGAGATTATGTTTCATGTATTGTACATTTTCCTCTTGTTTGTGTTTCCTACCAATATTGCAGCTCAGCTTATGAGAAACCACCATAAGACCCTCGTTACATAAATTTACCAAGTGCTGTTAGTTTATTTCAGCCTGTGAGGCAGAAACCCAGTTTAATCTTTCAGTGATTTCACCGAGTTGTACACACTCATGTTCCACAGCAGTATATTATCCTTTTATAAAATACCTATAAAATATATTTTCTTCCATGCTGCCTGTTGCAGAATTCTGTTCTTGTTTTGAGATATCCCTTGAGCTATTTATACTCCCCTGTGCAGATGGTATCATTATTTTGAGATATTCCTTGAGCTGTTTGCTTTTCTGTGCAGATGTAATTCTATTTTCCCCCCAAGATATCATCTCCCAATATTCTCTTCACTTGCCCATTGTTTAGTTTCTCAGCAAAGCTGTTATTTTTCTGCTGTGAAGGACTCAAACAGTCTTAAAAACAAAACAAGAACCCCTTTAAGCTATTTTTAGCTTAAGATTCCATGAACTATACCGACAGAAGAACTCCTGGGTTTGTTTTTATAGTGGAGCTGTTCAAGCCTTACCCCTGCAGCTGAGAGAAATATAACTGTATCATAATATTGGATGTCGCTAGTGGTATAAATATCCATACTATGAGTAAGGCAAAAGACTTCCCAAAATGAATTTATTGCATGAACTGAAACTGGTGGTTTATGCAAATTATCTATAGTCACATTTCTTTTTTATGACTTTGGTACAGCTACTAACAAAACTCTGAACCTGCTTCCTTAACTTACAGGACCTCCTAGGCCATTAGGCCTATCCCTCTCCCCATTTCTCATGCAACATGGATTTCTCCAGTGTTGTTTAACATGTAACCGCAGAGTAGGATCACCCAGAGATTTGGAGTATCTTGTCAGTGATATACTGATGACACACAGCTCTACATCTGCATGAACAGAAGTGGATGTGCTATATTGATGTATTCTCTCAGTAATGGACGAGAGCCTATTAACTGAAGCTTAATCCAAGTAAGATTGAAGAACTGTTGGTGAAATTAGATTAGATACATGAAAGTGTTTGCATTTTGTTTCCATGCAAACCACTTCACACTAATGGAGCAAGTCCACTCCCACTGCCAATCAACTGATCAGTGCTGGGACCCTGCCTTCATAGGTGCTTGCATAAAACACGTGGGCAGGTAGATGTGGTTTGTGAGGAACGGCCATTATCAAGAAGCAGTTTGCATTGAAGGCACTTGCTAAATTGAAACTTTCAGCTGCTGGTTTCAAGGCAAATCACTTGAAAAGACAGCCCCCTCAGCTGCACTTCAGAGTTCTCAAGGGGCTGATTGCCATGGGTCTCCCTGTTAGTGCCAATCAGCTGATTGGTGTTGTCAGAAAGCCTCACTTGCAAAAGAAAAACTGGAAGTTCACCTTCAGCGTTGTCCTTATGTTCCCCACACTTGAGAAGAGTTTGGAAGAAGAGTTTGGATTTGATATCTGACTTTATTACTACCCGAAGGAGTCTCAAAGCGGTTAACATTCTCCTTTCCCTTCCTCCCCCACAACAAACACTCTGTGAGATGAGTGGAGCTGAGAGACTTCAAAGACATGTGACTAGTCCAAGGTCACCCAGCAGCTGCATGTGGAGGAGCAGAGACGCGAACCCAGTGCACCAGATTACGAGTCCACTGCTCTTAACCACTACACCACACCACACCCATGCAAAGTCTAATTAGGCATGTGGGCTGAAGATTCCTCACTGCTACCCTAAGCAGCTGATCCAGATACCGGTAGGTCAGAACAGGAAGGCAATATATCTCTTTCATTGTTGCTCCTAGCAGTTGACACTGAGATTAGATTATATAATTTATATATATTAAGCGGTGTACATAAAACTGAAGTAGCAATATACAACTTAAAATAGTACAAAACACACAGTTACATGTAAAAATGTTACTTTAATATATAATGTAATGGATCCACTAATATATAAAAAATCAATACCACGCTGGCTCTGAAGCCTAAAGACTTACTACAAAAAGTTAGTAATCAAGTATAGCATGTTGCAGTGCACTATTCTCTGAACAGGAATATCATCTAATGGAAAGTGTGCTTTTATGCAGAACATTGTATATTAGTTATAGTGACAGTGACTCATTTTACACTCTTCATGCATACAAGCTTTTTACCAGCATCAGTCTTGATAACAATAGCAAATGCTTTAGTAAGCTCTGTGGATCAGGATGGCACCTTTAGTGTCTTCTTACAGAAAACAGGCACAGAGCAGTCTTCCTTTTAAAATAAGCAGATTTGTATCATTTCGGTTCTTTAAGACAAAAGGTGAACCTGCATGAATAACGGCACACGTTTCTATTTACAATCCTATCTCAGTACCCTTAACGTTTTAATCTGTTGTCAGAAAAATTGCATCAAGAGATTTTCCCACTGATTCCTTGACACTGTGCCTCCAAGCTCTACACTCTTCTGCAACATCTATCTTGTGTTCAAGTAGGTACTATATTTAGAACATCTAGTACTCTGCTCAAAGCGCACAGTACACTAAGCCTTGTCGTGTCCTTTATGTACACGCTACAGAAACAACAACAAAAATCTTCTAAGTTTAATTAGACACTGTTTTTTTCTTGTTCTTTAAAAATCTAAAGTTAGTATTTACAAGTGATTAGCTTGTACACTGTCTCAGCTTGCCAGCAACAATTACCATATTGTATTTGTTGAAATAAAAATATATCTTGATGGATGCACCTTGCACTCTGTTTGTACACAGCAGTTTGCAGTGTATTTATTAGTTTTTTCTTCCCGTGCTGATTTTGTTCAGCTGACTTTACCAAGGTCTCCTCTGTAACATGCATGGTGAGCTGCAACATCTGCACTGATTGCTGGAAACTGCTGTTGCATGAACACTATTGTGTGTCTGTGTGTGTTTAAGTTCTTCACAATAATGTAATACATCAGACAGGAAAGACTCTCCTCCCTGGAAGAGAGGGGAGTGGTTGTGGGCGGGAGCCCGAGCTCCGCCTCCCCCACTCACCTGGCTGGCACCCGCCCCCATCGGGATACCTTTCCCATCTAGACGATTTGGGTCGTGCCCTCAAAACCTTAAAGGTACATGTAGCCGCCATTAGCTTCTTTGCAAAAGCCACGTTTTCCTCCGATCCGTGCTGTGACTTCTTGGTCCGCAGAGCTATTGAGGGTTGGGGCAGGTTGCAACCCCCTAGGGCCGAGGGCCGTAAGCCAATCTCTTACGGGTTGCTATCTCAGATACGCACAAAGCTTAGGTCAATGTGTTGGACCAAGTTTGAGGCCCGCCTGTTTTCCGCGGCATATGCTATCGCCTTTTTTGGCGCTTTGAGAGTTGGCGAAGTCGTGGTCGAGGTTACTGCAAGCGGTTCAACGCGCGGCCTTCTTATGGAGGACGTGCAGTTGTCCGAATCTAGCATGACGGTGCGGATACGTCAATCCAAAACGGATCAGGCCGGGAGGGGGGTTTTAGTTAAACTTACAGCGTCAGCGCAGCAGGGCCCATGCGCGGTCAAGGACACCAGACGGTACCTCTACCTTAGACCGCCTGGCCCGGGTCCGTTTCTGGTTCATGAAGATGGGTCTCCCTTATTGAGACATCAATTCACATGGGTACTCCGCAAAGCTATTGACGCTTGTGGTTTAGCCTAACAGGATTATACTGCACACTCATTTAGGATTGGCGCCGCAACAACAGCCGCACGGTTGGGTCTGCCTGCGGATAAGATTAAGGAAATGGGCCGGTGGAAATCCAACGCTTATAAAGGTTATATTCGCTAGACTGCGCTCTACCACATTACCCCTACTTACCTGGTTTTTTCTTTCCTTTTATTCTCAGCTGTATTCAGGAGAAGTGTGTGGATTTGCGGCCACAGTATAGTCCATTGGGCCCACGTTCGGGCGGTCAGCTGCGGCCTCACGCCTAACCTGGGTTTACCAACTGGAGTTCGAGTTTCCTGGTTTTCGAGACGAGGCATGCGTTGGGAGGAACTCATGCCATTGCTGAGGGAGAAAGTAGCCACGTTCGGCTTTCCTGACATCCTTATCATTCAATTAGAGGAAAATGACCTTGTCAACAAAAGAAGTGCGGACTTGTCATGGCACATAAAAAGAGACTTGGTTGCGATTACCGCCTTGTGTCCCGGAACAACGGTGTTCTGGTCGTCCTTCCTGAAGAGAACTGTGTGGCACGGTGCGCAGAACTGTATGGCCATTGAGAAAACCAGGAAACTCGTGAATCGGGCAGTGGCCCGTTGGGTGCGCTTTATGAATGGCCGAGTCATTTATCATGACCGTATCCGGATTGGCAATCAGGCTTTGTTTCGGAATGACGGGGTGCATCTCTCAGACCTGGGGAGCGACATTTGGCTTGATAGCGCCTTTTGGGCTCGGGTGGCGGTTAGGCATTGGAAAAATGTGTTGTGGAATCGAAGAGCTAGGTGTGGCCATCGCCTATGCCTTCAATATTTTGGGTATTCCGTTAAAGGAATCTGGTGGTCGTGTATTCTGTCTGATGCCTGCTTGGCGGGAGGCCATGGCACGACCCTCGGTGACATCAGGGGAGAGCCTATAGTTGGATGAGCATCAACAGGCTCCACCTACTGGTGAATAAACCCCCTTGTTTTAGACATCCAATGCCTAAGCCAATATCTTTTCACTGCTGTAATCAGTAAAGTTGTGGCCTTTTCTTGCCCATTAACCTTATATCTCATGTCCTTGTGTATTCATTTCACATTGCGGGGGTCGGGTCCTCGAACCACAAACTGTACTTCTAGCACATAGAGAGCCATTTCATGTATGTCAGCAGGCAAACCACTGGCATGCATCTCTACTTGCCCCAGAATATCCCAGTCTTGGGAAATGTTTCTAATACTAGAGTAGAATGAGCAGAGCATCAGGAACTGGTATGTTATTCATAACACAAAACAAACTTTTCCTGCCTATATGAATATGCCCATAATGTCAAAGGGAAGGATCCTGACTTGCTAATTGCATGAAAGGAAGGTCTCCTTTTATGCATGTAAAGAATTTAGTAGAAGCTCCTCTTAGAGGAATGGGAGGAGAGGTAATTTTTGCCAATTCTCTCTCCCTACTCTAGTGTCATCTATAAAAGTTTTTTTTTTTAATATAAAATGAGAGGATCCCTCCAACCTGCTAAATAATTTTTTTGCAGGCTTCAGTGGGAATTGGCAAAAATCCTACCTTCCTCCAGTGAAGATCCAATGGATCTCATCCACTGTTTGCAACATTAGACTAGTGCAACAGTTAGTACAGCTCATCCTAAGCTATTTCTTGTTGCCACAAGTCTCAGGTTCCTACAAAATCCTGCTACCTGATTTGACATTCACATCAAAATCTTCCACATATTAAAAGATCTTGTTTGCATTGAGTGTTTTTGCATGCACTCAAGTATGCATAGGTTCTTGTACATGGGGTGTTATGTATGATCTCTCGCCTTTCATTTTTCAGGGATTGTGTATGCATTTAGGCGCAGCCTCCATGTAAACAAGCCCCTTGAACATCTGGAGGTGAGTGACAGGATTAGCCATTGCAACTTTCATCACCTGAACAGGGCTTTAGGATTAGTTTGGAGAATATTTTCCTGTAGTGATCATTTGTAGTTGACAAAAGTTTGGACCCAAGCTGAGGATTCAACCCAATCCTGTGTATTTGCTCAGATGTAAACCCCACAAAATTCAATGGGACTTACCCCCTAAGAAAATATGCATAGGATTGCAGCCAAAGGGAGTTCAATAGTCAATTAACTTTACAGCCACTACTCTTGGCTTTGTCACTGATATTTGGAATGGAAGAGGTGATAGGTCCAGTTCCGAAGCCAATGTTATACAGTTCCTTCAGACAACTAAATAATATCAGCATTCCCTTAGGATTTTGCATGCTTGTATGTTAAAATTTTGCCACAATTTAAACTTAACTTCAAAAAGGCGGCTAATTACCATCCAACAAAGAATATTTTATGATCTCATAAAATGGTGTCACTTTGTGGGCAATTGCTACATCACATGGTTGCAATTTCAAGTGGCATGTGGCAGCAATTTTGTGTGTGTGTGTGAGAGAGAGAGAGACAGACAGAGAGAGAGAGAGAGAGAGAGAGAGAGAGAGAGAGAGAGAGAAAAGCAGACCTAAGATCAAAACTCCTGCTTTTGGTGGTGAACCTATATACCATTCATTAAGGGTTTTCACCAACATATATTATATGGTAAAATAAGAATTTGTAATAATCTCACTGCCAGCTATTTTTCTATCTATGGATAAAATTTATTAACGTGAGTTAAAATATTGCTGAGATAACTTGAAAATAGGTCATTGTGTAAATCAGGAATAGGCAATGTGTGCCCTCCCTAAGATTTAGGAGGGGAAGAACCCTAAAGGAAGAGAACCCCAAAAATAACCCAGTGAGGGCTGATCATGCTCAGTGGCCATGGAATGCTCTCTAAATGTGGGAGTAGGGAGAAAACCAAGAGGGAGGGGGAATGTAAGCGGCTGCCTGGAATTTTGAACCTGGAGCACCATCACCTGCCACATTTTTTAAAGTGTCTCACTTCTAGATCTCTGATAAGTTTCAGCAGGCTGGTTGCTTTTCTGGGCTGGATTTTCATCAGCCCTAATGTGTTTTTCTAGCTTGCAGAGAACTTCAATGAAAATTGTGTTATTTTCTGATTAAGGCCAACTGAAAATCGTTGGCATACCGAAACTGCAGATTTTACAGTCTCAGTGCAGCTGCTCCATGACTTTTAAGCAACTGTGAGAGCACATTGTTTCAAGTGTGTTTGTGAGGGCTGATGTCTGGATGTATCTCTTCTCATCACTTTCTCTCACAACAGCCTCCCAAAATAGTCCTCCTAAGATCGTTAACAAAGGAAAGGTAACCATCCTAATAAAATGCAAGCTGGCTCTTCTTCATGAACTGCTTGTTTTTCTTTGATTTTAAGAAAAGGTATTAAAATTATTAGCAATGGGGGTTGATGGGGTAATAGTACATCACTAAAAAATACCTAAATAATAAATATTTCTGTGTATCTATTTCATAGAGCTAAAGTACAGCACTCTGCTGTTGTTAATAGCATAAGAGCGTTTATGAGTTCTGTATGACTTATAAAACTAAAACATCATGTTATCTATGAAACTATTGTTGTGGGCTACATATATATGCTACTGATTGTAGGTGAGTAATAGGACAAAGTATGAAGCCACTTTTTCTTTAGACATAAAAGAACTACTGACTGCAATCTCACTCACTGCTGTCCCTAGAAAAGTTGCCCCACATTCACCTCACTTTACTGAGCTTTCGGTTTTGTGGAAGTGGTGAATTGTTTATAACATACCTTTCCAATGGTTTATTCACATAGCTTGTGACTTACGACCTAACAAGTAGATTGAAGTGAGTGTTGGCTGCCATGTTGGAGGGAGACGATACTCCCATAGGATCTTGTTGCGGCTCAGCATTGTGGTGGAGTGGCAGGCCCTTTAAATGGACTGGGCACCATTCTGCTCAGCCTCCTTCTCCTCCTTCATCTGCTTGGACAGACCAGCTCTTCCCTCATCTAAGGTGGTGATGGCCAGAAGGCTAGTGCTGACAGCAGCAATGGGTGGGAAATTGGAAATTGCCTCACCAGAGAGTAGTATTTATGTCCGCCTACTGGTTTGTGGGCCCTTTTGAAGAAAGGGGGAGAGGCATGATGTGACTCCTTGAAATTATTATTTCTGTGTATGGAGAAGGTGACCAAGCTTCTGTGGCAGACAGGTGCAGGAAGTTATGAGGTAAAGTCAAACTTCAGGAAGGTTACAGCGCCTGATGTGACTGCTGGGACTAATAAGGGAGAGACATGTTTTGTTGCAGTGAAGACGTCCACTTGTGGTGAAGCAGATGCACCATAGCATTTCTTCTCTCTGTGCTCCTGCCAGCACCTTTAAAGAGAAAGGATGTAGACCCAAGACCCGCCTCCAGGGCTGTTGGGCTGTGTGACATGGTTAGGGAGCACCTTTGAGGCCAAGCTGTAAACACCTACTTAGAGTTATGGGGCCCCAGAAGGAGGAGGTGTAGCAGGAAGGCCTCCCTACTCAGGTGAAAGAGTGGGGCTTAAGGGAGGGCGAGCTTGCCCAAAGTTTGGTTGTTAGATATAGATCCCAAACCTTGTACCCACAATGCAGATCTGTTTGGAGTTTAAATAAATGTGGCCCAGTGACCTAACCTACTGTGTCCATGTGTGGTCACAATGCGTATCAGACCATTTGCTAAGGGGGAAGCTACATGATTAAAATGTTTCATAACCACTAGTTTAAGAAGTTTGATTCTGCAAATAAATTAAGTATATATTACATAATGTTCAGGATATACTGGTGCAGCAAGTTTCAGAATCAGGGCATATGGGATTTGGTCATATACTAAGAAAAACACAGTGCCAGATATCGTAGGTGGATGGGTAAGAAATCTTCTGTGTTCTGTACTGAAAATTTCCAGCATGTATGCACAGGATTTTTTAAAATAAAAATATTGTCCAGTATGCTTCCATTAAGTATTATATTGCAGCCCTCAGTTATTCATTGAAACTAGAAAACAATCAGCATGGTAACGGTGGCAAAAAGTTTCAGGAGTACAGTATAAATATTCACAGATCACAAACACCAGAGGGCCTCACTCTCTTCTGCTCCCATAAAAATCCAGCCCTGCATAACAAAGGTGCTTGTAAAGAATTATGCTTAGATTTAAGTGCTGACATGGATACATGTGTTGGCCAGGGTAGGTTTTCTTTCTTTCTTTCTTTCTTTCTTTCTTTCTTTCTTTCTTTCTTTCTTTCTTTCTTTCTTCCTTCCTTCCTTCCTTCCTTCCTTCCTTCCTTCCTTCCTTCCTTCCTTCCTTCCCTTCCCTTCCCTTCCCTTCCCTTCCCTTCCCTTCCCTTCCCTTTCCTTTCCTTTCCTTTCCTTTCCTTTCCTTTCCTTTCCTTTCCTTTCCTTTCCTTTCCTTTCCTTTCCTTTCCTTTCCTTTCCTTTCTTTCTTTTTTAATGCTCTGCTTTCAGAGAAACTTGTTTGCTGTAAGGAAAAATAGTAAAAGATACCCCTGCCCGTACGGGCCAGTCGTGTCCGACTCTAGGGTTGTGCGCCCATCTCACTTAAGAGGCCGGGGGCCAGCGCTGTCCGGAGACACTTCCGGGTCACGTGGCCAGCGTGACGAAGCTGCTCTGGCGAGCCTGCACCAGCGCAGCACACGGAAACGCCGTTTACTTTCCCGCTAGTAAGCGGTCCCTATTTATCTACTTGCACCCGGGGGTGCTTTCGAACTGCTAGGTTGGCAGGCAAGGAAAAATACTGACAACATTAAACCAGGAAAATAATTATTACTCATTTAGCACCAGCAACATATGAGTTTTAAATTTTACTGAGCCACATGAACAAAGAAAGGCAAATTACTGCTCCAAGGAGCAAAGAGTCTGAAGCTGGAGAGTGGGGGTGATAGCAAATGAAAAGGAGCCAAAAAGCAGGCAAACATAGCAATTAATACCAGCAAACACACTCACTCTAGGCTTTAGGTCTAAATGCATGGGCATGGGTATCTGAGCCGGCTAATACTGTCTTTAATGAAAAGCAACTCCAGCAGTGGAAAATTCAGAGCAGAGAAGTGATGGAGGGTCAAGCTGCTAGTTCCCTCTTTCATATTGCCACTCCAAAGTGATTTCTTTCTCTGCAAAGTTCCCAAAATGTGTTTGCTCCTGCTAATTCCTGCATTTTAAGCATACCAAGCTGCCACATGAGAGCAGCAGTTCTGGCTTACTTTTTCTGCACAGTTGATTACCCTATGCCAGATTATTGAAATCTCAACATGGTGTTTGCTTCCATAAAGCTAGCATGATTAATTTAATGATATGTTTCCAATAACAATGAAGCATGGATATGTCTACAAGCCAGAGAAGCTACTTAAAGTTATGATTATTTTGAAAGCTTTGAAGGACATAAACATGTTAGATGTAAATTCAGAAGAAGGAAATTGCTAAAAATGAGTCAATTAAATGCACATTTTCTTGAAAGATAATGCAATGAGAGTTTACAAAATTCAATTTTATGGGTGGTATTCAAGTAAGTTTTACTCATATTAGAGCCACAGAAATTAATAAACATGACTAAGTATGGCCTCTTAATTTTAATTGGTCTAATCTGAGTTAAACTTAGTGGAATACTACTCTGTACCTATGACAATATTATTTCCTTCCTTGGAAATGGTGATATTTATGAGCAGCTTGATCCAGTAAGGGGAATCCATGGTGAAACGGCCTCAACAATCCCCTTCTAGACTGGGTGGTTTCCCTTGCTAGTTCTACGAGCACAGGGATCTTTGAAAGAAAGTTAATGTACTCCTTATAATTCATCTACTCGCAAGTAACATTATTGTACGGTACAATGAAAGGCATCCCTTTGCAGTATGCTGCATTGTTGCAATACAAATAATGGCAGCTAGATTTATTGGTGCAGCGTTCCATTTTTTAAAAGATTGCAGATAAGACTAACAAGAACTGAGAAATTATAAGCAATGGTTGAAAGACCGACCTCTATGGCTTAGGAGGGAAAGGAGTTGGAGAAGTTATGCCAACACTGTGCAAATGAGGTCACATCTTTTTGGTTTCCAGTTTGTGGGGCCGTAGTCCCCTCCTCTCCCACATAGCACATTCAGTAGTAAATACTGAAGGAAGCTTGTATATGTGGTTCATTTGAACATGAATATACACCTTCATGCAACCAGGAACTTTGTCTACTGGAATATCTTTCGGTATGTTGTAGGCAGGTGAATAGGGCCATCCTGCCTGGCCTCATGATTTGCTCCCAGTTTCACAAGTCAGGCTTATAAGGTGTGAAGAAGGCTAAGACAGCAGGAGAGTAAAGAGGCATTCAAATCATCCTTCTCATGTGTTCACCAAATGCAGGAGAGGGAAGCTGGCCATAATTCCAAATGCCATTGTGCCCACTAACTGTGCCTACTAACTATGGGCATTCAATATATGCTACTCTTTCACCCAGGTGCCACCAAAAGGTGGTCCAAGGCTCCTGTTGTGCTGCCAAACCATAATGTGTTGAAAGTTACAATAAATTTGTGGCCTACTTTTCTTCCATCTAGTCAGTAATTTTTCTTATTCTCGCCTTTGCTGCACTATGGGTACAAAGTACTGATTTATAGCTTATCTTGGTATGTTTCTTTTCCCATGGGAAATATCTTTGGGTTTTGAGTGTGACTTAAAACCTTATAAATGCTGAATCATGTTTGAAAGAAAGGTATCTTAAAGACAAGCAAAGGCCAAAATCAAAACGAAAACAAGTGAATTTTTTAAAAAATAAAACCCAAAATATTCTTAATAGTATCCTGCTTAACCTCTGACCTTTGATTGTTAGGAAAAAAACCCACCCAATCTTTTAATAAAGCTTCAATAGATGCATTAAAATATAATCCACCCAAGTTGTTTTTAGTTCCCTAATTAAAATCCAGACAAGCAGCTTTTACAGCAATAGTATCTCCAAATGAATACAGTATAGTCCTTTCATTGACATCAGATTAGCTCCTGGAGCCAATCCAGACTCAATTGAGGACATGAAAACCTGATTTGCTCTGAGCCTTCCATTCATATCTGATCAGTTTCCAGATTGGTTTGTCAATGGAAGTACTGTATATGCAAAAACCACCTATTCTACATTTTCGCCATTCACACACTGTATTCTTTACAAAAGCTTAATGTTTGTATTCAGTTGCATCAGAGACTCTTAAGGACAAGCAAATGAGAACGAGATCGTTCTGTTAGCAAATTAAAGTTGGTATTTCTTAGGAGAACTTGTATACAGGTTCATTGCAAACTGAGACAAGGCTAAATGTTTTTAATATACAAATTTCTGGTCTAAAGGTTCCCAGTCTACTGTATCACATTTTGATTGAAGTATGTACACAGTCAATCACTGCCTGACGTTGCTGCCATTGTGTGATGTGCTTGCATGTGTGAACTCACATACAAGTGCCCCATTAATTGTACCAAACTACTGAATACCAAAAACATCCTCTCATTTGCTATGATATCTCAGAATATTTGGGATTACCTATACGCAGGTGGCGCTGTAGTCTAAACCACAGAGCCTAGGACTTGTCGATCAGAAGGTGGGTGGTTCGAATCCCCGTGATGGGGTGAGCTCCCGTTGCTCGGTCCCAGCTCCTGCCAACCTAGCAGTTCAAAAGCACATCAAAGTGCAAGTAGATAAATAGGTACCGCTTCGGCAGGAAGGTAAACGGCGTTTCCGTGCACTCCTCTGGTTCACCAGAAGCAGCTTAGTCATGCTGGCCACATGACCTGGAAGCTGTACGCTGGCTCCCTCGGCCACTAAAGCGAGATGAGTGCCGCAACCCCAGAGTTGGCTATGACTGGACCTAATGGTCAGGGGTCCCTTTACCTTTATATCACTAATGGTTTATTCACACTTCCTCTTGTCTTGCTGCTTCCCCCCTGCTGCTCCTATCAATCGGAGCAAACAGCAATTCACTGTTTTGTGTCAAATCTGCTTGTATCTGTGTCTAGAAAGTGTGAGTCAAGTGGAAAACTGCTTGGACCTGCACTTTTGAGGCACAGGAAAAGCTGAAGTGTGGGTGAGTCCTTGCTCTAGAAGAAGTCTATGAAGTAATTACACAGGCGGAATTGTGCCAAAGCAAGAACAGAGAGACAAAAATAATGACAGTTATCAGGATTTTCATTTAAAAAATGTGAACATGCCCCACAATTAAAGAAGTTTTAGAAAGAACATTTCTGCCTCCCTAAAGCACTTGAGTTTCATATGAAAACTGAAACAGGAGAACATTGGGCAGAGTCCCAGTAAAAACCCCTAATGTAAATTGCAATTAAGGTTCCTCTCCTATACATACTTGGACTAAGCCCCATTAAATGTCACGGGGTTTACTTCTGTGTGGGCATTCATAAGATTGGCTGGTAAACCTATTGGCTTCAATGGAATAAACGCATTTAAGTATTGGGTGGATTATTGTTTGCTAGCCACATCAAGTAGGAAAACTACATTGATCTCCATGCTTGTCATGTAATCTAATGATTCTAACATGATGGCTCATTTTGTTTCTCAGCTGGCTGTGAGCAAATGGATATTGTCAATGCTAGAACAAGGAATAAAACATTTTGGAACCAATGCGTGGGTAGCCTATGACATAAGATTAACAGATTTTTTCCCCAGTGAATCCAGAGACACTTTTCAGCTTCAATGGATTTTGTATGGGGACTGATTTGTAAATCCGGGGACTGTCCCTGGGAAACGGGGACATCTGGTAATCTTACTATGAAGGCAAAATACCAAACACCCCAAAGCAAAAAATAAAATAAAAATGTAAATAAGTGAAATAGTCTCCATGTTCAAACTGGAAATTAAATTGAACATGCTACTGCTATGTTAGTTTTTCTTTCTTAGCTCTTAACCCCATTTTCTTATTTTCTTCATCTCTTTAATTTCCAATAAAATGTTTTCAGCTTTTCAGAGGCATATTCACACATTCCTACATATTTAAAGGTGTGTTTTAATGGACGGTGATGCTACATAAACTCTAGTAACAGAGAAATCAGAAAATGAAGCTGACAATTAACATTTCAGACATCTCTGAAATTTCATAGTTCTGTGGTTCTGATCTTTTGAATGTCCATCAGAGAACACCTTCCCTTCTGTTGATGTTCCACTTGTTGTTTAAGTGCTCCTGCAGGGTTTGTAACAAGTTTATTTAAGTAAATCTTGCTTGTAGAAAACACATGGTACCTTATTATTAAAAGCCTTGCATAAAAATTGTGCAGCTGTTATTATGTTATACCTTGGAAGAAGCATCATAAGGCTTTTGTGAACAGATTGCAGTTTGCAGTTCTTTTAAGACATCTCTTAGCTCTGATAGTTTTCATAGTGTGATAATTGTAAGTCCTTTGTTTGATAGAGCAGCCAGTCCATGTTTGAGCAAGCAGATTGTTTGCTGCTCTTCACTAAATATTTTTATGTTTGTAATTTATATTAATGCATTATTTCCTGTTCATATTTCACTGCACTATTTTCAGAGAGAGCCTGGCATGGTTTCCTGTACAGCTAATAAGAAACTATTGTCACTTTACAGCAGAGTGTCCAAAGTTGGTGGTTTTATCTCATCAGCATGTGAGTTTCAATTTTAAATAGAGATGTTGCAGAACTGGGATTTGGGTTCTGGTGAGACAGTGAGGTGAGACTGAAATATGAATTTTGTGCATTTAGATTCTCACTTTCTCTAGGACTCTCAGTGTCTCACGGGAAGCATCTGTACTCTGATTTAAATGTGTTGCTGTCCTGTGTTGTATGTGACTGTTGTCTCATTTAATCCAGGCCTTCTGTCACCAGTGAGGAAACTAGCAAAGAAGTTTATTATCTCTCTTGGCTCCAACTCTTCACATGAAGTTGGGTGGAAACAGTTCTCTGGTCATCATAGTTCCCTGGAGCCTTCTATGTAACATACCGAGTGCTTTTTTCTAAAAAAAATGTTTAGGGGTACTCTCATTTTCGTACTCATATTGAAATAGGGGTATGCATACCTCTGTGTCCCCCCAGGAAAAAAGCACTGAACATACCCATCTTAAGGAAAGCAATTTCTTTTCCACCCATTTACAATGCTGCAAGATAGCTCCTGTTCTGCAAGTCTTTACACCCCAAAATGCATGCCCGTCATGCAAAACGTTTGGGAGGAAAATGTCATTGTTTCAAAAGGAGTTCAGCAAATGCCTTTCATTCTGCAGGAGTTAAGGAAGCCACTGGGGGCACCTTGGTTTCCAAATCTAGCTCAGATGTCTTCTCTTGTTACTAACACTGTCTTTGATTTAATATCTGGGAAACTGTAGAAATCTAATCCAGATGCCATATGACTGAAAGTCAAAGTGATCAGCATAAAATTACATGCTTAATTTAATAGGAGAAATAATCTCATGAGTGAAGTTTCTATACCCTGAATAAAATTACAAAGGGCAGTGATGGTCCTTGCAGACTCCTGGGGGAATAGATGCAGTTTAGTTGGGAAAAGGCTGTGGTTTAGTGGTAGAACATCTACTTTGCATGTAGAAGGTCCATGGTTCAATCCCCAGCAGCTCCAAGTAGGGTTGGAAGAGAACCCTGCCAAAAAATCCTTGGCCAGTCGGTGTGGACAACACTGAGCTAGATGGATCAGTAGTATAAGGCAGCTTCCTATGTTCCTGTGCTTTGTGTTTGAACTAACTAGTTAAGCATAAGCATAAAAGAATTGCACAAACTAGAGCATCTGCTGTTTCATCTTATTAATTGGGCAATAATTGGACTTTTTCACATAGTTAAAATATGGCACTTGCTCCCATAGGAGGTAGTGAAGGCCACCAACCTGGACTGCTTTAAAAGACGATTCAACAAATTCATGGAGGATATGAGCCTCAATGGCTACTAGGCAATATGCCTCTGGGTGTCTATTACTGGGAGTCACAAGTAGGGAGAGTGATGTTGCTATCAGGTCCTGCTTTGGGCCTTTCTTAAGGCATCTGGTTGGCCACTGTGAGAACAGGGTGCTGGGCTAAAATGGGCAATTGGACTCATCCAGCAGACCTTGTATTTTTTCAACAAAAATTTTGCCTTAATTCGATCTCACACATGCATTTGCATACATTTCATGCATGAAATGGATGATCTCTGATACAAAACAAGTGTGCTATATCTGAGGGACTCATTGACTGACTAGGGAATTTGGCTTCATGAGCAACGGGACTTCAAATTAGTTGAGAAAGGAGGTATTTTTAATTCATTTCAGGATTTATACACTTTCAAACTTTCAAAGAATCTCCATCCGAGAATAGTATATAAAACATAATTCTACTCTTTACACCTAATCTGCCTCTCATCAATGCCTCACAGCTCACCCAACCCAACCCAACCCAACCCAACCTTAGCGGTTTTCTGACATGCTGCTTGCTTACTCACCTGCCCATCTGCCATTCATCACCTAGATTTGGCATAGCAGCCTATTGATGTCCAAACAAGCCAATATGGTGACAGCCTTATATTTTTATTATATATGAAGACATTGAGAAAACCTGTTCCAATGTTTGGCCACCCAAAAGAGCAATCACGCTATGTCATTTTAACAATCTATGTACTTACACCCTGAGACCATCTAGTAAAGGGCAGTAAATCTCATGAATAAGTAAGTAAGTAAGTAAATATTACATCTCACATTTTTTAAATTCAGAATTCCCATTTTTGCAAAGTAAATAATACATTTGAGTTCCAACCCATTTTCTTAAGCTATGTTATCAAAAGCTGAGCACTGATATGAACACTTATACCCACCATAAGCTCAAATCTCTGTCAAAAACATTCATTTAATATTCTGAAAATTGGCTTTAAAAGTGCAGTGTTCTTACAGTTTGGATTTTATGCATACTTTAGACAGCTGAGAATCTGAATACACTTTTCCCAGTAAAATTGATGTTCTCTCTACTCACAGCTGGTTTACCACTTTCAGTGGAAAGACCATGAAAACAGTAAAACAAGGAGCATTAGAGCCAGTTTAAATAAAACACTATGTGCACATAAATAACTTCTATGCAGTCCAGCATTATATTTGGTGAGTTCTTAACCCATGCACTGACCTCTGCTTGTGCATCATTCACCACCAGTGATCTATGGCTTGATGGAAACCACCCTGATGTGTCTGAATGGCTTACGTTAAGAGGCCTTTAAAGGAAATGCTAGATCATATGGATTATTTTTTATTTGCCCCAAGTTCCTTGCCTTTCAACTGCATTTGAATCTGTGTTAATAATGCAAATTATCATTCAGAAGAAGCTGTCTGACCTTCTATTTCATTAGCAGTAGCACTCCAAAAAGGATTCTGAAATCTAAAGGCCTTTGAGCACATTATACTTATCACAGACTCTCTGTGGCAAGTGCTTTGTGCCATGGCTATAACACGCAGGGCAGATTACGGTACCTTGTGAATCGCCACCATCCTTTGAGGAATGCCCAAGTTCCCAGGCAACTGGTAGTGATGAAAAAGCTTGTTGTTTTTGTTAGTTTAATAAAATACTTGTATCCCATGTTTCTCTCATTAAAGAGATCCAGTGCAGCTGACAAAACCAAGGCAAAACCAGTACCTAATTAACAAAGGTGAAAACATTTCAAAAGCATATATAACCACAGAAAATCACAACAGTATCAAATTCAAAACAAAGTTCTCAGTATAAGAATGTAGACTGCTAGGATCAGACCATGACTATAGAAAGAAAAAGCCCCCCCCCCCCCTTAGTGCTGATCTGTAAAGGAATACACAGCACCCTCCCTATTTTTGGCAAAGGTTTTACTGGAAGTTGCAACCAGCTGTTCCAGAATGCTACTGCATAGCCAAAGAGTTTCAGCAGTTGTGACATCCTGAAAGCTCTTTCCTGAATGCACATAGACATGTATTCAATTGCATTGGCTCCTGGCTCACCACCTGCCCTACCTTTTTCTCATGTAAAACACTGATCGCAAACTATCCTCTGCTTTGAGTCTGCAGATGAGGACAGAATCAATGCACAAATCTGACTCAGTCAGTTGAGTTAGTGACACACAATTGGGTTGCTATTAGCGATGCAAATGTTTCCTTAAGAAGCAATAAAATTTTTGCTTCAAGACTGTACACGACCTCCAGTTTTTCAAATGATTTCAAGAGGGCCAGACAAATGTTGTTGTCATCAGCTTTTGTCATCGTCTCCAACTTCTCTATAATGTTTTAACTAATCTACTGAATGAATCTCAGAGAGCTGTAAGGATTGGCAAGAACTTGAAAGTGCTGGCAGTTCCATAACGTTTATTGCATTGTAATTGCTAATATGACTGGGGATACATAGATCAAAGATTTGTACTGGGTCTGAGTAGATGCATAGCATGCTGCGTCTTCCAGTACATCTAGGGTGATACCCAACTAAATTAGAGTAGACCATTCATATTGATGGGTCTTCTCTGAGGATAACAGTGAATAACACCCCTAACGGCTGAGACATATCAAACATTTTACGTACTTATATACTGTATAATGTGTTTTCATGAACAAAAATGTCTTTGCCCCAAGGAACCTTGGGTCTAAATTTTGACAGAAGAGTAGATGAACATAGGGAGGAGAGGGAAGAGAAAGACAAGAGGACATAAAGAGGGGAGGAACAAAGATAGCAAGGGAAGGACAGGAGCAAATTCAGTTATAGTTAGACTTCACGAGAACATTACATGTGTGCTAAACCATACATAATGCTAAATGGGTCACTTGAAGTTGCATTTGTGTGGCACTTTTAATAGTCACTGCAGGAGGTGGGACTTGTATCAGGACAACATTGTGTGGGGAACAGGGGAATGAGCCTTTGCTTCCCTGCCAGGGTCCTGATGAAGTCCATGACCTCTCCAAAGTTGCTATTAGTCCTAGGAGAGCCCTCTTCCATTGCCACCAATGGATGCTTCCTTTCTGAGATAAGCAGCAGCTTTGGAGGGGGAAATTTTAATGAGGACTGGGGCAAAAATCCCCTCACCCAGCAGCTAAAAACAGCACAAAACAAATGCACCTTCAAGAGACACATTCCATATTGCATCTGCTTGTCCCATGTATTGCTTCTTCATCCCAAAGCCCACATCCTACGTTGTGGGCCAAAGATCTAGAGAAGAACCCTGACCCAGCAAAACTTCCTATTTTACCATGAATATCTCTTTTCACAAATAACTGCAGCATCCTTAGCCAGAGGCTAGCGGCTTCATTTTCCCACCATGCCTTTGGACCAGATAAGTACCTTTCTTTCCTCTGCTATGTGGCAATCTCTTTTGACAAGCTAAAGATGTAGCACTGGGTTATTTCAGGAATTTCTTACTGTTATATCCAATCATGATCAGGTTTGTCATTCCGTTTTGCATGATTGCATGTATGTTTCAAAAGCATCTTCTTCTCAAGATATTTCATTTGCTGTTGTATTGCAGCTATGCCCATTTATTAAAAAACAATGTTGAGGATTTAATATATTATGCACCACAAGGAAAAGAGGAATAATCAGTTTATGCACTTTCAGCTAACCAACATCTGGATTTAATAGCAAATGGAGTTTAAGATTTTCATTCCCTGGATGTGTGACAAGCCCACTGAGGTTTCTATAATCTGGGTTTGTAGCCAGAGACAACAAACTTAACCACTCTCAGAAATGTCTATATTTCAGTTAAACCACTTAGTGTTATATTCTATATTGGAGCACTATAGTAAAAATGTGCCTGATAGGTTTGTTTAGGTCAACCTTCAAACACTTTTTTTAGGGGCTATTGTGCAGCAGTAGAGCATATGGCCAGCATGACAACAGAGGAGAGTTATACTATATTTGTTTTAACGGGATCTTATTTTCTCTTTCATTGTATCTTAATTTTTTTTACATGCCCTGAGATCACCTATGATGAAGGACAGGATATGTGTTTGTAAGTCACTTTGAGTTCATCTCCTTTTTAAAGTAATATAACAACAACAACAACAACTTCTTTTAAAAAATGCTTTGCATGCAAAATATATCAGGTTTAGTCCATAGCATCACAGGCAGGACTGGGGAAAACATCTGTCTGAATGACACTGTGAAATTCTCTACCACAAAATGTTGGAATGTGAATGGCTTCAACTTGGATAGCTTTAAAAGATTAGACAAATTCATGAAGAGTAAGATTAGCAATGGCTACTAATTGGAGGCAGTAAGCTTCTGTACACCAGTTGCTGGAGAACACAAGTGGGGAGAGTGCTGTTGCGCTTAGGTCATGCTTCTGGGCTTCCCAGAATCATCTGGTTGATCATTGTGAGAACAGGATGCTGGACTTGATGGGTGTTTTGTCCGCTCTAGCAGGGTTCACCTTTGTTGCAGTTTCTAACATCAACCAGAACTGTAGTAGATATTTAGAGGGAAACTGAAAGAGACATTTGCACTGCAATTCTGTGTACTTTCTAGGGAATAAGCCCCACTGAATGCAGAAGTATTTACATGGGTAAAATTTGGCTACAGAAACAGAGAAGAATATTTCTAAGTACAAAGTAGCATTTCCCCCCCTGTAGCCAATGCTATGCACATAAAACAGAGGATAGTGGTACTTTGTTCCATATAATTGCAACATGTCATAAGGTTTGAGAGCACGTTGTATGGACTGAGTGTACTTTTATCAGTTGTAAACTGGAGTGCTTTGGCACCTGTTGATGCTTGCATCCATTCAGCGGGGTGGAAAGAAAGCCCCTCCCCTTTAAGACCTGATCCAGGTTTGCATGGGTCTCTGGACCAACTTGAAATGGGAACAGCTTTCTGAGATTGCCCTTTCAAACGATCGCTCCATCTCTGTCCAGTATAGAGCAAGCAATGCACAGCTAGAACAAAATATTTGACTCACGAAAACTAAAAAGCCTCAGGCTGATAGAAATGGGATTTGCTGGGGTAGTCTGAAACACAGGTAGTTGAAATTAGGCGGTCTATACATGCACCACATTTCTCCGTTAAGGTGTTTTTAGAGCAATTTTACAGCAGAAGGGGGATTTACAATGGTAGACAGGACTTGCCTAAGACTGGATAAGGCAGTTTATTTGTATTATGTGTTTCATGTTCATATATAGTCACAAAAACGACAAAATGAGGAATAAGAGGAATTATATCACATGATGTCATGTACTGTAGGCAACAGTTGTCCTTGGCACTTGTATTTAAAGATGGTGCACAAGCTATCAAGTAGGTCCCTTAATTGGTGGGGGGCGGGGGCGGAATCGGAACAAAATACTGTGTTTAGTTTTTGGGAAAGTGTAATTTCTCTATAAGAACAGCACACCCTTGAAGTAAAACCACTGGGTTCCTGAATCAGCTGTGTGCTTTTCCAACACAAAAACAATATTCAAGTCCCTGGTAGAACTCATTGAGTTCACTGTGGGGAAGAATTTCTACTGCTAGGGGGAACATGGTGTTGACTATGCTATGTAGGGCTTCAATTAATAGGCCTGTGCATATTAAGGAGCACAAGGCAACAGCATGCTTTGCTCACACTTTTATACTTCCTTCAATACCTTTTGTTTTTATTTCCAAAGGGTTTAAAAAAACAAAAAGCAAATGATCCTTAGGTTCTATGCACTATTTAATATTTGTGATTTAAGTTCAGATTTAATATTACCTCTTTCCCCCAAAAGACTCTTGTAGGTTCTTTACAAGTGGTGTTTCTGCTTGTTCGTTTAATGTTCCTTATTTTGCAGTGTGAATAGTAATAACTTGAGTTTCAAGTGGACTTCATTCAGGTTCATATGATGGGAGAAGAACAATCAGGCCAACCTTCAGTTTGGATCTCTGGCCTGGCCTCTCAAACAGCCAGTCTTACTGGTGCTAAGTTTGTCATAAAGGGAGAACGGGGGCAATTTGCAGGCCCCCAGCTGGCTCCAGCCCACCGGCCGGCAGCCAGGCGAACTCTGGTCCTTGGAACAGCATCAAAACAGCGGCACACAGCTTCAGAAGCCGTCAGAAACTTGAGCACACCTTAATCAGCAGAGTGAATAACACATAACAGAAGTGGTGGATAGAGGCATATGTAAAGCATATTTACAAGCAGTTTATTCAGCATACTTCAGGACAAAGAAAACATGTCTGCTCTCTTGCATGTCCAAGAGCAGGAAACAAAAAGCAAAAGCTATACACCATCGGCTGGGTGAGGACTGCAGGGCCTGCTCCCTTCCAGGGCCTTTTCCAACTGGCCCAGGGGGCGTGGCCCAGGCCCTTATTTGGAACAAACTTTTGGGGAAGTGTGGGAAGTGTTCTGCCATTGCTTCCCTGTTCCAGGTGGTTAATGTGATTTAAAATGTCCTCAAGCAGTCGATGGCAATTTAAATTTTTATTTCTTTTTCCCCTTTTTTCCTTTGTTGGGGGTGGGTGGGTGGGATGGATATTTGGTTGGGGATTAATTTTAGTATAATTGTTCTGTTCCTTTTGTTGTTTTTGTTTTATTGGTTCTGTATAGTTTGTGTTTTGTTTTTAAGGGGCGGGATCAGGGCTGCCTGGGAGTGGGGCCCCAGCCAACACAATGGCTGGGACAAGTTCCACAGGGGCGGAAGCACTGGGACATCCAATCTCGGTGATCATGGACAGGAGGCGGAGTTACGCTAAGATCAGACCATGTCATTACCGAGGAGGCAGGTTTAGTCGTTGTTTGAAGACTATCCCTGCCTCCGGGTCTGGCCTTGACCGGATGGATACTGGAATCAACAGGGGAAAACCACATAACCTGAAGGTGTTGCTGTGTAATGCCAGGTCAATGATGAATAAAACCACTCCCATCCACGACCTGATTGTGGATGGAGGATTTGACCTGGCATGTGTGACAGAGACCTGGTCGGAGGAAGCAGATGGGCCTGCCTGTCCTTGCCGCTGCTTGCCCACCAGGTTTCTCTTACGCACAGCAACCCAGGTCATGTGGGCGGGGAGGGGGGGTTGCAGTGATTTTTAGGAAGTCACTAGCTTGCACCAGGCGTCCTACTGGGAAGATCCAGTTTTCTGAGTGCATGTTCTGGAAGTTGGGCAATAGGGGCAGTACAGGATTCCTTTTGGTGTACCGACCTCCCCGCTGCACCAAGGATTCCCTGTCCGAGCTGCTTCAGGTCGTGGCGGATTTTCTCCTGGAGACACCTAGTTTGGTTGTCCTGGGGATTTTAACATCCATGCCGACACGACCTTACAAGGGGCTGTTCGGGACTTTGTGGAAAGCATGGCCTCCATGGGGCTGTCCCTGAATAAGTTTGGCCCAACTCATAGTCATGGACATGCCTTAGACCTGGTGTTCACCTCTAGTGACATGGGCGATCTGACACTAAGTAAAAGTGAAACAAAAGAAGTGCCATGGTCAGATCACTTCCTGGTGCAACTGGACTTCTCCGTGATCCTTCCCTTCTGCAGGGAGGTGGGACCAATTCGGATGGTCCGCCCCCGCCACTTAATGGATCCAAATGATTTCCAGAGAGTGGTAGGGGATGCTTTATCCCATGTTGATGGCCTTTCAGCTGATTCCCTGGTGGCCCGCTGGAATGCGGAGTTAACCAGGGCTATCGACTGTCTGGCTCCGAAGCGCCCTCTCCGATTGCATGGAGCCCGGACAGCCCCGTGGTTTTCTTCGGAGCTGAGGGCGATGAAACAATCGCTGAGACGGCTAGAGAGTCGGTGGCAGAAAACTCACTCCGAATCTGACCGGACACAGGTTAGAGCTCAACGTCGAGCCTACCAAGTGGCGATAGCGATGGCGAAGAAGACTTTCTTCACCGCCTCTATTGCATCTGCAGAAAATAGTAGCAGGAGACTCTTTCAGGTGGTTCGCAATTTAACAGAACCACCTTTACCACCAGGGCCTTGTAAAGACCCTAAGATCTCCTGCAACGATTTTGCAAAGTTTTTTGCAGATAAAATCACTCATATTCGGAAGGAGCTAGACACCACCGTGGGAGCAGGGCTGGGGCGGGAGAGTGCTAGAGCTCTGTCTGGTCAAGTTGTATGGAATCAATTTCAATCCGTTACCCCCGAGGATGTGGACAGGCTGCTTGGACGCGTGAAACCAACCACCTGTCTCCTTGATCCTTGCCCATCCTGGCTAACAAAAGCAAGCCGGGAAGGGCTGGGTGATGGGCTCTGCGGGGTGGTGAATGCTTCCCTCTGTGAGGGAACATTCCCAGATCCGCTGAAAGAGGCGGTCATTAAACCGCTTCTTAAAAAACCATTTTTAGACCCGGCCAGTATGGCCAACTATCGCCCAGTCTCAAATCTTCCATTCTTGGGCAAGGTGATTGAGCGTGTGGTTGCTGAACAACTCCAGGCACGCCTGGAGGATGCAGACCATTTGGATCCCTTCCAATTGGGATTCAGGCCTCATCATGGGACTGAAACTGCCTTGGTCGCACTGGTTGATGATCTCCGATGAGCTAGGGACAAAGGTGAGAGTTGTTTCCTAGTTCTGCTGGATCTCTCAGCGGCCTTTGATACAATCGACCATAACATCCCTCTGGACCATCTAGAGGGGCTGGGAGCTGGGGGCACTGTTATACAGTGGTTTCGCTCCTTCCTCCTGGGCCGCGTTCAGAAAGTGGTGGTGGGGGATGAGTGTTCAGACCCCTGGGCCCTCACTTGTGGGGTTCCTCAGGGTTCCGTCCTCTCCCCCAAGCTTTTTAACATCTATATGAAGCCGCTGGGAGAGATCATCAGGGGGTTTGGACTGGGTGTCCATCAATATGCAGATGATACCCAGCTCTACCTCTCTTTCAAATCAGAACCAGTGAAGGTGGTGAAGGTCCTGCGTGAGTGCCTGGAGGCGGTTGGGGGATGGATGGCGGCTAATGGATTGAAGTTGAATCCTGACAAGACAGGAGTACTGTTTTTGGGGGACAGGGGGCGGGCTGGTGTGGAGGACTCCCTGGTCCTGAATAGGGTAACTGTGCCCCTGAAGGACCAGGTGCACAGCCTGGGAGTCATTTTGGACTCACAGCTGTCCATGGAGGCGCAGGTCAATTCTGTATCCAGGGCAGCTGTCTACCAACTCCACCTGGTACACAGGCTGAGACCCTACCTGCCCGCGGACTGTCTCACCAGAGTGGTGCATGCTCTAGTTATCTCCCGCTTGGACTACTGCAATGCGCTCTACGTGGGGCTACCTTTGAAGGTGACTCGGAAACTACAACTAATCCAGAATGTGGCAGCTAGACTGGTGACTGGGGGTGGCCGCTGAGACCACATAACACCGGTCTTGAAAGACCTACATTGGCTCCCAGTACATTTCCAAGCACAATTCAAAGTGCTGGTGTTGACCTTTAAAGCCCTAAACGGCCTCGACCCAGTATACCTGAAGGAGCGTCTCCACCCCCATCGTTCTGCCCGGACGCTGAGGTCCAGCGCCAAGGGCCTTCTGGCGGTTCCCTCATTGCGAGAAGCAAAGCTACAGGGAACCAGGCAGAGGGCCTTCTCGGTAGTGGCGCCCGCCCTGTGGAACACCCTCCCATCAGATGTCAAAGCGATAAATAACTACCTGACATTCAGAAGACATCTTAAGGCAGCCCTGTTCAGGGAAGTTTTTAATCTGTGATATTTTAGTGTATTTTTGGTTTCTATGGAAGCCGGCCAGAGTGGCTGGGGAAACCCAGCCAGATGGGCGGGGTACAAATAATAAATTATTATTATTATCACTATACACAAACAGAAGTTCCCAGCAAGCTGTGCTGCAGTGTAAACAGACATGTGACATACAACAATCATGTCTGTTCCTTTTAAGGTGGAATGGAACATCAATATCCTAACACAACGTACTTCAGCCTTGTGTCCTCAGATGTTGATGGATTAGTAAAAACCCCCATCAACCCTAGCCAGCTAGTTGAACCCCTAGACATTACCACAGGAAGTGAAGGGTACAGAAAAACCAGAACTATGACAAAAATGGGGTTATGACTGCATGTTTGAACATGCAGAACATTATTTCCTACACTCCACTGCCAAATGATATTTAGGTTGGACAGGTTGAGATGAAAACCTTTGTTTACAGATGAAACCGATTTTTGTCTGCACTGTCTATTAATATAATCATTACTCTGACTGTGTGCTATGCACTTAACTCAATGTACCACTGCTTAATGTCAATGTCAAATTCAGCTAAAACAAATGTAGCAATCTTTCCCCCTCATATTAGCCATTTAATCACACAGTCAAATAGGCACCTCTAACACCATGTTCCAATTGCACTGTGCATTGCAGCCACATTTTGGAACCACCTTTGGGAGCAGCTGGCTGGCCAGTTAGGAAATTAGGTGGGGGAAATGTTTGTTTCTGGAGCAACATCATAACACGAAAACTTGTTGAAAGTTTAACTGAATTTTTTTTATAGCAAAAATGGAACAATCATTTAAACAGCTTTGACAACAGCAACATTTTGTTCCCCCAGAAGCCCTTTTCAGTTCAGCCATTCATCTTAGTAAAGTGGGCAAGCTTTCAGCAATGTACCTGGTTTAAACGAATTGCATTGTGTTGAAATGAAAAAAGAATAAGCACCTCTGTTTCAGCATCATTCACATTGACTTGTCCTAGTGCTGACCCTCTTCTGACATCCCTCCTCTGGTGGTGCATGTGGGGAGGGCAGAAGAAAGTACAACATGGCTGCTGGCAGGATAGTGAAGTTCCTGTGGATGCTGCTGGCCACCAGTGGAGGAAGTAGAAGCAGATTGGAGCTGCATGCTGCAGATGCAACAGAACCTGTAGATCAATGATCTTACTGGTCTCCAGCCATGTTGGGGACAGTAGTCACTCCCCTGCGTCATAGTGTGGGAACTGCACTATGAAGCCCTAACACAACCCTTCCTCCATTCACTCTTAGCAATACCATCAACATCTGCTAGTAAGCTATAGGAATAACTGTTAAGTGTTGGTACACAAGTGTTGCCATTCAAAATTTCAGTGCCACACGTATAAGTACTCCATGCTTTTTTTTCTAAAAAAATGTCTACACATATTTTACTACACGTATTGAAATACTTCCCCTCAATGAGGCCAGACTTAGATTCACAAAATGTTTAGGGGTATGCGTACCTCTGCGTCCCCCCAGAAAAAAACCTGTACGTATTTGTGCTGCAAAATTCATAAGACAATATGGTAAGTGCTGGAGATTCTGTTTTTAATTTGTGCTGCAGTTTCTTGCCAGTGGCCAGCCAGTTGTGAACCACCATGTTATCATGTGCCACCAGTTTTTTTTGTTCTGGAACCAGGCAAGATTTTGGAGAAGGAAGGGGATTTCTTTGTTAGCCCAGCATAATTGAGGCTCAAGAGGGGGAAAAGCAGGGGCAGCCGACTTGCAGCTCTCCAGATGCCACAGGACTCTAGCTTCTATTAGCCCTACCTGAAGTCCAGCAACATTATGAAGGCACCCAGCTCCTTGTCCCCTTCTATAAAGTGACCTTGCTTTGTTTTGCCATTTCTTGAAGCAGGAAAAAAATACATAGCAACGTCAATTTGTTTGTTTATTCACTTATTAAGAGTACACCTTTTTAATCCAAATGGGAAAAGTATATTAAGTAAATTAACTAGATGGCATTGTGAGATTTCATAGATATTTAGGATAGTGATAAAAAGACAGCAACAATGAAATTAGATGAGTGATTCCTGTTAGCCACCCCCCCCCCGAGACGTTGACACATGAGATTCATGATCCCAATGTCTTCATTTTGTAACATAGACACACAAACTTAAACGCTCCTATGAGATTCTAATTTTAGAGCAACAGTTATGGGGAAGGTTGTGTGTTTATGTGGGGGGGGGGGTGTGTGATTGCAACTATTTAAGACAAGCTCCCTGCCCAGGAGGTGAACCTCAAAAGGAGCTAAAGAAAAAATATGTTATTTGCAGATGTATTCCAGTTTATTTGCTACCCAACCCTTCAGCTTCATAACTTCCAGGGTAGCCTGCAATCCAACATTAAAAGTAGTCAAGGATAAAGCATAATAGAACACAACTAAAAGCAGCAGAACAAATAAGCAACAACAGCACATATAGTACATTTAGCAGGCATTAAAGGCTGGTATTAAAAAGCCTGGGTGAATAAAAATGTCTTCATCTATTGCTGGAATGATTCAAAGTTTGGCCCCAGCCAAGTCTCCAGCCTTTCTCAAGTGGAGTGCTACAGCTGGGAATGATTCTTTCTCTGGTTGCCATTTCCTAACCTCATGGCCATCAAATATGATCATTACTTTCCGGAAGGTTTGCATGGGAATCTGCTCTACAAGCCCACTCTTCATCAAAGGTAGCAGCAGGCTTGGTGCTATCATTAGGCCAACTAGGCAGCTGCCAAGGGCTCAGACCTCGGAGGAGCACAGTATTGACATTTGAGGTGCACAGTTTATACAGATTAGTTTTTGCTATAGCTTATAAATTTCAGATTATATTTTATTTTCAGTTTATATTTTATCCTTTTTGAGATAACTCATATATTATTTTTTTATGTATATATGAAATAGACTGTAGAGTTGTTTGGAGGTTATGTAATACATACACATAAAAGTAAAGGTAAAGGTACCCCTGCCCGTACGGGCCAGTCGTGACCGACTCTGGGGTTGCGCACCCATATCGCTTAAGAGGCCAGTGCTGTCCGGAGACACTTCCGGGTCACGTGGCCAGCGTGACAAAGCTGCTCTGGCGAGCCTGCACCAGTACAGCACACGGAAACGCCGTTTACCTTCCCGCTATAAAGCAGTACCTATTTATCTACTTGCACTTAAGAGTGCTTTCGAACTGCTAGGTGGGCAGGAGCTGGGACCGAACGACGGGAGCTCACCCCGCCGCGGGGATTCGAACCGCCGACCATACAATCGGCAAGTCCAAGACGCTGAGGTTTTACCCACAGCGCCACCCGCGTCCCAATACATACACATAGTAAGTGAAAATGCACTTACAGCCACATCTTAATCTTATTTTGAAAATACATTCATTTTTCTAGTAAGCTATGGCAAATAAAAAAACAACAACCCGACCATCTGGAGCTCAAACGAAAGGTAGAAAACATTAAGGATCAACCAAAGCGAGAGGGGTTCCCCCTGAAATATCTTTGTACACAGAAAGCAATGGAAGAATATGTATACACTTGTTGAAACTAACACCAAGGCAGCTGAATGTGGTGCTCTTACCGCAAATGATACAAACTATAAGACAGAAGTTTCACAAATTTGAAATTTTTCTGGAAAACACACGTAGGAAAAAGAGGACGTCAAAATAAGTAAGAGTCCTGCAAATTTGCAAAAGAAGGTGGTATTTTGCCTGACTTGAATCATGGCGACAATGCTAACTGGCCTAACTACCGCAATGATAATTTGCGACAGCTTATAATATGACATGGACCACAGCTACATATCTATTATCAAAAATGCCTCATACCTCAAAGTTGCTACTAGCTTTAGTGCAGGGGGGGAAATGCAGGTGTGATACAGGCATTTGCTTTTCCCTGCCAGTGAGGTTAATACCTTTGAAAGAATTGAAGAAACTGTGAATAGAGAAGTTACATGCCACTTTCCCTCAGTGCTTGTGTTTTGATCAAAATGTGAGTCACTTACATAAGCTTTTAGTTAAACCACACAGAAACATGCACATAGATTTCGGGACCCAGTTATGGATCCTGCACCTCATTGATTTGGGTCCTTAGAATGTGAGTTTATTACTTCTCTTTACCTTTCCTTGATATGCATATAACTGCAATACAGTATATCCTTTAAAAATAAAATTCTTACTAGAAGTTTCTGTTTTCAGGTGTGAAATAGCATGCTTGAAGCTTCTTATTTAGAAATGCTTTCCCCCCAGAATGTCTAATACTATTTCAAAACATCCACACTAACTGATTCAGAAAGCCATTTGAAACCCAGAGCCTTTGAGTACAGCAAACCCATTTGCTGTGACTACTGATGAATTACATCTAATAGATCTGAGGTTAAGTACATGGAAATTATTGGTAATGGTTCTATACATTTTTGGAACAGAATAAATTTCAATTATATTAACTCTTGGCTAGACCAAAATGAAAGAGAGCCTGGCTACTTACCTACCTACTTACCTATTTATCTTCAGGTAATCCCATGTGATGGAATCAATCAACATGGTGGAGGCACCACCACTCTTTTCAGTTCCAGACCTTCTGATAAGAAAACGTAATTATTTTAGAGTGCTAATAGTAAAAACTTTATGACACTTTCTAACTTTTTAGCTGCCATTTTCCAGTCCACGGTGAATTGATTTCACCCGGTGAGATTAATCTATATTTCATGAAAAATGAAGGTCTTTGGACTGGACAATTTTAAATTGGATTTATGTTCTTCCCAACTTTATTTTTGAGCATGTTTCTGGTGTTGCAGCATGAACATTAGCTTTAATCAGTACGCCAGGTTTCCATGTGATTTAATAGTTGGAGATGCTGGATCTACCCATCACTTTTTTTATTAAAAGAAATCTTGTAAACTGGATATTATATGCCCTGCCTTTTGCTGACAATGAATTATGTTTAGGATTTGAAGGGAAGAAGGCTGTGGGTGGATAGACTGCCATAATTTCTGGTATCTTATCAAATCTTCTTCTTGCTTCATATTAGCTGAAACTGTTACTAGAGTCCTTTTGGAGTTGGAATATTGACTGCAAAAGCGTTGCTTTCAAACTAAACTTTATTGCCCTTTCTGTGTGCTGTGGACTGTAGTTCATATAATCATAGAATTGTAGAGGTGGAAGTGACCCTGAGTATCATCTAGTTGAAGGCAAGAATCTCAGCTAAAGCATCCATGACAGATGACCATCCAACCTCTGCTTAAAAACCTGCAAGGAATGTCCTCCACCTTTCAAGGAAGTCTCCTCCACTGTCGAACAGCTCTTACCATCAGAAAATTATTCCTGATGCCTAATGGAAATCTCCTTTCCTGCAAGTTGAAACCATTGGATGAAGCAGAAGAGGCAGATTCGGGGGAGGAGGAGGAGGGGGAAGACGAGGAAACCATTGGAAATAGAAGTACTAGAATTTAAATCAGAAATTAGGATAAAGCGTACGCTAGTTAAATATTGAAATGACCCTTAAGTTTCTGTCTTGGAATGTGAACGGTCTTAACGAAAAGTCTAAGAGAAATAAATTTGAGAAAATTGTAAAGAAAAAAAATATTGATGTGATTTGTTGCCAAGAAACACATGTCGCCAAAAAACACAAACATATTTTAATAAATAAAAAGTTGGGAACAGAGTTTATTAATTCAGATTCTAAGAAAAAAAGAGGGGTAGTAATTTATGTGAAGGAGAAATTAGAACCTAAATTAGTATGCAAGGATGAGGAAGGAAGAATCCTAGGAGTATAAATTAACTATCAGGGAGAAAAACTCAATGTGGTAACGGTCTATGCGCCAAATACAAACAAAACGGAGTTTTTCAAGAAATTGGAACAAGCTTTACTGGATCTAGAGAATAATAAATTGGTTTTACTTGGAGATCTAAATGGAGTGCCCACACCTGAATTAGACAGAAGCTCAAAAAGGAAGAATTTAAATCAAGGGAAACTTCCAAGATTGTTCAATGACCTCAAGGAAAATTTAGATTTAATAGACATATGGAGACATAAAAACCCCATGACAAAACAATTCACCCACTTTTCAGAGCCACATCAGAGTTGGAGCAGGCTGGATCAGATTTGGATCTCAAGAGAATTAACAAAAAGAGTGTCGAAATGCGAGATACAACCCAGAACACTATCTGATCATAGTTCAATAATGTTACATTTAAAATGGGAGACCCAGGGTATGTACAGATGGAGAATGAACGATTATTTATTGGAAAAAGAGGAAGTGATTGAAAAGGCTAAAACCACCCTGAAAGACTACTTTGATCTAAACATTAATAAAGAAACAAATATGGATATAGTCTGGGATGCTAGTAAGGCAGTGCTAAGAGGTTTTTTGATACAACAAAATAGTTATAGAAAAAAGGTGAGAGAACAAAAAAAAGAAGAGTTAATTACCCAACTAAGAGAATGTGAAAAGAACCTGATAGAGAAACTGAATGATGAAAGTAATAAGCAATTGTATAAGATGTTACAAACACAATATTCAATATTAATAAATCAAGAGTTGGAATGGGGAATTAAGTTAATGAAACAAAAAATTTTCGAGTCTGCAAATAAAACTGGAAAATTCCTGGCATGGCAATTAAGAAAAAGGAGAAAACAAAATGTGATCAATAAAGTAAAAGTAGAAGAACAAGTCTTGGAGGACCCTAATGAAATAAAAAAGAGCTTCCTTAAATTCTATGAAAATCTATATAAAAGAGAAGAAGATGAAATAGAAATAGGAAAATATCTAGAAGAAAACAGAATCAACAGTATATCGGAGGAGGAAAGAAGTCTATTAAATAAACCCATAAAAGTAGAGGAAATTCAGGAGGCGATAAAGAAGATGAAAGTGGGGAAAGCTCCAGGGCCAGATGGCTTATCGGCCAAGTATTACAAAGTTCTAGGAGAACTTTTAACACTGGTGCTTTGTGAAGTAATGAATGAGATTTTAAGAGGAGGAAGAATACCAGCGTCCTGGAAAGAAGCATACATCACGCTAATACCGAAACCTGACTCGGATAAACTTAATATAAAGAACTTCAGACCGATTTCATTATTAAATAATGATTATAAGATCTTTGCAGATGTAATGGCGAGTCGACTTAAAAAGTGCTTAGTCAATCTTATTCATAATGATCAAACTGGTTTTCTACCTAACAGGCAAATAAAAGACAACATAAGACATATAATAAACCTTATTGAATACCTAGAATGCAAAAATGAAATTCCCGCGGTATTAATGTTCGTTGACGCCGAAAAGGCTTTTGACAATGTATCTTGGCATTTTCTAATAAAATGTTTGGAAATGACAGGGATAGAGGGCACATTCCTGGAAGGAATAAAAGCAATTTACTCACAACAAAGTGCTAAATTAATTATTAATAACAATTTAACAGAATCCTTTGAAATTTCGAAGGGTACAAGACAGGGGTGCCCTCTGTCACCTCTTTTGTTTATTATGGTGTTAGAAATAATTACAAATAAGATAAGGAAAACTTCAGAGATACGCGGAATAAGAATTGGAGTGAAAGAATATAAATTGAAAGCATATGCTGATGATCTTATGTTGTCGTTGGAAGATCCAAAAAAAAGTGTCGGTAAAGTGTTAGATTTGCTAGAAGAATTTGGAAAGTTATCCGGCTTTAAATTAAACAGAACAAAAACTAAAATGATGACTAAAAATATGAAAGAAGAGGTAAAAAACCATCTTGAATTACAGACTGGGATCAAAGCAACTAAAAAAGTAAAATACCTCGGAATTTGGCTAACGATGAAGAATATAAATTTAATGGAAGACAACTACATAAACACATGGAAAGAAATAAGGAAGGACCTGGATACCTGGAACAGAATAAAACTCTCTTGGTCGGGGAGAATGGCGGCAATTAAGATGAGTTTATTACCGAAATTGCTGTTCTTATTTCAAAATATACCGATAATCAGGGGGAACCTCAGTATTTAAAGATTGGCAGAAAGTACTATCCAAATTTATATGGCAAGGAAAAAGGCCAAGAATTAGATTCAAATTACTCACAGATCAAAGAGATAGGGGAGGATTTGCGGTTCCAAATTTGAAGCTGTATTATGAAGCCTCGTGCCTTTGCTGGGTTAAAGATTGGATTGTCATCAAAAACACTGATCTGTTAGATTTAGAAGGATTCAATATAAGATTTGGTTGGCACGCTTATTTGTGGCGTAATAAGGAAAAGGTCCACAAAGGATTTTCTAATCATATTATAAGAGGGCCATTGTTGGAAGTATGGGAGAGAAACAAAAAATTATTGGAAAAAAATACCCCTTGGTGGTTATCACCAATCGATATCTTAACAATAAAAAAAACAAACATTGAAGGAGAAAGATGGACTTATGAAGATCTGCTAGTAAAAACAGAAAATGGATGGAAGATTAGGCCATATGAAGAGATAAAGAATAAACTGACAGGTTGGATCCAATTTCACCAAATTAATGCTATGTGGACTGACGATAAAAAGAATGGGATGAACGAAAAAAAATCCAGATTCCAGGTAGAAATATTAGAAAATAAATCAAAACTCCTATCAAAAATGTACAGCCAGTTGCTTGAATGGGACACCAAAGATGAAGAAATAAAGGAAGTAATGGTGAAATGGGCGTTAGACTTTGGATACAACATAGAGTTTGATAAGTGGAAGAAACTCTGGAATAAAGGTATGAAATTCTCGGCATGTACAACACTTAGAGAGAACATGGATAAAATGATGTACAGGTGGTACATCACGCCTGTAAAATTAGAAAAAATGTACAAAACCGGAGACAAATTATGCTGGAAATGCAAGATTAAGGAAGGCAATTTTTATCACATGTGGTGGTCGTGCGAGGTAATTAGAAAGTTTTGGGAATCTATTTACAATGAACTAAAAAGATATTTAAATATACCTTCACAAAAACCCCCGAGGCCTTCCTTCTGGGGATAATTGGAGAAGAAATTAAAAAGGAAGACCAAACACTTTCCCAATACGCAACAGTGGCTGCCAGAACACTAATAGCACAAAATTGGAAGACATCAAAAATCCCAACTATAGACGAGTGGCAATCTAAATTATTTGATTATATAGAATTGGCAAAAATGACACAGAAAATAAGAAACCAAAAAGGTACAAAGTTTAATTATGAATGGAATAAATTTATGACATATATTGAAACAGATGTAAAAAACCTAAAAATCACAGTAGGCTTGATATAATGCTTGCGACGTAAAGAGTTTTAAGAAAACGAAACTGCAGATAGAAAACTCGTTGTAACATATTCCGAAACCAAGTTGAAGGGAAGTCAATTATTGTTGTGTGATTTAGTTGTTTAGTTACCGTACGTTTAATTTGTTGGTGTCTTATGTTATGCAATGTTTTTCTTCTTTTGCTGTTTTTTGTGTTTTGTCTGTCTTTTTTGTTGTTTTAATGTTTGGTGTTGTATAATGAATTGAAAATAATAAAAATTAAAGTACAAGGGAGGGAGAAAAAAAAAGAAACCATTGGTTTGGATCCTACCCTACAGAACAGGAAAAAAACAAGCTTCTGTCTTCCATGGGACAGCCCTTTAGATATTTGACGATGGCGTCCATATCTCCTTGCAATCTCCTCTTTTCCAAATAAGCATATTTTTACATTTAGTGACACAAACTGAAGGTTGCCCATGTTCCACTTTACAAATTGTGGATAATGCATATGGGGAAAGAACTGTAGCTTAGTGGTAGCACACTAAGAAGAGGGATTCTAGGCGTGTTCAACTGAATACACTTCAAAGCCTTCTTTCCACCTACTCACATTTACTATATGGTTATAAAGGTTAGAACAGAAACCATCTGACAGTCTTGTGTTATAATGGCTTATGTTTAGAATTTGAAGGGAAGAAGGCCTTGGGTGCAATCCTGGAGTTCATTTCAGTCACTTCCCAGAGGAATCTCTGCAGAAATGGGAAAAGGTTTCCGTTAGTGGGAAAATACTTACAGTACGTATGTGCGTGGAAATTGCCATGTATGATTTTCTGTAGCAGACTGAACCAAGGCTATCCCTGATGCTTCGGCGCTGTGGTGCTGGATGGTGCTCAGGTGGACCACAGGAGTCTGCACTTACAATTTTTGTCAGAAAGGAAACCATTCTAATGTGACTTTCGGAAACTGAATTGTGGTGTATATTTCACAGCTGACAGAAATAAATGTGTGCTCTTTGATTTAAAACTCTGAAATGATTATATTTGACTTTGGATTTCAAATTTGCATATCCTACAGAAAGTATTTATTTCCTCCTGCTTTCCAGTCTACCATTATGTCACGTATTTAAACCGATGAACTAGCATACAATTATATGGCCATATTGTCTCCTCCCACAGACGTATGCGAACAATCTCACTAATGCGAACAAAGCTGTTCAAAAGCTGCTCCAATGACTAAGCTCGTCTAGTGTGAGTGAGCATGGGTTGATGGGTCCTTTTGCTCTAAGACACCGTGATAAGAAAATACAAATACATTATCTAGGATTTTCAGATTCCTTCCCAAGGTTATATTTGAGCAAGCCATATTTCAACATTTCCCAAATTGCTGCAAAGCAATTTGTCACTATTGCAAAGTGCTTCTGTCCTAAAGCAGCCAAATCCAGTTTGCAGCAACGCCAATCACAAGGACACCCTTCTCTTCTTCCAAATGCCCTTAGAGGCAGCTACTTCATGACTCAACTGATCCTGCATCCTGATCTATCTCCTATAATTTCCATGTATTCTCTGTTGAGTATATAGTGAAATGTCATATCTTAAGAGCAAATGTTTTTCGAAATTTAATGGCCAGGGTCAAGGAGCTTTCAAAAGAAATAAGGTACTTAACTGAATTAAGAAAATAAATTGACTGTGGTCTACCTGCCTCCTAAACAAGGAAATCATGTTATTTGATTATAATTACATCTTAGTCCTCCTTTCTTTCTTTGCTCCTCCTCCAAGTGGATCCAAAACAGAGAAGATATAGTCAACAAACTGTTATGCATAAACATTAGTGTAGAGCAGCAAAAAGAGATGTGTGCAGTTTCCCCATCCACAGTCTTTCCATATTTAAAGATGGGTAGAAATAAACAATATTTTCTCATACCATAAAGTTTAGATGCAGATAGCACTGGATGACTACTCATCTTCCGAGGTATATGCAATTAAGTGTGAACCGGAGTCCCATTTGATATTTCACATATGAATATTTCATGTTGGATCAGGTCAATTATTTGTTCAACTTAAACTGAAATCTAAGATCACTCTGCTCCCTACCTCTAAATTAGGCTAGACTGCAAGATAGTGACCATCGAAGGTCACCCAGTGAGCTTTATGGCTGAATGGGAACTGGAATTTGGGTCTTCTTAGCCCTACTCAACATTCTAACCAGTATTCCACACATGCTCTTAAATTTGATCCTATATTTCATTCTTTGCTATAGACAAATGCTGCCTGGACGTTCATGAATCATCTAGAGCTTACAGCAGAACATCATAAATATAGTAGGTCTCACTGGACCAACACCAAAGCAAAACTGCAAGATCAGAAGCAATGTGCTCTCCCAGAGCATCTTCTGCTGTCCCAGGGTACTCCAGCGGAGGGCTAGAAGTACTGGACTGAAGTGTTATAGTTCAAAGTCAAATCCACACACAAGTCAAGCACCTACATTACTTAGGCTGGTCTGTCCGCCTTAAAATAATCTATACCTGGTTCTGACCTCTCTATTCACCAGGAGGTTGTGTCAGAGATGTAGTAAATATAAGGAATAATTATGTCTTGCTCATTCATAAACGAGAAAAGAACCCTTCTGTGACTCCTACAGATTTTCCTCCTTGCCAGCCAGCTTCCGATTGTATGCTATTAGTCATCAGAGAGTTATTGGATTGCACAGATGCTGGTGATGCATATTTCCACTTTACATATCTATCCACTGAGACTGTTTTGAAGGAGCCAGAGCCATCTGATCATTTAGTAGTGTATTATTTATTTTAAAAAATCTTCCTGTGACTGATTGATATGGGTCATCCACTGAATAAGGCAGTTTGCATGCCAGCAGACTCAGCATTGCGGACTCCACTGCTCCATACTTTATAGTCATGAGAGCTTTTTAATGCCGTGTCATTGTGGGCCTGTTTCTGCACACAAACCTCTTGTACTGAGCTGGGGTAATGAACTATCTCCCAGGTAAAAAGTCTGCAGAGTGGTTCACAACCCAAAAAGATACAAAATGAGAACAGAAAATGCACCATAAAACAAAAGGAAAAGCAAACCAAGAACCCCACTTCCACAAACACATTTTAAAGGCCATAGACTGTTGATCATTCATAGAGAAATATAGGGTTCACCCAAACTTCTGCTGAATCGAAACAAATGTCAGGGCTTATTCAAACCTCCGTTTGCCCCTCTGCTTTCCTCTGGGGGAAACCTGATCTTTAGCGCCGAATCAGAACAAACAGTATTTGGATTTTCTGCAGATAGCTGTCATTTAGCACTGAAAAGTTGGTTTTCTGGTAGAAAGCAACAAGGCAAAGGTAAAACCACTTGGACCTGTGCTTTCTGGAAATGGGACAAGCAAACATGTGAATGAGCCTTCAGCTGGGTTTTCTGCAGATTGATGTTTTTGTTCTGGTTCAGCAGGAAACAGTGAGTTTTCCTGGGGAAACTGGAAGGAAAAAAGAAGAACTTGGACCCATGCCTAGAAATCACGGGGCTAATGTGGATTAGCCCATAGAGAAGTATTCTATGAGTAAAATGGTAAAGTAAAAGACAATTAGAAACCAAAGGTTCTGCTACTGGTAACGCGACACCTTACAATGTTTGTTTAATGAATAATCAAAACAGGATTTTAAAAATTGATGCCCATAGAATACTAAAGATGGTGTAGGTGGCGGTAACTACAATGTGCTGATTTCATAGATTTCACTTATAGTTTTGTATTGTGCATGTTTGATGATAATAATAATAATAAAGAAGAGGACGAGTCAAGGAGAAAGAAAATAAATCAGAGTACTCAGTAAATGGGTACTACAGTACTTCCAAGCCTTAGTATCTGACACTGAAGAAACAAAATTCTGAGACTGAGCTGACATCGAGCCAATTTAATGTGTGACATTAGCAACCCTGTCACCAAACCTACCAATTTGACTTTTATACAGCAGGGACCCACTTGCTTCAGATAATGGGCAAGTTTTCCACTCCCAGCTGCCTTGTTAAAATATAACCTATTTCACTCCTGAGCTCTATACGCATAACCCACATATTTACAACAAACACACACACAAACATGCACACATATACAAGATGATCACCGCCACTTCCTGGTTTCCTTCCAGTGTAGCTGCAGTTTCTTGGTTTCTGCAGTTGAAATCATTGAGAATGCACTTTTTACTTAACTCATTGAATATGGGGCTTTGAAATATTAAAAACACCCAGCTGGGAGAGGAAATGAATTATTTTTCTTGTGATATGCAGTGGAACTTTATTAGATGGACCTCAGTGAAAAACGGTCACAGGCGTTCCTCAGTCATTGGCTTAGTTGAGCCTCATTTTTCATAATGTGGGATTATTTTGGCCTGGGTCCCATGGACATCAGTGGGAATTTCATGGTTAAAAAGTGCATGCACTGCTCAATAAATATATATTATTCTGCTCCAGCGGGGATTTTCCCAAGCCATATATTATGGATTGCCCATTGATTTTAGCACTTCCTCTTTCTTTTGCTGCATATAAAACACAGCAGAAAGTCTTTATTAATATTTAAACTTCTGGTAGATCTAAGTTTGAAGTGAACAACCCAGTAATTTCCACATAACACAGTGCTGTTTACATCCTTTCAATTTTCCAGAGAGATTACTCTAAATAAACAAAAAAAAAATGTGATGGTCACCTTGTGCTGTGTACAAATAATCACATACCAAAGTGAACAGGTGAAGGTAAAGAGATCAGGTAATGTTTTATTAAAAACCTAAAAAAATATGAATATACCTGTGCATTATTGTTTTTGCTCATTCCATAACATTCAACTGCCTCATTTTAAGTGGGAGATCCTGGAATTACAGAAGTCAATTCTGACTTCTGACTGAATCCCTGGCTGGAAAAAAGCTCTGAACATAGCAATAAGCAAATTTGTGTGTAGTCCTCTCTGCTTTGTAGGTTTAATCCCCAGGAAAAATGAAGGCTAAGGTAAGCTCCCTTGGCCCTTTTCTCTCCTGGGATTAATCTACAAGGCAGAGAGAACAGCAGACTTATTTGCTTGTCATATCACAGTGCCCTCACTTTATGATTCAATTTGTATGTCCTTCCTTGACGGGTCTGTGTTGATTTACACAAGGAGAGTTATCCCATCTAACTCTTGTATTCCGTCTAGCTTGAGATATCTTGACCTTTCTTAGGATTTGTACCAGGAGCTCAAGAATAGGCTCAGAGGCTGAGCAATTTGGTGTCTCTTTATTGTTGCATACACTTTTGCAGCAGATCATTTGCTTTCACCATCAGGCTATATTCCAGCTCCACGCAGAGGAATGCTGCAAAACATACTTTCATGAAAGGCACAGTTGTCTTCATAGACAAGACATGTGGCACCAGTCTATATATTAGTGCTTACTAGGTTGATTTGTACAAGAAGTCCCACAATTTTTAGCAACTCGATAGCTACCACATTCTTATTTTAAAAATACTTAACATTTATAAAGGGCAGATAATGAATTGAGCATGACATAAAGTAGCTTATCAATAGCCATGTAAGGTGGGGTGGCTAACCTTTGACCCTCCCAGTGTTGTCGGACTCCAACTCCCATCAGTGCCAGCCAATGTGAATAATGACCAGGGATGGTGGGAGTTGTAGTCCGACAACACTGGTAGGGTCACAGGGACTTCTAGGTGAAGGGTGGGTAAATAATAATAATAATAATAATAATAATAATAATAATAATAATAATAGTTGCTGCTGCACCCTAATTAAACTACTGCTTGTTACATAGCATGTACAGTTCTGGATAACAATAGCAAAATAGGCTAGTTCATCCACATACAGTTTGTACTAGTTTGGTACTGACTCCAGCCTTTACTCAGCTGGAAATATTGAGCATTGCTGAGGACAGTGGTGCTTGTTTTAAACTTCAGCTTCCAACAAACTGTTGGGAAATAGCCTATGAATTTAAAAGAAGAGGCAATTATCAGATGCATTTGTATTTTCTTATGAGGCTGGATTACAAAGTGAAATGATAGTCACAGTGCAGAAATATTGTGGAGGTTCTTGAAAATTTCAAACCCATTTGAGTTTCTGGTTTTGGAACTATACAGGTTCTTGTTGTTTAACATTCAAAGAAATGTAGCTTCCAGAGGTGATACCTGTGATGTTCATGGAGTAAAAATAAAAACATATAGCATAATATTTATGACTACACAAAATGACATGCATGATAAGAAATAGACAAGCCCTCCCTGAAAAACATTGCATTTAAATTTTAATTATTTTAGCTATTCTTGTAATGTATTGTTGTACGCCACCCCAATCTCTGAGTGGTGTTCCAGGGGTTCTAGGCATTCATCCAGGGTCTGTATTTCTTTTTGGAAATGAGACACAGTGGAGACTCAGGTGTCTTTCTGATTTACACATATATACCACCTGAGCTTATGATAGAGGGGTTGATAGCATAGTCTCCCCAAGAGAGTCTTGCTTCTCCCATAGCCGCAGCCTTTGATTCAAACAGACATCAGCCATCATGCTTTGCATCTCAATCACATAACTCCTAACTCTCCCTACTCTAAGCTTTGATTTTATTTGTGGAGTGAGAGGGGACCCACCCCTTTCCCATCCCACACTGAGTCCTTTTGATCCTTTGTTATCTTTATGACCCAACACCTAGGCTTCAACCTCAAAAGGAAACTAGCCTGGCTTAATTAGCTTTTATCCTTTGCTGATTCCAAGGAATTAGAAGTGTCTAGCACACAACTTAACACCCCAAGCTTAATTAAATTCTAACACCTCCTGGGTCCAAGAATTTAAGGAGTCTGGCACCCACAAATTCATAACACTAAAATACTGTTTTAAAGAGAAAACCCAATGAGATTCAGGTCTTGCCATAGATGTCAGTGAATCTTCACTTTTCATGGTGGCAATGAGAGGAACCCTCCTGAAAAAGGTTTGCTACTTGAATTTAATCTCGAAATTCCTTCAGATGTTTTACCTGAGCAGGAACTTCCACATTCACCTTAAGTGAAACAGAGAGCTACCTAGACAGGGGTGGGAGGCTGAAGTGGTTAGAGCAATAGATGTGGACCTTACCTTTGTAAACTAGGGAATATTCCAACCGTCCCAAAATTAATGTTTTCTGACATCTCCACACACTTCCTCATTTGGGCAAGCAAGAGGCATTATCACACTTCAAGGAAGCATTCCATCCAGACAAAGGCATTTGAGAATGGCATGGAGTGGGCTGGGGGAAAGCAAGGCCTGGAGACCTGCATGTCCTGGCAAAAATTCATGGAGAGACACATTTGGCCTTCAGGTCTGAGGTTCCTCATTCCTGAACTAGCAGATATAACTAGCATTCAAGTCCTGTCAACTTTCTGCAGTCCCTGTCAACTGTGATAGGAGTTTTATGGTCTGAGATATATGGTAATGTTCATAACCGCACATACATAGGTCAGCACAGGAAGACCAACCTGGAACCATTTTGATTCCTAAACTGACCAAATGTTTTCTCTGCAAGGTCAAACTGGAAAAGTCTCCCCATTGTCTCTTTCCTCACAAATCCTGTCTTAAGGACACATTTAAGATATGAATAGGGTGTGAGCCTGTGACCTGGCCCAGGAAATAAGTATTTTACCACTACAAAAGAATGGCCAGGCTCCCCAGGAAATCCAATTAAGTAACTTGCCAGACAGGAGATAAACTGCGACAGGAGAAAAACAACATGCAAATGTTCTGTTTTAGACTGCCTTTTCTGGGATGTATCTGAGGGGCGGTCTTAGGTTACACCCCTTCTGTGATGTATGCATAATGTTTCTGGGGGTGGTCTTGATCTAGAGGATGGGAATTTCAAAAGTCTTTATAAGCCCTTGCACAGCATTTTTGTGGGGCCTCCTCTTTTCCTGCATGTAAGGGGAGCACCCTGTTGCAACAGATCAATAAAGATCAAGCTTACTAGCTGCTTTGCTTCTCAATATTCTCTGGTTGGCCTCTGTTATTCTCTCCTACCAATAGGGAACCTATGTAAGGACTCTATATGGGCTCTTGGATACCCATAAGGGAAAAGGGCATATTTTTATTTACAACACAACCAATACTGTATTTATGTGTTTGATACATTGGTACTCGGCCAGTCCATGTAAATATTTCCAGGGCAGCTCACAAGAAAGAAAGATATAAGAATAATGTCAGAATAACAAGAATAAAAAGGGAGCAGAAGAACAGATAAACACACCCCAGAGCAGATTTAAAGCAGTACTATAACATAGAATCAGAGAAACAGTGAAGTGTAGAGTTGGAAGGGGCCTTGAGGGGAATAGGAGTAAGTGATTTAAAAGGTCTTTACCTGGTTCTGAAATCCTATCATAGCAGGCAGCAGGCAAGACTACTTGGGGAAAGCATGCCTTAGGCAAGTCATATCACACCTAAAAATGCCCACTCATCCACCACCATCTCACTTTGAAGGGCAAGGTCACTTGGAGGGTGTGTCCTTGTCAGTGCCATTCTCTACTCTCTCTTCCCCCCAAAAAACAAATGGAGATAAAGTGAACATTGCATTTTTTAAAAAGCCATCAAAGATTTACATTTTTATAGGGTAATTTCAGGTTATGTGCCATCTGTAGCATGGCACAGAGATTAGCAAAACACAGAGTTGTCTCCTTATGGTTGAAGCACCACAATACTCCAGCACATGTTCAGTACCAACATGTCTGCAACAGCAGAAAACAGAAGTCAGATTATTACTCTGTGTTCCTGGTTCACTAAAAGCGAGACTGGCCACCCCCACATTGCTGTATTTATGCCAAATCTTTTCTTCTTCTTCTGACTTTAGAGTTCACTTCAGCTCCCGTTGACATACTGATAGAATCTCCACTGTTCTTGTGTTAATTCTGTGAACAGGTGGACTGCCTGATGTAATGCACAAGATAGATAGTAATGTATGTTTTTTGCACTGTTAACAATTATACCCCTCTGTTGGCACATGCTGTTAAGTTCATATTCTATAAGTTTCAGGTGGAAGTTTTTTGAATTAATGATATAGTGCTGTATACTACACAGAAGTACTTAACTATGATGTCCTATAGGACAATCTGGCTCCAGCATTGTAGATTGGTTCAGACAGTGTAGTTCACATGGGAACCAGCAATGATTGGCAGCCGTGGAGACTATAGGGGTCAAATGTGTTTTAGATGAACAGAAAGTGCATGGGATTTAATAATACATACTCCTTACTGTTGGCTATTTGCAGTATGGTAGCACTACAGAGAGCTTGCTGGGGAGACCATGCATTAAAAAGGGACTCAAAAATACTTAAAGAAGGTTTTAATAAGAAAAACAAAAACTCCATTTACACTAAATACATCAACAAACCAGACCCAACCACCAACCCATCCCTCAGGGTAATGGGAGAGCTAGGTGCTGCTCCTTATATACTCTACCCAATTGCTGACACAGCTTAATCAGTACAACTCAGCAGCACCTGCTATGTTTCACAGCTGTAAAGCTGGGTCTCGTTATTTTGCTCTGGCCCCTTAAAGACATACACATCGGGTGGAACAATGATGAACCTTTACATTTAAAGAAACCATTCAACACTTACATCCTTCATTTTTATCAATGTATTAGGCCCCTCATACATTTAACTGGTTGATGGTGTGGATCCATAGTGAAAGAAGTGAATGTGGGGTGGAATCCTAACCCTGGCTGCTGCTCTGCAGGATTTAACTGGACAGTGGAGTCACCTGCTGTGCATTCTGGAGGTAATAATAATAATAATTTTTATTTATACCGCGCCCTCCCCAGCCAAGGCTGGGCTCAGGGCGGCTAACAAGCAATAATAAAAACAAGTTGAATGAATGCAACTTAAAAACAAGATTAAAATACAAGATTAAAATATTAAAATAAGGTAGGCAAATTGCTGCACCAGCTTGGCAGCCCCAGTGATCAAACTCACACGATGGCACTGGGATGAACTCAGGATGGAGTTCCAAAGGATCCACTGCATCCAGTGGATCCTGGGAATGCTCAGCCTCTCCTTTGCCTGCTCCCACAATGCCTTATTTCAAGGCATTCTGCTTGTCATTCGCAGTGGAAAACTCACTGCTAAACACTTCCACCTCCCCAACAAATTGGTGGGTAGGAGAGGTTTTCTGCATTGATGAAAGGTCTCTGGCATCACTTTTTAGTTACCCTGTCATCATCGTCATTCCCCGTCCCCCGTTCCCCCCCCCTCCCCAGCCAGCACACACACACACACACACACACACACACCCGGCCAGCCTGCTACAAAGGAGTTTTGGATTGCACCCTTGGACAGTAACTTCATAGAACTTACAGTCAGGACCTAATACATTTTTCATCCCTTTAGAAGTGCCATTTGGATTGCTCTGTGGCAGCCGATCAAGGAAAACAGTTGTATAAGTTACATTCTAAAATGTCAGCCACAGGACTCTTTCTAAAAAGGTAGCAAGCAATACATTAGGCTGAAATATTTTCCAACTCAGAATAAATGCACCATAAAGTATTCCCTAAGTGAATGGCATCATTATTTCATATGCTCTAATTGAATGCCGGTGAGGTCATTCTGTAAATTCGGAGACTGCAACAATGATGCAAGGAAATCAGCTGATTATTTGGATAGACTGAAAAACAGACCTGTGAAGGAAAGGCCAGCTTATATTTATTACCAGCTGGCAGGGCTTCATGTGAAGCTAAGGTTGCTAATGCTCAACCTCAGAACCTGACAGGCCAAGCTCTAGAACATGGGTAGGGTAACTGTGGCCAATCCAGATCTTGTTGGCCTACAACTCCCAGCATTCCTGACCATTAGTCCTGCTGCCTGGAGATGATGGGAGTTGGAGTCCAATAACATCTGAAGGGTTACAGGTTCCCCTTCATGCTCTAGCATACATGAAGTAATACACACATGTGCAAAGTACCTACCTCTTTCCTCTGAATAATGCTTCAGATTAGAGAATTTGGTTTCAAAACTGCCTTTCAAATAAGGCTTAAACCAAACTCTGCTTTTAAAAATCAAATACGGCAACATATTTGGCTGGACTGTTCCCCTGAAAATTATTCTATTTTGGGACCTGATTCTTTCTTTTTCTATTGCCTTAGGAAGTGACTTGAACCTTTGTCACAGAGTTTTTAATCTGCAGTGCACTTTCTTTACCCATCTTTCTAGATTAACAGTAAACAATAGGTGAAAAAGTCATAGGCAATAAACTGCTGTGTGTGACTTATAGCACAAACCTCTACATGTCTGCTAAAAGCAAGCTTACTGCATACTACTCAAAAGGGACAAGAAACCAGGTGGATTACAAGTGAGTAATCAAATGCCAGATTGGAAAAATATGTAAGGAGTGGTTTACAGTTCTCAATATACCAGTGACATTAATTTTGTTGCCATTTTCGATGCCTTTCATATACAAGCATTAGATACAATGCAGACGAAGGCTCTACCCAAGCACATCCATAATAGGAAAAAGGTCCCAGGGAACTCAGTGGAGCTTCCTTCCAAATCAGCATGTTTAGGAGTGAGCTGTATATTGTTCACAAGTCTATAAAAATGGTTTGAAATGCTTTGATGTGTTTTTAGATTTAGGTTGGAATCCTATCTGGGAATAAGCCCCATTAAACTCAATTCAGCTTACTTTTAAGTAGATGTGTCTAATATTGAAAAGCCAATTATGTAGGTCATAGAATATGGTGCATAAAGGAAAAGAGAAGCGCAGAAAATCCATCTAGTGCTATTTTTAGTGCAGGGAGGTCGAGTTCAGTATCTAAAATCTAATTTCATATATGTTGGTGTGGTGTTTCAGGGTGTGCGCAAAAATTAGAGGGTTTTCCATAAAGGGAAGAAGTACCAGGACCCAATGAACATGAATTACTAAGTGAACGCTTGAAGGCAAAATTAGATCATTTGCTATGCTGTGATCAAATATAAAGGAATAATGGACATTAAAATGCAATTTCTCCAATTATTCATTTTGCAGAATATTAGCCCAAATGGACACTTGAGAGGGCACCCTAGAGGACTGGGGAGAAGACCCTTTAGCTGACTAGATAACTGCCCTGAATTTCATATGATATAACTTCTGGTACTCCAACTCCAGCATCCAAAGAAGGGCAGGGAGACTGGAAGCAGGATAGTAAGGCAAGAGCACTGCAGAAGACTGTAACTCAGGGATGAAGAAGCAGATATTGTTGCTTTACAACTCCCATCATCCCTGCCCATTGGCCAAACTGGCTGAGGCTGATGGGAACGACACCTGAAGGGCCACTGCAGTACTGGATTTCGGGTGATGCAGACATTTTCCCACACACAGGGCACTGAGCCAAGGGGGCACAAAACTATGACATAGTGCACGTGAGACCATGCACAGAATGGGAGGGTGAAGGGCACCAGATTGTGTTCTCACTCAGGGCACTGTATTACCAAAGGCTGTCCCTGGCCACAGGTCCTATCCCCATGTTACCTATAGTTCAGCCCTTGGTTTCTGTCACTGGTTGGTTCTGCATCCCATCCTCTGGCCTGAATGAGTCTGAGCCCTATGATTCTCTTGTCCTATAAGGGTATAATAAATGCCTGCAAACACACTCATCCAGTCCAGAGTTCTGTCCTCACAGTGGCCAATCAGATGGGCAGCCCCCAAGCAGGAGTTGAGTGCAACAGCAGTCTCTTCCCTGGTGACTCCCAGCTGCCTCCAATGGGGAAGTGGAACACAGTAACCATAGCTGGAAGCCACCAATAGCCTTATTGCATATACTTTAGCTTCACTTCCATTTTTGTCTCCTCCCTCCGTTGCATTCCCTTGTGCCAAGTTTTAGATTGTAAGCTGCTCAGGGAAGAGGTCTATCTTTTTATTATTATTTGTTCTGTAAAGTGCCAGGCCCGTTGTTTCTGCTTTATGAAGGGATCAAAAATTAATATCAGAAGCCCCAACAGAATGGTAAGGGCCCCCCAGTGAGCAGCAGAATTCTGGGTAAAACCTCTGCTAAGAAAGAGTTGATAACCCTGCCTATTCTTCCGTTGGACTGACTTGGCCTTTTCCCCCCTCAGGATGACCCCTCCCTTTTCTTTCTCAAATGTTGTAAGGTCACAATTTCAGAAAGCGTGGTTCGGTAAGAGGAAACACTGACGGGGGTGGCGGGGGAGAAGAAGATGCATAGCGCTTGCAAGCTGAACAGAAGGCAATGATGTAGAATATAAAACTGGAAAAGAGCATTTTTTTTTTGTACCTAGCAGAGCAGATGCTATAAAGATCCTGAGGCTCAGGAGGCAACAGCAGCTGGTGTATTGGTAACATTATTCGATTTTCAGATAATCAGGCTAGCTAGACTTTTGCGGAGGCAGACCTGCCTGGCAGTTAAAAAGGCTGTGTGCTGCCCATGCTTGCTGAGAGTCAGAATTACAGAAGCAAACTCTCTCTGCTGAAAAGAACAAGAAACTCTATGAAACATGCACAGCACTCACTGAACACGAAGAATAGGGAGAGAATGAGGGTTTAAAAAATAAATAAATGTGTACTGCTCTCTACAGCTTCCTACCTGAGGCAGGTTTCTACTTTGAGCTCTGTTCACAGAGCATAAATATTATTCCTCAGATAAATAATGGAACCTGGCCCTCTTGTGTATACAGACTCTTTCCCCCATCTCCCATCCATTAAGGATGAGTTGCTCCCCTTTATGCTTGGGCAGTACTTGGATTGCTTACTGGGAATGTACAAGCAGACTGCACTAGTGGACATTGTCTCCCACACTGCCTGGGAAGAGCTTTTATTTCGGTCTTTAGCATGTATTCCTCTCTTCTGCAAGCAGAGTCCTTTGTGGTTATACAAGCAACCCATTGATTAGATGGGACAGGGATATTTGTAGGGGTGTCAGTGCAAGGGTTGCTGTCTAAAAAAAAAAAACCCTTGCAAGACTCGATGATGAGCTTCAACTCTCAGATAACACACGACATTCCAAATATTCCTGTGCAAACATCTTGGGTTGCATGATCCAGATGCACCAGCCTAACTAAAACAGCCTATAAATTCAGCAGTAATAGCTATCAACACATATATCTTATGTAATTCCTTGCTGTATCCAGGCTGTTCCCCCATCCTTTCTCCCCCCCCCCCCATGCAGCCTTGACCACATAGTCTTACTACCCTCCTGTCCCTTTGCATCTTTAAAATACACATTTTTTCTTGTTTTAGACTGAGTGCTGGAAGTTCCTTTCATCCCAGAATACACCACTATTTTTCCTGCGATTGTCACAATGAACTAACGAAAGATGGCAACCGAGGATATCTTTTGATATTCATAAGTCCATTCAGTCCACTTTCTGAATCAATCTGCTTTAAAAAAAATAAAAATAAATCACATTATTTTTCTCCATATGTTTCACAAAAGATGCATTCTGCTTGCCCTTTCTCCTACATGTGCACTTTAAAATGTGTGTTTTAACCTAAACTATACGTTTTAATGCCTATTTTAACCTTGCATACACACATTTTAATGCATTTTGATCTTATGTGCATTTTGAGCCAATAACTGTGCTACAAAATTCAGAGAAGTGCAAAAACCAAAGGAGAACTGTGTTCCAATCCATCTATTAATCTGGGAAATGTGGATCAGGCTGGTTCAGCTACGAGATGCAGATCAAACAAAATCTTCAAGCATCCCTAGCTGAAGCCTTTGCAAATCAGCAATGGCAATAGCATTGCATTGGTATAATTGAAGGAATGATTTGGTGCATAAATATAAATGAGACAAAAGAAATAACAGGTGTTTGAAGCAACACCTTCCTAATATTAAATGATATCCAAACAGAAAAAAATTGAGATGGAGAAAATGTCATGTTATATAACAGAGTCATTGTTGGTTAGGTGAGTTACTTAATTCTGGGCTGGCTTTTTCCATGCAGTCCTGTGTACATTGTTGGTCAAATGTGATAATGTAAGCCTTTATACAAACTAAGCTAGATGAGACAGCTGGTCCATCGTGGTAAACAGCCTCACCCATTCCGCGAACATCCTAAATTGCCATATGAATTCATCAGTGTCTAAAAATATTTTTGCATAGACTATTATCAGGGTGAGTAAAGCAATTACTCATGCTTTATAGGAGGAACCAAACTTTCTGCATAATGTCAAAGTTTCACTTGGAAATATTTGGTCAACTACTAGTGGTAAATTGAACGTAGAATATTTGTGCTGGAGATTTTCATCCAGCCTCACTCCACATCCCAATTTATAGTATCCGAGCTAGTTCCACCCTGTACCTACCAGCCTATGTGAATGTAACACAATGGAAGAGGATTGCATTGTAGTGCTTGAATCTTTCGATATAAATGTGCATCTGTAGGCACATGTACCTGCACCCATACTTATTGCTCAGTTTGCCAATGTGCAGTCACAAAAGCCAACTCTTTGAATAAGTCCTTTCTGCCCTTATGCTGTGCAGCATATGAGGGTCTGTGCATGCAGAATAACTTTTCTGCATGGGCAAAGCAATGGTTGGATTGGCTTATTGACTTTTAGATATGGAATGTGATAAAATTAATCACTGAAGCGTACGTATTTTGTGTGTTGCATGTTTCACATTCCATTGCTTTGGAGGGTGGGAACACATGCCTTGAAACCAAGCTGTTGCTTCTCAAACGCTTCTCTCATTTGTATATGTAACTACATGTGAAGTCTTCAGTCCCATAATAATCCTAGCAGTATCATGATTTTCTTTAAATTCCCAAGAAACTGTATGGAGGTGGTGCTCTGACCAGAGGCTAGAGATGACCACACTTCTACACAGTTGCATCTGCTATGCAGTAAAAACATTTAAGCAGTATGTTCACATGATTTTCTATTACTGTTTCAGTTCCGTAAGTAAGAATTAAGCTAGATTGATACAAGAAAAGGTAATATATGTGAATATAGGCTGGTTACTGTTTGAACAGATGCTCACCTCAATGTTCTTGGAAATATAGGGTGTGATCCAGCCCCTATAAAGTCAAATGGAAATTTAGCACTAACAGAATTGGAAAAAAATGAGCTTCACCACTATCTTTGTAAAAACTCAGAACACACATTTAAAACTTGGGGTTGAATTGAACCCAAGATCGTAAGCCAGGCTTTCCCAACTCGGTGCCCTCCAGATGTTTTAGACTACAGCTCCCATCACTCTTGGCCAGCATAGCAATGGTCAAAACTGATGGGAGTTGTAGTCCAATAACATCTGGGAGACATCAGGTCAGGAAAGGCTATCCAGAACTTTTTCTTTGAAAGAGCCAATTTAATGAATGGAAATAAGTTTCTGTGTTTAGGATAGCACTATTTTATTAAGCTTTCCATAGTCCTTATGTGGCAGATCCCAGATGTCTCAGTTGATTGCCCACCTTGCACATAGCTATTTAACAAAGAACTGAAGGAGGGCCAGAGGAAAGCCAACTTGGTGTTCATTTATGAACAAGTGAACAGTGTGAAATTCATGGGAATGTTTTGGGGACTGCCAAGTCTGATTGCTATCTTGGCACCAGGTGAAGAAACCACCACCTGAACTGGGCCTTGTTAGCTAGCTAGCTTTCTTGCATTCCTAACTGAGATGGTAACCAAGTAACTAAAGTTTTCACCAAGGAAGAGAGAGAGAGAGAGAGAGAGAGAGAGAGAGAGAGAAGGGTTTAAGATATGAGGTTGAAAGAAGAAAGACTCTCATGTGTCAGTGCTCTGTTTCTCTGTCTGCTAGCTTTAATGTTGAGATGGGATGTTAACAAAAAAGGGAAATGAATGAATTAAACTACATTTGCATGAACTATTGACATTTGATTCATTCCTACTTTTAACCTTTTGATCCACCCTGGCTTATTAATATACAATAAATAATAATAATAATAATAATAATAATAATAATAATAATAATAATGCTAAATTAAGCCTGTTTGAGTTGGTGGTTTCAATTAGCCCTGGAAAATTGGAAGGTAGTAACTCTGCTGACTTTCCATCATCTAGGAAATGGCTGTCACTGAAGTACAAGGTCTTGGCTTCTGACCCTGATTGACTTATATAGTGTACTGCATTTGTGTACTACCTTGCTGCCAAGGTACCCAAGATGGTTTACAATTTTGCACTGCTAAATTGTTACAAAATATAAGAAGAGGCCCTTCTAGTCCAGAATCCTGTTCCCACAGTAACCAGCCAGAGGCCTATGGAAAGCCCATCAGCAGGACCTGAGCAAAAATGCTCCCTACTTGCAAATCCCAGCAAGTGGTAAGATAGCACAGAGACATCATGGCTAGCAGCCACCAATAGCTTTATCCTCCATGAATTTACGGAGCTGTCCAAGTTGTAGGCCACCATTATATCTTGTGGGTGTTGTTCTCTCATTGTCCCTTCAGGAGCTAATGACATAAGTTCTCTAGCATGGATTTCCTTGCTTCTGCCATTCTTCAGGGCAGAGAGGTCTTTAAGTAGCCTCTGGGAGGGTTGAGGGAGTTACCCTAACAGTTTTCTCAGTCCACTGATGGTGGCTGCAGGGGCCGATGGTACGTGTTGCTAGGGTCTGCTCTTTTCCTATTCTGTCTTTTCCCAGGGCACACGAGAAGCCCCAGGGAACATTGAGGGAGTGAGGGCTGCCCTCATTTGTTCTCCCATCTCCCCACCAATCCCTGCTGGTTTCCATTTGACAATCATCTTCCCTTGCTCAGTGCCATGCTATTTATCTTTCAAAAGTTAATTGCTGTTCCATAGTTCTGGCTTTTATTATTCGCAACAGTAAACCATTTTTAGATGCTGTTGGCAAAAAGCATGTTGTCTGTTATCGTCTGTTTAGTGTCATGCTCCCACTTTTTTTTTTTAGCCCATTAAAAATCGTAGGAACCATTTTGCCTGTTCAAAACACAAGGGCTAGACAAAGGCTGTAGCTGAGTGGTAGAGCACCTGGTATACATGCCACTTCTGGTAAGGCTGGGGAAGACTTCTTCTTAAAACCCTGGAGAGTGGCTGCCAGTCAGTGTAGACAAGACTGAGTTGGATGGACCAATGGTGTGACTTGGTAAAAGGCAGCTTCTTTTGTTCCCAAGTCTATTTAACACCCCACCCCCTTTCTCTGTCTCCAATAGTGGCCACTGAGGTGTCCCTGGGGAACTCACGAATATTTTGATGGAAATAGCAATTCCCTAAGTTACTTCCAGCATATGATAGGCAGGTATGTCCTGCCTCTGATCACAGGGGTTCCATTTTTAACTGTTATGTCTATTAAATAGATAGACCTATCCTCCGGGCATTTGCCTCTGTTTTCAAAGGCCATCTCCACCTGTTCCCATTTGAGTGTTTTCATTCAATATTCAATAGTGTAAATATTCTCAAAACTGTAACTAATCAGATATTTTACTATTTCCTCTTCCACCCACAGCACTGGAGAAAACATTCAAAATGTACATATTTTTTAAGCTAATCTGCAAATGCTTTGCATTGCTATTCATGCTGTGCAGGTATGAAGCAGAAGAATATATCTGCTTCTTTACACTTCAGAAAACATTTATATGCAAAGGCCATCAGTATTATTTAATGCAAATCTGTAGATTCTTGTAAGTTCAAAGGTATCAGTTTGCACTCTGGGATATACTTCACGCAACAGTTTCTAAACCTGACATGAAACCTGCCCCAGTTATACAAGCAATGCATAATATGTGATTTAGCTTACTCTGCCATGAATTCTATATACTGCTTCTAAAGGGAACCTGGACAGGGCTGGCCCATCCATGAGGCGACTGCTTCAGGCAGCAGGTTCCACAAGGGCAACTTGATTTAGATATTTAGTCCTCCCCTCCCCACCTTGTTCCTAATGTAGATCTTCACTTACCCTTCTTCCCTGGGTAGGAGTGGGGGGGATACCATTTTGTGGTTTGCCTCAGGTGACAAAATGTCTTGGGCTGGCCCTGGCCACTTTATTCTCCAGGCAGTGGTCAGGAGCCAGGATTTTTACAGGTGCTCTAGCACAATAAATAGGCCTTCACTGGTTATAGACAGACTCTCCACAGTTCACTTGGTTTGTGTCCTATGTGTTTGTGGCTTATGTTCAAGGTACATGAAAACGGCTTTCTTCTTTTTTTTAACAGTCCTCTCCTGGTTTTTCATATTGCTTTGTCATGCCCCATGTGTACACCTTTATCCTATGGCCTCTTGCATTTCGTAGGTCAGTTATTGTATTGCATGCATTCAAAGCTGGTAGCCCAGAACATTGTGTTGTTACACACGAGGCATTTCTTAAAGTGACATCAGGACTCACCTCACAATCGATTTCAAGTCTGTTTGCAATTATTAATGGAAACAAAGTGAAGCAGTGGGTGTGAGTTCTGCAGATATTTTCACCCCTTGTAAAATTAGTCTTTTAGACATTGCTGCTTGCAATGAGACAGGTGTGCCTCCAGATCATTTGAAAGCCACACAGTGTAGTGAAATGCCATCTGCATTAGGATATATGCAATTGGGTCTACATCCAGCTGTGTGTCTGAATATGGATGTCACTCCTCAGTCTTGCGCTGGCATGTTTTGGATGCTAGGGGTTGCTATTCATGCTCCACATGGTTCATGTGAACATGGTTGCCTTATCAATGGGAATGAGCTCTCTCCCCTCACCGGTAACAGAGTAATAGCAAGGCAACAAACATGTCCAGATTCTGCTTGTGGGCTTCCCATAGGCATATGGCTGGCCACTGTGACAATAAAATGCTGGACTAGGTGGACTGGCCAACTCCAGTAGGACTCTTCTTATGTACAAATGTATGCAAAAGAGGATAAGGCAGGGAAGTTGCCGTTTGATGTGGCAAGTTTCACAGGGAAAACCAAGTCTCATAAAAATTAAGCAGAGAACTAAGGAAATTAAAGGAAAACATAACCTCAGCTATCTAGGGGTATGGGTGGAGGGGAGTGAAGCAAGTTCACGCTTTAAAAAACTTACTGAAACAGGATGCAGTCTTAGTGAATTGTATCTTTTTTTGTTTCTGTTTTTAAAAACCACCCAGGTAGATGAATTAAATAAAAAGTAACACTGAAATACAATGCACACCTAGGTTTTTTTAAAAACATATTTTTATTAAAGATTTCTTAGTTTACAAAAATACGTGCATTTTCTCTTTTTTTCAAATTGCGTTTTCTCTTACTAGTCACTTGTTGTATTTCTTTGGTGGTGAGAGAGGTTGGGGGTGGCCTAGGGTGTGGTTGAAAACAACAAGAATCTGTCAACAATGCACACCTAGCTGAGGGAACAAGCCCCATGGAGCAACACACATAAGCTCAGATTACACACCTCATTTTAGGGAACCCCTGCTTACATATTTTGACTTCAACAATGACCTCATCTTTGAGATGTGGCATCAGAATTTTTTTTTTTTTTAAGGAACAGAACAGTTACTGCATATTATTCTCTTTGGAAGTGAGTGGCATATCTCATGAAGAACTCACATTATGCTGTTACAAATTGGGAATTAGGTTCATTTAGCATATGCAGTACGCTTACAGGGCATTTTGAAAAATTTGGCCAAGTTGTTGAAGCACATGCATTGCAGCACAGCATGTGGAGACAACACCATTGGTGTTGCATCCCCCCCCCCCCGCTTTCTGATTGGCTGCACGTTGGTGTTTTACTTTGGGTGGCGCTAACGGCGCTGACAATTGCAATGTTGTTGAAGTGATGAGAGAGCTAAGTTCACAAACTATTTATTAAATAACAAAAGGATCTTAGTTGTGTGCTGTAATACATCTGTATGCCAAGCCCATGCCATTTTACTAAAAAGAAGAACTCTGCTGAACCAAAAACCCATGCATGCAAGCACCTTGTTTCTCAGTGAACCAGATGCCTCTGTGAAGTGGAAGATGAGGGCCATAGTTCTTTCAGTTCCCATCAACTGATATTTAGTGGCATGCTGCCTCTGAGCCAGGAAGTAGTTTTCCAGTCATAATGGAAAGCTAGGAATAGCTTAGGCTGGATTGGGGGAAAGGTAATTCATTAATTTTACCTAGCTCAGAGTATCACTGCCTATGAAACAGAGGGGAGTGGGATGCCTTGCCACATTTCACACCACTGGTCAATCAACAACCCTCCTGCCATCAGGCACGACTGAGCTCATTATTTTATATGATTATATTATTAGTTGTTCATAACTTTTAAGATCTCTGACAAGTAGTGATGGTGCTGAATTTTGTAATTTCCTGGTTCAGCATATGAGCTTGCCCGGCTTGTGATGCCTGGATAGATTATAAGTCCCCGAGAGGTTCTTCTCAGGTTCAAACTGTGAAATGAGATTCTGCCCAAGTGCTGTCAGCTTTGCAGGCTGCTCCATCTGCACTGCAGTGACATGGACAAAAGTTCTTTAATTAGTGTTAACCCTTTGCTCTCGTCATGAAATTCTTCTCAGTTGCTGCAAAACCGATGATCAAACAACATGATCAATGTGGAAAGCTCAGAATTTGTAGTGGTACACTCAGGGATGCTGGAATGCCCCCCTATCCCACTTTAGGCCCATGTGTTCACCCTCAATGTGTGAACAGGGCAACAATAATCCTACATAGTACCTGAACCTTCTTGTTCTTCAAGCTGAATTGGCACTTCCGTGCATTGTGAGTGCATTTTGTCACCTTTTCTTTAAGCTTGCATTAGAACATCCCTTCCCTGGGCTGCACATTATCTCATGCAATGTGTATCGTGGAAGAAAGAATTGCACTAGGGAGGTAGGGGAGCTTGCCTGAGGGAAGGGGGGAAGAGGGAAGACTTCTAGGTCTTACTGACATAAACAAGAACAGAACAGTGGCTGGGGAAACCCAGCCAGATGGGCAGGCTATAAATAATAATAACACTTGTCTGCTTTGTACTTAGATTATAATCCCTATTTAGTACTTGGATTATAACCCCCAACCCCACTGCTGATTGGCTGATCCAGGAAGGAAGTCTGCTACTGAAACCATCACAAAGGCAGTCATCCTATGGACCATTATGGAAGGAATTGGAGGGGCAGGCAGGTGACTTGACCCTCTAATTTCCTACCACATACAATATATCAAGCAACACAGATTAGACAAATGCATGGAGGATTAGGTTATCATTGGCTACTACTAGCCACAATGGCTATGTTGTGCTGAGAACCACAAATGAGGAAAATGCTGTTGTGTTAAGGTCCTGCTTGCAGGCTTCTCAAAGGCTTGTGGTTGACCACCATAAGAACTAGATGGGCCTTTGCCTGATCCAGCAGAGCTTTTAATATTTTTTATGCTCTTACTAGTTCCATATCTTGTACTCATCTCTAGGTAATAACTATCCACATTCATCAGTTGCTCTGAGCAGTAAGGAACAGAAAACGCTGAGACAGATGTCTTTATTTATTCTTTCCTTAACTCAAAAGCAAATCCGAAATGAACACTGTTGCTCTTTGTACTACAACATATGATGTAAATTATAAAGCCACAAATTTCAAAAACCTCAAAATGAGAGATGTGGTTGACCTTCCCCCACCCCTGTAGAATCTGTGTTTTATTTCAAATAAGTGTTTTTTGTGGGTTAGGCTCTGTATGTTGAGGGTCCCAGTTTTCTTTTTTTGTCATAAAGTTCCAGTCCACTGTCAATCTGTGTTCTGGTGGCTTCCAGAGGTACATCATTCTTAAATGGGGTTTTTTTGTTTGTTTTTTTGAAATGCCTGTTATTCAATAATCTAAATGTAGATGGAATTGTCAGGATTTTTATGCACAGTAAAGCTCACATCTTTGCCAAATAATATAACACATCATTGCTCTTGGGTGAGCAAGAACTCAATTGTGCAAAAAGGGAACTGAACACACACCTCTCTGTGTTCTAGCAGCTTGATGTGCATTTCCAGAGCTCTCTTCCTCCATGGAGAAAAGCCACAACTTAGTGGTAAGCATCTGCTTTTCAAGTAGAAGGCTTCAGTTCAATCCCTGGAATCTTCAGGTAGGGCTGTGAACATCGCCTGTCTGACACTCTGGAGAGCATCTGCTAGTCAATGTAGAAAATACTGAGGTAGATGGACCAATAATATTAATAGTAAAATGTGCAGGAGGATGGAATCCAGTGAAACCTTTAATCCATTTTACTCCCAAAGCTTTAATCCATATGGTACAGTTGACCACCCGAGCACAAGTTACGTTTCGTAGACTCTAATCAAATCATTTAACAGGCAGCCTATATCAGATGACTGCGGTTAGAAGAAGCCCTTCTGAAGCATTTATCAAAGGGATATGCTAGGTAGGTTGTTATGTAATCCAAGAAGGCACTTGACAAAGATGCTATCTCTTTCTCCTCTCTTCTTATTGCACTATTTAATATCTCTTACCTAATGTTTTGATCAGGTTGGTTGCATGCTTTGCGTGGTCGCTCCTTCTGCCAGTTTTTGTATCTACCTCTTCATTTAGATGAGAAGTAAGATTCTAATAATTCTTTGAAAAAGCTTTATTCATAACTTCCAGTCACATCTCAGCATATCCTTTTCTGTCTCTTTCCTCCCCTCCAGCTACTAGGTTCTGCTACAGTAAGGACAAGCTTGGTCAGATTACTCCCGGATTACTGTGTCCAGTTCTGGGCACAACCATTTAAGAGGGACATTGGCAAGTTGGAAAGTATGCAGAGGAGGGTGACCAAGATGATAAAGGGTCTGTAAACTAAGCCTTATGAGGAATGGTTGAGGGAGTTGAGTACATTTAGTCTGGGAAATAGGAGACTGAGAGGAGATATGATAGCCATCTTTGAATATCTAAAGGGCTATTACATGGAAGATGGAGCAAGCTGGTTTTCTCCTGCTCTGGAGGATAGGACCTGATCCATTGGATTCAACTTACAAGAAATGAGATTCTGACCAAACATCTGAGAGAACTTCCTGATGGTAGGAGCTGTTTGACAGTGGAACAGACTTCCTCAGAAGGTGGTGGACCTTCGTTCCTTGGAAGTTTTTAAGCAGAGGTTGGATGGCCATATGTCATGGATTGGGATTGTAATGAAGAGACATAGAAATAATTCTTGTGCAGGGGAGGAGGGTACTTTGGATATTAATTTAAATATCCTTTTTTAGAAATAAAGCAGAAGGGCATCTCCCCCCCCCACACACCTAAAATCCACCTATCTTACAAATATCAATGATGTTGTATGTGTATGGCATAAGGCACAAGAGTTTTAAATGGATGCAAAACAGAATGGAAAAAATAGGGCAGAAGGGTAAGTGAGAATGAACAGTTCAGAAACAGAAATGTAAGTAATGGATGCTACAAGGATAAGCAGAGAGAGCTTTTATGTTCACATTATGTATCATGTAACCCCAGAAGACAAGAATGCAGGAAGGTGAGGCAATTTGCTGGTGATGAAGAAAAGTGTAGATGGCAGAAAGGCTGATTAGGTACAAAAGAAAAACCCTTTAGTAACAGCAATGTCACATACTATTTTTTATTCTACGCAGAGATCACTGCTATATAGGAAAATATGTCCACATTAGAGAGGGGGTGTTTTTAAGCCAGAATCAAATGTATTTCTCCACTGAGAATATGCAGTTTGGATTCTATCTCAATTTTTAATAAAAGAGGTTCTTGCCCTGATTTACAGGTTTTCCAACCCGGAGATTCTCCATATAGGAAAAAAAAGAGTAATATTTCAATACGTCTAAAGCAGTGCTTCTCAAACTTTTTTCTCTGGGCCACACTTTTAGAACAAAAATTTGCTTGTACCACACTGATTTTTTTACTGATAAGAAATAAATTGGAAAACAAAACGAAACAACTCCTTGCACTGTTTGATTCCTCTTCACCCTTCTGCTCCACAGGGTTCCCTCAAAATACTGCTTGTTTTCTGTTCTTTGTGTAATTAAGAGATAATTTAAAGCCAGGTACCTCATTGTGGATTACAGGCTATTGGCTGAAATGCAGGACATGACTAAACGACTAAACAACAAGAAGTGGTAATATACAGAAAAATATTGTCTCACTCCCTGGCATGTGTACAAAGATCATTACAGCTTGAATCAAATTAAAAGTATCTGAGTTATAAATGTCCCGAAAGCAGGTTTATTATGGAAATGAAACTGGAGGTCTATCTGCAGCCCCATGGATGAAGAACGTCAGCCTGAAACATGTTAAATGTCCAGCCTTAGATGAGAAAGTTAACATGTGAAGGAGAGCAATTTTGGATAATAGACACTGGGTAATGGAGGAAGCATTAAGTTTGCAAAAAATTGAGCACTCCTTTTAGAGCTGCTCCACTTGAGATCTTGGACCCAGCTTCCACTTTTATGACGTGCTTTCAAAAAAAAACACATTGCATTAATATTGTTCTCTCTCTTACACAATAAGTAGCTGATTATTTGGGATGGTGATGGTGGTATAGCGGCAAGAGGGGATGGTTTAAAACAGAAGCTAGCTGGCAGAAAAACCATTTATCATCTTCAGCCTGCTCTTTATTACTGCATATCTGGGAGCACACCACACGATGACAGCAGGATAAAATGAGAGATGGCTGTGTTTGACTTCAGTGACTATTCGCTTCAGTCCGCTTTTATAGCTTTAATCATTAACATTTGCACTTTCATGACACAGTGTATGGGAGCTGGAGTTTAAGCAAGCAAACACTTTGGGAACTGCTGGGCCTTTTTAAAATGAAGTGATTAACTAGAACATAAAAGGGAACAGAAGTGATTGTTTCTTAGTGGTGCAAGTGTATCCTTCTTCCCCTCACCCCCATATGTTACATTCTGTGATTGCTATCAGAAGATCAATAGAAGGCAATGAGGCCTGCAAATTCTGGAATTACTAGAGTTTAGAAACAAAACTATCCTAGCTGGCAAATACAATCCTCATTATCAACTGAGTCCTCCAGACCTCTTCTGAAGTTCAGGAGGGACTTATCTTCACTGTCAACCAAGTTTTATGGCTGGGCCTGCCTTCCTTTCCCAAACAAACTTATTCAAAGTGAAGAAAGAGCTTCTTTGGACTTGGTCTTCACAATCTTTCTTACTGAAATCTTAGAAAGACCGTGAGAATTCTGTGGTGGCCAAGCTACATGTTACATGAACTACCTTTCTATGCCTTTTAGTGTTGTTGTTGAGTGTGGTTTTCTTTTGTTACACAAATAGACAACAGATAGGGACTGGACTGGATCAGGATCCTAGTATGGGGGGTGGTTTTTAAAACCCTTTATAGCTGCTGAGATCCCATGCCTGTTTTGCACTGGGGGAAAGCTGCAAGGCACTTCAGTGGGAGTTTTTGCCTGTGTGAAACAGGTTGCTGTGCATGGAAGCCAGAAATCCTGAAGGGAGCAAAAGAAAAAGAAAGATTGGCCACTGGGGACCCAGATGAAAAAGGGCATTCATGTCAAAGGAAAAGTGACAGTAGGTGACATGTTGCAGTCAAGATCATACTTTTAATGTAACAAGCGCTTCTACAGCTGGCTTCTGCTTTGCTTACTATTTCTTCCTATGTCCGTTCTAAATCTTACTGCATTTCTGAATATTTATTTTATTTATATGACTATTTATTTACTACCTTCACCTTATGGTCACAGTCTTGTCTTTCCCATGGGTGCATTCCGACATGGGGATTATTCTGTTGGTTTTCCTGGTTATAATGCTAGTGTTTCTGTTCTGATATCAAAACATTCTTCCATTACCTGTTGTGTTATGGAACTGTGACCATTAGATCACATGTTGTGCTAAATTTCATTCACACCAGTGGGCACGATGTGACACAGCAGCAGACACCATTGGAGATGTCACCACCTTTTATGTGCATGTGTGCTTCTGTTGCCACATGATGCACCCATGAAAACATGGGGGGGGCTGTATGCTTGAATACCACCCCAAATTTCATCACATCACATGCAGAGAAAGTGCAGCACTAAGCCCCTTGATTTCCCAGGTTACTATGGAATTCGCCCCCCCCCCCCCGGAAGCAATTAACATAGAAATGAGCACTAAATTTCTGCTAGATTCTACTAGATTTTTAGAAGTGGCTTTTACATTATGTAAAAAATCACATTGATGCATAAATTATCAGGTACAGGAAAACAGAATGAAGTGCTGTCTGAAAGCAGCCTTTACCTCCTAGTGTAATCTATATAGTATACTATATACTATATACAAAGCACTCCTTTGCTTCCTGATACCTCTTTGCTAGGTGATTATTGGGCATAAAAGACACTCTAACTGGGTTTCTGCTGCTTGGCTCTCCTTTCGTCTTGCATTGTGTCATAAGGAGGGAGCAGCTGGCCAATCACAATGCTTTTGGCATGACCAAATTCCATCAGTTCTGAAAGGTAAAGGTAAAGGGACCCCTGCCCGTTAGGTCCAGTCGCGGACGACTCTGGGGTTGCGGTGCTCATCTTGCTTTACTGGCCAAGGGAGCCGGCGTACAGCTTCCGGGTCATGTGGCCAGCATGACTAAGCCGCTTCTGGCGAACCAGAGCAGCACACGGAAATGCCATTTACCTTCCTGCTGGAGCTGTACCTATTTATCTACTTGCACAGTGCTTTCGAACTGCTAAGTTGGCAGGAGCAGGGACCGAGCAACGGGAGCTCACCCCGTTGCGGGGATTCGATCCCCTGACCTTCAGATCGGCAAGCCCTAGGCTCTCTACCATCACCAAGCACTAGGTATCCACAGTTGAGCCACAAAGTTCCAGAGCTTTCATTGCCAATCCACAGTGTGACCTTAAACTTTTCTTGTGAAATGCCCTATGGCACATACTTGGATTGCTTTTCCATCCCATTTGCAACTTTCTAGGCAACTGAGAAATTACTGTTCAACAATTTGCAGTATGGCATGAATATGATGGTTGATATTGTTCTCACTGTAGGTCACTTGCCAACAGTCCATATGAGGAAGGATAACACTCATAATAGCATGTTGTTGATTTCTGCCACACAGCTAGCACCATCCCTTAGCAACATGTGAGGTCTTTGGTTATCTCTATAGCACAGTGCATTTCAGCTTCCAGCAACAAGAAGCTTTTAACCTCCTAACCATGTGTTTCCTCTTTTCATTGTTACTAAGGAATACTGCAAAATTCTGAAAGGCAACAGATTGTCTCATGCTGTGAACTGAAAGCTGTGTGATATAAGATATGAGGAAAGACAGTGATACACATACATATACATATACTAGTTTACAAATATCAGTTCACACCTATAGAACTAATGTACTACTAACAATGGTTGGTAGTTCACAGGACATGTAGTCTGCTTCTCATGTTACTCGATTGTCCTAGCAAATCAATAATAAATGCATCCTACCAAGACATCACCCACTCATGTTTGTCTCATGACCTTTTCACTCATGTATGTAATTAGATGGATATCCACATTTTGTCATTATATGTTCCCACCATTCTACCATGAAACATGGCAACTGCCCACTAAAACCTGCCTTATAATCATCTGATCAGAATATGATCACATTGGCTTACAATGAAGGATCCCATATGAATCCAAAGAAGGGCAACAAGCAATGGTGGAGGTTGACAGTGTAGTCTAGGAAAAAAGGCTGAAGGAATTGTGTTTATTTAGCTCAGAGAAGAGGGAACTGAAGCAGGATTTATTAAGAATCTTCAAATATATAAATAGTTGCTTTAAAGAAGATAGAGATCAGTATTTCTTATCTACTGTGGTCAAGATTATAAATAATTATCTTAACAGATTAAGAAAAGCCTTCCCACTCTACCCCTGGAACATTAGATCACTAGATTTTCAATGGATGAAGTGGAATCTTCAGCACCTAAGGCCTTCACTATCTAATAGAAGCAAGTGATTAGATCTGTTTAGGTAAGTTCAATACTCAAGCAGGAAGAGTAACAGGATAGCCCCTTCAAAGGTTCTTATACTTGTATATTCAAGTAGCCTTCTGCCTCTGGCAGAGGTTTGAACTTGATGACTTATTATGTCTCTCCCAGATCTATGATTCTGTGATATGAGGATTCTACTCTATAGTGAGGCAATCTCTTTCAAAAAAGAAGGGATTGTTCATTGTGCTTCTCCCCTTTATTTTCATATTGTTAGATCAAATTTCAAAGCAGCATTAAAACAATGTATTTTTATTCTTCATTCATCCTGCAGTTCTGATCAAAGGAGTAATTGAAGGGGAAAACCATTTAAGACTTTTAAAAATCACAATCCCTTTACTGTTTATAGATACATTAAGGTAACAACTGCAAAAGGTTTGCTCTGATATACGTCCCTGACATACACAGAAAGCATTAGAACTTGTGAATTAGATGGTCCTGAATCAAGGCCACGACTAATAATGATGAAGGGAAAGAAAGAAGAGTCCCCAGTCAAAAGGAAATTAAGTTAGAGCCCTTAATTTGTCAGTTTGCAATATGTGTCTGAGCATTTATATAGGATTATGACCTCACAAATCAAGTGGCAGTGAAATATGCCTATTTTTTGGCTCCTGATGCCATGTAACTCCATTAGGTAATGCTTAAATATATAGCCTCTTAATCATGGATGTTCATAATGAAAAATGCACACTCCCCATAAAAAGTTTATCATACAGCTGTGCCTGCCTATATATAGCACAGGTTTTTATTAGTTCATATAGTTATGAAACTACTGAATTGTCCTTTGAGTCTCCTTTCTGAGATTCCAGATAATTAAGCTCAGGGAAAGGATCTCTTACTTTAAAGTTATTTTTGTTATTTCACTGGCTTAGGAAAAAATGGTTACCATGCTCTCTAAGCATTAAAACAATAAAAAATAAAATAAAAAATAGAGCACGGTCTCCAGGAAGACTTGGTCTTAATATCAATGTAACTGAAATTACTTAAACTATTGGCAGAATTGTAGTACCAGGGTTTCATTTAGCTTAGACAATACAGAGCTCATTAGATGTATTGTTGTAATTGTGAAGTTTCATCACTGTATATGTATGCACTTTTGCTAAAAATCTAGAGAATACAAGAGCACAGAAGACAAGCAGAAAGGTTTAGAGACTCCAGTGAATCTGGGGAGCAAATGTAGGTATGAATCCCTGTCATCAATATCATCTCCTCTTCAGCCAAGTAACATTTTTCAGAATGATACAGGTAGGCATAAACATTTATTCTGCGCTGCTGTCTCTGGTCATCCTAATTTTGTAGGTGTTTGATACACATCAAGCTGCATCTCAGAAAGCTATTTTTCCCCTCCTAGAAAGCAAATGAAGGCTAACTCCACAGATGTGTACACCGCAATTGTGGGCATCTATTGATGATGTCATTTGAGACAAATGACATGAAGGACACTCAGAAGGCACTTACACCAACAGGGGTCACCATCAATTCCCTCATTTGCTGACTGCGCTGTAAATGCATCTCTTTTATTACAGTACTGATTTTCATCTCATCCCTGCCAACGGAGTGGAGCCCTGCAAACAGAACATTCTTGGCGAGCAGACTTTCCTCTTCTGTTTACATACCCAACTTGCAAGCAATGCCATTGGCCCACTCATAACATAAATACAAAATGACTCTGTTAAATAATGTTAAAGGTCAGAAAAGCATATACAGAAAGAGGCTTCCAGTAAAGATAAGCAGCTTATGCCTGCTGCTTACCAACTCCCTCCTGTTTACAGCTCACCTTCTACAATCTGGAGGATCTAAGTCCAGGTATTGGGCTGTCGTGACTGCTTATATATTATAGAGATCTGCTTATCTGAAATGGTGAACTATGCCAGATACATTTCCACAGGAGAGCCTCACTTTATCTCTGGCCCCTTACTTTTCCTCTTTGTCCCCATACGTAGACTGCAGGCACTGCTGTAGCAGATCTCTGCTACAAATGTGTTGCTATTCATTCCACCGCGGTACGATATTGTTCTGAATACATGCTAACCAGGGCTTTTTGGTCTGACATTGGTACAGAAAAGTGGCACCTCCTTTTTTGCTGCCAGTTTCTGCTGGCATCCATGGTGCTTTTATCAATATATGAGCACCAGCAGTTCATTTTTCCCATCCTCCTCCCAAAGCATTGTTGCTAACAGACAGGGCAAGTATCAGGACACAGCCAAGCTTGCTCTTTAAGGCCACAGTTCCATCTTCTGCCACCAGTGGCCTCCGAATTGGTGTACATGCCTATGGGAACCATTGTGCTCAGAGGGGAGATTTCCATAGGCATATGGCATATTGTTCATATGTCTCCTTTCCATACATTATGCTCAAAGCTGTTTGCAACAACAACAAATGATAGAAATAATAACAACAGAACAATTAGATCTGCAACAATATATCACAAGCCACAAAAGAAAAGCAGTTCCAAACAAGCTCCTTGTATCAAACAATGTGAAACGTAATCAATATAACACAACTGGAAAACTATTTCATTAAAAAAAATCCACCCACATTTAGGTGATGCAACAATTAATCTATAATTGCAATATCTCAATGCAACAGGGGAATTTATAACGTGGCAATAGCACATCAGTGCACTGAATAACAACAATTCATCACCTAGATTTCATCAAATACAGCTGAGCGTTAAAACAAGGGATAACGTAGGCAAAAAATAAATAAAGCAAAATTGAAAAGCAGCAGCAGCTTTAACAAAGTCCAAATTAACCTTTAAAAATTGCAATAGGGATTGTAATAGGCACACAAACAATATACAGTGGTACCTCGGGTTAAGTACTTAATTCATTCCGGAGGTCTGTTCTTAACCTGAAACTGTTCTTAACCTGAAGCACCACTTTAGCTAATGGGGCCTCCTGCTGCCTCGCTGCCGGAGCACGATTTCTGTTCTCATCCTGAAACGAAGTTCTTAACCTGAAGCACTATTTCGGGGTTAGCGGAGTCTGTAACCTGAAGTGTATGTAACCTGAAGCGTATGTAACCCGAGGTACCACTGTATGTAACTTCTTAGTAACAAATCCTGGTATAAATAATTGCTACTTATTTGCAAGCTTGCTTAGCTACAAGGCATAGATTCTCTCATTACATAATACATGTTCACATGGTTAGTAAACCACATGTCAGTACTCTATGAGAATCCTTCCAAAATGGTTGTTCATTTGCACAGTTTCGTTCTTATTTGTTTTTCCTTTTGATTTGTTACTTGGTTTCCTCCTATTTTCTTGTTTTCATTGTTTGCTTGTCTGCCTACTCTGTCAACCAGCCCAGCACTCTTTGATTACTTCTACAATGTTGTTGCTGGTGATGTCATCCTTTACTGCCATTCTACAGTTATCCTAACAGTGTTTTGATGATTTTGAGCTTATGCTGCTTTAAAGTCTGCATTACACACTTTTTATCCTACTATATATATATATAGATAGATAGAATTTCTTGGGCACCCTTCACCATAAGGGCCAGGGCAGGTTACAACGTTATTCAAATCACTTAAAACAATTTACAGGATAAATATGTACATCTTCAGCATGAAACAGAAGCCATACAGTGAGAGTGCCAGACACATCTCTGTGGGGGAAGGAATCCCACTACTTAGAAGCTGTTGCAAATAATGTTGCAAATAATGTCTCCCCACCCCTCTATGCTGATCTTAACACCCGACAGGCTTTAAACACTGTCATGCTGTGAACCGCCCTGAGATCTATGAATGAAGAGTGGCATACAAATTTAATTAATGATAACGTCATCATCATCATCATTTATCTGCCTTTGTGCACAATTGTCAGAGCTTAAGCAAATTATGTGCATCATGTATGAAGATGGGAGGGGGCCATAAGTGCCCCCCCCAATGTATAATATCAGGATCTTTTTAAAAAAAGGAAAGTCAACATTTCTATCCATTTTAAAATTCAGATAAAATAATTGGGGAAGCCAGGTTTTTAAGGGGGACATGGGATTTTCATGTTAACTAAAAGGTAGTATGGGTTGAGAAAAGGTTGAGAAACACTGGTTTAATTTGCAGCTTCAGTAAAGATCAACAAGTTAAGAATGGATGAATCCATCATTTTCAATTTTTCTCAGTTTTTATTTTTCCTATCTTAAGTTCCGTTCTCCACATTTCTACAACAGATCTTTTTAAGCTCTTATGAAAATTCACCAGCATCTTAGTGCAAATTTATCCCTATACACGCTTTTGTGTCTTCAATTTTGTCTAACATGCATATTTTCCCTAACAGAATGCATTTTTGTACATTATTTACACTGATGTATTAATTTTTACTGCCATTTTGTACCAACATATGCCCTTTTGTACGCATTACTTGGCTGCAGGATTGTATTGCCAAAAAAAAAAAAAAAAAAAAAAAATCTGGAGAAGTTTAAATTTTGAAGGGTGGCTATCCTTCAGTTTGCATCTTGTTTTGGAAACTGCAAATTAGATAGGTTCATCTTTAAATATGGAACACATCAAATTTCTCCCCATCCCAGAATTGTAGTAATCCAATAACATAGAGAGGCATCATCTCAAAGCATAGTCTATCACACAAAGATGATGCATGTGGCCCTTCAAATGTTGTTAGAGTACAGCTTCCATCAGCCACAGCTAGTATGGCCAATGGTCAGGGAGCTGCAGTCTGATAGCATGAATCCCCATCACTCATCCATCATTACAAACGTTTGTCCTGGAGGACTGACATCATAAGAGCAACAAGACAAAGCAAGACAAAGCAAAGAACAATAAACAGAAGTAGATCAGGCAGAAGCAGCTCACCAGGTAGGGTAGAGGCTCTCTGCTACCTTTCTGGGTCATTGCTGCTTACTGAGAGGGGTGAAGTGGTGGGGAGGTTGAAGAGGTGCAGCCACATCAGTGGGAGCACAGGATTGGCTCTGCCACTGTGTTTGCACTGCATGGACCTCCTTGTCACCTCACTCCTCTCCGTCGCAATAAGCAACAGTGATCCCCCTCTGCCAGGATGCTAGTGTAGTGATTCTGCCCCACCCATCGAGTTGCTACTAAGAGCAGATACCTAATACAGATACCATTATGTGAAGAGTATATTAGAGATAGACCAGTAGAGATCTTGCAGGTGTGAAGTAGCACAGGTAGCATTACCATTTGAAAATGAACCACAGGGTTGTTATTATTCCAGTTTTAGATGGGTAAAGGTAAAGGGACCCCTGACCATTAGGTCCAGTTGTAGCCAACTATGGGGTTGCGGCGCTCATCTCGCTTTATTGGCTGAGGGAGCTGGCGTACAGCTTCCGGGTCATGTGGCCAGCATGACTAAGTCGCTTCTGGCGAACCAGAGCAGCGCACGGAAACGCCGTTTACCTTCCCGCCGGGGCGGTACCTATTTATCTACTTGCACTTTGACGTGCTTTTGAACTGCTAGGTTGGCAGGAGCTGGGACCGAGCAACAGGAGCTCACCCCATTGCGGGGATTCGAACTGCCGACCTTCTGATCAGCAAGTCCTAGGCTCTGTGGTTTAACCCACAACGCCACCCGCATCCCTTTAATTTAGATTAAATTAGATTAGTCCTTTTAGATAGGTAATCTACAACAAATATTTGGGTAACTCAATGAAACTAACTACTTGCCTATCTGTTCTGATGAGTTTTGGAACATTTGGCTGTGCATCGCTAAGACTATGAAAGCTTGAAAAAATACCACATACGGCGATAAACAAACTATTTTCTGGTTACTTCTTCTCAGGAAAAAAGCATGCAAATCCCATCCCTGCCAATCTTGGGAGCCTAAGGGCAGATTAATTTACCATGACATGCTATAACAAAAATATTGTGCCTCCCAATGCAATGCTTTTTTGACAGATTGTCAATGAGTTAAGCCTAAGGAGTCAACACAATCTGCACAGGAGAGTTCTTACTTGTTTTACACTTTCTAAGCTTGCTATGTGGGCTTGCCAAACTCCCTCAATTAAAAAACACCAGTGAAAAATCCCTTTTAAAAACTGTCAGTTGTAGCTATGATCATCCCTTGTTAGACAAGATACCTTGCATAGAAAAGCTGTGCTCTGTAGCATCACAATAACCACCATCACCACAAAGAAACTAACCACCCAACGTTAAGTAAAAGTCCTCCATACTTATTGCATCTATATTTTAACGTCCAATGTTATAAGCCAGCTTGTGACCTAGTAAGCTGCTCAGCCATACAAATTCTTGCAATCAGAGGAATACAGAAAGCTGCCTCATATTGAAACAGACCATTGGTCTAAGCAGCTCAAACTGATGACAGCAGCTCTCCAAGGTTTCAGACAGAGGTCCTTCTCAGCCCTCCCTGAGGATGCCAGACTCCAAAGGTGGGGCATTTTGAATGCAAATCACTCTGTCGGTCTATCACTCAGCTACAGCGCTTCCCCCAAGTCCCTGCCCTGGCATTTAAATATTAGGTTTAGCAAGCCAGTACCCTATGTTCAGCATTTTTACAGATTTTAGGGATATCATGCTTTGCACAATACATCTCATAAAGTATCAGACTGAGCTATGTAGTCATGCAAGCTATTCTCATGGTGGGAGGAAATGATTAGTTGTAGCTGAACAGCCATTCTGAACTGAAACAGGGGAGGATGCACTAGTTATCATTACCTGTTAAGAAATATTATCAGTTGTGTTTTGAATGGAAGCCATACATAAGATGTGCTCCAAATCACAGAAACAGAAAGCATTTTCATGGGAGCTGATCTTTGTTTTGCACAATAAGGTCACAGTTCAGCAAGACCTAATCTTTTCTTAATGGGCGGGGATTCAGTTCCATTCCTTTAATCTGAAAGATCGAAATGCATTGTTGTAGGTAGTGCCAGGGGAATGTAACTTTAAAGATAATTAGGTTCAATATCATGCTCTTCAATAGGAAAAAAAATTGTCATAATTCATAGTTAGAAAGGGATGGCATTGGTATCTCTATTATTCACTTTGATAATAGCATTAATCAAGATGACCTCTCTACTTATTCATGTCGATGAAATTTGCAGTTCCATGGATACTCAATTGCAGTTTAGCATGAATTAATGTACCTTTGCTGGAAAGCCTTTATAAGAAACAATATTATATGCTATTGTCAATAGCAGTGAAAGCAGCTGAGAGGTCCAGGAAAACCAACTGGGTTGCATCCCCTCCACAATTCTCAGGGTTAAGTCAACTATCAGGGCATCCAAGGGTGTTTGGGTCCTAAAACCAGGGTGGAAACCAGTGTTGAAAGTATTTCATTATGTCTTCATACACTTTTTGTTCCATGAGGGATAAATAATCAATTATACTGTCTATTCATTAGAGATAGGCAAGAATATCCCAGCTCATAATGGATTAATTTGGAAATGTTCTCCCCACTCCAAGTTGGGAAGAACTACAGCTAATTTTCAAAGCCAATTTGATTATTTAATCTATAAAACTATATCATTGCAAAGTACATGTGATATTCTGCATAGCCAATATAGATGAAGGAAGTTGTTATACTTCCTTGTTAAAAATTTCTGGTGTATCTCTCAGACTGTTGATTTTTGCATCCAACCTCTAGAGAAATGGATAAATGAAATGTGCATCTGGAACTACAGATAGAAGGTCTGTCAATTTTTGTTCTTCCTTTTTCTCATCTTTTCAGTCTTAAATTCAGTTATCCACATTTCCACAGACTTTTGTGATATTATTATTTTTATTTAAAAAAACCTCATTAAAAGTTTTCAGCATTTTAGTGTGAATTTATCCAAACAAACACATTTTTGTGTGCAGTTTTGATTAATGTACACATTTTTGCAAGCAATTTCTCCAAATATAATGCATTTTTGTAACCCCCCTATTTTTAATGCACATTTCCTCCTAAAACATACAATTTTGTAAGCACTGTTTGGTTTGAGAACAGCGCCACAAAATCTGGATAAGTGCAATTCTTGAAAATGACTGTGTCTCTCTCTCTCTCTCTCTCTCTCTCTCTCTCTCTCTCTCTTGCTTTGCATAAATTTGATAAATTTGACTTTAAATCCCAACTGAAATGAATTTCTCCTCCATACCTATCTGGAACTCAAGTATCTCACAAGTGACTACATTGAATATGACATAATAAGCACACACACAAAAATGCAGTGCCCAAAGTTACTAATGAATCGTCTGTCAGCACTTCCTTGCAACATCCCAAGCAACATCTATTTTCTGCAGGTGCTTTCAGATGTAGGCCTTTGGGAGTGTCAGCATGCCTGTTCACCACAATCCACTTGGACAATGCAGATCCCCATACTGATCCCTGCTAGTCCAGAATGTGGTGTAGAAACAGCTATAGGAGCATGAGACGTCTGCTTTAGCTGAGAATCTTGTAGGAGTTCCTTCTCTTCCTTAGCATCCCTTCTTGTGTGACACTTGAAATTAGCAGCCGTTCAAATTAGCAGAGCATTACATTATAACCTTCCAAGTCACTGTGTCTAAAATCGAGATGTTAGGTCTCAATAAAAGGTTTAGTAGAATACTTTTTGTCTGGAGAGTAAATAAAAAGGATAGAAGAATATGTATTGAACATACAGTTTGAGCATGACTTATATTGGTAATATGCAAATGTTTATAGGGCATTCATGGGCCATAAGAATGGTAGTGATTGTGGTTTTGTGCTTACTTCCCAAATGCCTTTGTTACACTGGTTTATTCTTTTTGCTGCAGTAACTGCCGGTTGTTACAAATCCTTTCATGAATGCATTATGGAAAACTGGGGCAGGGTTCTTCACTTGTTAGCCAAGTGCAGGCCTGCTGGGACTTTATACTGGGAAGCAGTAGGGGAGCATGGGGTTAAAACTAAAGTACACTAGAAACCCGCTTTAAAAGCCTAAGCATCTGGCACAAAACTAATGTTCATTAAAAATGCCCCATGGTTTTGTGAAATACGTATTGCTTTGCAATGCAGAACATATTTGTCAGGCATTTTGTATAAATGCATTCATTTTCCTACTGCACTTCACCTTCTGGAGCACTGAAAATAATTTTAACAAGTCTATTCTTTTGCTGAGAATTCGAGTAAAAACAGTTTCAGTTGTTTTGTTCTCCATGGTCTGGTGCACAGCACACGCATTCTTTTTAAACAGATAGGGTGTGCAGTTTAATCAGCTCATTTAAATCAGCTCTCCTAGCACAAGGCACGACAAATTCTGCTCTGACAGATGCACATGACGGAACCAGATTGGAAGTTTGTCCATGGGTAAGTTATCATGAGATTTGACAAACCAGCTAGTGGGTTCATTCATTGGGTGATAATGTTTTTTTTTAATCCCTGACAGCTGATTCAGGCAATGTAGAACTATCACATGACTGTCCACTACCATGACCACTTGAGTCTCTCAATGGTTTCTTTTCTGTGCTCACTGATAAGGCTGTTGACCCACTTTTGGGGTTAACAGCCTTATCAAAAGGCTGTTGACCCCCCAAAACTGAGCTTCCTGATTTTGATCAGTTGGAGAATATGGGAACCCAAGGCAGCATACATGTAGTTCCCACGGTATCACCGAGCTGAGCACCGTAGAGACCCAGACTTGCTTAGCTTCAGCAAGGTGATAGCATTTCTTCTACAACTGAGCTATGGTTGGAAGTGAAAGTGATGGCCACTCTGTCCTATTATTCCCCATGTTTTCTTAACGCAGATTCATCCTGAAACAAATAATTATCAAGTCCTTCCCTGGTTTTTTTGTTGTGAACTGCCTTGAGGTCTGCGGGTATTGACATGAATGTAAGAAAATAAACCAACAGTATGGACCAATGCTCTGAGTGACCCAAAAGATTTCCATGTTCCTACTATGAAAATGCCATTCAGAATGTCAGAAGTACTGATATTGAACAGAAGGATTTTAATAAGTTTTAAATTCAGCATGAATACAGCCTGCAAACACAATGTTTTCCATTCCTGTCTGATACTCATAACAATTAAATTATCAAATGTCTCTCAAAATGTATTTTTAATTTCAGTAATGGCTATATTTTCTCAACACTGTAGTGTAGGTGAAATTACTCTTCAGTTCAAGAAACATGATGAACGCACATTTTAAATGTTAAATATAAGGATAGACTGTGCTGGAGTTTAACAATGAACGTTATAAATCTTTTCTGATGAGCTAACCATTAAAAACTGATTCATCTCTCAGCAAGGGGTAGAATTCATGTGAAAAACAAAACAATTATAGGTCTGAAGAAAAATTATTCACTTTTTTGGGTGGTTCTCCTTTAATGTATATCAGTTCCTTATTTAATTTAAACATGATGGGAGTAAATCTGGAGTAATAAGCAATTATCTGACCAATGTGCATGCACTGAAAGTGCAAAGTGTACCTACTCACTGTAGTTTAACAACCCTAGACAATAATAGCATGTCAAATGAAAACTCCACCTGCTACGAATACACTAAAATGTGAAGTGACAATTCCTGGGTTTGTGCCTGCAAGAACTTCCAGTTACCTCAAGCAATGAGATGATCCAGGTATGAAGCTACTGGGCTCAGTTACTGACAGGGGTGGACAATTGCATGACCAGGCGGTGACAGCCCCAGCCCCCAGGGATCATAAGGAAGGAATAAAGACTCTGACAACGTTATATGGAATTAAAATTAGGCCACAACTTTATTAAACTTCCGAATGTAGGAAGACCTACATTCCAGTGTACAGTGGTACCTCGGGTTAAGTACTTAATTCGTTCCGGAGGTCAGTTCTTAACCTGAAACTGTTAACCTGAAGCACCATTTTAGCTAATGGGGCCTCCCGCTGCCACTGCGCCACAGAGCACAATTTCTGTTCTCATCCTGAAGCAAAGTTCTTAACCTGAAGCACTATTTCTAGGTTAGCGGAGTCTGTAACCTGAAGTGTCTGTAACTTGAAGTGTATGTAACCTGAGGTACCACTGTATAATTTTTTATGAAATTAATAATAATAAATTGATTTATGAATATGGAATATTGCCTCTATTGTAGGGATTTTATCTCCGTCTTGGGCAGAATTTCTAATTTAGATAAAGACTACCCATATCACTAATCTCAGATGTGTGGACCTTAGATACAAACACTCATTATATGGTGAACTTCTTGACATTTAGCAGAGTGGGATAGCAAACAGAATCAAATTCAATAATGATGGAAAAGTGTAGGGTGGGTGTTATAGATGAAGTATGAGGCAGTACACAAATCCTCCGCCCCAAGCTTTCTTTCCAGCCTGGTGGTACATGTATGCATTATGAAGAAATTCCTGTGGTTTATACCTCATTATGCAGCTATGGAATATTTCACAACATTTTAAGCTGCAAGCCCTGCAAAGCAGCAGCTTTGAATCATGACCACTAGCTACTGATTAGCCCATTTGGCTTGTCACCACCTAAGGCATTTGTGAGGTGAAATGTTTCTTGAACTATGTAAACAAATAACTGTAATTTCCATTTAATTGAATGTTGACCTTGGACTGCAGTTATAATTGACTTCATGACTAGATGATGCCTAGGCTGGCAACTGGCACAAACATGCTGTAAGAGGGTGTGTGAACTTTGTTTATTATAGGTTCACTCACATTTGTACCTAGTGCACTGCAGTAAGTCCTATATAGCTTCTTCTTTTGCCTACAATACAATTATCAAAGGCAACGTAATTTACAAGGAAAAACTATTAGAAGACCTGGAAGCATATGAAATACAAATGAAAAAGATCCTCACTTGAAATAGATGCCAGCCCCTGCTACAAGCATCACCTAAGGGTTTTTTAAAAATAAAAAATACATAACATTCAGTGACTATCTAGAACCATTATTATCATGATAAGAAAAGGATACTAATTGACAGTCAATATGGTGCTCATGGGTGTCTGCTCATGCAGTCTCCCTGCAGTCCTCCTCCCATTTATCTGCAAAATCTGCTCCAGAAGAGACTCTGAAGTAAATTGGAGTGCATGTATGGGAGAGAAGAGAAACTGAAAGTCCTGTTTCATAGCACTAGCAGATTTCTGTTGCACGGGTGGATGGTCATCACTGGATGTCACCCACTGGTTTAAACGTATATCAATATTAAAGGGACGCGGGTGGCGCTGTGGTCTAAACCACTGAACCTCTTGGGCTTGCTGATCGGAAGGTCGGCAGTTCGAATCACCGCAACAGGGTGAGCTCCCGTTGCTCTGTCCCAGCTCCTGCCAACCTAGCAGTTTGAAAGCATGCCAGTGCAAGTAGATAAATAGATACCACTGCGGCAGGAAGGTAAATCGCATTTCCATGCGCTCTGGCACTTGTCACGGTCCTCCTTGCACCAGTAGCAGTTTAGTCATGCTGGCCATATGACCCGGAAAGCTGTATGTGGACAAACGCCGGCTCCCTTGGCCTGAAAGCGAGATAAGCGCCACAACCCCATAGTCGCCTTTGACTGGGCTTAACCGTCCAGGGGTCCTTTACCTTTTATATATATATCAATATTAATTCCTCATTGTTGCAATGAGGCATGATGTTGATCTGTTTCCATAGTACTGGAAAGAGAAAACAGTTAACAAAAATATATCAACTCCGGTATCTATTACCTCATTTTGATTTCTGAACTCTGATGTTCAGCTTTGCAAAGCTAAGACGCACAGAAAATACATAACATGCAAACAGCAGGTACATATTCCTAAAATTTTAGGCATTATATGCTAGTGAGGCCTGATCAACCATGGGTCCCCTGTGTATGCCCACTCAGCAAAATATGATCTCCCCTTAAGTTTTTTGCTTTTGTTTCGTATTTGATGCAAGAAACCACTGGTGTAACATCTTAGCAAGCACTGCAATCACAGTTGTCACATAAAGCAGATCTAACTTACCCAAATTAATTTCCAGTGTTCTCTGTGTTAGTGTCCCTAGAACTTGTTTAAAACTTCCCTCCCTGACCCAGGTGCTTTTCATGTCTGGATGAATCCTTGAATGTATGGCATTAAAAGTTATCTGAAGAAAATAATGGGTTTTGTTATAGCATCACAGACCCATAATCACTGTAGCACACTTTGTCTGATGGTAGCAGCAACACCCAAGGTCTCAAAAAAATTGCAAGCCTGGATAGTTGTACGATTACCAACTACCCAAAGTAGACATTAAGGTGAATTAAATAGAAGGTGGCTTCAAGGTGAATTGAGTACAATTATTTGCAGGAACCTATGCTGAAATCCAGCTCAACTCAACTTCCTTTTCCATCTTTCCTGACTATACTAGTATTCGTAGTTATGTTCCAAAGACTTGGTAGAAAGAAACAGTCCACTTTCAGAATGTTTTAAGACCTTGTCTGAATCTTCTCTCTAAGTTGCATAGAGTTATAGGGTCAATTTGGTTCTCACTTTCTTCCTTTGGAGGCTGATGGAACCTACATATGGTGGGGCATCTACAAGATCAAGTGGGTGACACCTAGGATATTTCAGTCGTATGCTCACTTCTCAGCTAAATGCACAGGACTGTGCTATTAACCACACCCTAAGAAATGCTTCTTAGGGAGTGCCTGGCGTGCTCTGGTCCATGGGGTCACTAAGAGTCGGACACGACTAAACGACTAAACAACAACAACAACAACAAGAAATGCTTCATCAGTGGCATAAACAAACATATTTTTAAAAATTGTTCAGTGGTGCTCTCTTAAGCCTGTAAAATAATTGTAAGGAAAGCCACCAACTACTGAATGAATTGGCCAATTGGCTTGTTTCCTTGTTCAATACAGGAAAGAGCGCAATGCAACCTATTCTCAGGTAGATGGACAGAGGATTACAGGCAGCATTCATCATTCATCCAAATAAAACTATAGCAATTGCTTCATTATCATACAGTGAGCTTCATGCCTGAAGCTTTTATCCTTGATCTCTCACACCCTAGTCCAACACTCTAATCATTATACCACACTAGAATGTTACATGATTAGGCCTGCTCTGTTATTGTATGCTCCCCAACTTCTAACTCGTCCGCTAGGTAAGGTGGGGGGGGGCCTTCCCCCACCATTCTGGACATCTTTAGGTACTAGTTGTTTCTATGACAACATAGTCATTTTTTTAGACTCTAAATTTTAGAGCATGATGTGCCTTGGATGTGCCTATTAACTTAACCAAGAGACCAGTTTGACAGACTCCAATCCTACAGGGAAGGGAATCAAAAACATCATTCCCCCTCCCAATCCTATAACATTATCACCTCTGCCCCCCACCCCCCAATCACACACACTGCTTGAGTGCTTGCACTCAAGTAAGGAAATAAATATGGCTTCTTTCTGTCCCCACCTTAACCGCCACACTGCTGAAAGGGAATGATCTGCGCAATTGTAAATGAGCAATCAACCACATGGTGGCTTAGAATGGACTGGGAACAAACTGCACTCCAGGCAGCTTATAAGTTGGTGCTTCAAGGTGTGGCTTCTGAGAGAGAAAACAGCAGGATGAGAGGACAAGAGAATCTTCCTGCCCACCCTGCATAGCTTGTGAGATAGTTGTTTGGTGTGTGGGTGTGGGTGTGTATACCTCTTGGGTCATTGGAAATGTGTTGATATTGTTGTGGGTGACAAGAGAAAATATGGAGCATGGCTCTGAAGGCTTACCTCCTTAACTTTGCAAACAAGGTGTTGCCTCAAAGAGGGTTGTATTTAACTGACATTGTTTTTCATAGACTCCCAGATTTAACATGGAAAATTACTAAAGGTGTCAGTGATAACCATTATCTAAATGGCACCAACGTGATGGAAATAAAGAATAGCTTAATAAATGTAAGTAGGAAAGCCAAGTGGAGACTAATACCAATGTCACCTATGTTGTTTACAGACTATCTGAAAGCAGGTTCCCACAAATGGAATAAAAATGACAAAGGTTTAGACACTAGAGATCTACACATACCATTGAGGTTTTATCAGATGAGATAATCTTGAGGAATTAATGTTTTCAATAAGAGAACTGAAGCAAGAAGGGTAAAGGTTAAGCTATGAACACAAAGCCAGCAAACATAATGTAGCAGCATCTTGATCAGAAAGAAATATTGCATTCTACACTCCAGTGAAATGTGCTGAAGAATTTAAATGCTTGTGTGCAGAGTTGCAAATGGAAAAAAGCAGGCAAATACTTAAACGTGCTTGGAGTGGAATGCTTTCAAACGCCCCACAGTTTTCTGAAGGGTTGACTCTGTTCAGAAGTTTACAGAATGTTTTGCATATCAACAACGTGCAGAATAAAGACCAAAGCTTCTATACAGAGCCATTTATATAGGCATCAAAAGAGATATCAAATATCACTGGATAATTTCAAGAAGACGCAGGACCCACGAATGCCTTCATGACAGCTAAATAGGTTAGATTATTCTGAAACTATATAGTGTGGCTCTTTAGACTTGGGAAGTCTACGTATGGTTATGGACAACACATGCACAAGTTTATGCTAGACTATGATACTTTATAAACTGCTTTGAGGGTTTTTGTCATTTTTTCCAATCAAGCAGTATGCAAATTTTATGAAATAAATAAATAAATGCTTGCTGAATGAGTTTAGACGTCAACTTTGTGCCAACTTCAGCACAGCTTCTCCAGCATGCTCACTATTTTCTTCTCTATTTAAATGTAAAACAAGAGGAGAGAACTACAGTATATTGTACCAACAACCCTATGTAGAACCTGCTGTTAAGGTTTGTAACAATTGAAACACTGATTGTTTTGACTTGATCTTTTTAGTAAGCACATATATTTATTTTTGTCATTATTCAGCTTACTAGAGGACACCAATTTTCTCTTTCACAGATTGCACCATTTTTTTTGTCTCTTGCATTTTGCATATTTTCTCGGATTACTATTCACATGTATGATCTATGCAGTCCCTTAAAATCATCATGCTCTTTTATCCATGTTCAGCCATAATGAATTAGGCTCCATATGCACTGTACATTTAAAGCAATATCAAACTACTTTAAACAGTCATGGCTTCCCCTGAAGAATCCTGGGGGCTATAGTTTTTGCAGCTGCTGAGAGTTGTTAGGAGACCTCATTCCCCCTCACGGAGCTTCAGTTCCCAGTGTTTCCTGGAAAGAGGGACTGATTGTTAAACTACTCTGGTTATCACAGCTCTGTGAGGGGAATGGGGTCACCTAACAACTCTCAGCACCCTTAACAAACTACACAAACAACAAATTGGGATGATTGGAACCAATAACTTGCACTACAGAAAGTTCTGGCAGAGAAAGAAATTCATCTTACCCTGCCCAAAACCTGGACTGGAGTGCAGCATATGGAACAGATTCCACAATGAACTCTCAGCCTGCTAGGCTTCTCTGGGCCCACTCCAAAGCAGATGGCAGATATTGCCACCTGCTCTGCATGCTGGAGTCAGTAGGGCCAAACTAGACAATGCAAGGAATGTGCGATCGTATCGCACATGTCTTGTTTAAATTAAACAAACAATAGAAGGAAAGTATTGAGAAAAGGAAAATCGGGAGAAGGGGGTTGAGTCGCAGCATGGTCCTGCCGAACATTCCCCTCAGCTGTTATTCGCCATGAAAGGGAAGGTGCCATCAGTGCCACGGGCTTCTTTCCTCTAGGAACGAACATCTCCTTTGCTTTACAACCCTTCCTTTTCACTGCATTCCTCATAGCCACCTTCCCGCAAAGAGCTGCTAGCTTTTACGCTAGATCATACATTTCTCAAATCATCATCTCAGAATGGGGGATGCCTAGCGTAGCCCAAGACAGATATTTGGGTGTACGCATACCCTTCAACATTCTGCAAGAAAACAGGGACATTCTATGCTTTTAGAATGGAATGTTCCTATTTTTTCATGAGGATGAATTTTGGAGAGTGTGGTATGAGGCCTCTGATATGCAAGGGGAAAGTGATGTTGCTGTATGCTTGGTGGTCCAGAGGACTTGGATAAAAGCCTCATATGGCCTGATGTGGCCCATGGGACCACATGACTGTGAAAGCCCTTTCTACTTCAAACTGCTGAACATCTTCAGAAGATCCCTTGGACTATGCTAGTCATTCACCTCTAATCTGCTCCTAGGGCTCTGACTGTTTGCCTTAGTACCTAGGAAGCAGGCACAGTACATGTCTCTGGCCTACATGTCTGAAAGAGAATTACTTCCAAGGCAGAAGCAGAAAGGATGGGGCAGCTATGATATTATTTATTTCTTGAAAAGATCTGGATGACTCACTCTTCGTCAATACCAGGGCAAAGTCCAGAACTCAACATTAAACAGCCCACCAGATCATAAAATAAGCAACAGTGCATACTAATATATTTAAGCAGCCAAACACATAGAACAGGTTAAACAATCATCATCTTACAAAACTTTAAATACCTAGGCAAATAAAAAAAAAGTCTTAATCTGGAGCTAGGATAATAATAATGTTGATGCCAATTGTACCTGTAAAGGGGAAGTTCCAGAGATGGGGCTTCACCACCAAAAGTGCTCTTCTTAACAGTTGTATTTTCTTGTAGTGAAAACCATCAAGTGAAACACTCTACAAACCATTCCTTAGGTGAATTATGAAATGCATGCAGACTTTTCTGTGGCATCTCTCAGATTAAGTTATTACAAGCCTTTGCCTCCATCTCCTTCAGGTCTTGTAAAGCTGCAATTTGGACACAGAAAATACAGATGATGCAAAGCACAGGCTACTGAGGGAACACTTACTAGCATGCAATTTCAGAAAATGTAATTCCTGCCAATAAAATTTGAGGTTAAAAAGAGCATATTGGCAGGTGCGGGAGGGTCTCTTGAGATCTGATGCAGAGGAAGTTTTATCTAAAGGAGGTGCAGCATGGTGGAGTTAGTGCCCTTCAGACATTGTTATTATATTGAGAAATCCCATAGATGATGCAGGATTAATACAATCATCTTTCAGACAGCGAAATAGAGGTGGGGCAGTAATTCAACTCAGTGTACCTTTAAAGGTGAACTTTTCTAATTCACACTTTCTGAAACAATATGTGAACTGAAACACAGCTGTCCTTCAAAAATAGACATTACTCCAAATTTGGCAATTTAGTTTTCCAAACAAACATTATGACCAAAAATGTATATAGTTGGGTGAAATGTGCATAAAAATGCATAAGTGAAAATAACATAAAAAATATTAAGGCAGATTGCTTGCAGAAATGTGTATTATAGTCAAAACTGCATAGGAAAAATATGTTTTTAAATGAGAAATTAGTGCTAAAATGCTGACAAATTCTCATGAGTATTTTTTTTAAAAAAATAATAATAATCACAAATTCTTACAAAAATGTGAAGAACTGAAAATAAGATTGGAAAAAAGAGAAACAGAGCCCAAAACTGAGAGTTTCATCCAGTCCTACTACTGTGACAGTCTTCAGAAGAGATATGAAGTGTAATCTATGCATCTTTACTTGGAAGCAAGTCCCACTCTGTTCAATGGAGCTTACTCTAAATAAGTGTGAAGAGGATGACAGGCTGAAAATCTTTCACCTTTTCCTCACTGCTCTGGATATTCAGGGCAAAGGTGTATAAAGGCTGAGTATCATTATTTTTTAAGATAGAAAACAGATGTAAAGTGCCCCAAGATTATCATACCAGATATATTTTAATAACATATGCATAATCAAAACAACTTCTGTTGGCCACAACTGTACAGGAATTCTAACGCTGATGTGAGCTCTTGTCAACTTTCTGAAGGCTCCCTTTCTGCAAGGTCTCTTTCACATTTACCTGATTTAGAACCTCCGGTTAGAAAGAGAAAGTAAAAATAAACAAAGCAAGCCCACAAAGCTGTTAGAGGAATTCAGAGCAGCAGACCAAGCTTACATAACAGCTACAGCTGAGATGATAGAAATGACTCTTGCTATATCACATTATCTTTCCATAAAGTCTAATCCCAGGTGACACCGCTCTGCCAAGGTTAAAGCAATTCACCTGGCATGTCTACTTTAGCCTTTATTTGCATCTGCTATGCAAATGAGTCAGCAAACGTCCAGCGAGCTCATTCACAAGGCTTGGTTACCAGAGCAAAAACAAAATTGATTGCCATCATTAACATTGAATGTTTTTAAAATATTTGAAAATGTAACATTCAGTGTAGGTTACATAAGCTCTCAACAGCTACATAAAATATCCATGGTTATACCAGAGGTAGCCGACGATTACTAGACTATAAATCCCATTGTCCTGGACCAAGGACCATGCTGGCTGGGGCTGATGGACATTGTAGTTCAACAGCATCTGGAGAGCAATATGCTGATTACTCCTGGAATAGACAATGCATACCATCTTTATTTTCACTATGTAAAACTGGCATCTTTTTCAAAATGGTTAAATCTGCTTTTATTTCACAACAACAACTACCATTGCAACTAGAAAGCAATTCCACATTTTCTTCATATTCTGCATAAGTATACAGTGGTACCTTGGTTCTTGAACTTAATCCATTCCGGAAGTCCGTTCAACTCCTGAAACCGTTCGAAAACCAAGGCGCGGCTTCCGATTGGCTGCAGGCGCTTCCTGCACTCAAGTGGAAGCCACGTCGGACATTCAGCTTCTAAAAACATTCGAAAACTGGAACACCTATTTCTGGGTTTTCGGCGTGGGAGCTGATTTGTTCGGCAACTAAGCCATTCGAGAACCAAGGTTCCACTGTAATCATTATAATCATAATTTCATCAGATAACACATGAAGTGGGCAAGTATGAACTGGGCCATGTTTGGCATCTTTTATACATGGCCTAGTTCTTGCTCATGGTATGAGTTCCATGTAATAATCCTGGGGTGCATGGTGTTAGGGGAAGGGTAGTACATCTGCTGGGGGCCACGTCATGCTCCTTCTGGGTTAGTTTGTCCACTTTTCGTCCCCACCCTGCACTCAGCTCTTATCTGTGGCTCCTAGAAGCAGTCAGCATGCGACAGTGGCCACACCTTAGGAATGGCTTCAACTGACTGGCTAAACCAGGTGAGGGTAGCCGATGGGTCTTAAACCCTCAGTGAGTTAGGGGCTTCCCCTGCATGAGAAGACAAGCTGCCATGGATTGCGCGGACAAGACCAATAGTGGGTCCAACAGTCAAGCTGGTGGTTTCTGTACATGCTGTAGATGGAAGTGAGAGACAGATGGAGCTCACCCACTTGGGAAGGTGGCCCATGTAAGAGAATGAAAGCTCTGATTCTAAACCTCTGCTGCCTTGTGATATATCCTCAGGAGAAGAAAAAGCTAAGGAGTAAACCCTGCACAAATCCGGAGTGGAGTCCCTAAGATGGTTGGACGGCACCTTGTGCACCTCCTTCTGGCAACTCCTGCAGTCTAGCTAGTGCCAAATATAATAATAGTAATAATAATAATAATAATAATAATAATACACTGCCCATCTGGCTGGGTTTAATCAAACATTAAAAACTTCCCTAAACATATATTACTCTGCTTTCCTTTGGACCACAACAGCAAGTCTGATGGGGCAGGGCATTGTCTTGTCATCTGATCAGCCCAGGACCTCCATACACACAGTCCAGGCTTGTGCCCTGAGGAGGTCACTTTGGTGCTGCTAATGCAGTGGTTTGACTTGATCCCCATAGGTGCACTCTGTTGTTTCTCAGTGCATACGAGAGCCAACAGGAGAATCTTGGTAATGTGAGGTTTGCTGCCTGGACAAGGTTGTGTGGAAGGGACAGTTTCAATCAGCCAGCACCTCTAACTGATTGCTGTATCCAAATCTGTCCACATTCTGATAGCAGTTGCCCTTTGCAAATGCGAACCGTTCCCTGTGGAGATGCTGAATAGGTGTGGAAATGCCACCTCACCCGTAAACAGGTTGTATCATGTATGCAAATAGCAGGATTATTGCTACAGTCATTGCCTTGAGAAAGATGAGCTATGCCAATCATTCAGTGGTTCCTAGTGCCTAATGAAACGCAACCATTTTTATAGCTTGTGCTCGGTTGTTAGCCTTCACTGTTTTAAATTCTGTGCTTTTCTTCTGAGTGGAGCAAGAGGTTAAATACTGCAAATTGTAGAAGGGCCCGGAGATGTGAAGGCTTGGTTGAATAACAACGCCTGTTAAACGGAACTTACTAATAAATTGCTTTGGCTTCTTAGGCATGTAGATAGGAAACACATTTGTGTTTGCTAGGAATGGAGGTGGTATGTGGAGGAGGTGTGAGAAATTAAAATGCAGGACAAACATTATTCACTTGTCCTCTCATTCACTGTTCTCTCTCTGGTGCTGAAATCTGTGTGATATACAAATATTATGTTTACCCATGATAATGTAAGAGATGAATAAATAAAATGGCTGCATTCAAAAAACAAATTATAAATGTGTGCTATTATGATCAGGGAGAGAAAGAGGGGATATGTATTATAGAGACCCCCAGGAAACAAATATATGATTATGTACACTATTATCGCTGCAGGGGGAATCACTTTCAATGAGAGCTAAGATACCCAGGGTCAGGTGTGGGGAAGTTTAACCCTTCCCTCCAGGCTGCAATTGTTTTCATTTTCCCCGTAGAATTCAATGGGAACAATTGAGAACTGAACCCATCTCTATCTGCACAGCCTTCCTCTTCCTCTTCATAATTCTGCCCTTGGGCTTGTTTGTGAGGCACATTAAATTTGTGGTACAGAAACAACAAACAGTCCTGTGGTACCTTCAAGACTGAATAGAGACAATGCTTTTCTATCCTACTACAGGCGCTGATGAGCTTCACAGTGCTAAGATTATTGTTTTATGACAAGTTAGTTCTGCTGTAAGGGCCACAGTGCTTATTTTGCACACATTTAAACTCAGCTTAATTGCTGCAGACTGTACTTTTTACATTTCATTTCCATTTAACTTTTGGAACCAATAGCTCTCCAAATGTTGCTGAACTCCAACTGCCCCCATCTCCATCCAGTATGTCCAATGCTCAGAGATTATGGGAGCTATAATACAGGTTTTCCACGTTTGCTTTACACTCATGTATGTATATACCTACCAATTAAGGATTACATTTCCTGCTTCTGGTGAACTCTAGTCCATGAAATTTGTTGATCTTTCAGGTGCCACAAGAATCTGGTTGTTGTTTTTTAAGGGGAGGTAGATGGGTCACTGCAGTAGACAAATGAAGCTACCCTCTCAAAATAGTTAAGGTGCAAAAAAATTGGTTTTTACTCTCACTGGAGCGGCATATATAAAGATGGAACCTGGGAATGGCATAACAAAACCATACATAAATTTAATTTAGCTTCTGTTCCCCTTGGGAGGTAGAGACTAGTAGGTTTAACTTTGTGACCTTTTTGTTCATGCTGAGTAAATTATATCAGAAATAGATCTCTTTTGTCTTAACCCATGTAGAATAAAATAGTTGTGATAGCATATACTGTGATTTATGGACTGTATTGGCTATGTTGAGCCTTTGTGAAAAGACTCCACGTGACCCCTTGTTTGGAAACAGAAACTCATTACTTAGGAAAATACCATTTCAAGGATGATGACGGGCTGTGGTCAGGACTTAATTTGGAAAGAACTATTTACACACCTCCAATGTCTACTGATGATGTTGTCTCCCACACAGTGGTATATGTGAATTTCTATATTTTATATTATTGTTTGCCACCCTAATGGGCAATTTCTGCAGAGAGATCACATAGCACAAGTGATCATAGTGGGCCCTTCTATATCCAGAGTGCTTATTTTGCACAGAGCTTCCTCCTCCTCGTTATAGCTCTCTGTTCATTTGTGCCTACAAACTGGTTGCCCGGTGACTAATGAATCACATTTAATCTTCTCCCTACTGTTGCAATCCTTTATTTAAAATGTTTTCAAGTGAAACTACTTTTGCAAGCAAAGCAAATTATCAAATTGCATACATGTTTGGAAATTTGTGTTATTCATTCCTGTTGAAGAATTGAGATTGTCAGGCTTTAAAATCAGGTGCTTCGCTTCTCCTTTTGTCAGAAAGGTAGGACACTCAAATTCTAATCTAACCATAATATATACTAGTTGAAGACTCCTGTTGGAGAGCAAATGCCCACATTGGACACACCTGATGTGAAAGCAGTTTTTCAATCACAGTACAGTGTCATAACTGGAGATTTTAATGGCATCTTATGTAAAGCTGAATAATGTGCCATAAATGTGAGAACCTAACACATGATCTCAGATTAGGAAGAAGCCAAGCAGAATATGGTCACTTCCCCATTTTCACTGAGGAATTTATTGCTGCTTGAGGTCAGAGAGTTAAATGTAACTATATACATTAAATAGGTTGGATGGTTTTATGGTGCCATTTTGAATTGCGGATTTTAACTCAGTGAGTTATAGTTTATTTGTTATGTTGCAGATTGTGAATCACCACCAACAGTGGGCGTTTTCCTGTTTGAACAGTCACAAGGAAAGTGTAGAGTTGCTTTTTAATTAAAAATAATACACTACTAAAACAGTATTAATGCATGGAATAAACCATAGCTAGGATTATAAATGTGGATAATCTTTCCTCCTCCCCAGTTTATATTTATATCAGTAATTTAGTGAGATTTCATAGTAATAGCAATAAGCAGTAACAAAAATGAAGCTGAAGAGTTATAGGGAAAATGACTCCAAGGAATACGTACTCAGAAGCAAGCCTTACTGTATTGAATGGGATTTACCCCCAAGTAAGTGTTCGTGGGATTGCAGCCTGAGACAATGGAACAAGTTGTCATGACTAACTTTTCATCTTGCTTTCAGTGGGACCTAGCTGCAACTTAAACCTCATATACCTGGAATGAAGTCTTGATGAATTCTGAGTAGACATGGTTAGGATTGTGCTTTTAATCAGGCCCCAGCCCATAGAGAAGGGATGACACACTGGTTCCAACTGGGAGTGGCTTGGCCGCTGGGTTGGAACAGTACCAATAGCCTCCTGGCTGCAATATTGCTTCCACTTCTACTCTTGGTCAGTGGCAACAGCTCTGCTGTCAATATGCCATCGCTGCAGTTCCATCCACTGAGGAAGCCACTCCCAGAGGTTCTGCTATAAGGCTCCCCATAAGCATCTGGTTGTCCACAGTGAGAGCAGGATGCTGGACCTCCATTTGGCCTGATACAGCCTGATCTCTTCTAATGTTCTTGGCAAAGTGGGAATTCAAACCTGGGTCTCTCCGGTTCTTGTCTGGTTATCTGACCAATGTGCATTGAGCAATAATCTGAATAAATATATTTGTGGTTTTATGCCATTTCCATTTTATCTTACTTAACACAGTTAGGAAATTTACTTAACACAGTTTTGGAATGAATCGAAGTAGTTGTGGCTGTGAACTAGCTGTATTAAGAGAAAAGGAAAGTCCTGAAGATTTTAATTGACCAAGAAAAGTCACTTTTGAACGAAGTCAACTGAAACATAAGGAGCTGTCTTATGTCAGAGCTTTGATTCATCTAACACACCAAAGGCAGTATCTACTCTGACAGCCAGTGGCACTTCAAGGTCTCAAGAGAATACTTTCCAGCCTTTCAACATTAATTCCTTGTCATCCAAATATGGCAGTAATTGAATCTGAGACCTTATAGCTGCAATGCTGCTGAGCTATCGCCCTTTACAATGCAATATGCCAGCGACGGGGAACCTGTGACCCTCTAGATGGGTTCTAAATGGGATGGGAACCAGTGGCCCTCTTCTGCACTCCCCATAATTCCTGTTTGTTAAAAATTGGTCAATGATTGTTGAGAAACCTATATGAAACCACTGTGCTTAACAAAAAACAATTCAAAGCTCTTCAGTGCTCTGAAGACAACATTTTGGACAGCCTCATTTCTTGTAGAGAGATGTTAAACCATATTGTAAAAAAAACCAAAAACCAGAATGACCAAGCATTCTGTGGCTTTTGGGGCCCCCTGATTTAACTCAGGGGGTCTTACTGACATCCTACTTCAATGTGCAAGTGAAAGTTCCCTGAACCATCCTAATTCACTTTGCTATTTACCCTCCCCCCCATGCACAAACATGCAAATGGTGAGAAAGCTAATGCACAGCCCTAAATGGTATCACTAGGATATAAGTACAAGTCACTTTAATTCATTCTGAGCCCCTGAATGCAGTCATTCAACCGAAGCCAGTGGATGAGCTAAATGTTAATTTTGGGACTTGAATGGTGCATACTAAATGTACACTGAAAGATGGAGATGTGCATGCATAGACATTCATCTTTTTCTGTATGCTTATCTTTAACACCATGACCACATACACCAAATGACTTTAGCCATTATTTTATGCACATGGATATTATGTTAACTCCATATTGTTCAGTATATTCTACACTTTTTGTTCAGTGAAATAAAATGCACAGTGATTTGTAGGATCAAGTCCCAAATTCAGAACACTATTCACAATATATATCCTTATATGAATTGCTTGCTAGCTATATTGTTATGCTGCTATTACAGAATAATGCTCACTGCTATTTCAATGAAGACCTTTTAAATAAGAAAAAAGAAAAATATCATATGTATGTTAGAACATATTTTTCAGAATGCATTGTTAGGGCGGCTCCTTTATAATGGCCACATCTAAACTCACTTTTTCTTGGCAGTGAGATGTCTTTTTCTCTAAGATTAATAGTTAATTCATACTGCACTCAGTGACCTGCTGAGATTTTGGAGCAGTACTGAAAAATACAGACTAATTTCTGAACTGCTTTACTAGTATAGCTATATTTAATATAAATGCAAGGGAAAATATTTTGCCTTGGTGTTTCCCTGATTTCCATGCCAAAAGAAAGAAGAAGGAAAAGAATATATGGATCCAAAATCTATGCAGCTTGGAATCCAGATACAGTGGTACCTCGGGTTAAGTACTTAATTCGTTCTGGAGGTCCGTTCTTAACCTGAAACTGTTCTTAACCTGAAGCACCACTTTAGCTAATGGGGCCTCCCACTGCCACCACGCCATCGGAGCACAATTTCTGTTGTCATCCTGAAGCAAAGTTCTTAACCCGAGGTACTATTTCTGGGTTAGCGGAGTCTGTAACCTGATGCGTATGTAACTTGAGGTACCATTGTATCCGAAAGTTTGTCTCACCCTTTAGATACCTAGTTGTTCACTGGAGAGAACCTCCTGCAGATAACATCTTATCAAGAGGTCCATACAATGTAGGAATCAGGTCTTTGATGTTGTGGCACCTCATCTTTGGAAGTCCCTCCCCTTGAAGGATAAGCACCGTTTCTGTTGTCTTCTTGGTGCCTACTGAAGACCTTCCTCTTTCAACAAGCCGTTTAAGTGGAGATTTTTCCCAGTCTACATTGGGATCAGAATTGTTTTTTACAATGCTTTAAATATGTGTTTATTGTTGTTTGTTGCCCTGGGCTCCTTTAGGAGGAAGGGTGGGGTATAAATTTAGTGATGCTGGTGATGCTGGTTGAGGGATGTTTGTGACTCTATAAACAGACCATTTCATAGAAGCTTTATTCCTGCCAAATATCAATTTCTTTGGATGAATTAAAAACCTTCAGGGAAACATAATAATTGTATCTCTGTGGTTTAGTTCATTTTTTTATTTCTCAGTGTTCCTATTTCTTTGAGGGAAGTAATGTGTTTTAAACATGCTTTAAACATTTGGTGGGTACACAGCCTGTATCAGAACTGAAAACTGAAGTTTAAATGGGGAAAAAAGCAAATCTCTCTTTTTTTCTATCTACCTACCTATCTATACATGCTTGGGGCGCATTCAGATGTGGGAAATATTGTGACCGATATTCTGCATGTCACGCTAAAATCAGTTCGCACCAGTGGGAATGGTGTGACACAACAACGTGTAATTGGACAACTTTCCTCACAAGTGTGCTTCTGTTCCCCCACATTTCACCATGAAAATGGCAGGAAAGAACTACTTTACTGCCTCAAATGTCGTCACTTTAGACCCATGGTTTTCTTTAATGAGATTTTCTGGGTTAATATGTTTGTTTTCTTGGAAGTAATTAACACAAAAATGAGTGCTAAACTTCCACTACATTCTGCTAGATTTCTGGAAGTGACTGTTACATCATGCAAAAGCTCAAATATCGTGAAGAAATTAACAGCTCGATAAACACTTGGGAAACCGAATAAACTAATCTGTATATTTAGCCTTAGCCCTATTACTTCAGTGACTCTCTCTATATTTGTCCACTTGAGGCCTGCAACAACCTTTTGCGTGTTGAGTCCCACAATGCCACCCCCAAAAAAATTCACACTTCACACATCAATTTTTGGTTAAGGTTTTTGGCATAATTTTGGCCACAACTTTATTCAAAATACAAAAAATGTGAGTGGTTGCTTAGGCATTGGTTATGACTATCTGTCTTTGCCCTCAGGGACAGAGCTGGCCTTCCGGACACCAACGGAAGCCAGCGTGGGAAACAAGTATTGGGTGAGAAATGAAGCTGGGAATCAGACCCTCACTTCTCGCCCTCATGTTCCTGTGGGGCTTGCACGGCCCAAGTCCGACACCACGGACAAGGACAAAAAGAATGGCAAGCCCCTGGATTCCTTTAACGGAATTCCCTTTCTGCATCATTTGGAGGGATAGGCACTTACCCCTCCAAGCACCAATTTAACCAATGCCTAACCACCAACCTTACAAGTTGTGACGATTTGCTATGCAGTAGGCAAAAACCAAATGGCACCAGCCAATCAGCCAGATGGCAAAATTCCTACCAGGCCCCCGCTCCAAGGCGGACGACCCCATGACAGGCATAGCAAGGTCAAGCGATCAAGAAAAAAACCACCCTATTAAAGGGAGGGAGGGCGGGTGATCCGGTGCAAAACGGCCAAGAGGACGTCCAACGTCTGGCCCCTGTATTTAAAGACTCTGACCCCTCCTCCAAATTGGCAACAATCAAAACTCCCCAGCAACCCAATTTTAACCACTTAAAGGCTTGGGTTCCTCACCAAAACTGCCCAGTAACGGCAGGGTGGCTTGTTCCCCCAACCGCAACACGTGCTCTCTGTTAGGGAGAACACGCTTTGGCAAGGCAGATTTCAGAAGTGGCACATGCATGGGAACAGAGTAGCAGAAACTCTGAAGGTGAGGGAAATTGTGAGGGCTTATCACCATTAGGTTCCAAAAATAAAAGGAAAATGTTGGGTGCTGCTCATTCCTAACATTGAATTACTTTTCTTATACCTTACTTTCCATGACATTTAGCTTTACTTCCTATGACATTTCAGTCTATTAAAACTCAGGGTAAAAAGAGAAGTGCTTTCCTTGTCCCCCTCCTCCTTCTCTGTGGAAGAACTTTTGTATGTTCATGCCCTGAACCATCTGTTTTGGAACCATCTGCTTCACACTTTGCATATGAGGATCCTCTTGGAAGCTGGCATACTTTATGCTCGTGTTCACCAATATTATAGTGCACTTCATACCTATATGTCTACTCTAGACATGTTGTTCAGTCCCTGACATTCAGGCAATGTGACTTTGACGGTGCTGACTGCAGGCATATTCCTGAGAAACCAATGAGCGACAGGATTAATGAACTGTCTCTGCAGAAGCACTAAAACATGAAGTTAAATTATACTACATTTCCTTCTCTCATAAACTGAAATATTTTAAGATCCTTTATCATCATGTCCCATTGTAAATGAAAATATTGTTTTGAACTCACTCTGAATGTCATAAACAGAAGCATTAATCCTGGAAAAAACATTGAACTTGGTTTGTTCAGAACAAGCACAACCCCACTTATTTCAGCATGGAGGAATCTTTTCCCAAATATGTGTTATGTGGCAACCTGTTGGAACTGTTCCACCCCATCTCTCTTTTTGGATATGGTACTGAAAAAGCAGATGGACACCTTGCAAATCTAAGTGCACTTGGATGGCATTGAATTCTGGGACTGTTCCGCTCCAGCTTTTGACCCGAATGTAGTACTGAAAGTGTTTTGATCAATACTCCATTCCAATGGATTGACAGGAGTAATTTCACCTTGTTGGTCTCATTAGATCTCCCAACAGATTTCAGTAGTACTGTTAATAAGATGTTGGCCATATGTTTGAGGACTAGCTGTTATTCACAGGATTACTCTTAAGTAGTCCCGCTTATTCCCCAAAAGGATCTTTCAGGGACAAGTGCTGGATGATCTTGAATTGTTATATTTAACCTCTCTGTAGAATCTATTGACATCCATCCTAACTAAACTCCTGTTCAACATTCACTTTAGGTAAATCCAACATATTTTGACTGAGATGCAATCACCATGGTTTTAACTAAATCATGTCATCACACATTGCACCCTCTTCATGGTTCTTGTGCAGTTTTAAACTATAAGAAAAGCCCTGCTGGATCAAATCAAAGTCCCAACTAACCTAACATTTTATTCTTACAGTAGCTAAACAGATGCCTATGTGAAGCCCACAAGTAGGAGATAAACACAATAGCATCTTTGGGAACTGGATGTAGGCAAGTAAACTGAGACTGCAGTCCTATATGTAATTATCTGGGAGTGAGTCTCTTTGAGCCTAGAGGTGCTTACATCTGAACAGACATGTGTTTGATTGTGATGTGAAGAGAGAGATTGTTAAAATCTTGGTTTTTCAATGCAAATGTTCTCAGTACTGAATTCTCTAGTATTGAATCTGTTTGTATTCAGTTTTACTTTTGGATCACTTTTTTCAAATTCTTTATGGAAGCAATGCAGAGTGCTGCATCTCTGCCAGTTTGACAGGTGGGGAATAACGCTGCTGTCAGATTTCCTGCTACCCTTCTACTAACTTAAAAAGTGTTAACTAAATTTTACTTAATAAAAAAAAACCTTGCACTTTCACAAAACTACACATTATGCAACAGCAACAGTTCCACTTAATGAATGTTATTACCTCTAATTTTCATCTATGCCGGACCACTTTATAACCTCTCATGAAACCCTAAACATGTATTTATATTGTGAGCTATGAAATCTACTCTTAACTGCCATGGTTCCAGCAACAGAAATGTTCTGTTCACTCACTCGACATTTTTGTTCCTAGAACCATGACAAAGAGTGGATTTCAAAGGGCAAAATCATAGAAGGTCAGGGTTCAGCTCAATTTTTTGTAGGGCACTCAAATTCAAGGCTGCTTCACACATGCATGAACATTTCTCGATTATTCAGTAGTTCATTATTTACTGTGAACTGTCTCTATTGACCAGTATTATTGTGGGCATAGACTGATGTGATGCTAAAGTTCTGTTTGTGATGTCTGCTTTGTAATTACTCATTCACACATGTAAAATACCATGTGAGAATACATTAACGAAATGATGAGCATGTATGTGTGTACCAGTCAGAATAAGCCTGATATTTACATCAAATTGATAGGTACGCCTACTGGTTTCTGAAATTTCTCTTGCTGTTCATTTTAGCCAGTGTTTCAAAACACAAACAGTGACACCCACAAAATATAGCCACTGCACATGTTGCTCTCCCCCTCCAATGATCAGGTTTTCGTTAACTGTTTCAGTTAAGCTTTGTTCTTTTAATCTGCATCCCAATGAAATGTTGACTTCCAAAAAACTCCTGTAAATTGCAAGGAGTTAGTTCCATTGTTGCAACAGGAATAGGAAAAATAAGACTTACTCTTTTTCTTCAGATATAAGAAGGATTGCCATTCCAACCCTTACCATAGGCATCCATGTGACACATCAAGCCTGAAAAAAATAAGCTCTACAGTTTATGGATGATGTAACATCTTTTGCAGCTACTTTGTGATACCTCATGGCTTCAATTATCTATTTTTGGCCTTGATGCATGACCAGACTCCACTCTCTAGATTCTAAAATATAAACTGCAAGGAAATGGAGTTGGAAGCAAGAACGAATGTCAGATTTTCAGTAAGATTAAGCGTCTGGATGAAATTGATGAGACTGGTTCCTTGATTAATTCTGCTCTGATCTAACTTGCTTTTGCAAGTTACTGGAAGGAAGCCAGTGGTTCGGGATCTTGATCTGAAGAGTAAGCACCAGCCCATTACACCTCTATATCTTGACATAAAGGTGCTACAGGGACCTTCCTCTATCATTTCACCTCATGCTTATTGAATGTGCTAACTTAAGTAGAGTTTTATTTTTAGGTGTCCGGTGTTCATGCAAGAAGCACTGCATGTTGAATCCGTGAGTGATCCATAAGCACATTTGTTGTGCCAACTGGCCCTCCTATGGCGTGCTAAGCCTTGTCCTTGCTAGAGCTTGAAGCAAAGGAGAGTCATTCCTCTGATCAACAAAATGATGTGTTTTATTTATTTATTAAATTTATAACCCAACTTTTCTCCCAAAGGAGACCAGGGTGAAAAAGGAATATCAGCTCTTATGCAACTCAGTCTTATGCAACTGACCCATATACTGTTCTTCCAACTAAGGAAGGGGCAAAGTCAGCTATGGTAGCCCAAGAAGCCCAGATGGAACACGGAACATGGAACATGGTGAGGTGAGGATGAATTAGGATGGGAGACAAACCACCTAATAACTTGTATGTCTATTCTCCTTGCTTGTAGGGTAGCTACCAGCAGCTTACAGAAGATCTCTGAGAGAGTGTACCTGGGTCTCGAAGCCCCAGTGCTCCTCTCTAGCTGCTCGGGGGAAGATGTTAGCAGTGGGTGGAAAGGCACACCAATCTGAATCCCAGCCAGACTTGCAGTTGACTCAACATTGGCAAAGGGGAAGTGTCCTCCACTGCATTTGAAGGCAATGCACTAGCTTATGAGGCATCAGTAGGCCAAGTGGCAGCACACACTGCTCTTTCCACTCTTTGTCCCTCAAAATTCCCACCTGGTGTCTGTTTGTTTCCATTTTAAAAAGGTAAAACAGAAAGAACATTCTACCTGAGACTACTGATTCACTCTACCTAATGGTAGCTGAGCTATAGGCTGTCAGTGAGTGTATGTATCTGAATTTCAATAATTAAACACACTCCCCCCCCCCCGCAATCTTGAATATTAATTCTGATTGTGACTTCTGTTATGTCATCTCCATTAATGACTTCTGTCACTTTGTATAACAAAGTACAAATTTAGAAATGAGGGTGATGAGAAATGTTGAGAGTAAGAATGCTTATTCAGGGGCCCAGCACAGATTCTCTAATGTCCATTATTTTCCTAGACTGGGACTGTGCATTTTAGCTAATTAGCATTTATAATGTGTCTTTCTTGAAATCATTGCCTGAAAAAGTGCTATTAATATGCAAATTATTACTTATTTCCACACTAAAAATAAACCAAGCCTAGCATATTGTCAGAGCTACTGGAGGATATATGAAATCTACCAACTACACTAGCTTGTAAAATATCTATATTCTCAGTGTGGAATGAACATTTGATCTGGGATGGAATGTTCTTATGATGGCATTCAGGATGATATATTGTTGTAACCAGGTAAGCTACTGTAAGTGAGCCTGGAAGGGAAAGCATGTGGGAAAGAAATCCATCTTGATTGTAAAAAGCATGTGCTCTATCATGGAGCTATAGTCTCCTGCTAAGTCTGCCCACTTATCAATTGCTGTTCCCAGATGTGGGCCTAAAAAGTCTTACCCCCCAAAGTGGCAAACTGGATCTGAACCCAGCCCCTTCCCTCCCCCACCTTCCGAAGGTCAACATTGAAAGATGGATGGCCTATTAATCACCTGACACCATTATGATAATTTCAATGGTACTATCAGTACCCAGTGGCTGATTGGTGCGGAAAGCCATTCCTTCTGAAATCTGTTTGCAAGCAGTTTGAACAGGGATGGCTCTCCATGCCCATCAGCTGATTGTCTAGGACTTGCCCCATTGTCTGATGTCAGCAAGAGATGTAGCCAGGTGTGTGAGTGTTCCATAGAAATCTACACTACATGATACCTTGAAGTTTTGGCATGATGTTTTATTTTTATTTTTTCATTTTATTTTTTCAATCTTTTAAGCTGCTTGGTAGGCCCTTTTGGTGGAAAAGCAACTTTAGGTTGCAACCCTATGCACACTTACCTGTAAATAAATCCCACAGAGTTCACTGGGGCTTAACTCCATGTAGACATGGAGATAGGATTGCACTGTAAAAATACTTTTAATTTACTGTTTTAATAATAGGGACTAGATCAGTGTCCAGATCACTACACAGAATAAATTTAAAGGTCATAACAATAGGATCTGTAGCTATGGTTAATCATGTATTGCATTTTCTGTTCCTGCTACATTCACTGATAGATGAATTCCTAATGACATTTATCTGAAACGACAAAGTTGCTGAATCAACATCAATATGAATGAAAACAGAACTGATAGGACATACTTTTTCTTTACAGATCTATTTGTATGTTCATGCCCATAGATCAGTTTTTTCCACCCTGAGTCAGGAGCCACACCCACAAACTAATTCTAAGCCCTTTTAAGAATCACTCCTCCATCCAGCATACAGGTGAAAATATATGCTTGTCTCTACTTGGCATCATGGCCACCTTGTGGATTAATGAATTCTGTGTCCTCTAATTCCCCCTTATTATGCACCTCTGTTGTATGTGAGTAGCCAAATGTATCGAGATTCATTTTAATGGCTGTGAGTCATTCACCTTATAGAAGAGGCAGGGCTGTCATGCTGTAAGTAAGCATAACATTAAGAGAGCTAAAAATAAACAGACAGTACCTGAAGATAACCTAAATAGTAAAAGGACACACACACTTCTAATCATAGAAAAGCCAAACATTCCTTTAACTGATAACATAAGCAGGAATTATCTTACTGTAGGTTAAAGTAACACAATCAAATAACTGCTGCAGAGGAGCTACTCTGGTTTTTTATTCACTGCAACAACTGAAAGCAGAATCCAATCTTCCAAATGTGTATGACGTTGAGGCTCTGCTCCACTATGCTTTATGTGGAAGAAGGTTCCACAGAGATCAACAGGACGTGCTTACAGATCAGGTATTTAGAACTGGGTCTTCGTCTCTGAGCTATATGCTACTTGCTTTATGACTTCTCTTAGTAGATTATAGCTGCACATTAAATGTGCAAATGTCTAAAATACACTTCGGACCATGCATGTTTCTTTGTGTAGAAAAGAAAACTAAGGGACAGTGCTTAGGTTAATTTTGGGGAGCTTGATTACTGTGTGTTTCCTGCTAATGTGGCACTGCTTATAGCTCGAATGATGGTTACTTCCTCCCTTCATGTTTTCAAGGTCAATCTGGAAACACATAAAATTAAGCAACAATGTCCCTTTCCCTCCCTAGCTCTCACCTGGAGAAAGGGGATAGCATAAAATGAAACAGCCATCAAGAGAGTCTTTTTACATTCCCTTGTAGTTCAGCTTTAATGCACTGGTGATATTAATAAATAGTTGCTTGCAATGGGGTTGCAATGGGCTACAGGGAATTCCTTGGTCCAAATATTATGAGTCTTTTTTCACTTCAAGACGAGCTGGGTGCATGCTTCTGGACACAAAGTGAATTTACTCTATATGGGGCTGCCATTGAAGAAGATCTGGAGATTACAGGTTATGAGTAGTTGCAACAGTCAAAGTATGAATGGACATGTGTGTGGCACTATATAACACCAGTCCTTAAAAAAAGAGGGGGGAGATCTCTGTTAGCTGTCTATTTGTCACCAGCCACAATTGAAGGTGTTAGTTCTGATATATAAAACCCTAAACCCAGTACTCACTTCTCTGCATATCATTCTGCCCAGGCTTGAGGTCTGCTTGTGCTTTGAGTCCCTTCTCAAAGTGCCAGCATTAACCAAGGGAAGAAGATTTATCACCCACCAGAGGGCCATCACAGCAATTTCACCTCAGGTGTGGATTACTGTTCTCCCAGAGGTCCGGGTCATGCTTCCTCTGACCATCTTTCAGTGCCAACTGAAGACATTTCCCTTCCACAAGTCCATTGGATGAACTTTTAAAAATTAATATTTGGAAGAGATAGGACCTATAGATGTGTTAATGTTATACTTTAACAGCATCAATTGCAATATTGTTATTTGCATTGTTGTGATCTACTCTAGGATATCCTCGGATGGAGGGTGGAACAGAAATTAAATGAATGAATGAATCTGTAATTTGCCTTGCGTCAAAAAAAAGGCAGCTATATGAACCAGCCCTTCAAGGTATATTAAGAAGACACAACAGGACTGCTGTATCTACATATCATTCTTTGGAATGAACTCGTTCAACTACAGAGGAACAATAGATAAGCATTGCCATGTTTACTAAAGAAACATGAAATGTTGCCAACAGGAAACTACCTTTACATAAATACCTGCACTATTCACATAAAAAGACTGATGGAAAAGATTTTTGGCCAAGTTTTGTTTACATACATCTCTTTTAAAGCAGCAAGAGGCATATCAGCTGTAAATCATTTATTGCACCATTGTATGGATTATGGATAGGGTTTGGTAATAGGTTCTGCATTGTCACGCTATCTGCAATATCTTTCATCTCCTAATTTTGGTGGTTCACCTCAGTTTTGCATCTGTAAAATTGTACTGTGCATCACTGACTAACCAATGCTGCTATGTGGTAGGTCACATTATTCCACAGTGTACTTGGAACAATCAATGATGATGATGATGATGATGATGATGATGATATAATATTTCATGTTTCAGTCTATGCATCTTTATGATTGTGGTTTGTGAATGATGGATTCACATTTTGTCATGATTGGAATACATAACCCGTCCCAGGGAGTGTGCCTTCTACTGTTGAGATTGATTGATTGATTTTAACATTGCATGCTGCCTTTCCAACAAAAAGAGCAACCAAGCTAGCTTAACAACAACATATAGAAATATCAGAAACATTTTTAAAATAAATAAAAGCAGATGATATGTATAAAAAATGCTGTTTCACAGAAAATGAAATAATGAAAATAAAAGCAGCCACTGCATGATTCCAGAAGTCAAGGACTTTGCCTAGCACCTAAAATGTAGTCAAGAAAATGCCAGGCAGATTTATTTATCTATTTAACCAAAAATTATATGTCATTTGATTATAATAAACAAAAAACAATTCTAAGCTTTTTTTTTTAAAAAAAAGATCTCTCTTCATATGGTGTTACATGGGGGGCACATTTTATTTTATTTTTATTTTACTTACTACATTTAAATCCCACTTTCTTCCATCATGGAATCAAAGGTGGGATATATTTGGTTCCCAGGTGGTCTCCCATCCAGACACCAGATCTGCTTAGCTTCATCAAGCTGGCGGCCTCCTGTGCTTTCAGACATTACCCAGGACAACTACAGAGAAGGTCCTTTCACCAGTAGCCACCTACCTGTCCTCTGCAGGTGAGGGCATCCAAAGTAGGGCCTCCAGTGGTGTTCTCAGGTGCCAGGCAGGTTCACCTGGAAGCACCAGGTCCTTTGGGTACCTAGGACTAAGGCTATTTAGTATTTTCGAAGTCAAGCCAAATTTGTAAGTATTCATGTAATATGCCCATACCACTGAGCCTCAGACAACAGTTTGTTCTGTTCCAGCTTGAGTTCCTCAAGACTTCAAAAACAGCCACACACTTAATGCACTTTAATAATCAAGCCTGGGTTTTACTGCAAAGTTCACACATCTCCAGGCTACTTCCAATGTGAGAAAAATCCACCACAAAAGGAAAGGAGAGAGGCGCCAAAAGGATGCAAACTAATATTTATTGGGAGATCTTGAAATTTTTGACATACTGCATGCTCAAGGCTCTTTGACAGGTGAGATTTTGCCTTGAAATTTTCAATAGAGATTGAAGCTGCTTGTGTTGACAAATACTTCTATGCTTAATAAAAGCCATTAAAATTCACCTCCTATTCTAAGACTGTAGAGATGGAACTCATTTATCAATTGTTGCCAAGGCTGTGAGGATAGGTGTCAATGATAGTGTTCAGACCAATTCGAACATTACAACTGATACATGAAGGCTGCCCTCCCAGAACCACTTCTGACTGGTTGTGTTCTAGGTAGTGGATTACCGTATTTTTTGCCCTATAGGACGCACTTTTCCCCCTCCAAAAATGAAGGGGAAATGTGTGTGCATCTTATGGGGCGAATGCAGGCTTTCGCTGAAGCCTGGAGAGCGAGAGGGGTCGGTGCGGAGAGTTGCCTGCATGCTGAAGCCTGGGCGCGCTGAGCTCAGCGCGCCCAGGCTTCACGCAACTCTCTGCAAAGCACGGGAGCCCGGTGCTGGGCTGCCGCGGCTTGCAGAGAGTTGCCTGTTCTGGGGGCTGGGGTCGGGGGAAGCTCGGGCTTCCCCCACCCCAGCCCCGTGCCTGGGGGGGAGAATAATATTTTTTCCCTTTATTTCCACCCCAAAAAACTAGGTGCGCCTTATGTGACGGTGCGTCCTATAGGGCGAAAAATACAGTATATGCTAGTGGCAGGGCCGGATTTAGGTTTGATGAGGCCCTAAGCTACTGAAGGTAATGCGGCCCTATATATGTCCAGCTGTCCTTTGTCAACAACAAATCGTTGCTGTTTTTTGTGTTGAATATATGCTATATGGTAATTTATGGACCTAATAGGTATCTAAAGCCATTTGCACATAACAAAATATGTATTTTATCAAAGTACATCCAGAGAGTAGGGTCCTTAGCTATAGCTTGTTTAGCTTATATGTAAATCCAGCACTGGGTAGTGGCCAAAATTGTGGGAACCTTTTGGAAAAAGTGTATTTCCAAGGTTTGATGGCTCATAACACCTGATTGGCTCTCTAAACACTCATGTTCATTGGCTACATACAAGTGAAGGAAAACAACTGCATATCTACCTAAGCAAGTTGTCCTTCCTTTTTCTGCTTATTTGGCTATAACTTTTGATAGAATACAGGTAACTGAATTTTGTTGCATTACATTCTTCGTTAAATTATCTTTCCATTGATATATAATTTTATGGTATTACTCCAAAAAAGTGGTGTTATAAGCCATCAAACCTCAGAAATACACTTTTTCCAAAAGTTTTCCACAATTTTGGCTGCTAGTGTATATGAAAAATACAAATCACGATGATGCCCCGGATCATGTAGAGAGTCTGTAGACCACAGTGGTTTAGAGTCTGCATATGATCAGGACCTTCCACATGGTAAACAGCTTTCCAGCATTATGGCTAGCACATGAAGCTACTTTCTGGCTGTAACATCCAAACCAGCCCATAACATTTTTACAGTAGGAAATAACTGTTCCTGTCCCTAAGGGTAGGGACAATTGCAAGCTCTGTAAATTATCTGCAGTGAATCATACTGAAGGAATTTCAGCAGAGAGGTGTGGATGGGAAAGAGAAGACGAGAATGAGAAATATTTGACATGGTTACTCTACAAGGAGGCCAAGTAATGTTCAACTAACAGTTTCCCATGCTCCCAGGTTGTCTTTCCCTGAGACAACCTCATCCTTACTACAGGAGACAAATTGTACAGACTTCATGGCGCCTGCTCATCGAGCCCCTATAAGCTGTTTCAGCCTGCAGGGTCCTAGTAGAAATGGAAGCACATTACATTTCTGGACTGCAACAATCAGAAATGCTGGGCTTGAACATCTGATTGCTGAAATTGGTCCCACCTGGGCATGGCAGAAATTCTAAACTCACAAATCCCTGGTGCACATGAAAAGCACAAACAAAATCCTTTGAAAAAGGAATTGCAGGTTTCATCATACAGCATGTCTCATTAAAGAGGGGGAAGCATTTGATAGGTGATGGGGATTTGAAAGGATTCAAATTTATAAAGATAGGCAATTTAAGGAAATGCTTTAAAAACCCATGAATAATAAAACAATCAACTAGAACATCATTGCAAAAAAGCCCATAGCTCAAATTAATTCCCTGTGACAGTCCATATTATGCCAAATCTAGATTTCTGTTTAGACTTAACAGTCCTGATGTTGCTGCTTTGTTTTTTTCTTTTTTTGCTTTAATCAACAGCAGTAAAATATTTTATATTAACACAGTTCAAAACGTCTGGGGTCTATGTTGGGAGCTGCAAGAGGAAACATGATGAAAACATCTTCAACTTTCTTATTTTACATTCCTCCCGTTTGAAAGAAGCGTTTCATTCATGTTCAGTTGTTTATGGTTAACGATTTTCATCTATTCACTTGTGTGTGACCAATTGTTGTACTTACTGTTTTGATATGGTAAGACACTTGGGTCCTCACAATGCTTCTTAGTCCTGCCAGAATGTGCTGGACTTAACAGTCTTTTTCAATGATGGATAATCATTTTTCAAAATTCTAACCTATGTTTTCAGCCACCCTTTGCCAAGCTGGTGCCCTCCAGATATTTTAGACTACAACTTCCATCAGGAGTTCTAGTCCAAAACATCTGGACGGCGCCATCTTGGCAAAGACTAGTATAAGCTTATGGGCCTTTTCACCTTTAGCTCTATGGCAGGGCTTTGCATGCAGAAGGTTCCACGGTCGATCCCTGGTGTTTCCAGGTAGGAATGGGAATGCCCCCTTTCTGAAGTTCTAGATAGCCACATCCAGCCAGTGTAGACAATTCTGAGCTAGATGGATGAATGATGAGAAGAATAACTCAAAATGTATGTTGCTGTGTAGGTTGAAATGACCATTCAGTGGCTAGAGTGCATGAAAGTAGCAGAGAAGCAAAGGTAAGTAGCAAGTATATTTATTTTTCTTTTTGATGCACTATGCATATTTTTGCTCATTGGCTTTTACTCACCCCTATTAGCCTGTAGCCATACCATCCTGAATACATCTGATCTCATCTGATCTCAGAAGCTTAGCAGGGTCAGGCCTGCCTAGTACTTGAATGGGAGACCACCTGACAATATCAAGTGCTCAGAGGTAGAGCACCTGCTCTGCATGCAGTAAATCCCAGTTTCAATGCTGTGTTAGCTGGATCAGTGGTCTAATTGAGTTTGATGCAGCTTCCATGCCTCCTAGATATGTTGTCCTTTTGCTACTATTGCCACCACAGTTCCTGGGAAATGGGCAATTCAATTCTAGAGAAGATAGCACCCCCAAGCAGAAGAAATTGAGTTCCATGTTGGAGGAAGAAGTCAGCTGCTTATGACAGTAACTTCTGGTGAGGGAGAAGGCCATTCCCTCCTCCTGCCTTATTCTTATATTTGCAAATTTGCTAAAGCCTTGGCTAGCAAATATTTGGCTAATTGAAGAGAAACACAAAGCTGTCACATCACAAGCAGCAACTTCCTGCATGTTGTTGTTGTTTAGTCGTTTAGTCGTGTCTGACTTTTCGTGACCCCATGGACCAGAGCACGCCAGGCACTCCTGTCTTCCACTGCCTCCCCGCAGTTTGGTCAAACTCATGTTGGTAGCTTCGAGAACACTATCCAAACACCTCGTCCTCTGTCGTCCCCTTCTCCTTGTGCCCTCAATCTTTCCCAGCATCACTGTCTTTTCCAGGGAGTCTTCTCTTCTCATGAGGTTGCCAAAGTATTGGAGCCTCAGCTTCACGATCTGTCCTTCCAGTGAGCACTCAGGGCTGATTTCCTTCAGAATGGATAGGTTTGATCTTCTTGCAGTCCATGGGACTCTCAAGAGTCTCCTCCAGCACCATAATTCAAAAGCATCCATTCTTCAGCGATCAGCCTTCTCTTGGTCCAGCTCTCACTTCCATACATCACTACTGGGAAAACCATAGCTTTCACTATACGGACCTTTGTCGGCAAGGTGATGTCTCTGCTTTTTAAGATGCTGTCTAGGTTTGTCATTACGTTTCTCCCAAGAAGCAGGTGTCTTTTAATTTCGTGACTGCTGTCACCATCTGCAGTGATCATGGAACCCAAGAAAGTAAAATCTCTCACTGCCTCCATTTCTTCCCCTTCTATTTGCCAGGAAGTGATGGGACCAGTGGCCGTGATCTTAGTTTTTTTGATGTTGAGCTTCAGACCATATTTTGTGCTCTCCTCTTTCACCCTCATTAAAAGGTTCTTTAATTCCTCCTCACTTTCTGCCAACAAGGTTGTGTCATCTGCATATCTGAGGTTGTTGATATTTCTTCCGGCAATCTTAATTCTGGCTTGGGATTCATCCAGTCTAGCCTTTCACATGATGAATTCTGCATATCAGTTAAATAAGCAGGGAGACAATATACAGCCTTGCTGTGCCCCTTTCCCAATTTTGAACCAATCAGTTGTTCCATATCCAGTTCTAACTGTAGCTTCTTGTCCCACATAGAGATTACTCAGGAGACAGATGAGATGATCAGGCACTCCCATTTCTTTAAGAACTTGCCATAGTTTGCTGTGGTTGACACAGTTCCTGCATAGGGCTTCCTAACAGAGGCAAAAGTGTTCTTTATTCAAAATGACGCTGGGAGGCATTGCCTTCACCCAGCTAAACCGGACTTGCTAGTTAGTGTTGTGGTTGAGAAAAGGCTAAGTGCGTGTTCCTTGAAATGTGGTTGGGCTCAGTTGTCAGAGTGTGTTGACCAAACAGAGAACAGGATGAAAAGGACACTGAAATAGCTAACAAACAAGAATTCAGTTTACCCATTGGTAGAGCATCTGTCTTGCATGTAGAAGATCCCAGGTTCAATTTCTCCAGGTAGTGCTAGGAATGTACACTGTCTGAAACCATAGAGAGCCATTGCTAGTCAGGGTAGATGACACTGAGCTGGATGGTTTGACTCAGTGCAAGGCAGCTTCCTGGTCTGACACTTTCCTGCCAAAATGTCTGCATGAGATATTTGGTGTGGCCCTATAACTACCAGTTTGGATACATGTAGTTCTCAGGCTACACTGCACAATCAACTTGCAGCATGCTTGTCCAACAGAAATATACACTAGCTTAATTGCCATTCTGTAATTGAAACTGCACCATTAGGCAGGCAGTGAAATGAGCCTTTAAACTGAAAACAGCCATCTTCAATGTTACATTCTGTAACAATTTTAGCAATATTTTTATTGCAAATAAATATTGCAAAAAAGGGTTTGCAAGCAGCTCTTTATGGGACTTAAAATACAAATGGATATTTGCAAAGAAATGTTGCAATAGTTTTCCAGCTTTGTAATTAGATCCTTTTGGGGCACATGGATGCAGAAACACAAGGTGCCTTCTTCCAGGTAAATTGCTGTCTCCTGCTTTGTCAACAAATTGGCACCCCTGAGCCAACTCCTACCTGTCCTTGGAAAGTTGTAAGACGGGCTCAACTGCATAAATATCACTGGTAGTGGATAGGGTGACAGGCAGACTGCTTCTCATTCCTATTCTAATCTCTACCAACAATGTCAGTCAATGACCTCTATTACTGACATACTACAACCCCCTGAAGAATTGTCCTGACTATATAGGAAATATATCTCTGATGACAAAAATGAAGTACAGAGATGTTAAATGTGCTCAAGAATCTGCAGCTCCCTAATTGGTCGTGAGACTGTTGGGCTGCCTGTCATAAGCAATGTATTTTATTGGCTTCAAGTCATAGCTGAATGCATTTGTGGTTACTATTCTGGTACCTTAGTTGTGGCCCATAGTGTCATAAAACTCATTTTCCATACCATCTAGGGAGTTTACTCCATCCTCAGGTACAACATGGACTGCCACATCTAAAGTCCAGATGGTAAGTTCACCTCTTTCTCACAAACTCTGTCTTCTTTGGAAGATGCAGCAATCCCCCATTACAGAAATGGATGACAGTTAAAATTACTGTGGTGTGTTATTGGCTCATCATAATGCTGCTATAACATGTGTAAGGTGATGACAACATAGATTGGTCAAAGTTGTGGGATAGTTCCATGCCAGCAATATTGGTCCTAGAAAGTTGCAGTGCTGATACAGACACATTCCATGGAAAAGTGTCTGTTCACATGGTAAGCCCCATTTATATGATACACCAGCCACGCAGAACCCATTTCTGGTGAAACAGAGGCCATGGGTGGTGGTGGTTAAACCTTCTGCCCGAGCATGGAGCTTGCTGGTTGATGCATACGATAACATAGGCTCTGCAGGCTCTTCTTTCTTCAGAGCCCGTGTGGTGTAGTGGTTAGTATGTTGGACTAGGATCTGGGAGGCCAGGGTTCTAATCCCCCCTCAGCCATAAAGCTCACTAGTTAACCATGGGCCAATTACTGCATCTCAGTCTAGCCTACTTCACAGGGTTTTTGTGGTGATTAAATGAGGAAGGGTTCAGGTATGCCTCCTTGAACAAGAAGGTGGAATATGACTGCAATAAATGAATAAATCTCTGGCTGTGAGTGTGATACAGTGCACCATTGTCTGGATTCTATAGGCTGCCTCTGCCTCATAATATGTTTTATTTATTACATGTATATCCTTCCCTTCCTTCCAAATGAGCTCAGGGTGGCAAACAAGTGAAAAAACATCTGAAAAAAACAATTCCATTCCAGATGCAGACTAGGAAAGATCTTCTTGGAAGAGGAGGTTCTTTAGTAGGCCCCAAAAGGACATCTGAGACAGCTGTTACTATTGTTTAAATAATTGGGAGTCAAAAACCTACTCATAATCACACAGAGATCTACCAGTAGTTGCTGCTATGCTTTCTGTCTACCCTTCAATGTACTGCGTTTTTGCATGCCTCTCTGAGAGCCTTCTTAGCTAAAGGGTGGAGTTTGCTTGCCATTAAACAACAACAACCCATCATTCTGTTCTCACAGTGCACAGCCAGATGTCTGTGGGAAGCCCACAAGCAGCACATAAGCACAACAGCACACTCCCCACTTGTGCCCCTCTGCAACTGGTAAAAAGAGGAAGGCTGCTTCAACGGCTGGAGGTAGCAGTAGAAACTATGTCAACTATCCAATGCAGAGCATCCTTAGAGTCAGAAGAATCATGAAATAATGTTATTGTTGGTACAATGCACTGTTACAATTAGTATGATACAACATAAAGGACAACTAGGGACAGGAAGAAAAGTCATAATGTGAAAATATCAGTTGAGCGGCCTAGCTGAGTTCAAATTGAAAACTAAAAAAATATTTAAAAATTACTGTCGGGAAGAATCTATTGTTCCATTGGATTGGGCTCAACAATGTTCTTTGACTTTGCTCATCTGCTGTATTAATCCTCTTTATCAAATTGCTGATGACCTTTTGAACTTCTTTGTAATTCCAAAATTTTCTTCCTCAAATCCACGTGTCCACTTGTCGTCTCCATCAGCTCCCTGCTACAGCTGATAGTGCAGCTAATTACCTTGATAAAGATCAAGTTAAGACTTTGTGAGGCAAGATGGGGCAACCCTTGACCTCTACATGTTTCAACACAAGCAAACATTGCCTAATGGCCAAAGTTCTGGAGTAAATACCTTCACCACCCATAGCGGTATAAGTGTTGTGTGCATATGTACATATGTGTGTATTTATATATGTGAATTGAAGTGGACTGCATTTGTTTTTATGAACCTTTTCCAAACCTCATGTAATGTACACAGGTTTTTACCAAACTAGTTTTGGCTGGGATTCAGGATAATTTTATCTGTCTCATAAAAAATGCCAACAGTATTTTTAAAACCAACCCTTTTAAATTTTCCAACAGTTAATAATTGCAGCTTTGTCAACAAAGATTGTTCTAAGACAAACATACTCATCTTTACAATGTCTATAATGAAACAATTTCCCCAGGAACAGTTATTAACCCTGTGCCCCCACCCCTGGAAAAGGCAAGAAATTAAACTTATGACCTAGTCCCACCTCACTTTCATTTTGTCATGATTGCTGTAGATTAAATTGCCTATTTAAAATACTGAAGATGCATTATGAGATCTCTCTAGCTTAATAATATTCTCAGAGAAATATAAGAATGTGGCTCTGAGCAAAAGGAATCTAGAGCTTTGCTTTTTGCCTGATGAACCTCATGTTAAGAATGGTAAACCACTGAGATTCCGCTGAATGAGAATAAAGTACTCTGAAGATCTCTCTGTAGCTTCTGTCTAATATAGTCAATTCACTGATCGACCTCTTAGACGATACAGGAAGAAAAAGTGAGATCTCGTACGAGCAAAAGTGAAATATCATTAGGGCAGTTCTATAAATCAATTACCAGAGCAGCTTTGGGGCAAGATTTGGGAGCTAGATGCAGGCATATGGTTTTAAGGTGATTCCACACAATCATGAGGACCTGATCACACAAGTACCATACTTGTTGAAATCAAGAGATAACTGTTTCTCACTGGAGGTATTGTGACAGTTCAATCCATGATAACTACCAGGCCTCAAATTCTTGGAGAAATCTGACAATAATGTTTGCTTCCTTCTGCTACTACCCATGTAGTGCCAATAGAAAATTCTGGCCTGGGCTGAACCCAGAAGTATTGACCTGAAAGTTCTGTGTAATGCCAACTTTCAGTGGGTATTGGTGCAAAAGGTGACCCAAAAATGAAAAATAATTTGATGAAGCAGAAAAGTTTTCTAAATTTGCATCAAAAAATGTTTATCATTTGTGGTGGCAGTTCCTATGACCTTGCATTCCCCCCTTTTGTTGTTGTTTGTTTGTTGTTATTGTTGTTGTTATATTTTATTAAGCTTGAAAAATTCCACATATACACTACAAAACATAATACATTTTTCTTTGATTTTTTTTTTACTTCCCCTCCTGTTTTAGAAGATATTTTTAATTTCTCCCCCTTACTGCACTTTATAGTCTCTGTCTTATATCCTAATCACCATACAATGATCTCTAATTTCTTCTGTTGCTCATGGTTCAAATCCTGATTGCAAATTCATCATATTATAATATTTCTTTAAATATATTGAAAGAAAGACTTTCATTTTTCCACAAAACAATCCTCATTTGGTTCTTGTTTAATTGTTCTTACTATCAGAGGTAGCAGGAAATCACTTCATAACAGCCACCTCCCAGCATCCGCCATTTTCTCTCCCAGTATGTGCTGGAACAAGACTACGTCATAATGTAATATTGCTTTGAGGGGCATTATGGAAAAGAAAATAGTAGCCCCCACTGACAACACAGTCATTACGGTATACTTTTATGAAAGTTGTGGTGGAATTAGATGCAAGAAAGATGGATCTATAAAGTAGCTGATTGCATGCTACAAATTAGCTGATAATAATGCAAAGACTAATGACTGGACATGGTTATAAAGACTGTGTTCCAAGGACCAGATTGTACTATTCCATGTTAAACCAACAGCACAGTTGGTTTAGATAATAAAGACAGTTTGGGAAGCCACGGCACCTCGAAGCAACACAAACATTCCTTATAGGTCCCTGTTATTCAGCCAAATGTGTCAATACCCATCTTTACACAGATGATACCACCCTTTGCATTTCATAACAACAAACTCTAAAGGCCAAATTCCTCAGCTGCAGACATGCAGCTTCCTTGACCCAGAAAACTAGGCTAAAGATGCTGCTGACAAGAATTCCTTTAAAAAATATGCACACAGCCCCATTAAAGCCTCTGTGCGTATTGCAAAGGAAGAGCCAGTATAACATATGGGTAATTCTGCAATGCTATGCATGTCTACTCAGAATTAAGTCCCAAGTTCAATGAGACTGACTATAAGGAAAGTGTGTGTAAGATTGGAGTCCATGGCCACTTCTTAAGAGTAAACTTTGTTGAACTCAATTGGATTTATGTACAACTTACGCAGTGATGCAGTGGGAAATTACGAAGTGCATGAGCTCATTATGACAGCATCCATAGCCCTGCCTGCAATGCTAATTCACAGCTACACTCTTAGGGAGAGAAGGAAAGTCCATAGTCACATCCTCCAGTCCAAAATGCAGGGAGCTGGGTTTAGCTGTGATAGACAGACAGAGCATCCACACCCCGCCACAAACACACCAAAGGACAGCAGTATATATAATATCAAATTTGTTAAGATCAGCTGATAGTTACAGAACAGACAGCTGGTAAACATTCTGGTGCAGGGTAGCAAATACAGCACCTTCCAGATATGGCAAAAGTATGGTCCCATTATGTTCTCATTATCATGGACCACTGACCATGCTAACTGGGGTTGATGTAAGTTGTCATCTGACACTGCCTGAAGGGCGTCACCATGGCTATCCCTGGTAACAGCTAGCATGACTGAAATCTTGTGCACTGTTTACCGGGAGTAAGCCGCATTGAACTCAGTGGTTGTTAATTCTGACACTATAGGCTGAACTTATAAAACATATGGAACTTTAACAAAAGATATCCAGGCAGCAGAAACCCAACCTTTAGCTTTTAATTCGGCTGTGCATGTACTAAACATTCAAAACAGATTTGAAGCACTGGCAAAGCACATTCTTTCTGTTAAAGAATTCTGGGCAGTGTATAGTTGAGGGCTGCTGAGAACTTTAGTTCTGGGTACAAGGCCCAGAATTCTTGGTGGGCAAAAATGTGGTTCTCAGATGTGCTTTAAAAGTTCTCAGATAAACTATAGAAAAAGGATTTTAGGGGGATTTCTCCCTTCAAAAAATTCCTAGAGCAATAGCAGAATGTGAGCATTCCCAACTGAGGTTTAGCACTATGGTGCCAATATAATAAGAATTAGGCCAGTGAGGCTGCAATCCTATACACACTTATGTAGGAGCAAGTCCCATTGAACTTAGTGGGGCTTACATATGAGCAGAGATGCAGAAGATTGTGCAGTTAAGGAGCAAAATACAATATGAATGCTAGGACAAAAATGCCCAATAATATATCCCTAACACTTGCCCTAATTTATGATAGAAAAAAGTAAAACTGAACTTACTTAACTCCAGTTATCTGGACTTCAATGTGCTCTAGTCTCTTCTATTACTTCTTTTCTACCTACCAATCAATAAAGTTTCATGCAGCTAGTCCTGTGGGTTGACATTTTAACAGCCAGATTGACAAGGCAGCCAATGTGTGCAAGGCTCAAAAGCTGCTGTGAGAAGTTGACACGATTTCACATAATGAGATTTAGTTTGGCTTTTTCCTTTTTAAAAAAATAGCTAGAAACTTCATAAAATGAACTGACAAGTCAGTTGGGAAAGGGCCATAGCCCATCAATTGAGCATATGCTCATATATGCATAAGACAGAGCAAAGACTTTGCATGCAGAAGGTCACAGGTTCAATCCCCAGCATCTCCAGGTAGAGGAGTAAAAGACATTGCAGACATAGACATTGCTAGAAAGTGCAGGCAGTGGTGACCCAGAACAACAATCTGACTAGGGATGCTTCCAAAATTAGACCTCTGTGAATACCTGTAAGAACTGACTTGAACCACACGTTCCAAAATAATGTGTAGTTATCCTTCAGATTTCGCATTTCTCTGAATTTTGTGATATAGTACTTGACGCACTCGCCCTCTCTCTCTGCATTTTAAATGCACTTTTTGTGAGAAAATAAGTTCAAAAATACCTATATAAATGTGCACTTAAATGTGAATTTTGGAAAAATTCTGAAAGTAAATAAATCACAGATTAATGTCAAAAATGAGATGGAGCTGACTTATGGGTAAGCACATGTAAGGTGAAACGGACTTGAAACCTATCAATCCCTTCATCTAGCGGTCACTAACCTTTTTGGTTCAATGGGCACATTTGCTCTGGTGCCACTCACAAAATGGCTGCCATAGGGCATGGCCCAACACAAAATGACTGCTGTGGGGATGTGATATAATGCAAAACAACTGACACATCTAGAAGCCCAAAAAAGAGACAGGACCATTCTCACACAGAATAGCTCATCTTATCCATTCAGAAAGTATGGGAGGGTGGGTCTCCAGTTGCAGGGGGTTGGACTAGATGTCCCTCAGACCCCTTCCAACTCTACAGTTCTATAATTCTATAGTAACCAGTGAAATGTGGGTATGTGTAAGGGGGCGTGTTTAATGTAGGATTTTTAGGCTTCAAAATTTCAGTGGCACCCCCCACCTCCCTGTTACTTGTCATTGCTGCACCCCCTGAAGCGCCCTCTCGGCTCAGTGTCAATTGCGGGCGAACTGGTCACACTCTCCTAAATCTGCCTCTGGATAGTACAAACATGAACCAAGCAGAAAGAGCAAGGAGTCTCATGTATTGTAGATTTTGGAGGGTCTATTTACTGAGACCTTTCTTGGGCACCATAGGAAGTATTGATAAACATACTAGTGTTGTGGGCTCCACATTGGCAACCTATCAGTACAAGGCAGTTTCATATCTTCAGAAACACTTAGATTAAAGAAAACTCTGATTCATAGTTTTTCATTCTATTTTATCTCATACACACACACACACACACACAAATCAGAGCTTTCAAAGCCCCACTTATAACTAATGGCTTTACAGAAAGCTCATCTTCCAAGCGCTTGGACTTTGATTTTGAATCCTATTTTATTTTATTTATTTTTAATCTTTAGCTCAACATTCTAAGTTCAATACGAAATGTTGATTGTCAAAGGAGTTGATTAAGGAACATGGGAGAGGTTTTCAACCTTGTCCAAAGCAAGTATTTCTCTGTGTAATCTCAAGGAGAGCATACGACCTTAGAGTGTCTCCTTGAATAAACAGCAGCGATAAGTAAAAGCAGATCTCCTGAACTGAAAGGCTGATAACTGCGCAGATAGATGCGACTTTAGAAGGATATACACAGATGTGTGTTCTAATTTTTAAAAGGATTAGTATGTTCTAACAATAAAAATGCCCAATAAAAATTATGCAATGATATGTGCCAGAAGTGTACATCTGGGTAAAAAATAATATCATCACATATGAGAGTTTGACCTTTGTCGAAAATTTTGGCAGCACAATACATCATTTTCAGTTTAGGCCATGAATAGAACAATTGTGTAATTAGTGCCAGTTGCCCATGGCATTCGGATTAGTCGAAGGAGTACACGAGGGTTTCATGAATAATATTATGTAAGATGTACTATATCTCATAAAAACATTGCAGTTTCCATTGTACCCTCTATTGTTATCATAATCGAGTTTAAACCTCATACGGTTATACTGGTGAATAGGATCAAGGGGTCATTTAGTCAAGGTCACAAAGACAGGATATCCTGGACATGTTTAACCAATATTAATGCATTCATTCATCAAAATTTATGTAGTGCTTGATTGTATGAAAACGTTTAAGCAGTTTACAAAATTATAAAACATTAGAATTTTGGATAAGTTTAAAAATAAGTATTTACAAACCTTTGAAACAGTAGCGAAACAGTCATAAAACACATGTAACTTTTTCATGAATGGATAGGCTTGCCTAAACAAAAATGTTTTTAGCAGCAAGAATACAACAAGAGCACCTGCGTGATGTCAACAGGCAGGGCATTCTAGAGTGTACATGCTGACACACTAAAATATCATTTAGATACAAGTGTGAAATAGGCATTGTGTGATACCTCTAACACTGCCAGTTCCACAGTTTGAAGCAGTTGAGTGGGCATAAAATGTTTCACAGAGGTTGGATCATTTGGAAAGCCAAACCAGCAGCAGCTAAAAGAGACCAGCCAACTCCTTGTCCGTGCTATTCCACCAACTATCATGCCCTTTCTTGGAGTGATGCACACTATCATCCCATGACAGCTTGTATTGCTCATGCCCACTTTTTTCGCAACTACCATAAACGCCTTGTGCATCTTGTTGACCTTTCATCTTGCCTAGTCCATATTCATGGTCTCCACCATGAAGTACTTTAGACTTCACAGCTAACTGGAATGAAGCTTCAATGCATGTACTGTAGCTGAGTTTGCTCACATTTAGCCTTATTCCTCTTGGCTTTCTCATTTTCCCCAATCTCTGTTTGTTACCTTTGACTTTCTCCTGCATTCCCCACTGGTTTCCCTTCATTTGAATTGTAGGCCCTTTGTAGAAAGATTGTGGTTTTCTCCTTTCCCTTGTTTTTGTTTTTGTTGGTTCTTGTTTTGTTATTTTATTCTGTAAAACCCCATATAGCTATCCAATGTGTAACCAAATCCATCAGGCACATCCATCAGTTGTCATCTACAACAGCCATTCCATAAAACTGTGAAAGAGAAGGAATTACAGGGCTTCTCCAGCAGCTCTGCTGAATGACCAGTGACTTTTGGCTCCTCTCCAAATGTTTCAATTCCTATTGTTTACTTCCATAGCTAAGAATCAGGGCCTGATCCTTTCCCCATACTCTCTCTCAGTCTTTTTTGTTTTCGTGTTGTATCTCTTAGACTGTGATCCTGAGGGAAGAGTCCAACTTCTCATTCATATTTGTAAACCACTCTGGGAGACTCTTTCAAATTCAAACAAAGAGTTTAAGAGATGTTTCAGTTGTAACATTGCCAACCTGTGAACAGTGGGAGGGCATAGCTTCTGATTAAAATGAACATTGCCAACCTGTGAACAGTGGGAGGGCATAGCTTCTGATTAAAATGGAGAAGGGGAAGAACTCATCATTTGTGCCACTCAAATGATTCAAATGTCCTTCAGTCCATATAAATGTTTTAATTTCTCCAATTTTCAATCTGGGATTATACCAGAGTATGCTTCTCGTGTGTGTAGGGGTTATTCCCTAATTTTTGTATCAACCAGTTCCATGTTTAACAAGTAGCTGCCACAGTCCATAGATTGACAGCACTGTACCTTTCAAGTGCTTAGACACCAATACTTTCCATGCATATAGTGGGAGAGTCTATAGAAGTGTAGCCTCAAAGCTAGTATCTTAAGAAGAATTATCAAACCTATGAACCCATTCTTAACTTTTTATGGTTGTCTTCAACCGCTGAAACAAGGAAAGTATATGTCCTTTGAGGTTGACCAATGTTTGCTATGTGTAGATGGGGTCTGATTCACCTACTTCAAAATATGATATATTTCTTAAATCAAGACAAGATTTTATATGAGTGTTGCTTGAGCTGCAAGTCTGAAACTACGGTCTGAGCTGTAATTGTGCTATGAATGGCAGGACTAAATGGAAACCTTTCTCTTCTTTAATTTGCACATATGACTCATTTGAAAAATGTTTTGGAGCATTTTTTTCTAAATGGGCATATCTAGTAGATTATATGTACTGCGTCTGCATCTTCATATGCATTATGTGGGATAATACTATCCCAAGTTAAGGGGAGGGGAAGAGAAAAGAAATAACAGCTATAGCCTTTTTTACATTCACAGCATTTCCCAAACAGTGATTAATTAAGCTATTTATAACACAGAGTCTTGTATGTCCCATAAGAAACACTATTATATTCTACTAACAAAGATCCAGAACAAAAGAATGAGAGGAGAAGTAGAAAAAAATCAATGCATTTTGGGTACATAATGAGAAATAATTCTAGGGAGAATTTGTGGACTATAATGGATTTTGTTGCCAATTAAAGGCAAGCTGGAAAATGTACTAAATACTTCTGGGTTATTAACTTTAATAATTTACCTCTGCAAAAGTCTGGGAGAGCTGTTCAGCTTTGCAAAGGCTTATCTTTCTTTAGAAAAATCATCATTTGAAATGGATGGTGCTGCAATCACTTGAGGGCAAAAGCCTCGTCTTCAGAGACACACCCCTAGTCTGTAAGCAATTCAGCTATCTTTTAAAATTGCCAGGAAAAGAAGCGCATGGTATGGAACAGATGATCCAAATCAGGTTTTGTCCTTCTACGATATCTTTCTCATTAGCGTTATTTTCCTCTCTTTCTTCTTCTTCCACCTTGCTTGCCCCATCACATAAAGAATCCTTTCAAAAACTCATTCTGTATTAGAATTAGTCTAATTTCCTATCAAGAAATGTGCAGTGGGCACAATGTGTGTCCAGTGGAAGAAAACTAGTGGTTCTTGGGCTATTGAAAGCATGTCTATGAATGGAGTATAGTGAAAACCCAACCAGACATATTTCAGTGTTCTTCCCCCTTTAAGAGACAGTTTTTTGAACCAGTAATGTGTTGAAACTCCAGCATACACTTCAAATTCCTGCAACTGTTTTAGTGTTCATTTCAAATGGATCGAATCTACGTGCACAGAGAGATGTGGCCTCTCTACTTAAATGAACAAGGAAATTCACCATCCACACAATATGAGAAGCATTCACTTCTGAGCATCTTTTACTTAAATTTCACATGCTTCTCCTAATCATGAGTTCTGTAAATTTGCTTTTATAAAATGAAAATTAGGCCTGGAAGAAGCTATAGAGCTGAGACTGTCTGGCCCCCTTAGAAGGCTGCTTTAAAGTTTGGATTTTCCCCTATGGTTCCAGGGGTCAGCAAACTTTTTCAGCAGGGGCCCGGTCCACTGTCCCTCAGACCTTGTGGGGGGCCAGAGTATATTTTGAAAAAAAATATATGAACGAATTCCTGTGCCCCACAAATAACCCAGAGATGCATTTTAAATAAAAGGACACATTCTACTCATGTAAAAACATGCTGATTCCCGGACCGTCCACAGGCCGGATTTAGAAGGCGATTGGGCTGGATCCGGCCCCCGGGCCTTATTTTGCCTACCCATGCTATAGCAGTGTCTCCCAAACTTAAGTCTCCAGCTGTTTTTCTAGACTACAATTCCCATCACCCCTAGCTAGCAGAATGATGATGATCAGGGATGATGAGAACTGTAGTTCAAAAACAGCTGGAGACACAAGTTTTGGAAACACTGCTCTATAGTGTTGAAATACAGCTGTCTGCCAAGGACCTTTATTAGGGCAGGGCATATGAAAAAATAAATAAATCCAGATTAAGACTAGCTGAGACTAAGACTTTCTTCTTGGAAGACATGGATAGGACTGTGTTGTTAACTCTAGGATCATCCTCTCCCAGCTAATCTGCATAAACTTTCCAGTAGGACCAAGGCATCTAAGTGAACATGTTGGGAGGGGGGAGCTTCATAGCAAAGACTGATGGTGTCATCTTTGAATTCTGGCTGCAGCAGGATTTACACCACAATCCTATTTACATTTATGCATACGTAAATCCCTCTGTGTTGACTGTGGCTTCCTCCCTTGAGTGTTTGGGTTTTAGCCTCAGAGCTACCATTTAACCAGTGCTCTGACCACTGAAAACAATGACAAGGCAATCAGATCCCTTTCTTCAGTAAAGGATCAGCTCAGAATGGGCATTTATCTTCCCGTCCTTCACATGCTATCCTGATCGCAGTTCCGTCCTTTGAGAACTTTTGAAGCAGCCATTGCTCATATGCTCATCATGTGATGGTTGTTTTGGTGGGTTGGGGTAGACACAGCTATCTTGTGATTTCTAAAAGCTTCTATGAGGTTTTTAAAAAGTGGCCTGAGTATTAAGCATATCATAGACATACGAGCTGATCTAGGAAGAGATGCTATTAGTCAAGCCTGCCAAGACCAGGAAATGTGCGGTGCTGGTGCCAATATGGTAAATATCCTTTGCTTCATTCTCGTCACATCACTCCTCATTCTGACTCAGTCTCTTATGATCCTCAGTGCAATGGCAAAGGTACCTAGTAAATAGTAAGAGTGGAAAGAATTGTTTTATTGGAAAAAGTGACCATTTTAAGTTTTAGAATGACAAGTTTCAAGATTTGTATTTATTTGTATTTATTTATTTATTCTCACATTTTTATACCTCAGTTTTTATTATCTTCTTAACAACAAAATATATAAAATAAAACGCAGAGAAATAAAAGTCTCTCTCTCTCTCTCTCTCTCTCTCTCTCTCTCTCACACACACACACACACACACACACAAGCACTGCACAGGAGTGGGACCAGGAGGAGGGACCCCTCCATAAATCTTAGCTGCCAGCCTGGCACATAGCAGGAGAAGTGCTCCAACAGGTATTTGAGTACCAAAAACATGCACGATCATTTCTGTTAAAAACAAAACAAAACCGGACAATGTTTCCTCAGAACTTCTGTTAATATTATACAGTGGCACCTCGGGTTACATACGCTTCAGGTTACATATGCTTCAGGTTACAGATTCCGCTAACCCAGAAATAGTACCTCGGGTTAAGAACTTTGCTTCAGGATGAGAACAGAAATCGTGTTCTGGTGGTGTGGCAGCAGCAGGAGGCCCCATTAGCTTAAGTGGTGCTTCAGGTTAAGAACAGTTCCAGGTTAAGAACAGACCACCAGAACGAATTAAGTACTTAACCCGAGGTACCACTGTACTAACATGGTGTCTTCCAAAGGCTGTGTACAACATCAATCACCCTCAGCCAGCATGGCTAATATCCAGGAATTATGGGAGTTGTAGTCCAAAACATTTGGAGGGCAATTCTTTGCTACCCATGATATACTATAGCATACCTATTCATTAAAAAACTGAATTTTTAAAAGCTAACTTTAAAACTCCAGCAAATAAACACCCAAGCAAGGGAGGAAGCCAATTAACATCAGCAAAGACTAGATGAATAAAAAGTGTAGTGGATTTCATCATAAGAAGCAATAATATCCATTGTGCATTTGGGATGTGGAACGAAAGTTTGAAAGTCAAATGCCCAGTAGCAGACAGCACTCACCTAACTTCTGGTTGGCCATGTCCCTGCTGCTTATTGGGAGGGTTGGGGGCAAGGGGGCAGCAACGTTGGTGCACCAACCTCACCATTGCCTCGCCCCCTGCCTCAATCTCCTGGTAAGCAGTAATAACACTACCCACTGGAGGTCAGGCGAGCCCTGTCACCCCACCTCACCATCCACTACCATAAATGTCATCCCTCACCTCTCTGTTCTAAAGGGGAAATTGTAAATGCAAAAACCCCCCTCTGTTATGTATAAGCACCACACATGCAAACAGAAATATGCATTCAGCATAATGTGTACTTTGGTCCAAAGAGACACCTCTGAAGAACAGAGAATGTGAGGAGGGTCTTATCCCCACCCCCCACCCCGTTTCCCAAGTATTTGCAGAGATGCAAGCCCAGGCAATGAAGGCGCATAGTTGTTCTCCTTCATGACATATTATGAACCATAGAGGAGTATCCTGGTTCTCTGGATGGCTAAGCTATATAAATAGGTTGAGATATTTTCCGGCTAGGAATGGAGCCATTTCGCCTTTGTTTTTGTGAAACATTTGTTTTTGCCTTCCTTGCAGCTTTATGTCCAGATTTCTTGAGGAAGGTTTATACGAACTTTTATCTACTTTACAGCTGTTGAGAGCTCAGAATGTTTGCTGGGGGTGGCAACCCTACCAATATATTCTGACCAGCAATGCATTTTAACCAATCCCAATATATGAGCAATGGTGCATGCAATCCACTCAGTAGAAAATTCCTTAAAATTACACCACAAGGAAAGGGAGCTCCAGTGAGATTAGATCTGCTTTCTAACTTGCCATAAATAATGTGTTATCCTGGCTTGTCTATATAACCCTAAATTTGAACAACTGGATTTATTAACAAAATCATAACATGTTGTTTCAATGAATAATGTAGAAGAGTAAATCGAGCTCTAAACTGAATTGGCCCTTGAAAGTAATTAGGGATAAAGACAAGTACAATTTTTTTTATCACCAAAATCAGAAGAAATAACTTCGCATGCAGAGATCAAAGATTAAGAGGATGCCATTCTCCTCGTTAGTCTGAACAACAAAGTTAAGGTACTAAATATTCCTGCATGACACTAATGTAAAAGCATATCTCCCAGCTCTTCAGCTCTTCTCTGTGCTGTCTTGACATTTCTTGGAGTGAATATAATCTCCTTCACTTCATTTCAAAGTAACAGACAGAATTTAAAAGCAACTGTTTCTCCCATCTATTTTGACAATTCATTTCCCATATATGTAATGTGATACTATAAGGTGCTCTTGTGTTTAATGTATGTTACACTTAATATACCTGGTTGTATCATTGTTTAATGAAATGCACGCCGTAGTTATCGAATTGCATAAATATATTTTAAAAAATTAATATTCAGGAAACATTCAGCATTTCTATCCTAACAGTTTTGATCTCCGTCCAAGAGATTGCTGAAGGGTGACTACTATTAAGAAATAACAAACCAGATACTGCACCTCTTTCCCCAAAAGAGCTTCACTTATCGAATTATAGTATGGAAAGTATGTCCAGCCTAATGGAATGTAGATTTCTTGGCACAAGCTGGAATGGGCATGGGCAAAGCAATCTCCATTAATAAGCAACTAGTAGGTGCATCAGGAACCATGGGAACTACCCTTGCCATGGCGCCTCATGTTTCAGATGCTGCCATGGCATCCTCCTGCAGCACCCAGTGTGATCTCTAAAATTGCCAGCTATTTTTAAGTCTTTCAGCCCGTTTCCTCTCCTGCAGTTCTTCAGTTCCAGCTCTTCAAGTTTCTGACTCAACAGCTTCTGACTAACTACCCTGTTTTCCAGCTTGTTTTATGCAGTGTTTTCACTCCCCTTCCCAACCCTTTAGTCAGGAAGAAAGGAAAGCCTGGTTCAGTTTCTATTTAACCTTAATTTCAAGGATCCTAGAATGAACCTTCAACCCCCCTGTGCGTAACATCCTCTTGAACCACATTTTTTAACCTGTAACCTTCCTGTGAGCAACTTCCTAATCAAAACATCCCCTTGTACTTTTAACCTTCCTTTAAACTGTTGATCATCCGATGCATCAGAGCCTTTAAATTAAAAAGGTTTATAACCAAAAACCTAACACAAAATGTCTGAAAGTCTTGTTCCTTCACAGACTAAGCTTTGAATGGTTTTGGGCCCTATTCATAATGCACATGGAAGGCCTAAAGTTTGTTTTAATTAGAAGCTTCTCTTCCTTCACTGGAATGAGTATGATAAATAAATGTTACAAAGCTACTCCATATTAGTGAAAATTCCTTTATTGAAGATTAGGAAACTGATATAAATCAATCAATAATTTTATTTGTATGCAACCTTTACAAAGTAAAAACTATGCTCGAGGCAGCTTGCAACATATAAAAAAATACATTAAAAAGTAGTCATAAAAAACAGAACAACAAAACATCAAAAGTACACAACCAAACGGAACAATTTCCACACAAATAGTAAAATCCAAAATAAAGATACAAAAAAATTAACCTCAAGAAGAGCAACAACACTACCGCCACCCTAAACAATACCCCAGCTCAAGATTCTGTTCAGCAGGCTCAACATTTATAGTTGGAGTCAGTCAGGGCCTCATCCTCCCAGGCCAGGTGGAAAAAGCCTGAGAGAATACAGCTATCTTGAATGCGGGTTGTTGGCCAATAGTCTGGTCACAGAGGAGAATGGGGTAGCCTCTCCAAGTGACAAGTTGCCCTCATGGAAGTCATATTTTGCTGTTGCAGTTATTTAATAACATAGCGGAACCTATGTAGACTCTATGACCTCTACCTACTGGACAGGAAGTGAATCACATGCCCCAATAGATCATCTAAGCCGGACTATGAGCATATAAATAATGTAGTTTGAAGGATGTGTGATGTATTTGGAAATGTTCCAGTATAGTATAGCCAAATTGTTAGAATGGCTACATGGGGAAAATCAGTTCTGTGGGAAACCACCAGCAAATTAAAGCCTAAAGAGGCAGCCATTTTGAGTAAAGGTGTTGTTGAGAGTTGCACAGCACTATGTTTCTTCTGATCTTTTGGCATCATTTTGTAAAGTTTGTAGGTGGCAAGGTGATAGAGAACAGAGCTGGGTGTGTCATGTGACCTGCTAATGTCACCTGCTGCCCTCATTTATGATGGAGGAAGATGTCCTGTAACCAGTGTTGAAATAGAATTCAGCGGCTAATACAGTCAGCTTCTAGGGCTCAGGGATAGGTCGCCTTACCCTTCCTCTCAGGCAACAAAGTTCTGGGGCCAGCCCAGCATACCTTGTCATTTTGTACTTCACATTTTCTTCAAACTCTGTGACAGAAATCCGATACCACAATTCAAATTTTGTCATCAAAACTGTGAATCTGAAATAGTATTAAATTTCATTTGGCTCAAGTTAAATTCTTGTTGTGCTGCATTGTAGAATATAATATCATGAAGGAAGGGGCCTAAGACAGCCAAGTGAAAGGATTGCTCTCCAGTCTTATTGTTCACCCTGTGTGTGTGTGTGTCCATATGGCCTTCCCTAACTTGGTGCCCTCCAGGTGTTCTGGACTACAACTCCTGTGCTGACTGGGGCTGCTAGGAATTGTCCAAATTACCTGAATGGCACTAAGTTTGAGGAAGGCTACTCTACACTATTTGAAGCAGAATTGGTCTCTTGAAGAAATAATTGCCAAAGTGCATTTTCAGCAATAATTTTAACAGGACTGCAGGAACTACCCACACAGTTGAGCTTCATGCTAAAACCTAATTTAGTGAATACAAAAAGCTACTACTGACATTGTTATGTGCCCCACTTTCATTCACGAAACCTTTGACTCTCAGCCGCTTTCATAAAAGCTTGTCTCTTTCTTTTTTATGACATAAAATCTGTATGAAGCCTTTTCAAACATGCTTAAACCATACTCAATGATCCATTCCAAATGAGTTTTGGCAGGTCACTCATACTGCAATTCATGTATCTATTATTTACCCATGGTGTTCTAAGATAAGAACCTATAGGTAATATTGATGTGCACTGCATACGTTGCTCTTGAAAGGCCATTTTCCAAGAAACCTACGGCCCCACCTGAATTACATTTTAAAGCACTATCATACTACTTTAAATGCCATGGCTTTCCCAAAGAATCTGGATACTTGGATAAATATACAACCCTTATTCATCCAAAATCTTAGCATGCTTAGCACTCCAAAGTCTTGCAAAAGAAGAATTATGGAGGAACACGAAAAGCTGCACCAACATTTTTTCAGCCATGAAGATCAGTTCAGTCTCCTTTACAAACTCCTGTTTATGACAGGCAAGTCTCCTTGCTGCTTACACTAGCAAGCAGGCCTTCCTTCATAGCCTTGAAAGAGAATAGAAAGTGCCTTCTAATCTACTCTGAACTACAAAAAAGAAGCAAGAGAGAGAGAGGTTTCTTTGAGTATGTGACAGATCTCTTCTTTGGCAAGAGCTCTGGTGTGCAGGCTGAATCCCTGCTTGCCATCATTTAGGCCATTAGTTCAAGACCCATCATGGATTTCAGTGTTGACAACAATTCCACATAACTGAATTTCAGGGGCTGCTGTTGCACCAAACAGTGGGCATTAAATATTTTAATACAAATAAAAAAAACTAATTAAGCAATAACTAAACCCCTAATAGAGGGACGTGGGTGGCGCTGTTGGTTAAACCACAGAGCCTAGGACTTGCCGATCAGAAGGTTGGCGGTTCGAATCCCCGCGATGGGGTGAGCTCCCGTTGCTCGGTCCCTGCTCCTGCCAACCTAGCAGTTCGAAAGCATGTCAAAGTGCAAGTAGATAAAAGGTACCGCTCCGGCGGGAAGGTAAACAGCGTTTCTGTGCGCTGCTCTGGTTCGCCAGAAGCGGCTTAGTCATGCTGGCCACATGACCCGGAAGCTGTACGCCGGCTCCCTCGGCCAATAAAGTGAGATGAGCGCCACAGCCCCAGAGTCGGTCATGACTGGACCTAATGGTCAGGGGTCCCTTTACCTTAAACCCCTAATAGTGGAGGGAGGAGGTGACAAAGGTTTGCCTCCTTCATGGTTTGCAAAGCTCTATTGACGGAGCAACTATGTTGCTGTGGAGGCCCTGCTGTGCCCACCAAAAGCACATCAGAGTGCATGCTACCACTGGTGATGTTCCCACTTCTGGTAGCCATCATAAGGGACAGAGCAGAACCACAAGCATAGGACCCTGCTTTCTGGTAAGGAGCACTGGGGGGTGGGGGTGGGGAGATTATCATTTGCCCATCTTCCACCCTCCCTGACACCAATTGGCAGAAGTATGAATGTGGACATGAATCTGCCAGTCCTTGCTACCTAGACTCAGTTTCCTCTTTAAATAAATTTTCTGGTCTGTCCTTATAAACTTCAACTCTTTCTTCACAGTAGCAGATTAACAGGTGGTCACTCCGGCTGTGGAACTGTGCAAGTCAATGAAACAGAAAAAGTTTTGACCAGCCCAACCCACCATTCAGAGATTCTATGGGAACCATCCTCTCTAACAAACTGTAAAACACAAAAACATGTAAAATGCAAAATATGCTTTCAGCACTTTCAAACTGCCAACATTTCTCTCTTCACCTCCCCTCTCTCTTTCTTTCTGTTTTAAAGGAAACAAATTAATGAAGGACATGAGAGGTAAACGAAAACATGTCACAGAATAAAAACAGAGTTCAAAAGCTCTTAATAAATTAAAATTAACAAAAGCAATTTGCAGAGTGTTTTATGTATGTCACACCAACGGGGTTTTATTGGTGTGATATCATAATTTGGCTGTCTTTGACCTGTTCTTCTTGGCAGCACTTTCTCCAAAGACATTATGCGAAGACTGTGCCAGCTGACAGAGTGGAATGCTGGTTTTATTGAGAGCTGTGTAACAAACAGGATTTTGTGGGGAGTGGGGCTGGTTGCGGCGGAGGGAGGTAGTTTTTGTTTTTGGTAATCCTCTATTTCAGTATTTCTTGCATGGCCTGGGATGGGGGAGGAGGGGAGGAATGCATTGAACTCCAGAATAGCATAATAGTCTGTTTTGTGCTTCCCCAATTGCCAGCCCCCGTTTATAAATACATCCAGAGTTGACTTTGAACTTTGTCTCTCACCCAGCCCACTTTAAAACGGAGGAATTCTGAAGCATGTTTGTACTTGCAGGTTCATAAATTTATATGCTCTGTGCCATTTTAATCCCTACTAAACTAATCTGAAGTCATGTCTCGCCAACTACCCACAGTAAAATGGATTAGACAAGCCAGCTGATCAGATACAGAAATTACTCCAAGGCCTTTTTTCCCCTTTCTTGCCTCTCGGCAGTTTGAGCACAGTTTTTGCATGAATTAGTGTATTCTCTTTAATTCCTTTGTGATTAAGCTAATTCACACATTAAATTCATTCTTAGGAGAATTATTATAGAGTACCACAGCAGGCAAGAGGTCTTAATTATGGCTTTTCACTACTGTATCCATGCCTTAATTCTACAAATATTAGCTTTTCCTATTCATAAAGCAACATCTAGATGTGTTATTGTCATTCAAAGCACCTCTGTTTAACAAGTTCTCACTGACTTCTCATGAAAAAAAGAATATAATGCTGTTAAGGAACTGACAGATGTCTATTGACACTTACTTATTAATTCCTCCCTTTTTTCTGTTGAATATTATAGACAACCCCAAAAATCTCCATGAATCTGTGGGACTTTATCCATATACAGCTGTTCCAATGCAACTTTACATGTGGCTTACATGTACTTATTATTATTATTATTATTACTACTACTACTACTATTACTATTATTTACCCCATCCATCTGGTGGGTTGCCTAGAAGGTGTAAAGGTCTATAACATCCTAATTATCTATCAGTCACATGATTGTAACTATTTATTGGTTTTCCGCTTTCTCTGCAGAATGGTCATAATTAGAATACATATGGATAATTTTTAATAAATCTGGATAACTAAGGAAATTTAAGAACAGTATGCCAGATTCAGTAGAGTGGTGGCCGAAGAGGTTGGCACCTTAAAGTGTAAGCTTTACACCTGGTCATGCTTCCTTTCTTGAATTAAAAGAAGTGAGTCACCTCAGCATTGAACAAGTTTTGATGACTGTAAGTCAGGCTCAATATAACTCATGCTATTTAACATGTACATTAAACAACTGGGAGAGGTTGTCCAGAACTTTGGGGTTCAGTGTCGCCAGTATGCTAATGACATATCAAACTCAGGACGCAAGGGAGAAAAGTGCTAAGAGGAAGGCACGCTTGGCAAATCCAGCCCGTGATCAACTCCCGCCCGGAAACCAATGTCCCAACTGTGGAAGGACGTGTGGGACCAGAATTGGCATCCACAGTCACTTACGGACTCTTTGTTAAAACTGTGTCTATGGAAGACAATCTTACTCGGCTATGAGTGATCGCCAAAGAAGAAGAAGAAGAAGACATCTAGAGTGGTGTAATTCAGCAGTTTTCAGTACAAGACTTTATTTAGATGATAATGTGTATTATATCGCTCAATCTGGACAGCACCAATGATTTGATGTTTGTCCTTCTTTCATGTTCATCTTAGGTTAGGGTGGTTATGGTGAGAATGAACCATTTTATGACTTTGTATTCTGAGTTAGGTTTTTAATATGCTTATTTGAGTTTTATTGTGTTTTTGCTCTGGTTGTAAATCACTTTGGGACATTTTGAAGTGAGAAGCAGGGAAGGGGGCAATCATGCTACTCAATATTGCTAGGAGCATTATATTGGTGAATATTAGATCTCTGCACCTGACATCATGGGATGCTAGGTGGATGACGGGTAAATATTATTTGCCCCAAACAGCCTTATGGGTCATTTTCATACACCTGGTAGGTCTACATGGACAATATATATATTTTCATTTCTGAGCTACTAAGTATTGCTAGAAGCATTACAGTAGTGAACATTATATATATATTACAATAGTGAATATTATATATATGGAACTCTGTCTTATAAGAACTAGAATTTTGTTGTTGTTTTGAAAAAATATTTGTTGGGGGAAGAGAGCACAGCATGTATTGTGGAATGGTGCACAGTGTTGAATATAAGGGCTTAAATGAAAACTGAATGGCACCAGAAACTTCAATCATGTTCCAATCCCCACAGCATGCCTGTGAAATTTGTCAGGTTTCCCATTTGCAACAAAACCACTTATTTCTGCTCTAGAACCAAAAATAGTTTCGGTATAGGTATCAATTATTTTTATGGACTTCTTTGTGTAGATACGTAACCACGAGCATTCCCTGCCCCAGTCCATGTAGATGTGCTAGCTGGAAGATTTATAATATTGTGAATCCAGAAAAAAGAGGGCGTTATAATCAAAATTTTAAAATAACATTAAATAAAGCCATTTTAAACAAATGAAATAACAGTTTTATTTTACTGAGCAACAGTTTACTTAAGAGACTGAAATGCTTATGCCAAATCAGGACGTGGTACATAATATAATGTTCCATGAAATGTTATGGGGAAAGAGGGAAGACTACATTGCAGTCCCTGTAGTTGTTAGTTGGCTTCTGGGTCTGGTCATGACTGATGGAGAGAGAGGACAGAGCACCGAACAGCTAGTTTTGCTAGAAATTTTTAGTGTTTTGTGGAAGCATGAAAATATATGCAGTAGAGCTGGGGGGGAGGGTTGCATTCCAGTCTCAAAGGGATCAGTGATGTGATTGACATAAAGAGTTTGAATCATCAGAGAAAACTAAATGAAGTGAAGTTGACTTTTAAGACTGGCATTTGTAACCACATGGCCTCTAAAAACTTGCCTAATACATACATACTGACATATCTAATTTAGGCTACCAAGCAGAGATCTATATGTTTTCCTGGCTAGAAAGAAAAAATATCATGACAAGGAAGGCAGGTTACAAACTGAGCCTTTGAGAAAGTTTTGACTCAGACAGTGATAAGAGACTAGAGACAAATGGGAAGGAAGTGGGGAAGAATAGTGACATTTGGTGCTGAACCATATGTGCGTGGTTTGAAAGACATGACTGAACTGTTTTTGGTGCTCTATTATTCTGACATTTAGAATGAGGCAATTTTCCATTTCCATTAATGTACTGCCAAATAGAAGGGGGAACTGTCATGAATTTGAGACTAAAGAAAGCTGTTCCACAAACTTTTGCAAAGCATAATCAGCATACTCGTTAAACAGCAGGGCAATATTACAGTAATTATAGAACTGGTCATTATGCCATGTATATTTTTTTTTTAAAGGAGAAAGGCAATAAAGATACAGTATAGCTTTACAGTATTGCTCTACAATATGCCTGAAAAGCAGTCAGCCTAACTGCATGTACACTATTCATACAGTAATGCTTCTTGCTTCCTTTACTGAAATGGGTTAGGAGATATAGAGTGTGCCTGGATAAGTGGAAGCCCAGATAAACAAGTGTCCCATTTGCACTGTGTTTCATATGGATATATGGGTAACAGATCTGGACAAGTAATTGTTTATATATTGACATCCACAGTGAACAATTTACTCTAGAGGAGGAGGAGTTTGGATTTGATATCCCGCTTTATCACTACCCGGAGGAGTCTCAAAGCGGCTAACATTCTCCTTTCCCTTCCTCCCCCACAACAAACACTCTGTGAGGTGAGTGGGGCTGAGAGACTTCAGAGAAGTGTGACTAGCCCAAGGTCACCCAGCAGCTGCATGTGGAGGAGCGGAGATGTGAACCCAGTTCCCCAGATTACGAGTCTGTTGCTCTTAACCACTACACCACACTGGCTCTCTCTAGTGCATATGTCTGTTGCACTTGTGTATTTCTGTAACCCAGGTGACATTTTATTTTTGCTAATTCTATGCTATTTGCATCATTGACAGGATCCACCTTCTGTGCTGATGTAGAAATTCTTTTATACTAGGATTAGGCCCACGGAAGGGGGAAAAGCTCAATGGTAGATTGCATGCTTTGTATACAAAAGGTCACAGGTTAACACCCTGGCATTTCCAGGTAGGTCCGGGAAAAACTGAAGTTCTGGAAAGCTGCTGTCAGTCATGGTAGACAAGGCTGAGTCAGATGGTCTGATTCAGTTGCTGTGTTGGCCGACTTGTCCCTTGATTAATCTTTAGCCCAAAGCAGATTTGTTTGTATTGTCTTTTAGAGATAGCAAACACAAGAATGCCGTCAGATGCATGGTTGTAGTGTGTCTCACAACATGGTCCCAGTTAAGAGATACAGCTTCCTGGCAGCAAGTCTAATGGAGTTCAATGGCTGCCCTAGGATAAGTTACAAGAACATCATGCACAAAAATAAAGTATGCCACATTATGTCTTAAAACCTCCATAAAATCACAAGCATAAAGAAAATTTCACTTCTATTGGTAATTTTTTTGACTGTGTGAACTTGCCTTCAGTATCTGCATGTCTGATAATTCTGTCAGTGTGATCCCAGATACACAATAATAATTGAAAACTAGGGCTTTCTATCAAGCCATTAAGCAATTTGTTTTACTGCACAGCAGTTCTAATGCCTTAAAAAGCACCAAAAACCTTTATCATACCTGAAACATCAGAGACACACATAGCCAGGTGTGCTTGTGACCAGATAAGGAAGATTGCAGCAACCATTTTTAATATTATTATTATTAGGTGGGTTTAATTTTCAGGCTAATATAACCCATTTCACATGTGTTATACACAATGCATTTTTTCCTTTATATATCTTTTTTCTCCTGATGAAATTACTGTACAATTCTACCTTTCCAAAGCCAGCTTTTCAGTTTTTATTTGTTAAGGTTTCAGGTTTGCTGTTCACTGATCTGACAAGCATACCCACAGAGAAAATTAGCCTCTTTTGGATGATGGATCTTCAAGTGAAAGAAGCAAAAGAGCCTGTTGGTTTTTCAAAGCATGACTAAGTCAAGAAAATGCCATCAAGGAAAACCCTTTTTATTTTATAATGGGCAAAAGTGTATTGCAAGGAAAAAGGAGGGACTGAGCAAAAGGAAAGTTCGGGAGTGAGAATCTGATTTCTTGATAATATTTCTTGATAAGAATGTAATACATTCTTTATGTTAATTCTCCTTGAAGGCACTCTCTGCCTTAATACACAAATTCTCTTCCCAGTCTGACTAAAGGTGCAACGCTTTTAGCTGTTGTGTGTATGGTTTTTCAGAAGTAAGTTGCAGGCACATGGCCCCAATCCAGACCATGCTGCTGCTGATGATGATGATGATGATGTGTGTGGTATTCTAACCCTTTGACCTTTGCTGCAGTTCCCACCAAGCCCATATTGGGACCCCAGCTTCTGTTCTTCACATTACTTGCTGTCCAAAATCCAAGATAGTTTCTCTTTAAAAACAAGTAATTAGATGGAGTATGAATTGTTCACACCTAAAGCAACCTCAATAATAATAATAATATTTTTTTATTTATACCCAGCCCTTCCTGGTTCAGAAAACCAGGCTCAGGGTATCTAACAGCAAATTTAAAACATTTAATTATGATGCAACAACAAATAGCAAAAAATACAGCATAAAAGCGTGAATAACAATAAATTCAAAGTTCAAAAATCAATTTGGGGGAAAATCCATCCAATAAACATTAGATGGTGACAAGGGCTAGCTGGCTAAATTAGTCCTATTTGGGCCAATGAGGAGGCCAGGGGAGAATTAGCTGTGGGGTCCCAGAGAGGGTAATCTTCATAAAAAGGGGAGGGGGAGGGAAGAGAGGGGAATAAAAGATCAGGCTAAATTCAAATTAAAAGCCAGGCAGAATAGCTCTGTCTTACAGGTCCTGTGGAAGGAGGTTAAATTCTGAAGGGCCCTAGTCTCATGGGACAGAGCATTCCACCAGGTTGGAGCCATCACTGAAAAGGCCCTGGTCCTGGTGGAGGATAGTCTGACTTCCTTAGGGCCCGGGACCTCTAAACTATGGTTATTCATGGACCTTAAGGTCCTCTGCGGGGCATACCAGGAGAGGCGGTCCAGTAAATACAAGGGCCCTAAGCCACAAAGGGCTTTAAAGGTCAAAACCAGCACCTTAAACCTGGCCCTATACTCTATCAGGATCCAGTGCAACTGGTAAAGCACTGGGTGAATATGCTCTGGGTGAGAAGCATTCAGAAGTCTATATTCAGAAGTCACTTTCTGTTAATGTCATCCTCTCTAATCCAGTGTAACTTGGTTATGGATGGGCAAGTCAGTCAGTTTTGATTTTTTCAGTTTCCCCTTTTTTCAAGTTCCCTTTCTGCATCCATTTGTGATGTTTCTTTTTAAAAAAAAAAATCATCATGAAAATTTGTCAGCATTTTTGTGTCCTAATCTAAATATTTTTGTATGCAACTTTGCCTAATATATACATTGTGAGATTATATATATATATATATATATATATATATATATATATATATATATCACAATGTGTATATTAGGCAAAGTATATTCCCCAATATGAGCATTTCTGTGCACATTATCCCCTAATATATGCATTTCTGTACACACAGTTTGTTTGGAGAACTGTATTGCAAGTTTTATAGAACTGCGAATTTCAGAGGATAGCTATGCTTAGGTACATGTATTGTTTGGGCAAATGTGGATCACATTAAAAGGTAAGTGCGTATTAAAATACAAAGCAAACTTGATTTCTTCACCATTCATAAGTACAATATCCTGTACTTGGTATAAAGTAGTGTCCAGATTCATTAATGGAAACTGGAGCATGAAAGCTACAACCACATCTGACATGATAATTCACTAGGAAATTTGGACAGAGGAGTGCACAAACATGTATCAATCAAAAATATGTCCAGAAAATGACATTTTCATGTCTAAGAGCACACACTGCATTCTAAATGCTATATAGGTACTATTTTGAGATGTATTTAGTTTTCCTAGTTCCAAAATACAGTGGTACCTCTAGTTACGAACTTAATTCGTTCCGGAGGTCCGTTCTTAACCTGAAACTGTTATTAACTAGAGGTGTGCTTTCGCTAATGGGGCCTCTTGCTGCCACTGCGCCGCCAGCACACGGTTTCCATTCTCATCCTGGGGCAAAGTTCTTAACTTGAGGTAACTCTTCCAGGTTAGTGGAGTTGGTAACCTGAAGCGTTTGTAACCTGAGGTGTTTGTAACTCAAGGTACCACTGTACTGCACTCCTTAGAAAATATGATGCTCCTGTAATGTAAGCACAGTCACATCCCAAACAAAACATGCAAATTGTGCACTAAAATTAGGGAGAAATGCACATTTAATTCTCAGCAAATTACTGTGGCCTTCAGTACTGGCATCTTGTTTGTATTCATCTCTACAGTGTCAAATTCTATTGGATTGGCCATATTGTAACACCTGAACAGTGGTACCTCGGGTTAAGAACTTAATTCGTTCTGGAGGTCCGTTCTTAACCTGAAACTGTTCTTAACCTAGAATCATAGAATCATAGAATCATAGAATCATAGAATCATAGAGTTGGAAGAGACCACAAGGGCCATCGAGTCCAACCCCCTGCCAAGCAGGAGGTACCACTTTAGCTAATGGGGCCTCCTGCTGCCGCTGTGCCGCCGCCGCCCAATTTCTGTTCTCATCCTGAAGCAAAGTTCTTAACCCGAGGTACTATTTCTGGGTTAGTGGAGTCTGTAACCTGAAGCATCTGTAACCCAAGGTACCACTGTATATAACACCCAAGAATGCTTAGCAGTTTCAGAAAACCACACACACACCAACAACAACTACACATATTTTTTGTTACTTTGTAATTTGTTTTTTGTTTTGTTTTTTTCTGATTCTTTGTATTGAGTGAGATTACCACTTACTTTGTTAAAAGTAATTCAACACTGTTTCCATAGCCATTCTGTAAGTTTGAAGAAGGCAAAGAGGAGATCAAACTCTGGTGCTCACTGCTGCAATACTTTTATTTTAGCTCTACTCATTGCATAATCCAGTAAGTTCATATTTTAAGAACAAGATGCCCCTAAATTTAAACAAGCTTTTACAGGTTAGCATAGTCTGAATGACTGCTGCTTAAGAATTTTAAATTCTGTAACTAATGAAAGACCATATAAATTATGGTTGTTACTACTGTTTGGCTGATGATGCTAGGCTGACTGTGTAGTGCTTTAGACACAGGTTGCATTTCTCTTCAAGATAAATTATTGTGTAAAGTTCAGAGCAATTGAGATTTCAAAGATTTTTATGGCTAAAGTGTTAGTCCTGAGAAGATTTTCTTTGTAGAATATTCAGTGAATGTTTAAAGTTCAATACAGCCTCATTTTGTGGTTTATATTTTAAGGTGTTCCATACATGGATCATCTGTGTCCCTGTGGAGATGAAGTAGTTGAAACTTTCGGACATGTCGTATTTGAATGTAATCTTCAGACAAAGGAATGCAATTGCCTCCTTATGAGGAAGCACCCTGGAAGGACACTGGAAAGGTACCTGGAAAATTTATTTGCTGATATAAATAAGATAATAACAGACTTACTGGCCAAGTTCCTCTCCTCTGCCCAAAGGTATTATAAGATGATATTCTATTTTTAATTGCAATTTGTATCTTATGTTTGTATCTCTTATATCATATAGTATTTTAAATGCGTATATGTTTTATCCAGTGCTTTTTTTCTTTCTATAAAAATAGGTGCTGGTACTCACCATGAAGTTGTTACAATAAGTGGCAAAACAACAAAAGGAGGTGCTGGTACTGTGTGCCCTTGAGTGCGCCCTGAAAAAAGCACTGGTTTTATCCTTTATATTATATGTTTTACTGCTCCTGTTTTCATTCTTTGCATGCTCTGGTTTAGCAGGTCTATGATTGGGGGGGAAACATTTAACTGATTTTTTCTTATTATTATTATTCATGTTAAATCTTTTATGGTGCGACTGAGTATTATCTTATATTTGCATTAGTGTTGTCCATTGCCTTTGTATACAGTTTTTGAAAACAGAGTGATCCATCCCGAAATATGTATAGCTTAAACAGAAGTCTTATACAAGTGATCTCCTCTTTGTTTTGATTATTCATGGGGTTTCATCCCCTCTTTCTGTATATTCTGTACATGTAGAATAATCTTGTGACACAGCTTCACTGGGACTGTACCATTTCTGACTGCAGGTGGGGAAACTGCCTGTCTGAAAGGTCTGAAATAAAAAAAATACTGCATATATAAATGCCTCAGGCATAAAAAGTTCTACCCCTGCTCCCTACCCAAAATGTGAGGTTCCTACCTGAAATGGTTTTTTATTTCCAGGAGCATATGTGCCCAATCCCACCCCTGCTACCACAGAAATGTTTTGAGCTTCTACCTTCAGCAAAGAGCAGAACCATGTACTTATTGTGAATTGGTAGATTGTCTCCAAGATAAACATAAGGTTGCCACCTTTTCCCCTGACAGATGCTCTATGCCTTTAATAACTAGATGTCATGCAGATTTCTTTTTACTGCAACTTTCCACATCTTCATATTTCCATGCTACAGAAGCCTCACTTGCGAAATTTCTACCTATCACATAGCTGTTAAAGGTGCCGAGCCTCTGTCAGGGAAACAAAGGTGCCAAACCTAGATCTAATAATAAGGTATTTTATTTATCCTCTGGGAGTGTTTTAAGAGTATGTTTATTACTAGAGAGAGAGCGCTGCCAAGTAAGCAGCCTTGGCAGCTGCCAAATAAATAAAAAAAGGAAAGCTGTTTATCCACAAAGCAGGTAGATCTTGAGAGAAGATCGTGATAATGAAGTACAGTGTTGGATACTTAATCTGGAAAGTCTAAAGTTCAAGTCATACCTCTGTTCCATTAAATCAATAATTCAACAGAACCATTACCAGTATTTGCATATCCAAGACAGTTGAGGGCATGGGAGATGCCTTTTAAAAGTCAGGAGCTCCATTTTTGAATTCTAGATGGGAACCATTAGCTGAGCTCTCTTGTCTGAAGGACAAGACCTTGAATACTTGGGGCTGGGCAAAGGTACCTCAGATACAATTATGCTATAGCTGTTCTTGATGTGATTCTTGATTTACTCCTAGGCAAGCCCCCTTAATTCAAGTGGCACTTACAAGTGTGAATGGGCTGGTGTCTGTAGCCTATAACCCCTCTCCCTCCCAATCTAGTTATGGGCTCTTAATCTGAATTGCTTTTCAGCATGCATGCAAACTTCACCAAGTTCATAAGCATTGGTGGTACTGAATATTAATGAGCTGTGTTAGTGTGTGTTACGGACACTGAACTCAATTTAGTAAATGTATACTTGTAATTTCACCAAAGCCCCTCTGAGAGATTATCATGCAGATTTATGAAGGAATACTGCTGAAGCAATTCTTGGCTGTGTTTTCAGTCCCTGGCGATTTTGAAAGTATG